>NW_026606608.1:2785000-3457500 GCF_029890125.1 Rhinichthys klamathensis goyatoka | reverse complement strand
TACACACAGATTAATAAAACTTTTGTTTTGACACTTTTTTTCCCAACCAAACATCACCACTCTGTTCCATTCCATTACACTTTCATCCCACTCCTCAGTCAAATCTTTAATTAAAACTTTGCATTTCCTTAAAAATTCCTCCAATTCTTTACAATATAAAAACATATGTAAAATCCACTCTTCCTTTTCCTGGCACACTTTACACAGAGCGTTTTCTTCAATTCCTATTTTATTTAAAATAGCCTCAGTAAAAACCACTTTATGCCTTATAAAATACTCCAAACATCCCAATTTTGTTTCCACACACCTCCCCCTCATATTTCTCCATATACACTCTTCTCTTAGATCTTTGAACTTCTGCACCCAGTATCCATTTGCAATTGGCTCTTTAAAAACACCATCTCTAAAAAACCCATAAAACATCTTCACCGTACATGTTTTAAAACCATACAATTTTTCTCCCAACTTCACATACACTTCTTTCCCATTTTTCCCCACTTCCATGCTTTCAATCCTTTTTATCCAGTCTTTGGGTATTGCCTTTTTGATTATTTCATATTTGTTTATTATCTCCTGTCTGCTAAAATCCTCCTTTGCCTCCTCCATTACGTCTACAAAATATTGCACTGGTAAAAATCCCTCTTTAAATTCATATAAAACATCTCTTACTCTTGTAATTCCCAGCTCCCACCACTTCTTAAAAAAAATCTCCTTTCCTTGATTTAAAATGCCGTTGTTTAAGAATAAAGGCTGATTTAAAATGTCCTCTCTACCTTGTGGATTAAAATGTACATTACTTAAAAATTTACCCCAGGCGCTCATCAGTTCCTTGTAAAAATTTGGCAACCCCTCTGTCATCCATTTCTTTGCTCTCATCCACAGTATATTATCCCCAAGACTAAAATTCCCACATTTACTTAAAAAATATTCCATTGTTTTTTTCCACGCTGTTTTCTTTTCTTCGTCTAAGTACTTTTGTATTATTTTTACTCTTAAACTATTCTTTCTTTGTTCAAAATCCATTAAGCCCAAACCTCCCTTCTCAACTGCTCCTATCAATGTATTGTATGCAATTCTTGCTGGCTTCCCTTCCCATAAAAAATCTAAAAAACATTTTTTCAGCCTTTTTTCTGCCCACAATGGCATGGATGACACATATAAAACATACCATAATTTTGAAACCATTAAAACATTCAGAATTAAAACCTTCCCCTTCAAAGATAAAGTTCTCAGTTTCCAAAAGTTCATCCTCCTTTCAATACCCCCTAATAATTCCTCCCACATTGTTTCTCCTACCTTTTTTTCATCCATTCCCATTAAAACACCTAAAATCTTTATTTCTTTTGTTTCCTTAAAAGCAAAACTATTTGTCAATTCTTTTGCCCCACCAAATCTCATGTACACTGTTTTGTCTGCATTTACTTTTGCTCCTGATCCCTTACAAAACACGTCTACGATTATCATTGCTTTTTCCACACTCTCTAGATCCTTTACTATCATTGTAGTATCATCCGCATATTGAAATATTTTGTTCTTTTCTCCCCCAACACTTATTCCCTTAATTCTCTTTTCCTGTTTTATGGCCAGACCTAGCGGTTCAGAGACTAAAGAATATAAAAGAGCTGAAAGTGGACATCCTTGCCTTATTGATCTAGTTATTTTAAAACACTCTGTTAAAAAGCCATTACATTTAATTTTTGTTACTGCGCCTTTGTATAAAATTTGTATCCATTTAATAAAATTCCCTCCAAATCCAAAACTTTTTAAAATATCAAATAAAAATTCATGTTCCACTCTGTCAAACGCTTTTTCAAAATCTAAACTAATTATATAACCTTCTTTGTTCTTGTCATTTATGTATCTTATTGTATCTTTTATACTTATTGTTGTGTCTGCAATGTCTCTTCCTTTCACTCCGTACGCTTGATTGGTTTTAATTATACTCGGCATTACTTCCTTCAATCTGTTTGCTAAAATTTTCGACAAAATCTTTAAGTCAGTATTCAACATAGTAATTGGTCTGTAATTCTTCAAATCCATCTTCTCTCCTTTTTTCTTGTATATCAAACTCATTAAACCCATTCCCATTCTTTGATTCAGTTCTCCTTTGTTAAAAACATCTACATATACTTCTTTTAAAATGCTAGTTAAAAAATCTTTTAAAACTATATAAAATTCACTCCCCAAACCATCTATACCCGGACTTTTCTTTTTGTTTAATTCACTTATTGCTCTTTTTATCTCTTCGTCTCTTATTTCTTCATCACACTCTTTTTTGTCTTGTTCCCCAACTGTTGTTTTTATTTGTTTCAGTAACTCCAGTTTCTCTTCTTCTTTCACTCCCTCTGCACTAAACAAATTCTCATAGTATGCTTTTATTTCTTTTAGAATTTCCTCGTTTGTTTCCACAACTACTCCATTATTTCCTCTTATTTCTTTTATCATTTTCGCTTTCCCTCTACTTTTTTCTAGATCGAAGAAAAACTTTGTACATTTTTCACCCTCCACCGTGTATTTTGCCTTACTTCTTAGTCTAGCTCCTTCATATTTCTCCTCTTCCATTTCTTTCAATTTTCCCTCTAATTCTTTTATTTTTTGTATATCTTCCCCATTCTCATTTAATTCTTTTTTCAAATTTTCTCTTATTTCTCTCTCCTTGTTTCTCTTGCTTTTCTGTATTAGCTTGCAGTACTTGATTGTAAACTTTTTAACTAAATATTTTGTATTTTCCCACCATATTCTTTTATCTTCACTGTACATTTCGTTCTTCTTTTCTGTTTCAATAATTTCTTTAACACTTAAGACATAATCTTCATTCTTTAAAATCTCTGTATTTAAAACCCATACTCCCGGCCCTTTTTTCATTGAACTCCAGTCTAGGTGCATAAAAATTGGTTTATGGTCACTTAGGCTTGATAACTCATATTTCATACTACCAATAAATCCTTCCACATTCCTTGTACATAATATAAAATCAATTCTTGTTTTACACATAAAATTCCCCACTAATTGCCTCCTTGAATATTCTCTAATTTTTCCATTTCTTTCTCGCCATATATCAACCATGTTGTTTTCTTCCATTAATAATTTCAACTCTTTTCTTCCTTTGTCACTTTTAAAAACCATTCCCTCACCCATTTCAATTTTGCTAAAAACAGTATTAAAATCACCCATCATAATGACTTCTTTGTAATCCTTTAAAAATTCTCTTAACATACTAAAATACTCTTTCTTTTCATTCTCCTCATTTGGCGCATGAACATTAACCACAACTATTGCTTTTCCATCAAAAATCATTTCTACCACCATACATTTCCCTTCTTTATCATTGTATATTTTCTTACATGTTACACCTCTGTTTTCCTTTATTAAAACCGCTACACCTCTGCCCTGCCTATCATCCCCATTATTATATAAAATCTCTCCGTTCCATCTTTTTCTTATTTCAGTCATAAAACCTTCCCTCCAGTTTGTTTCTTGTAATAAAATCACATCTTCATTCTTGAACATTTCTTTCAGTTTCTCAAATTTTCTTACATCTAAAAGTCCTCTGGCATTAAAAGTAACACAACTAAAAGCCATTAAAAGAAAAACAAATAAATACTTAAAAACCATTATTCTTCATCTTCTCCCTCCAGATCCTTTAACACATCAAACCTATTTTCACTTTTATCTAAGATCTTTAAAATAGTCTTTTTCCTTGCGTTACTTATATTTGGTTTTACCTTTACTAGTCTTCTCCTTAATTGTCCTTTCCCCTCCCTGTCTTTGTCCATCGTTGTTTCTTCTTCACTTTCAGTCCCGCTTTGATCCTTCTTTTCATGTCCATCTTTCTCCACGTCATCCAGGTAACTTTTAGAACTGTCCGAAATGTCCATAACTGTCCCTTGAGTGTCCTGCTCCATTGTTTGTTCTTTATCGTTCTCTTGTTCTCCTTCCTCTCTGATTCTCACTGCTCCTTCCATTTCTTGTTGTAGGCTTTCTTCCTGTTGTCCTTCATCAGTTTGTCCTTCCTCCTCGTTGTTTCCTTCATGCACCTGTCCGTCTACCTGATTTTCCCTACCTCCTTCCTCTTCCTCCATCCCACAGTCGCATTTATTTAATGTTTCTCTGCAATCCGGGCACCTGACAGCATTGCAGTCTCGTGCAAAATGTCCCCTCTCCTCACATTTATAGCACTTGAACTCAGGGCAGTCTTTCAGTAGGTGTTCTGGGCTCGTGCACAGCCGACAGGTCTTCACCTGGTGACTGTGCACCACCCTAAAATACTGTGGCCCTTCCGCTGTTTCCAGCTTAGTGCTATACGGCAGCGATGCCACCTCTTTGGGGAACCTCACCTTTAGGAACCTTGTTCCGTCCTCTATGTCAGTGCCCGGATAGCATCTTCTTTTTATTTTCGAGATGGGAGTAACTCTCCATCCTTCCAATTTTTCTAGAATTTCGTCATCATCAAGATAGACGGGCAGGTGCATGAAGGAAACAACATAGTCTCTGTTTTGCAAATTTTTCACTTCACATTTCACTCCTTTTATTTCCAGTCCATCAGTAAGTTTGTCACACATTTCTTCTTTTTCCATTGTCAGTTCATATTCCTTTCCTTGTCTTGGTCTTAGCGCTAAAATTCCACCATGTCCACATAATTCCGTTACAGCTTTAATGATATCCTCCGCTCTTACCTCGATCACGTTTTCCACATTCACAATCACTGTAGCCTCTTTTAAATATTTCCTTTCGCTGTTTTTGTCTCTCACATCTCGGGTGTTTCCATTCCTAACTCGTGGTCGATTATCCAGTCCATTGTCGATTGCCGTGCGTTTTTTTCCTGCCAGTCCATTGTCGTTTGCCTTGCGTTTTTCTCCTGCCAGTCCATTGTCGTTTGCCTTGGGTGTTCCTCCTGCCAGTCCATTGTCTTTTGCCGTGCGTGTTCCTCCTGCCAGTCCATTGTCGTTTGCCGTACGTGTTCCTCCTGCCATTCCAGTGTCGATTACCATGCGTCTTTCTCCTGCCAGTCCAGTGTCGATTGCCGTTAATCCGTCCATGCTTGCAAAAAAACAAAAACAAAAAACCACCCTCCAGCCAGCCAAAGCTGCTGTAAGGTGGTTTGAAAAAGCGAAAAAACAAACAAAAAGCGAACTTAAAGTAACAAAAACTCACAAAACAAACAAATAGAAAAAAACAAAATGGGGGAGAGCCTTCCTCTCCCAACTACTGCCACACAACTTCCTGCTACCACTAGGGCGTGCTCAAGGTGGTATGGCCGTAAGCGAAAACTGCTGCCAAAATCGGGCTTTTTGAAGAAAAAATTAAGAGACACTTTCAGGGTTTCTGAAGAAGCTCAGAGACCATTTCAGGCTGTTTGAAGAAACAAAGAGACTATGTCCAGCTTTTTGAAGAAGCTCAGTGACTCTTTTTTTTTTTTTTTTTTTTTTAAACAAAAAAGCTTACAGCACCTGGTATTCCCAGGCGGTCTCCCATCCAAGTACTAACCAGGCCCGACCCTGCTTAGCTTCCGAGATCAGACGAGATCGGGCGTGCTCAAGGTGGTATGGCCGTAAGCGAAAACTGCTGCCAAAATCGGGCTTTTTGAAGAAAAAATTAAGAGACACTTTCAGGGTTTCTGAAGAAGCTCAGAGACCATTTCAGGCTGTTTGAAGAAACAAAGAGACTATGTCCAGCTTTTTGAAGAAGCTCAGTGACTCTTTTTTTTTTTTTTTTTTTTTTAACAAAAAAGCTTACAGCACCTGGTATTCCCAGGCGGTCTCGCATCCAAGTACTAACCAGGCCCGACCCTGCTTAGCTTCCGAGATCAGACGAGATCGGGCGTGCTCAAGGTGGTATGGCCGTAAGCGAAAACTGCTGCCAAAATCGGGCTTTTTGAGGAAAAAATTAAGAGACACTTTCAGGGTTTCTGAAGAAGCTCAGAGACCATTTCAGGCTGTTTGAAGAAACAAAGAGACTATGTCCAGCTTTTTGAAGAAGCTCAGTGACTCTTTTTTTTTTTTTTTTTTTTTTAAACAAAAAAGCTTACAGCACCTGGTATTCCCAGGCGGTCTCCCATCCAAGTACTAACCAGGCCCGACCCTGCTTAGCTTCCGAGATCAGACGAGATCGGGCGTGCTCAAGGTGGTATGGCCGTAAGCGAAAACTGCTGCCAAAATCGGGCTTTTTGAAGAAAAAATTAAGAGACACTTTCAGGGTTTCTGAAGAAGCTCAGAGACCATTTCAGGCTGTTTGAAGAAACAAAGAGACTATGTCCAGCTTTTTGAAGAAGCTCAGTGACTCTTTTTTTTTTTTTTTTTTTTTAAACAAAAAAGCTTACAGCACCTGGTATTCCCAGGCGGTCTCCCATCCAAGTACTAACCAGGCCCGACCCTGCTTAGCTTCCGAGATCAGACGAGATCGGGCGTGCTCAAGGTGGTATGGCCGTAAGCGAAAACTGCTGCCAAAATCGGGCTTTTTGAAGAAAAAATTAAGAGACACTTTCAGGGTTTCTGAAGAAGCTCAGAGACCATTTCAGGCTGTTTGAAGAAACAAAGAGACTATGTCCAGCTTTTTGAAGAAGCTCAGTGACTCTTTTTTTTTTTTTTTTTTTTTAAACAAAAAAGCTTACAGCACCTGGTATTCCCAGGCGGTCTCCCATCCAAGTACTAACCAGGCCCGACCCTGCTTAGCTTCCGAGATCAGACGAGATCGGGCGTGCTCATGGTGGTATGGCCGTAAGCGAAAACTGCTGCCAAAATCGGCCTATTTAAAAGGTTAGAACATTAGTGAAGTAAACTAAAAAGCTTACAGCACCTGGTATTCCCAGGCGGTCTCCCATCCAAGTACTAACCAGGCCCGACCCTGCTTAGCTTCCGAGATCAGACGAGATCGGGCGTGCTCAAGGTGGTATGGCCGTAAGCGAAAACTGCTGCCAAAATCGGGCTTTTTGAAGAAAAAATTAAGAGACACTTTCAGGGTTTCTGAAGAAGCTCAGAGACCATTTCAGGCTGTTTGAAGAAACAAAGAGACTATGTCCAGCTTTTTGAAGAAGCTCAGTGACTCTTTTTTTTTTTTTTTTTTTTTAAACAAAAAAGCTTACAGCACCTGGTATTCCCAGGCGGTCTCCCATCCAAGTACTAACCAGGCCCGACCCTGCTTAGCTTCCGAGATCAGACGAGATCGGGCGTGCTCATGGTGGTATGGCCGTAAGCGAAAACTGCTGCCAAAATCGGCCTATTTAAAAGGTTAGAACATTAGTGAAGTAAACTAAAAAGCTTACAGCACCTGGTATTCCCAGGCGGTCTCCCATCCAAGTACTAACCAGGCCCGACCCTGCTTAGCTTCCGAGATCAGACGAGATCGGGCGTGCTCAAGGTGGTATGGCCGTAAGCGAAAACTGCTGCCAAAATCGGGCTTTTTGAAGAAAAAATTAAGAGACACTTTCAGGGTTTCTGAAGAAGCTCAGAGACCATTTCAGGCTGTTTGAAGAAACAAAGAGACTATGTCCAGCTTTTTGAAGAAGCTCAGTGACTCTTTTTTTTTTTTTTTTTTTTTTTAACAAAAAAGCTTACAGCACCTGGTATTCCCAGGCGGTCTCCCATCCAAGTACTAACCAGGCCCGACCCTGCTTAGCTTCCGAGATCAGACGAGATCGGGCGTGCTCAAGGTGGTATGGCCGTAAGCAAAAACTGCTGCCAAAATCGGGCTTTTTGAAGAAAAAATTAAGAGACACTTTCAGGGTTTTTGAAGAAGCTCAGAGACCATTTCAGGCTGTTTGAAGAAACAAAGAGACTATGTCCAGCTTTTTGAAGAAGCTCAGTGATCAGACGAGATCGGGCGTGCTTTTTTTTTTTTTTTTTTTTTTTTTTTTTTTTTTTTTTATTAAAACAAATACAAAATATTTACATTACATTACATTCAGGAACAATCTGAATCACATACAGGCAATTTTACATTGATATGAAACCATGTTTTTTCAACAAACGGGTTATTCTGTACAAAATTCTTGTCAAAAACCTCTTCTTTCGCTTCCATTTTCAAATAATCATATAATAGTTGAAGAATAAAAAACATCCTTTGCTTAAAAAGTATACATACTGAAACATTCCCCTTTTTTTCTTTTACTATATTCCTTCTTTTCCAAACTATTAATCTTGCAACTGCCAACATCATATTTAAAAAGCTAGTATTATTAGCTTTACTTTTAAACCCAAACAAGAATAATGTTTCCCAATTCTCATCAATTACTTTCTCTTCTACTCCCAATTTTCGAACCATTCCTTTCAATTTTTTAATAAAGCATTTCAACTTTATGCATTTAAAAAATAAATGTAATACTCCTTCATCCTCTATTGTACATACTTTGCATTTTGCATCCATTGCTGCACCAATCTTACACAGTCTCATTTCATTCCACAAACAATTATGTCTTAACAAAAAATCAAAATTCTCTAAAATAGGACTTTTCCACCATGACCTTAGAGTTTGCCATAATTCTTTTGTTTCCAAATTAGGATATAGTCTGTGCCAATACTCTTCTGCCTTTGGTTTCTTAAAAACATCTTTACAAAAACAGGAATAAAAAAACCTTAATTTTAATTCATTAAAAGCATGTTGTTCGTCATTGATTTCAACACTGACCTCCATTCTATCACCTGCACTTGTTCCTGGTTTCCCTTCCAAAACCTGCATCCAGTCTTTTGGTATTATTTCTTTCATTTTCCCATATTGATCTTCTAAAACTACATTACTTTCTTCTTCATAATTTTCTTCAATTGCATCTCTTATCCCTTGTATCGGCAAAAAACCCGGTACCACTTCATACATGATATCTTTAATTTGTCTCAACCCCGCATTATACCACTTTTTAAAAAATATTGTGTGATCCCCAATCTTAAGTGATTTATTTAAAAACAGTGGTTGTCTTAAAATCTCATCTTTATTCAAAGATGTACAAACAACATGCTTTCCATACTCTCCCCATGCTCTTAAGACTTCTTTATAATATTCCGGAATTCTATTCATCATATGTTCTTTTAATTTCATCCATAAAACACCATCTCCTATTTGGCCACATTGGTTTAAAAAGAAACGCATTACTTCTTTCCAAGCATATTTATCATCATTCCAATATTTTTTAATTACTTTTATTCTTATGCTCTTCATTCTCATTAAAGGATCCAACAGTCCTAGCCCTCCATCCTCAACTTTCCCAATTAGAGTATCATATGCAATTTTTGCCGGTTTGCTTTCCCATAAGAATTTAAGCATTAAGCTTTTTAAACAACTCTGCGTTGTTTAGGTATAGCCAGGTCTGCGGGCCGCGACAGGTCAACTAGTGGTGAGTTTAAAATGTCATTGTTATATTATCAATCAGGATGCAGGCAACTAAAACTATTGACTATTGGTTTGGGTTGCACAGGTTCGTCCAGGTCCAGGTCTAGGTCCGTGGGCCGGGACAGTTCAAGTGGTCGTGAGTATTGCCAGTTACATTTGGCTTGTCTTAATGAATATCAAATCAGCATAGGTCATTATCACTATTGATAATGGATACATTTGGGTTGCACAGGTTCATACAGGTCCATGGGCCAGGACAGTTCAAGTAGTCGTGAGTATTGCCAGTTACATTTGGCTTGTCTTATTGAATATCATATTATCATGAGGAATACTATTGCTACTGGACTGACTAATGTTGGTGGTTTGGGTTTCTCAGGTGTACCCAGGTCCCAAGCCGTGGAGAGCAGGTCCTTAGATGGTGAATGTCATTGGTTGTATCACTCAGTGAGGCACATTGCACATATGTTCTAAACATATTGATTGCTTCACACACTTTTTTCTTTCCTGCTTAGTTTTTTCACATGCAAGGCCCATTTACAGTAAGGCTGTGCCAACCACATTCCCCCTGTCAGAAGCGAGTAAGTACAAAAATATTTTCATGTGAAACCCAGACTAATATGTATTATAACATTGCATTCTCTTTGTAACTGTTTGGTTAATCAGACTCAAGGTTTTCATCTTGTTGCTTTGCCATTTATGACATTTGGTCTAGAACTCTTAATAAAATTGTTCTTTAATGAAACTGATTAGTCAAATACAGGGTTAAGGTTTCCCTGTTGAATAAAGTGTTAAGTAACTAATTGAATAGTCATTCATTTTTCTGGGATTGCTAGAGAGCACTCTTTTACTGAAAGGCTGAAATGCCTTGAGTAATCATTTTTTTCTTAATTTCTCATTATTGCCAGAATTCCAGAAAATAGTGGTGACAAAGCTGGTGACTCTCACTGATGAGGTCAAAAAACTCCAGAGGAGCTTACCTAAGTCTGGGATTGATATAAGCAAGATTGACACCTTGGAAGAGTTCGAGAGGGAGGAGGCTTCTCTTCTTGGAGAAAAACAAATTTGAAACCTTGGTAAAATATTTTTCACCCTCTTCCAATAGGGGGTTTATGCGGTGCGCTAAGCGTTCTAACCGAAAAACGGGTCTAATCATTTCCGCTTTTCACTTCAGTACACATCTGCAGCGGTAGGTGATCTCTTAGGTAACTTAAGTTTAGCTTATTATAATAGAATTTTTTATTTCTGATCAAACTTTAGTGTACTTCTTTTAATTTAAATGTTGGAATATTATAATATCAGAAATGGCAACATCCGAACAGCAGGAGTTTTTGTTGTGTGCCAAGCTGATAGTCAGTCAGGGTGATTCGGGTCCGAAAGATTAGGCGTGTTAATTTAGTTATAAGGAGACACACCACTGACTGCAGTCGGCATTTTGTGCCAGAAGATATATGAAACACAGTAATACAGATCATATTGATCATTTCAATATCGTTCTAGCAAATTCTATCTGAATTTTGTATTTTACCTGCTGTTACAATGTGTTGGAAAGTATGTGATATTAGAGTTAAACAAATCATTCAATTATCTCAAGACTAGACATATAATTTTTAAAATTGACAGTTTTTCAGGGCTGCAAACAATTGGACCACACTGGTTGAACTTTTTTCTCTATCCGTACAATGTTCTCAATTTTTTACCCTTGATATATTTCCATGTGTTTTTTTTATTATAGGTTTGTCAGCTGGCAAGAGTCGGGGGGAAAGATGTAAAAGACTGCACGCACAAAGTGATGGACAGGTATTTATTTACACATTAACTTAACAGACACAGGTCTTTAGACATTTGACCAGAACAGTTTTCCATGTTAGTTCAGCTCTGCTTTGGTTTTCTTGTGTCCCCATTTTTCTTTTTCATTTGGTGCTTGATTTGGGGGTTTGGTTTAGTTGATGTTTTAAGTAAGGAGCAGGACTGTGCACTTGGGCACAGTGAACACACATTAAGGCTGACGATGGTTAATTTATGCAGCCCTTTGTCCATCTCAGCCAAGCAAGAGGTCTGATGTAGAGATCTGTATTGGTTATATTGTATAGTGTTGTTTTCAGGCGAAGGTAAAAATCGTATGGCTGTGCATAATGCCAATGCTCTATCAAAATCGCTGTTTGTTTTTTTGTCATTTATTTTGAATTCCTGCCGGAAAAAAGTTTTAAAAATTCAACTTATATGAGAAATGCAGCCTGCGGTCACCATGCATGGACAATCATGCTACATGTGTGTGTGTGTGTGTGTTTAAGTAATAATTGCATATTATTTTTGTCTTGGATTGGATTTAGGCCCTTCACCAATCAGCTGATGACCTTTTTTAATATGAAGGGGAAGGGCAAAAAGGATCAAATTGGAATTGAAGACAAGAAATTGTTTTCAGCAATAAAAGGTAAGCTTCATATTATGGCAATAAAAAAAAAAAAGTGTGTATAATATGTATATGTATGTGTGTGTGTGTGTGTGTGTGTGTGTGGAATGCTGAATATCAGGCTTGATGTAAGTTGACTTGATTTAATAACTATTTCATTTAATCGAGTACTCAAATTTTCATCTAGACCACAACTGTGGCGTTTGTTATTTATTTTACATGTGGATTTTTTTGCTTTGATTTTAGCTGCTGTCATGAAATGGGACCCAGCTGCTACAGAGGCCCTTTAAGTTTGGGTAAAATTAGTAATAAAAATATATTTTGAGATTTAAATCATTGTTGTCTTCGAGTGATCAGTTTGGTTTACAGGAAAATAGTAGGCAGTTTATTAAAATTATATTGATAAGATAAAAAAATGCAAGACTAGTATATACACTACACAGTTATTGTCACAGTGTCTGGTTTATGTTCCTTGGGTCACCACTAGATGTCCTCCTTCCCCACGGTGTCCATCACACTCTTGAACTACATCCCCCATGATCCTTGTCTTTTCATTGGACTCAGCTGTCTCTTATCACTGATCATTGCACTCAGCCTGTTCCCCATTAGCATTGTCATTTCCCTGTGTATATAACCCTGTCTGTTTTAGTATGTCACGGAGTCCTTGTATTTATCACGCCACTTCTGTGTTCCTGTTTATGTTCTTGTTTTGGATGGATTATGATATTGACTATTGACTGGATTTTGAGTAACGGATTTCCCTAATTAAACATACTTTCTGCAATGGGCTATATGCACGCATAACTTCCGCGTTTGACGCAAGGATGCTCGTGCGTTTCTGGTTGGGGAGATTTAAAGCGGAGGAAAACCGAGGAAAACGGTATTATGGCAGAGTCTTCAAAATGTACTGTCCTCTCGTCTTTGAAATGAAACTTTAATACCTTTAGATGTAATTTTATATATAGTTATGTTTATTTAATATAATAAACAAAGAAGCATAAACAAAATGAGGGGTGTCTGTTTTGTCTGTTTTTGTGACTAACGTTTCTTTAGTATAGCAATAGAGTATAAAAACCAATATAAATTCTTGGTATAGCATTGGACTCTACGATCGGCGGAAGTAATCCAGCATCCTTAGACCTTCACCGGAAATACCGCCGTGCATAGAGCCCATTGGATCTTCTCCTGTGTTCCCTGGTGTGGTTCGTGACAGTTAGTGATGGCAAAATGAGGCTTCCTGAACCTCTGAGACCTCGCAGACCATTGCTTCACCCAAAGGTTCATTACTCGAAGCTTCATTCAGCATTGCTCACTAGTGACACCTAGCTACTGTACAAAGAAATAGCAGACCAATTAATTCATTCTGAAACAATGACCTGAGCAGACTTATGATGTCAGTATACCCCCTTGTTCTGTTTTATTTATTTATTTTCTTCTCACTGTTAATGTCTGTAACCTTTCATTTGCAATAATAAAAATACCTGAGCAGACATTTGTCCATTGCCTGGGTATAAAATATGTATATTTCTCTGTCTGAATTTACTTCTGCAGAGACAACTCTCTCTCTCTCTCTCTCTCTCTCTCTCTCTCTCTCTCTCTCTCTCTCTCTCTCTCTCTCTCTCTCTCTCTCTCTCTCTCTCTCTCTCTCTCTCTCTCTCTCTCTCTCTCTCTCTCTCTCTCTCTCTCTCTCTCACTCACTCACTCACTCACTCACTCACTCACTCACTCACTCACTCACTCACTCACTCACTCACTCACTCTCTCACTCACTCTCACACACAGAGAGAGAGAGTTAATTAATTATTCATAAATGGTTTGGATAGTGACAGTATGAACAACAAAAGTGACACTGTTGAGTGCAGTGCTTATGGCGGAGGGAGTGTATTAAAGTGCAACAGAAAAGTGTGGGGTGGTAAAGGTTAAGAATTGTTTCTGGTGATTTTGTGCATTGAACTGTTACTATTTTTGTGCAGTGTTGTGCTTATGGGACTGGGGACGTAGAGGAACGAAGGAAGGATTAAAAATGATTTTTATTGAGGAACAGAATTTTTTCAAGTGTCTTGGGGCTTAGACGATTCCTCTTCTTGGACAGAACCTCTCCAGCCTTGGAAAAGATCCTTTCGCATGGAACAGAGGATGCGGGGGAACATAAAAATGCCAGGGCCAGCTGGTATAAATGAGGATACTGATGTTTATGTTGAGCCCAATATACCAGTGGATCCTCAGATCTTGTGAGATTCACTTCAGATAAATATCGGTCCACTTCTACAGTAGCATCTGCTGTTGCACTTGAGCTCCTTCTACTGTGATCAACCGTGCTATCCAGCAGATACCAAATGTCACCTAATAATAGAGGTACAAAGAAATAAAACTCCATTAACAATGGTTCACAATACTAATCACTAATGTGAACATTCACACAATAAACACATATAGTACTTACTGTTGTCTGTGGATTGACCTGCTTCTGACGAGGCTGGCAGCTGAGTTGGGGGTGTATTGGTGGAAGCAGAATGGAGATCAGAACTTATGATTACAGTAGCGCATTCAGATTTTAATCTTGATATGGCTTCTTGCAGGTTCCCTTGACTTAAGAATGCCAGTTTTTTTAATCTGGGATCCAACAACGTGGGTATGGTCATCACACTGATTGATTCTAAATGTACTGCGTGTTCCCTGACCCTCCGTACAAGGCTGTCACCCAGCTGCCTTGCTGGATTGGACTTGAGGCCTTCTAGCTTAGTCGTTACAGCGTGATTCAGCATCTTCATCAAAGGAATCACTTTGGAGGTAGACACCCTTTTCTCTCCCGAAAGCTCTACTGTAGCCTGGTGGAAAGGGCCAAGAACATGTAAAGCATCCTGGACTGCCTCATACTCCAGGGCTGTAGGAGGGGTGATGTCGGTCTTTAGAGAGGCCAGGGCTGCCCCCACTGGCTCTCTCAGCTGATAGAGACGTTCCAGCATGTTATAAGTGCTGTTCCAGCGAGTGTCCACTTCAATTATTTTCAGAACTGGTCTCCCCATCTGCTACTGTACTTGGGCCAGTCTCTCTTTTGCTGTAGTGCTTGTTCGGAAATAGGTCACAAGTTTCCTACATTTGGTTCGAATGTCGTTGAAGCTACTGATGTCATCAAAAGATTTCCTCACAATAAGGTTTAGTGCATGTGCAATGCATATCACATGCCTAACATTCTGTGATCGTACACATGCTATCATGTTGGCTGCTGCATCAGTTACCAGGCACTTAACTTTATCCTTTATGCCCCACTCCTCCATGAGCTTGATATGTCCAGTAGCCAAGTTCTCAGCAGTATGGCTCTTAGGGAAATGCTGTACACCTAGTAAAATAGTGCAGAGCTTGTCATTGTCTATAAAATGGCAAGTCAATGCTAGGTAGGCATCCATGTTTAGCGATGTCCACATGTCAGAGGTAAGGCTTATAGCCTGAACTTTCTGCAACTGCTCTCTTGCCTTCTCCTTAGCCTCCTTGTACTTATGATCAACCATGACCTTCAAAGCCTGTGGATAGAAATAAATGCAGTTACTCTTACTTTTAACTTCTTAAAAAATGATGAACCACTTTATTAATCACATACCTTTCGAGTTGGGATCGCATAAGTGGGATCCAACACATGCAGGAGCTCCCTAAATCCATCATCATCCACAATGGAAAAGGCTCGGGAGTCCTTGATGACCATGTTCACCAGGGCCTCATTCAACATTTCTTTTTTGGAATCTATAATAAAATAAAATGCAGGTGTATTGTAGGAGCCTAAAACATTATTTAAATAATGTTTTTTAATGATTATTATCAATTACTTTGACTACTGTGTGGATTGTTAATAGTCTGTGCATGCTTGTGCAGTGCTCGATAATGCCTGAGCATAGAGGAGGTGTTATTGCTGTATGTCAGCTCCTTTAGGCACAGCAAGCATTTCACCTTGAAACATAAATGAATAGACATTAAATATAATACAGCCATATAGTGAGGATTATTATATAAAGACAGTAAAATTATAATAATAACAAAAATAATACAAATTGTGTTTGTACCTTATTGTGAGCAACCATTTCAAAAAACTCCCAGACAGGGGAGGATTTCCTCTTTCTTGCTGGCTCCATTACAAGGAAAAAGGAAGAGGTCACAAAAGGCAAACAATTCCAAAAGGGCTATCCAAAACAAAAAGCAGTCCAGTCCAAAATCCAAAAATCCAAAGCAATCCAAATAATCGTATCTAATTAATATAACAATACTATAATATAGCTACTATAATTAATACTAACAATACACTATAACTAATCTAACCTGATATAATGTAATAATATACAGCCCTAACACATATATTGCACAATAACGACGATGAAACAACTCTCTAACTCTAACTCTCTGACTCGCTGACGCTACTACAACTGATTCTACTACTCCTGCAACACCCACAAGGAGGCGCGAGTTTCGAACCCCCTTTATCCGGAAACGACACTCAGACCGAACCGATGACGTATCCACACAAACCGAGGCCTCGTTTGTCATTAGTCACGTGATTTTCACGTTAACAACACAAGCCTCGAATCGCGGCTTCATCTGGCACGCCCCTTTTTGCTCGACACAAGCTCCGACGCCTCGCATCAAATGTCACATCACTAGTGACAGTTATTCAATTGAATATTCAATATTATCAATATTCTTTTAAATCTAAGGCTACGTGTAAGGCAGTGTAGGGAGAAGGATAAAGCCATGCAAGCCAATCAAAATCCTCAGAATCGACAAGAGAGAACCTAAAACCCCGTTTCTCCCAGTTTACACGGCTACACATAACCGGCGTTTTCAGAAATCTCCACTTTGCCCGGAGTTTTTAGAAATAATCGTTTTCTGTGATAAAAACGGCGTTTTCGTGTAAATGAGAGGGCAAAACCCAGAGAAATATCTGCGTTTTCCCATCTTGTAAACGGGGCCTAATTTAGATCTGTGTCTGCCGTTTCATGACACGACAAGCATTAGTAACTGGGTTTTTCTCAGAACTAACTCTGCCACTATTTTGAAGTAAACATTGTTTAAAGTTGGATCCTACCAAATATACACAGATGGGATTTTCATGTCAGTATGGGTCTTAACAGTCTTTGACATTCCTACTAAAGAAAACGTTTCTAATATTTATTCTGCCTTTAGATGTCTTAACAATTATGTCTGTAGCACGTCTTTAATTGACATCTAAACAATGTCCAGAAAAGACGTATAAAAAAACGTTCATTCTGGCTCCTGTGAGGACGTCTTCTGGATGTCTAACAATTACGTCTTTTAGACGTATTCTAGACGACTTTTTGCTCGCTGGGTAATTTCAGGATTTCATGGATCTTTTAATTTCAGCACTACTGGCACATCTTTTTGCAAAAGCAAGCAATGTTTCCATAGCTGGATCGAAAACCAGGGTGCTGTAGGTCTTGGGGTCTACAATCTGAAGCTCTGCTATTGGTGCTGTTGCTATTCCTCGGTCAACATTATGCCGATGGAATGCCTCTGACATGGTGCGAACTTTCCTGAAGGTTTTGAGGACTTGATGGTAGCGGCTGATGACCTCCTCTGGACCTTTAACTTTGCAAAAATAATAAAGAAATATATATTAAATCATTATTAAATGTAAGTAAGTAAGTAAGTAAGTAAATTTTATTTATAAAGCACATTTAACCATAGCGAAGCTATCCAAAGTGCTGAACAAAGTAATGAAAAATAAATAAATAAAAACACAGAAGCATAAAACCAAACAGAAACAAAACAATGAAAACAAAACAATGAAACTGGATATCAAGTATCAAACGCCAGGCGATAGAGATATGTTTTCAATTTTGATTTAAAAGTACAAATGGAAGGTGCAAGGCGGATGTCCAGAGGCAATTTATTCCATAGACGGGGGGCGGCAACTGAGAAAGCTCTGTCTCCCTTAGTTTTTAAACGGGAGCGGGGAACTGATAATAGAGCCTTGTCTGCAGATCTTAATCTGGATGGTGGCAGAGGAGTAAGAAGATCGATAATATAAAATGGAGCATGATTATTAAGAGCTTTAAAAACAAACAACAAGATTTTAAACTGAATTCTAAAACGGATCGGGAGCCAATGAAGGGACGCTAAAATTGGGGTGACATGATCAAATTTCTTTGTCCCGGTCAGCAGCCTTGCAGCTGCATTTTGTACCAACTGGAGTCGAGCAAGTGATGACTGAGGAAGACCCAGATACAAAGAATTACAATAATCTAAGCGTGAGGTAATAAAAGCATGAATAACCTTCTCCAAGTCTTGTGCTGACAGAAACGATTTAATATTTGAGATAATCCGCAATTGATAAAAACTATTCCTAACAACAGAATTTATTTGTTTAGTTAAGCACAATTCTGAGTCCATGATGACGCCAAGGTTCCTAACCTGGGAGGAAACAGAAGGAAAATAATTGCTTAGCTCCATAATAGTACTGCTCCTCAATTTTGGGGAACCAAAAACAATTGTTTCCGTTTTGTCGTCATTAATTTGGAGAAAGTTAAGCGCTAACCATTTCTTAATGTCCCCAATGCATTCCAACAAAGGTTGAATTGAATCACCAGCTTTCAACGGCAGGTACAGCTGTGAATCGTCTGCATAAAAATGAAATGATACATTGTGCTTTCTAATAATATCCCCCAATGGACGCATATACAAATTAAAAAGAATGGGACCCAAAATAGAGCCCTGCGGAACTCCACTAATAATAGGAGCAGACGATGAAGAAAATTTACCCATCTCCACTGAAAAAGACCTGTTTTCAAGATAAGATCTAAACCACTGTAAGGCCGTACCCTTGATACCGAAGTAATGCTCCAAACGCCAAAAAAGAATACTATGGTCTACAGTATCGAAGGCAGCCGTCAGATCAAGTAGGATCAAAACGGCATTTTTACCGGCATCAACTGCGAGTAGAATGTCATTGAACACTTTTAGCAATGCAGACTCTGTGCTGTGATGGGCAGTAAAACCAGATTGAAAAGGTTCAAGTAAGTTTGCAGCATTTAAAAACGAGTGCAATTGAGACAGGACAACTTGTTCTAAAAGTTTTGATAAAAATGATAGCTTAGAGATAGGCCGAAAATTATTAAAGCAACCCTCATCCAAACCTTGTTTCTTAAGCAAAGGCTGAACAACCGCATGCTTGAAACTATTCGGAACTATCCCAGTGTCCAAAGACGAATTAATCAACGCTTGGACACTGGGGCCAATTATAGGAAAAGCCTCTTTTAAAATATCAGAAGGTATTACATCAATTGTGGAGGTAGTTGTTTTCATCTTGTTAACCACTTCACAGAGTTCCATTAAAGAGACATGCGCAAAATTATAAAAGAAAAACGGACTTAACAGCGAATTTGAAGACTGATCTGGAAGCTGTAAAGTGAAAGATGAACGAATAGCTAACACTTTATTAGCAAAAAACGTTAAAAATGTCTCACAACGTTCAGCTGAGGGTTCCCCGCGAAATTGACACCTTGGACTAATTACAGAGTTTATCGCAGAAAATAAAATCTTAGGTCTATGACAGTGTTTATCAATTAAATCAGAGAAATATTTAGATCTAGCTAACTTAGCAGCACTCTGAAACTTAACCAAACACTCCTTGAAAATCTCAAATGATGCAGTTAAACGATCATGCTTCCATTTCCTCTCTGCTTTACGACACGCCTGTCTGAGACAGCGAGTATCATTATCCAGCCAATAGTACGATTTTTGCTTTGGTTGTTTTATCTTAAAAGGGGCAATAGAATCTAAAATATCAGAACAAGATGCATAAAAAAGAGAGATTAAATCGTCGGGCCCGATGGAAGGCTCAGCATTCAAGATCAATCCTTCAATGGCATTAGCTAAATATTCCTCACTAAACTGAGAGGCTGTAAGCGAGTTTATGAAGCGAGAATAAGAGCCTACAGATCTATTCACTGCAACAGAGCTCACAACGGGAATCGTAAAAACAATGGGCTTATGATCAGAAAAGGATTGATTTTCGATACATACATTATCGACAGAGAACCCAGATGACATGATAAGGTCTAGAGTATGGCCAAGGACGTGTGTTGGTTGGTTCATATGTTGAATGAAACCAAATGAGTCCAGGACATTACAAAACTCAGCAACCAGGGGACGCCCGGGGCAGCAAACATGCACATTAAAATCACCTAATAATAACATATAGTCATACAACGGAACAACAGAAGTTAAAAAATCTGAAAAATCATTTACAAAAGCACTGCCCGAATTAGGTGGCCTGTAAATAAGAGCACAGAATAGCGCAAAGGAGGCAGACTGTAATGTAACACACTGTACCTCAAACGACGAGTAGCTCTGAACAGAAACAGTGTTAATTTTAACTGTTTGTTTAAAAATCATAGCAACACCACCACCCCTACCAGCCGATCTTGGGGTACTAATAAAGCAACAGTTTGAAGGACAAAGTTCCTCAAAGACTGACAACTCACCAACGGCGGCCCAGGTCTCCGTCAGGAATAAAATATCCAAGTTACGTCTGGTGAAAAAGTCATTTAGAATAAAAGTTTTGTTGCATATGGACCTAGCATTGACTAGGGCCATGTTCATAGGTGGGTGTGATGACAAAGCCGAATCCCAATGAATCCAGTCCAGTTGACGTAGATTTTGACAGTTCACTCCTCTCTGGCGAATCCGTAAACGCGGGGGAGCAGAGTAGGTAGATGAGTGAGTGAAGGCCGGGAAAACAGGAAGATGAAAAGCATATCTATAATCCCATGAGCGACGCATCAGATGAAGGCCCTCCAAGCTTATAGTAGCCGAGGGAAACTCCAACGTAGATTGTCTGGAAGAAACGATCGCCCGTCTGATTCTCACCCGTACACCACCACGACTACCTCTCTTCCTGCGGCGCTTCCTTGGAGGAACGCAGCAAGGTAGCCGGCGAGCGCACTCAACCACAGGATGGGTGGACGAGGATTGAGAACAAAAATGCAGAGCAGGACAAAATCCACGGCAATCTCCCATGCGGCTTTGAATATTAAATAAGTCTTGACGATCATAAGTCAACACTGAGACTACATGATACCAGTGTAACACTGTGTAAAATACAAACAGTACAGATGTCAGACGAACAGGTACCATAGGTACAACAAACTGAGACAAACGAGAGAGACGGCAAGCCGAGTGCACTGGCGCCATCTTTGATCATCTTCGTGTATATTATGTATATTATGTATATATGTAAATGTATATTAAATAAACATAATTAAATGAAATATATAAAGAAAAACAGTAAACAGAAACACAAAAAGTCTTGCATTTCTTACATATTGTGACGGTAACTGATAATGCAGTTCGTTAGGACTAGTTGTATTTATTTGGAATTAATTTAAAAATGTGAATGCAAAAACACACCCTTGTTTTATATGTAATATCATTTCTTTTCTTTTTTTTAGATCATATATTTCAGAGATAATTTTAGTCAAAAGAATACTAAAAAAATAGATAATAAATGATTTACTCACTCTTATGCTGTTTAACTTGTATATTTCATTTCTTCAGCAAAATCCAAACCATGAAATTTTGATGGAGATGTGATGATATTATTTCTATACAACACAAGTCAAGTCAAGTCAAGTCAAGTCACATTTATTTATATAGCGCTTTTCACAATACAGATTGCATCAAAGCAGCTTCACAGTGATAACATGAAAGTAGTACAACACAGTTCAATAATATTGTTGAATATTAAATATCCCCAACTAAGCAAGCCAAAAGCAAGGCGACAGTGGCAAGGAACCAAAACTCCATCAGATTGGATGGAGAAAAAAACCTTGGGAGAACCCAGGCTAGTCAGGGGCCAGTTCTCCTCTGGCTAACAATCATAGGGTTTTAAAGAAGCTTTACAGTAAGTGCATATCAGAGAGTACCTGGAAAAAATACATTTAGTTAATCATGTAATATTTAGGGGATAACATATCGCCGGCGTTGAGTCGTCTCTTCGCAGGCGTTGAGTCGTCTCTTCACAGGCGTTGGTCTTCTCATCACAGGCGTTGAGGCATCCGAAATCCCCGTGAGAGGCAGGATACCAAACTGGAGCCTACGAACGCCATTTTTCTCGGGACAAGCGGCCCGAGATAACAGCAGAAAGGCAGATGGGAAATAATTAGCATAGCTGATGTTTATAATGATTTCCATTACACGGGAGTAGGTGTTAGAAAACCATAATCTCACAACTCTCCGCAACCCAAACTCACCGCAACCCAACCGCAACCATACGGACCGACCCGTTTGTCTATAAGGCTGTCGAGCCCCACTGGTGCGTTAAGCAGTTTCAGTGGCAAACGGTTCCGTATGGCATAGCAGAGGACTAAAAGGTAAGCATTATGTGAATGCTTGACTAAAGAGACACGTCTTTAGTCTACTTTTAAACTGTGTCAGCGAGTCAGAGCATCGGACCGTATCGGGAAGGCTATTCCAGAGTTTTGGAGCTAAATGCGAGAATGCCCTCCCTCCTTTCGTGGACTTCGATATCCTAGGAATGACCAGAAGCCTTGAATTTAGTGATCTTAGAGAACGCGGTGGATTGTAGGGCGAAAGAAGGTCCGTTAAGTACATAGGAGCTAAACCATTAAGGGCTTT
Source organism: Rhinichthys klamathensis goyatoka (assembly GCF_029890125.1). Lineage (NCBI taxonomy): Eukaryota > Metazoa > Chordata > Actinopteri > Cypriniformes > Leuciscidae > Rhinichthys > Rhinichthys klamathensis. The sequence continues at coordinate 3,435,131 of NW_026606608.1, read as the reverse complement.
ATAGGTCAGTAGTAGTACTTTGTAATTGATACGGAACTTAATAGGTAACCAGTGCAGAGATGATAAAATCGGTGTTATATGATCATATTTTCTTGATCTAGTAAGAACTCTAGCGGCTGCATTTTGCACTAACTGTAGCTTGTTTATTGAGGATGCAGGACAACCAGCTAATAAAGCATTACAGTAATCTAGTCTCGAGGTCATGAATGCATGAACTAACTTTTCTGCATCAGAAACAGATAGCAGTTACGTAATTTAGCAATGTTTCTAAGGTGGAAAAAGGCTGTTCTTGTAACAGATGAAATATGATTTTCGAAAGACAAGTTGCGGTCTAGTATAACACCCAGGTCTTTTACTGTAGTGGAAAAAGTAACAGGGCATCCTTCTATATTAAAGTCGTATTGTAAGAGGTTTTGTGTGTAGTTTTTTGGACCAATAAGTAATACCTCCGTTTTATCTGAATTTAATAGCAGGAAATTACGCGTCATCCAGCATTTTATATCTTTGAGACATTCTGTCAATTTAGATGAGGTAATGTTTTCATCTGGTCGTGATGAAATATATAATTGAGTGTCGTCAGCATAACAGTGGAAATTAATTCCATGTTTTCTTATAATATTACCAAGTGGCAGCATATATATTGAGAATAGCAGAGGGCCTAGCACCGATCCTTGCGGTACTCCGTAGTCTACTGACGTTAACTTTGATTTTCCCCCGTGTAAAGAGACAAAATGATAACGGTCAGATAAGTACGATCTAAACCAGCAAGTCAATGAGTACTAAAACTTTAAAACCCCAAAAAGAATATTAAGGCAGTAGAAAACGATTTTGTTCAGTACGTCTCAAGTAATTTAATCCATATGGTATCTGGTGTAGGTTGCAGTCTCCTAGTTGGATCATTAATTGAAACTCACGTACAACTGCCTCATACTTAATCCATGCATTGTGCTAAGAACACTGTAGAATTTATAATGTTTGCAAAAACACTGGCGATGTCAAGAAGGAAAGTGTTTCTCAACCAACTCCAATCACATTTCTTCAGAAGAAATGACTTGAACCACTTATTCTAACCTGTATGATGTAGTGTTGTCACGATACTAGAATTTCTAACTTCGATACGATACCTTGAAAAATATCGATATTCGATACAATTTTCGATACCACAGAGAAAAAAACTGCCACAATATTAAGGGGGTATTTTTTTTATATAAAGCTAAATATAACAAGTCTAGAACATGACAATGAGGTATATTTTACATGAACAAAAATGTCCTGAGGTATATTTGGTTAATATTTTTTAATTGGACCAGAGCTAACATGATGTATTTTTATTACCTACTGTTATCAAATATTAAAATATACTGTACAAAAAAATCACTTAACAGTATCAAATTGGAGGATAGAGTGTCAGTAATGTATAATAATAAGATTAAACATTCAATTTTCAGTTAAAGGCATTTCATTATTGAATTCAGAGATGCCATTGTCTAGCTGTTTAGTTTAATTAATATCTGTGTAATCAAATTGATGATAATCGCTAATGAAAGCAAATTGCAGAATTAAATAATAATTTTTGAATAATAGGCACAAGTTAATTTACATTTGACCACAGTTACAATATTTACTTGTCTAAGATTCCTCAGTCAGATTATGTTAACTTTAAGAATTACGGTGAAAAAAAAGAGACAACACAGAGTCATACATTAAAGGTTGGGTAGGTCGTTTTTGGTCTAAAAAACTTTTTCCCAAATTTGTTTAAACTTTCTATATATATCAATGCATAATTAAAATGTAAGTACTCTGATAAAAAGAGTATAAAAATCGAGTGACTCTAGACCGTTTAATCTGCACTAAACACAGCTCATTATTTCCTTCCGGGACGAAACAAAGGATTGGCTTAGGCGACTGTCACTCTCTCGCAACCATGGCAACACCCCCGCTGCTACATGCGCTGCCCACATGCGCGCACTCGTTTGACTCGAGGAGGGTAAGAGACTAGTAAGAGACACAATTACATGCAAAACACGGCGTCTATGTTATGAATCTTACACAAAATTCACCTTCATCACAGTGTAACTGATTGTAATGGGAAAACGTGTATCAATGCAACCTGTTTTTAGCTTTGCTTTATGTTACTAGCTCGTTAACGAATCAAACTCAATATATTTTAAACTTTAACAGTATCGATATGCTAGCTTGATAGTGAGTATTAACAGCCATGTTAGTTGTTTATATTCATAATGATAAAGTTAGGTATTTTATTACATGTGAGTCTGACATGATGTCACTACATGCACTGCTCCTCTCCGCTCGGCGCTGGTAAGCGCGTCCTCCAGCTGTGAGCTGTCGGCATCGCACGTTCATGTGTTTTGGGGGCGTGGTTTTGGAAGGAGCCCAGAATGGAGGGGGTGGAAGTGAATGGAGATAAGTAGCTGTGTTTATTACAGCCCTGAGAGGACTACAGACACTCGATTTTTATACTCTCTTTTCCAGAGTACTTACATTTTAATTATGCATTGATATATATAGAAAGTTTAAACAAATTTGGCAAAAAGTTTTAAAAAAAAATTCTACCTACAATACCTTTAAAGGTGCCCTAGAATTGTGAAATTGAATTTATTTTGGCATTGTTAAATAACAAGAGTTCAGTAGATGGACATGACACACAGTAAGTCTCAAACACCATTGTTTTCTCCTTCTTATTTAAATCTCGTTTTTGAAAAACACCCCTGAAAAATAGGCGAATCTCCACATAACACGACTGTGACGTGTTATTGAATTTATTTTGGCATAGTTAAATAACAAGAGTTCAGTACATGGACATGACACACAGTGAGTCTCAAACACCATTGTTTTCTCCTTCTTATTTAAATCTCGTTTTTTGAAAAACACCCCTGAAAAATAGGCGAATCTCCACATAACACGACTGTGACAAGAGTTCAGTACATGGACATGACACACAGTGAGTCTCAAACCCCATTGTTTTCTCCTTCTTATTTAAATCTCGTTTTTGAAAAACACCCCTGAAAAATAGGCGAATCTCCACATAACACCGACTGTGACGCAACAGTCGGGATCATTAATATGTACGCCTCCAAACATTTGCATATGCCAGCCCATGATCAATGACAGGCGGAACTGCGCAGCCGAAGCATAGCAGTTGCTCAGTGTTTGGATGTAGTACACATGAACACAAAAGTATTCTTTAGTTCCTTCATCCGAGCCTCTGAAGAAACAATGGCTTAATTTTATTTTCTCTGGAAATGCGCCGACACAACTCCCAAAGTTGTGTATGGTCCAAACATTTCACCGACGACTGTTTCCTCAACTTGGGCCAAAACAGAGCTGGCCTCGATGAACGTCTGAAAATAAATCGATCGAGCTACCAAGCAACAATTTCTGATGTGTAGCCTAATTGATCAAGTTCAGACAGTTAATCTTTCTCTCAAAATCGTTCAATACTGTTTATGCATCAAGTCAAGCCAGTGACTAAAATCAACTTCACATCGTTTCTTTTAGTAGGATGAAAAAAACTTATTTAATTGTGAATAAATTATATACTGAAAGCGATCAAAGAACAATCTTTCCACACAGCGCGAGTTTATCTAGACAACTCATTATGAAATCAATGACGCACATTACACTGCACAACGAAGCTCTTACTGTATGTACATCATCGTGTTTGCATTGGTGAAAGCATTAGAGAGAGTGCAGAAACTGCGTTGCAAAGATAAGATCTTCATTCTCGCGATCAACACACTGTCATCTGCTTGCTCAATGCTCATTACGGCAACATTGTATGTGATGGGAATAGATCTAAATACTTTAAAACTTCTCACGATTCGTTAATTTCGATAGCTGTAATAGTAGAAACGTATAATAGCAGTAGTAAAAGTATTCGGGAGAGAGTTTCACATGTAATGTAGCTATTTCATATGCAAGCATGTCAGCCAATCACAGCAGTGGCCGCGGTTACACTGAATCCCACAGCAGACACGCCCCTTCAAACAGAGTGTTCAAATCAGAGGCTAAAAGCAGGCTAGGAAAAATGCCTTTTATTTCGAAAAGATGACTATTTTTGATCTAAAAAATATACTAACATTATAAGGGTAACCCAGGAAACATAAAATAATAAAATAACCCCATTCTAGGGCACCTTTAACTCATGATTATCTGTTCATTAGTCAAGTATGAATTAATGCATATCAGTGCACCCGTTGTCACGGGTGGGTGTGTAGATAGGAAGCACAAGGAGACGAGGAAATAACTATGAACAGGAATTTAATGAACAAGGCACTCAGGAGATGCACACATACCATAAGAACGTAACATATACAATAACCGACCAGGAGTGAGGGAGAACACTGGGTTTACATACACAGGGAATGGGTCATGGCAACAAGACACAGCTGGGGCAAATTAACTAGACACAGGTGGAGGAACTGAATACAAACGAGGAGCGGGAAAACTGAGACACAGGACTAAACCAAAACACAGAGACGGGGAAAACTAAGAAACACAGGTCATACTTGTGACATTACTCCCCCCTCCAAAAAAGGCGCGTCCTCGCGCCGTACAATATCCAAAGGGGTGGGAGGGTGGGCGCCCTGGAGGCTGACGAGGGTATAGTTCCACGGGAATAGAAAGCCTCCAGGGCGGACTAGGCTGTGGGTCTTGCCAAGGGGGAGCTGGACATGGACGTGGGCGTGGCCAAGGCGGAGCTGGACGTGGGCGTGGCCAAGGCGGAGCTGGATGTGGGCGTGGCCAAGGCGGAGCTCTCGGGTACCCGGGAGTCCAAGGCGGAGCTGGACGAGGGCATGACCACGGCGGAGCTTTCGGAACCTCTGGAGTCCAAGGCGGAGCTGGACGATGGCGTGACCATGGCGGAGCTTTCGGAACCTCTGGAATCCAAGGCGGAGCTTGACGTGGCCAAGGTGGAGCTTGATGTGGCCGTGACCACGGCGGAGCTTTTGGGACCTCGGGAGTCCAGGGTGGATCTATCCCTTCAGGTGACCATGGCAGTGCTGCCCCTTCGGGTGGCCATGGTGAAGGCGTATAGCCCCCCCCCAAAAATTTTCTTGGGGAGAAGAACGGGTTTCAGCTCAGGCTCAGGAACAGTCTCTGGCTGGGTGATCTCCAGCTGGTTCTCCAGCTGGTTGTGGCAGACGTGAAACACTGTGCCGGACTGGACCAGCGGTGAAGAGGGCTTTGAGCTAAGCAGGACCAGCGGCAAAGGAAACTCAGGGCTAGGTTCATGGGCTGTAGATGTGTGTGCTGCCCACACACACAAAACAGCCACAGACACCACAATGAGCGCCGTGTCTTCCTGAGCAGACTCACGTGCTGCGGTCTCTGGCTGGACGGTCTCTGGCTGGACGGTCTCTGGCTGGACGGTCTCTGGCTGGACGGTCTCTGGCTGGACGGTCTCTGGCTGGACGGTCTCTGGCTGGACGGTCTCTGGCTGGACGGTCTCTGGCTGGACGGTCTCTGGCTGGACGGTCTCTGGCTGGACGGTCTCTGGCTGGACGGTCTCTGGCTGGATTTCGACGGGACGAGGTTTACTTGACTCGGTGGCACTTGACTCTGGGGGGCTGGTCTCGGCGGGACGAGACTCTGGAGGGCTGGTCTCGGCGGGACGAGACTCTGGAGGGCTGGTCTCGGCGGGACGAGACTCTGGAGGGCTGGTCTCGGCGGGACGAGACTCTGGGATAATGGCCCACTTGGCAGCACGTATAGACATCAGCGGGGGTTCGGACACGCTGGAAATCAGCCCTGGATGGCCATAAACGGATCCGGTGTCTGACCTGACAGTTGACACAAGTGCGGCGTTCAGATTCTCAGGCTGGGCGGGCGAGATGTGCACTGGCTCTGGATGGGTGGTTTCCTCTCCGTGAGTGTCGCAGGGCCCGACGGTAAATGGCGACCCATTATGGAGAAGCACCCACTCGACGAAAGTCTCAAAGTTCTCTCGAGGTCCCAAACCGGGTAGGCGTGCCTTAGTCTCTGCATTGAGGCCAGTGTGGAAGAAAACACTCAATGAGCGATCGGGGAAAGAGCTAAGGCATGCCAGGTCGAGATAAGCCGTGGTGTGAGCCTCGAGAGATTGCTGGCCTTGTTCCAGCAACATCAGCTGCATCGAAGCATTCATCGTTGATTTTGGGTCGGTTATTCTGTCACGGGTGGGTGTGTAGATAGGAAGCACAAGGAGACGAGGAAATAACTATGAACAGGAATTTAATGAACAAGGCACTCAGGAGATGCACACATACCATAAGAACGTAACATATACAATAACCGACCAGGAGTGAGGGAGAACACTGGGTTTACATACACAGGGAATGGGTCATGGCAACAAGACACAGCTGGGGCAAATTAACTAGACACAGGTGGAGGAACTGAATACAAACGAGGAGCGGGAAAACTGAGACACAGGACTAAACCAAAACACAGAGACGGGGAAAACTAAGAAACACAGGTCATACTTGTGACACCCGTATTGCAAAGTGTTACCAAATTTGAACACTTTACAATAGTTAACTATAGCATTCTAACAAAAAGTGCATCCTAGCATACAAACCAATGAATGCTTCTCAGGACCAGCTAGCCCTCACCATTAGGTAACGTAGTTCAGACTACTGGCATGAAGTTGGTTGCATCTCTAAAGTTACATGCGGCATTGGTATAAACGTTTCTAACGTCAATAGCATTTGAAGACAATGACTTACAGTCATAAAACACAAAGCTGCTGAACACAAAACGATGAACACTACAGTTGGTTTTATGACCGTAAGACATTGTCTTCAAATGCTATTGAGCTTTAAATAATGTCATATTTTGTGTAAGACCCCATACAGTAGTGAAATACATAGCAATATTTACATATGATTTAACAGTTTATTGTCATTAATATCAAAAATCTAAAAGGTGTGCATCATACTCGACACCTAAATGAACACTTTACAGTTGGTTTTTATGGCTGTAAGTCATTGTCTTTAATGCTAGAAACATCTATATCAATGTCGCATGTAACTTTAGAGACAGTCCTTAAATACGCGAATGTCGAACGTCATACCAACTTCATGCCAGCGTTCAGACTAATGAATTGTCGCATTGTGTGAATCATTCGCTCAAGCTAAATCACCTTCAATTTGCCTAGACACGTTATCGCGTCGCCCAGAGCGAATTTGTGTTGACTTGTATGCAATCGCGTCACCAGAAATATCAGCTTTGTGTTTGGTAACACACTAACACCAACAATTTCCACATTTATAAACACAACTTACCACTTTTTTTGTGTATGGAAACTTCTTCTCCTTCTTTTCCCTTGGTATTTCCTCTCCGTGCATTTGCGCGGGTAAAATGCATGGTACCCGCACTCCCCCCACTGCCAGTGCCAGCTGAGGGGCAGTGTACTGAAGGCGCTTGATCATATCTTGATGCTGAAAAAAAGTGAGATAAAGATATTTTTTCACAAGAATGAAAATAATAAATGACAATATTTCCCAAGGGATTTGATAGGCCCACTTACCATCTCTACAATCAAATGTTCGGACTCGGAGCATACTGCAGAGCAACCTGTAGCTTTAGGCAGTGCTTGGCCTATCAGACTGAAGAAGTGTTCGGTCACGTGTCAACTCTCTGATTCTGATAACATCGTAAGCCAATGAAAAGAAAAGTGCGCCAATTTAAAAAAAAATTTAATCATAAAAACAAAGCATTTATTTCTTACCAGATGTAATGGTTCTTGGACTGGGAGGCAACCATGTTCATTTTATGCCCGCAGTTCTTGCATTTCATTTAGCGTTTCAACAAGCCAATCTTTTGCAACCATTTTATTAACTTTAAAGACGATTTTTTGGTTTCTCTAACATAAACTTTGTTCAAAAGTTTTATCTCCAGTGAATACATCAAGTCAGCAGCTCGAGCCTCGAGCTAGTAATACAGTCTTATGTCCTGAAACTACCAGGGAGTGTCGACGTAAAAGATGTGGACGGTTGAGAAGAAGTGTTCGGACAAATTCACTTTTCTCACAATCACACTGCAGTCTGTTCACATGGATGAAGTATATACATAGGTAAGCAATGCAAATATATTACATAACTACAGTATGTGACATATCACACTTTGTATGGTGTATTTTGAGTCCATATAGCACAATTGCATTACAGCACGTTTTCATAGTTTATGGTGGCATAAAAAAATATGATGATCAATCTATAGCATATCCTATTGGAAAAGTATTTCCTGTAATATACCCCACCATACTTTGCCAGATATCTTACAGTAACCCAAAAACTCTAAAACAAACTATTTTTAAAATTGTATCAAGTTGACTATATTTGGACCATAATTTGAATTAGTATTTAGGATGTCTTATAAAACATCTAACAGAAGCTTCCAACAGAAAATGTTTTCACTGTGATGCTATCAAGTTTAGTCAGTTACTGTACAGCACTACAGTATGTTGTACTGGGCTGCGCTTTCCAAAAGCATCGTAAGCCTAAATTGATCATAGAGACCATTGGTGGCAATTGTTCTACGATCAACTTAAGCTTACGATGCTTTTGGGAAACCCAGCCCTGTTTAGTCAGCTATGTATGTTTGACAGAATGTATTAATATGCTTATGTTTTTTTTATACTTAGTCAATAGTAAAAAAAAAAAAAAAAAAAAACTAGTGTTCAAAATACAGGATACCAGGTACAAATTATGCTTTGTGGCCTGGAGGTTGATAAAGCGCACAATCTCTTTGTGTGAAAATGCAATATTCTGATTTAATGATAATAATTTTTGTTAATCTTTGTAGATTTGCTCAGTTTATATCTACGGCAAGTAGACATGCTTCAAGATGGTATTGCAAAGAGCACAGCAACACTTTCCATGATGTCAAAGAAACTCAGAAGAATTTGTGTACAAAGCCTGGAGAAGCACCGGAAAAAAAGAGATAGAAAGTTGGTGGAGTTAATGTCCTTGTTCACATTGATGAGAGCAAGTTTTGCCACAAACGCAAGGTAGTGTAATCTAAATAAGCAATTTTGACTTTCACTGACATTTATTTTGTTTAACCTAAAGAAGGGTTATCTCATGCTTAAGTAGAATAAAACAGGAATGTGTTCTTAACACAAAAATTAAATGAATATTCAATGTTTAATATAATGGCAAAAATGATCTCAATATTTTGTTACTTGTTTACAATAAATTTTATTAAAGGGTTAGTTCACCCAAAAATGAGAATTCTGAAAAACGTAATAAAAGGGGAATTCGGCACTGGGATATCAAGCAAAACTAAGCGTGAGAATGGGAGAGGATTTGTTTGCAGATCAATGCAGCATTCCCGCTTGTGTCGCGGACCCCGGACGACTGCGAGAGGCGGTGGTATGCGCTACAATCCTTTGTGAATAGGTCTTAGTGAGTTAGGAGTCCTCTCGACTTCTTTTAAAGGTGCCCTAGAATGTTTTTTTTTTGTTTTTTTTTTAATGTTTCCTGGGTTACCCTTATAATGTTAGTATGTTTTTTAGATAAAAAATAATCATAATTTAGAAATAAATGGCATTTTTCCTAGCCTGCTTTTAGCCTCTGATTTGAACACTCTGTTTGAAGGGGCGTGTCTGCTGTGGGATTCAGTGTAACCGCGGCCACTGCTGTGATTGGCTGACATGCTTGCATATGAAATAGCTACGCATTACATGTGAAACTCTCTCCCGAATACTTTTACTACTGCTATTATACGTTTACTTTTTACTATAACAGCTATCGAGATTAACGAATCGTGAGATGTTTTTAAAGTATTTAGATCTATTCCCATCACATAAAATGTTGCCGTAATGAGCATTGAGCAGATGACAGTGTTGATCGCGAGAATGAAGATCTTATCATTGCAAAGCAGTTTCTGCACTCTCTCTGCTTTCACCAATGCAAACACGATGATGTAAATACAGTAAGAGCTTCGTTGTGCAGTAACGTGCGTCATTGATTTCATAACGAGTTTGGCAAGTGTCCAGATAAACTCGCGCTGTGTGGAAAGATTGTTCTTTGATCGCTTTCTGCATATAATTTGTTCACAATTTAAATACGATTATTTTCATCCTACTAAAAGAAACGATGTGAAGCTGATATTTTAGTCACTGGCTTGACTTACTGATGCATAAACAGTATTGAACGATTTTGAGAGAAAGATTACCTGTCTGAACTTGAACAATTACACATCAGAAAGTGTTGCTTGGTCGATCCGAGGCCAGCTCTGTATTGGCCCAAGTTGAGGAAACACTCGGTGAAATGTTTGGAAATTTCCAGAGAAAATAAAATTAACCCATTGTTTCTTCAGAGGCTCAGATGAAGGAACTAAAAAATACTTTTGTGTTCATGTGTACATCCACACTGAGCAACTGCCATGCTTCGGCTGCGCAGTTCCGCCTGGCATTGAGGGCTGGCATTATGCAAATATTTGGAGGCGTACATATTAATGATCCCGACTATTGCGTCACAGTCGGTATTGTGTGGAGAACCGACCATTTTTCAGGGGTGTTTTTCATAAACGTGAATTAAATGAGAACGCGAAAACAGTCCAGTTTGAGATTCACTCTATGTCATGTCCATGCACTGAACTCTTGTTATTTGACTATACCAAGGTAAATTCAATTTTGAATTATAGGTCACCTTTAATATAATCACAATGTCATTTAGACTGATGTAAAAGCTGAATTTTATGTATCATTAGACCTACCCTAGTTTTCGATATCACATGATTCTTCAGAAACCATTATTATTGGTGCTCAGTTAAGAAAGGTTCTTAATTTTGATCAATGTTGATCAACTTTTTATTAATTTATTACTTCCTTGCTATATAAAAGTATTATATTTTAAATCACTTAACCAAAATCTTTGAATTGTTGTATATATTGGTTTTCAGAAGAAGAAAAGAACAACAATAAGCAGCACAACTGTTTTCAACATTGATAATGTTTCTTGAGCATCAAATTCATAACATCCGTAGCTATATAAGAATGTTCCCTTTCGAGGGAGCTCTACACTGCGTCGAGAATCGACACTTTGGGGACGCTCCCTTAGCGTGCACCTCTGAAGTATGAATGAAACTATTCCAATCCTGATTGGTGTTGCGTCATGACGTAACATGTGACGGCATAACCGGATGCATAAAAGCGAAACCGGAACAACACACACTAGCTTTCGCTCTTCAGCAAGCGCTCTCTGTTGTTGTCAGTCTTATTTGGTGTTGTCTGTCTGTGAAAGTGATTTTGAAGGAATGGCGAGTGAACAATTCAAAAAATGTGTGCACCCCTGTCCTAGATTCATCACGGGTGGGGACACGCATAGTTTGTGTGTGGAATGTTTGGGAGTGCAGCACGCCCGGGCAGCTCTTGAGGGAGCTGCTTGCGGTGAATGTGAAGCACTACCTATTAGAGTGCTGCGCTCCCGCCTGGCTTGTTTTGATGAACACGCCCAGGCTCGCGCTCCCCACGGTTCTGGTCCCGCGTCTGTTGAGGCAGCGCGGCGATTGAGATCGTGGGGATCGCAAAAAGATCTTGCAGAGGAGAATGAGACTGCTGAGGCACTTTCTCATTCTTCCTCTGAAGATCATGAGGCTCCTGTTTGTGGTGCAGAATTCCGCGCCGCGGCTTCTTCTGCCCATGATCAGGTCCCGATGCTCGAGCTCTCTGCTTCTGAGGAAGTAGACGTGCTCAGCATCGACGCGGACGATCGTGAATTAGACTCGCCGGTTCACGGTCGTGCGTATGAGGAGCTTATTGAGGTTGTGACTCGTGCTGTGGCCAGACTTAACATCAGCTGGCCACAAGATGAGCAGGAAACGCAAATAAAAAGTAAATTAGATGAGCGTTTCCTGCGGCACAGATCACAGCCTCAGCGCCGGGGTTAACCATTTTTTCCCGATCTTCATAATGAGATTTCGAAATCGTTGGACGCAACGTTCGGTGACGCAGTTACAACTGTCGTCGACAGGTTGCAGGAGACGAAGAAGCAATCTGCGGCGTTCCAGCAGTTCCTCCCCCGACGATCTAGACCCAAATCAAGTAGGGTGGGGCAAAGAGATCAGCCCCAGCCGTCATCAAGCTCCTCATATCGCCAGCAGCAGAGAGAGAGTGTTTCCTCTAGAGCCCCTCCCTTGGGAGCTTGGCAACAGAGGAAACGCTCTCAGGTGAAGTCTTCTGGCCAGAAGGGCGATTTGAGGGACGTCCTTCAGGCTAGGAGGGCTTCGGGAAAGAGGTCCTAACTGGAGTGGTAGGACCTCCGAGGGCTGTCCCCCCCGCTGCAGAGCAACCGAGGTTGTTCTCGCAGCGGAGCCCTCAGGAAATCGATGTCGGGTACCCGCCGTCTCTGACGCTTCGGGCCGCATCAATTTCCAGCGAACACACACCGTGTTGTTCGCGTCAGAAGATAAAAGAGCATCTATTATGGTCACAAAGACCATTGTGACCATAATGATGCATCTGTGCATCATTGCCGGCTATCTTGTGATACATCTATTATGGTCACAAAGACCATCCACCTGATCAGCTCTCAACACTTGATACTAACTGTGCAACTGATACTCTTTTCTCCACTTTAACATCCTGCTTGGACAACTTCTGTCCCCTTTCCTCCAGGCCAGCCCGCGCCACACCCTCTGCCCCCTGGTTAACTGATATTCTTCGCGAACATCGTACTAAACTCAGGGGTGCAGAGAGAAAGTGGCGCAAATCGAAAGATTCGACAGACCTGGGTCTTTATCAATCCCTTCTCTCTTCCTTCTCTGCTAATATCTCTACTGCTAAAATGGCTTACTATCACAACAAAATGTTCAATTCTTCTGACTCTCGCATGCTTTTCAAAACCTTCTCCTCTCTTCTTAACCCTCCTCCTCCTCCTCCTTCATCAACCCTAACAGCTGACGATTTTTCCACATTCTTCATAGAAAAAACAACCACCATCAGCGGCCAATTTACCAATCCACAAACTGACACACACATTTTACCAACAAACGCACACATTCTACCCTCCTTCTCTCTACTTTCAGAGGCGGAAGTCTCTAAACTCCTCCTTTCCAATCGCCCTACTACCTGTCCGCTTGATCCTATCCCCACTAATCTACTTCAAGCCATTTCTTCCTCAGTTGTACCCACACTCACGCACATTATAAACACCTCTCTTCACACTGGTACCTTTCCCACAGCTTTTAAGCAGGCTCGAGTAACCCCACTGCTTAAGAAACCCAATCTAAATCCAGCACATCTAACAAGTTACAGACCGGTATCTCTTCTTCCATTTGTCGCGAAAACACTTGAACGAGTTGTTTTCAACCAGATCTCCTCCTTTCTTACACAGAACAACCTCTTGGACGACAATCAGTCTGGTTTCAAAAGCGGACACTCAACTGAGACTGCCCTGCTCTCAGTAATTGAAGCTCTGAGACTGGCAAGAGCAGCTTCCAAATCCTCAGTCCTCATCCTGCTGGATCTGTCTGCTGCTTTTGACACAGTTAACCACCAGATCCTCCTGTCAATCCTAAAGATGAAGGGCATCTCGGGAACTGCACTCCAATGGTTCGAGTCTTACCTCTCAGGTAGGTCCTTTAGGGTGTCGTGGAGAGGTGTGGCGTCTAAGACCCAACATCTAGCTACTGGGGTGCCTCAGGGCTCAGTGCTTGAACCACTCCTCTTCTCCATCTACATGACATCACTAGGATCTGTGATTCAGAAACATGGCTTTTCCTATCATTGCTACGCTGATGACACGCAACTCTACCTCTCATTCCAGCCTGACGATCCGACGGTAGCTGCTCGTATCTCAGCCTGCCTTACAGACATCTCTGGCTGGATGAAGGACCACCACCTTCAACTAAACCTTGCGAAGACAGAGCTACTTGTGGTCCCGGCTAACCCAACACTTCATCACAACTTCTCCATTCAGCTAGGCTCGTCATCCATAACTCCATCAAGGTCAGCTAAGAACCTTGGGGTTGTAATTGATGATCAGTTGAAATTCACAGACCACATTGCTAGAACTGCCCGGTCCTGCAGATTTGCCTTGCACAACATTAGGAGGATCAGGCCCTTCCTTACAGAGCATGCCACACAACTCCTTGTCCAAGCACTTGTTTTATCCAGACTGGACTATTGTAATGCTCTCCTGGCTGGTCTTCCAGCTTGCTCTGTCAAACCTCTACAATTGATCCAGAATGCTGCAGCCAGAGTAGTCTTCAATGAGCCGAAGAGAGCACACGTCACTCCTCTCCTCACACAATTGCACTGGTTGCCAGTTGCCGCTCGCATTAAATTCAAGGCACTGACGTTTGCCTACAGAACAACCACTGGCACTTCTCCCTCTTACCTAAACTCATTACTTCAGACTTATGTGCCATCCAGAAACCTGCGCTCTGCTAGCGAATGTCGTCTTGTGGTACCATCTCAAAGAGGCACAAAATCTCTTTCTCGGACCTTTACCATGGCTGTTCCCTGTTGGTGGAATGATCTGCCTAACTCAACCAGAGCTTCTGAGTCAGTAGCCACTTTCAAGAAACTGCTGAAGACATATCTTTTTCGGCAGCACTTGATTCAGTAGAATTAAAACTTTCTCTTCTCTTCTATTCTATAAAAAAAAAAAAAAAAAAAAAAACCTGCACTAAAATTAAACTGAGAGGGGTTATAGCACTTACGTATTGTTGTCCTACTGTTAGTTTAACTGCTTCTATTGTTCTCATTTGTAAGTCGCTTTGGATAAAAGCGTCTGCTAAATGAATAAATGTAAATGTAAATGTAATGTAATATCGACTAATTCCTGCCGGTCTTCCGCTTCAGGAAGTCGGGAACAGTGCTTGAGAAACACCCGAGGCCAGCCTCGAGAGGCTGGTTCCCTTAGTAGATTTTGTAGAGGCATGGTGTCATCTTCCCAACATATCTGCATGGGTCCTGCGTATAATAAAAATGGGTTACAGACTGCAGTTCGGTCACCACCCCCCCAGATTCGCTGGGGTGGTGCAGACTGCAGTGGTTCCAGAGCAGGCTCAGGTGATGGAACAAGAAGTACAGTCTCTGCTGTTAAAGGAGGCCATAGAACGTGTTCCTCCTTCAGACAGGGAGTCCGGGTTCTACAGCCGGTACTTTATAGTTCCAAAGAAGGATGGAGGGCTGAGGCCAATTTTAGATCTAAGGCATTTGAACCGTTCTCTGAGGAGATTTCGGTTCAAAATGCTCACTATCCCCATCATCGTGAATCAAATCAGGTCCGAGGACTGGTTTGTCACGATAGATCTAAAAGACGCTTATTTTCATGTATCCATCCTTCCTTGTCACAGGAGGTTCCTGAGGTTCGCTTTCGGGGGCGAAGCGTACCAATATCGGGTTCTTGCCTTCGGCCTAGCACTCTCTCCCCGCACGTTCACCAAATGCATGGATGCAGCACTAGCTCCATTGAGACTTCAGGGCATCCGCATACTGAATTATATCGACGACTGGCTCATTTTGGCCCAGTTTCGAGAAATGGCAGTTCGGCATCGAGATGTCGTCCTTAGCCATATTCAGAGTTTGGGGTTGAGACTCAACACAAAGAAGAGTGTGTTGGAACCATCACAGAGCACAACGTTTCTGGGCGTGGTGTGGGATTCAGTTACGATGCGGGCACGAATGTCTCCCGCACGTATCGAGTCTATTCTGTCGATGGTGTCTGGAATAAGGCTAGGCCAGGCCATCACTGTAAAGCGATTTCAAAGAATGCTGGGCCTCATGGCAGCGGCATCCAACATTATTCCTTTGGGCCTTCTACACATGAGGCCCCTTCAGTGGTGGCTGAAAGCCAAGGGGTTTTCCCCCATGGGGAATCCGTTCCGTATGATCAGAGTAACGCGCAGATGCCTTCGTTCTCTAGTAATATGGAAGAAGCCTTGGTTCCTGTCCCAAGGGCCAGTGTTAGGGGCATCATGTCGCCGGAAGTCCGTTTCGACAGATGCCTCCCTCACGGGTTGGGGCGCGGTCATGGAAGGTATTCCACCCTCGGCCAGAGCTGTGGAAACTGTGGGTCTGGCCCCTGAGGGGGCTCAGTACCTAGATGCTGGTCTATCTGCCGGAGTGGTTGAAACCATACTTAGCTCTAGGGCCCCGTCTACTAGGAGATTATATGGCCTCAAGTGGAATGTTTTTTCCACTTGGTGTAGAGAACAGGAGTTAGATCCAGTTAACTGCCCGGTGGCTTCAGTTCTGGAGTTTCTTCAAGATCGTTTCTCTGCAGGTCTCTCCCCTTCCACACTTAAGGTGTACGTGGCTGCCATTGCGGCTTTCCATGCACCATTGAGTGATGGGCCTCTGGGGAGGCACCAGCTGGTCATTCGTTTTCTCCGTGGTACATGGAGGATGAGACTGACGACCAGGTCCAGGGTTCCTGCCTGGGACCTGGCGGTGGTTCTCGAAGGGTTATCCCTGGCCCCCTTCGAACCTTGCTTGGAGTTTGCCCCTGGCAGAGTTAAAGCATTTTTGCACCCGAGTCCGGGCTACGTGCCTAAAGTTCCTACTGACACGGCTCGGTCAACGGTCCTTCAGGCGTTCCATCCTCCACCTCATGTGTCGGCAGAAGAAGAGAAGCTTCATTTGCTCTGCCCCGTCAGAGCTTTGAGCGTGTACCTTGAGAGGTCCTCTTCTTGGAGAAGGTCGGACCAATTATTAGTATGTTTTGGGTCACCTAAGAAGGGACTCCCGGCATCCAAGCAAACTATTAGTAATTGGATTGTTCAGGCTGTTACTGACGCTTACAAGGTGCGCGGCTTGCCTTCACCTTTAGCCGTGAGGGCTCACTCAACTAGAGGCATGGCTTCCTCTAGGGCCCTTCTTTCGGGAGTACCTCTACAGGAGATCTGTGAGGCAGCCGGTTGGGCTACTCCACATACTTTCATTAGGTTTTACAGTCTCCACCTTCCTAGTACACCTGGCGCACACGTGCTCAGTCCTTGCTGAGTGCCTAATTAGCTTCACTCCGGGACAGACCTATTCGGTGCGTGGCCTAGTGGGCATTCGTTCCCCAAAGTGTCGATTCTCGACGCAGTGTAGAGTTCCCTCGAAAGGGAACGTCTCGGGTTATGACTATAACCCTTGTTCCCTGAGAAGGGAACGAGACACTGCGTCGTTCTGCCACGCCCCTCGAGGTTTGAGAGCGGCTTGCTTCATCGCTAGGCTAGTGTGTGTTGTTCCGGTTTCGCTTTTATGCATCCGGTTATGCCGTCACATGTTACGTCATGACGCAACACCAATCAGGATTGGAATAGTTTCATTCATACTTCAGAGGCGCACGCTAGGGGAGCGTCCCCAAAGTGTCGATTCTCGACGCAGTGTCTCGTTCCCTTCTCTGGGAACAAGGGTTATAGTCATAACCCGAGACGTTTTCTGAAGGATCATGTGACACTGAACTAATGATGCTAAAATTCAGCTTTGATTACAGGAATAAATTACACTTTACTATATATTCACATATAAAACTGCAGTATTACATTGGAATAATATTTCACAATATTACTGTATTTTTGATACAATAAATATAGCCTTAGTGAGCATAAGGGAACATTAAACTTTGAGAAACATTAAAAAATAAACCTTTTAAATCTTTTGACTGGTAGGCTACTGTGTGTGTATTTATGTGTCTGTGTGTATATCATTTAATTACTACTATTATTATTATTATGTATGAGGAAACTCATGACTCAATTAAGTCAAAATGATTTAGCTTTTGAAATTTAATTATGTACTATCGAACATCCATTAACAAAAAAAACAAAAAACGTTAAAAACTTAAACTTAAAAACAATTAATACTGACAAGTTTAAATCTGTCTTCAAACCAAAAGATACCACACAAATTAATAGACTTGAGTGCAAACTTCCATAAAATAGCACACTACTTCCTTCTCCTAACAGGAGTAGGAAAACAAGGGTATGTGGCATACAAAAAGTTCAACCAAAATAATTTAACTTGTAAAATTAAATATAAATAGTGCAATCAGTCTTTTGTGTATAATATAGCATGTGGGCATATTTTGTTTTTATCTGACGCTGCTGTCACTCCACTTCTCAGGTCATCATACATCTCCCAGACACATGGAGACCTCCTGCAGAAGGCCACATAATGCCCAAGAGCATCCTGGGTTAAGCCTCCTCTAAAAGCAATGACTGCCAGCAAAGTAAAGTAAAGTCTCTTTCCCTGGAGCATGAGATTGGAGGGAAATTCACTCAAAGGAAATTCTGTGGAGTTGCTTCCCAGGTCAGTGTCAATCCACATAAGTTCTCCCAGACTGTAACTGTGAGAAACTTTCCCTGCACAGAGGACTTTTTTTGAGGTATCTGGCTTGATTGCAGAGGGACACTGTGACAGACTTTGGATCGACCTGAGGCAGGGGGACTCCGGGAGGTCAAGGCCTTCTTCCACTGCGGTCTGAAGATGAGCCATGCCAGAAGCCTGCAGTACAGCAACAGAAGTACAAACAAATGCAATTTCCCTTGTGACTTGTTTGCGGAGACCACAATACTGTGAAGAGCACTGTTTTGTTAATGAAACACAAGTGCGTTTTGTCATTGACTTTTCAATGATAGTGGAGATGTGGCATTGTGCATCGATTTGGAGAGCACCAGACTTCAGTCGGACAGCTTTGAATATTTCGCTCAGCAGTTCTGCCCTCTGTATGTAGGCCTGTGTATTCAGACCCTTTGTGGTGATGGATTTCACTAGCTGGAGGAGGTTGTAGGAATCCTCATTGCAAACAATATTTTCAAAAGTGACACTATCACAGTAAGCACAACATAAGCATTGACAAAAAGCATCAAATGCACATGTGTTAAGCACAGAGATTCTTGATTTCCTGAATTTAACAGGCTGTTGATTGTTTCCATTTTTCAACAGGTCCACTTTGAGGCTTTTCCCTCTCACAGATGGATCTGCATGGAGCCATTCAGGACAAGGAGAGAGGTATGAACTCCTCTTTCTCTTTTTGGGTGGAACCGCTAAGCCTCACCAGTTTTCAACAGCTTCTTCATCTGTTGGATGGATGTTTGTGACGGTGTCAGACTTCCCAGAGCAGGAAGCATCCATCTCTGGCCTTCCATCTATCCTGCAGGTTGCGGTGGGTAGTGGATTGACTCCTGTGTCGAGCACTGTCGCAACAGCCTCATCCTCTTTACCTTTTTCCACACTCTTTTGTTTTGCAGAAAAAATACGCATGTTGCCTTCAATGAAGGACAGATGTCGAGCAATGAATCGATCCACTCGAATAGGCAAGTGTTCATGCTTGAAAAGGCCGCGTTTGATGTTTTTAAACTCGGCTTCGACATTGGCTGAACTTGCGGTGATGTTGGAGCTCCAGAAGTGAGGGATCATTACCCCTGTCCAGAGAGGTAAGTAATTTGCAAGCCAGATTATGTTTGGAATAATCTCAGGGAGGAAGTGCATATTGTCATGATCACCATTAGATGTGGCAAGTGACCTGCTCTCCTCACATATGTCTGTTACCCACTGCCGCAGGTCTGTCTGTGTTTGGTCACATGGATCCACTTCTTCCAGGTCCGCACCCTCTACATCTGGAATGATGACACGCTCTTCTGCAATTCGGGCTTTTAGGTATTTCTTGCACCTTTCTGAAATGAGGGGGGCTCCAGAGCTGCCACTACCCTCTGTTTCGCTGAGAGCCACAATAGTAATGCATCTTAGTAGCTCTCTTGCATCGTCCATGGATTGTGACATGAGAAGCTGAGCTATTGACCTAACAAAGAAATCTTTAATGCGATGGTTTTTTTTTTTTAAGCAGTCCCACCGGCAGATCATCTTGATGCAGTGTGCAACATCAACCCGCACGAAACAAGGTGGGACTTTTGCTGACTGTCTACCGAGTAAGACACCACAACACTCATTGATGTAGGTCTTAAGATCAGGATGAGAAGTAAAAGCCTTGACCAAAGCTCAGAGCAAAGCCAGAGAAAAGTCACTCACAACCTCTTTTGGAGTAGGTGCACCTGCGCGTATCCATTCTGTCAGCCAATGTGTTATGGCATTAACATCATGTCTCTCTGACAGCATTTGCACCACTGGGACACTTGAGCTCTCACCCCCTGCCACAACACCCTGATATAGGAATATATGGCCAGACTCTACAGAGATTTGGTCTCTGTAGTTTCCTCACCACTGAGCCAGTTGCATCAAAACTCACAGTGGGGTTAGTAGATGTCTTTGATAACGTCTTGTACATATACATTTGTGTTTGACTCCAATAGTGACAGAAAAACTTGTCTAGTCCAATGTCTTTAATGCTACCACTGTGAGGTGCACTGTATTTTAGCATCTGCAATGACAGAATAGGATCCTTGTCGCCTAATTCTAAATCATTTCTCTCTTGCTTTGCTCTGCGCAGGGTGGCCAAATTAGGCAGATGACTTGGCTCAGGATCTCCAAAATCCATCAGCTTTGTTGCCTCTGATGCCCTCCATACATGGGGTTCCTTTCTACCCTCACACAGTTCTTTGGATATCTGCACACGCAAGTTACCAGACATCGCACGCTTGGAACAGCCAGTATGCAGGGAGTCATCAGTGTTTTTAAGTGAACACCTGAACTTCATTGTGCTGTTTATTTCAGGCTTTTTTTCACATTTTATGTGAATGTGGCCACGGCACTCCTTACAGTTGCCTCTGATTACAATATATTTGTCTGTGACTGATGGATAGACCTTGGCTCTTTTAAAAGCAAATGTGCAGGGGCATTTCACTTCTTGCCAAATGTGATGATTTATCACATGCGTCCAGATACCAAGCTTCAAAATTGTGTATTCCCTTTTTTTTGTTTTAGGGAACTTGTTTTTGTATGTTACTGTTTCAGGCATAAATTCAATCCATTTCTGAAATGGAACTTCAAAATCAAAAGTGCAGCAATCTTTTGGACTGGAGGAAAGGGACCCTGGCTCAAAATCAGTGTCATCACTACTGCCACTTGTTTCATGATCACTTTCATGAGTAAACCCTAAAGCAGTCCAGATATTGTGTCTGTTTAATTTAACAAAAGTGTATAGTGCCTTTGCAGTGATCTTGTTGTCTAGCTGTTTACTAAGCTCTGTCCAGATGCTCTGATTAGGAGTAGCTATGTTGCCATTTTGGACTATGGCCTCCTTTGATGAACACAGGACTGTGAAAATGGAATCCCTGTCGACTGCTGGTTTCTTGGGCATCTGGCATAAGCACAACATAATTACCCTCAATTACCCAGGTACAGCATAAATTTGTTTTAATATATTACTGTATTGGTCTGAATATAAGAATAATAGGATAATATAATATAGTAAGGATAATGTAGATGGATAATATATCTTATATTAGGACCAATATGGTAATGTTGACACCTTGCTAACACTAATTTAGCTATGAAATGTTAAATACAGCTGCACATGTGACCCATGGTCGTTTTTTAATACTAAAAGGCAAATTTCTGCAACTGTAATCAGCATTTCATAACTAAATTAGTAATATAAGTGTTATTAATGAGGTTTCTGTTCAATAACAAGTTCTCTTGAATGTTGTACAATTATTCGTGAAGCTATATTGTAACTGACAGTTTTAAAACAATGTATACTTACATTGGCCAGAAATTTGGATTAGTAACGACTTATGTAGTTTGATTTATATCGACCTTTTCTCCACCAACTCTACAGCATTTTATACAAGAGCATTCTTGAACAGAAGTGTCACTTGCCCCTAGTGGTGGCAGTGAAGTGTAGCAGATGAGACTCGTAAAAATAAAATACAATCAGAAGAGACTGAAGTGAAGATAATTGTTTATTGAACAAATTATGTAATGACAGAACGTCTTCGTCAATTCTACTTTAAAAGTGTGCTCACCTCGAGGATAGTTTCGCTATTCTCTTGGCCTCTTGGGGGCTGAGTGACCTCAGAATGACCACCTAATATTATTTTAATATCTAAAAAACTGAAGCAGCTCAAACGAAACATTTTACAGCACAAACGAAGCACAAACGAACGAGACTATTTTGGGTGAATTTGGAGCATGTGGGGGGCTGAGTGACCTCAGAATGACCATCTAATATTATTTTAATATCTAAAAAACCGAAGCAGCTCAAACGAAACTTTTTACAGCACAAACCAGCACAAACGAACGAGACTATTTTGGGTGAATTTGGAGCATGTGAGGGGGCTGGTGACGTCATCGTCTATAATTCAATTTCCGATATTTTAAAACCCAACGCAGCACAAACGGAAATTGTACCGGCACAAACCAGCACAAACGAAGCACAAACGATCGAGACTATTTTGGGTGAATTTGGAGCATGTGGGGGGGCTGAGTGACCTCAGAATTACCTAAAAATATTCATTTAATATCTAAAAAACCGAAACAGCACAAACGAAACTTTTTACAGCACAAACCAGCACAAACGGAGCACAAACGATTTAGCATAGTTTGACGACGTTTTGCGTTTGTTGGGGGGCCAACTTCACGCACGTATTCCAGCCGGGGGCCGGATTTCCGGCTTGAGGGCAGGTCCGGCCTCCGGCGCAGGCAAAATTTATTAATCAGGCTGCAAATTACAGCCGGAGGCACTTTCGGCGCGGACGCGTTTGGAAAAAACGAGTGCGCCGCTTCCATTGTGAGCGCGCATACCGCGCGGCTACATTTGAAACTGGGAACTTGAATGCGGTTTAATATTTTCGAGTCAATTGATTTCACCTACCAATCATATGGGAGGAGCGCAGCTCTAACTAACGTCACAAGCCTATCAGAAGCAGAGCAGGGCGGGTCCTGGGGCACGTTCAAGTTCAAAACTATGCGCAACGTTTTGCTACGGTTTCCGGGTTGAACGTCATGTTTCCTGGAAACGGCGTGCACCGGTGTGCAACAGGGTTTGAGATGCGTTTTCTCTTGTTTGGTGGGTGTGTCAGAACTGCAGTCCAATCAGCAGCAACATGTATATAAAGCACGCGGAATTAAAGTGAACTCACACAATGGGTTCAAGGAAAGTATTTTACAAATGTGTTCGATGCAGCTCGGTTTACGCATCAACTGAGGATATTAGAAGACATGTTTGTCGTAAGTTTTATTGTAAAATATAGGATATCAACATAATGATGTAGTTGTTTAGGCTATATTTTTAGCTTCATTGCAAGTGTATGACATTTGGTATAGAAATAAACAATGGTAATTAAGTGCTTTTCCTAAAAATGAGAAAGAAAATACAGGGTATTAAAACAGTATGAACTACAAATCAAGTCAGTATGTGAGGCTAAATAGATGTTTTAGTCTGAATTAGGTAAGATGTGTGCTTCCATTTCAGTTTCAGCAATCCCTTTGGGACAGGCTAGTGCATCAAATGGGTCTAGTCAACTTCCACTGGGCCTACACATTCCTGCTGCACCACAGAAGTTGGCTCCTGCACCACAAATGATGGCTCCTGCACCACAGAAGTTGGCTCCTGCACCACTGCATTTGCCTCCAGATACTACACCACTTAATTTGTCTGTTGCTGGACCATCACCTGCCTGTGCTCCAAAGTGGGCATCAGTGTCAGACCCAACACATGCCAAAAGGTACATTAAGTTCATTCCTTGCACAACTTTTCTAATGATATATTGTCTGTTACTTATCTATTTAAATGTGTGCTTTAGATCCAAAGCCATGGACGCACAATGCAACATTGCTTTTAATTTCTCTGGCAAAGCAAATAGCTGAAGATTTTCAATCTCCTGTGTTAAAGAAAGTAGAAGTGTGGAAAAAGGTAGCTACACAAATGCAGGCAAAAGGATATGACTTTGGAGCAGAGGCATGTGACAATAAGTTCAGACAGTTAAAACACAGGTTTGTTTTGATACTGGCATTTGCATTATTTTGGGAGTATGGCCACTTGAAGACATTTGCTATTTCTGGGTTTCTCTTAATAGATACAAAACAATAGTGGACAGTAAGAAGAAGACTGGGAGTGGTGCCAGCAGCTGGGTCTTTTTCTCATCAATGGAGGACCTCCTGGCTGATGATCCCAGTGTGGAGCCGGTCCTGGTCATGTCATCTTTTGCTGGTGATTATCTTTTCCATGTTAATTTTTTTTTTGTCCCACATCAACCTTAATTAGCACACCAGATTCAAAGAAAATGTTATTCATGATTTACTAAAAATATTATTATGTAAACATTATTGGATGTTAATTGTAGGTTTTAATTAAATCACTCTGTGATGGTCTCACATTAGCGTCCATGTTGGATACATAGTAGCTCCAATGTTGGCATCTATTTTTACTCCATAACTTGGTAGGGTTGCTAACAGCTTTATTTAAAGGATGTCTATTGTGTGGCTAAGGTAATTAGAATCTGGGTTAACTGGATGTTAATTTCCATTTTAAGAACATAAACATTTTTACACAGATTTCAATCAAGCAACCTTCTGAATTAATAATATATGAGCATAATGATAGGAAACACGACACACTTTCATTCCAGCATCTCATAGTTATAACAATTACATGACTTAGATGTGATCTAAGCAGAATAGACACATACAGGGGTTGTAAACACAATATATAATTATGTTATGTTATATAATTTTGATTATGGGTCAGTCAAGAATTGTTCTGGGATGAGTTTTATGGATTTTGATATGTAAAGTGTGTTGGTGTGTAAAGTTTCTGGGGTTTAAGAAAGACATTCCAGTCTGAGGTCACGGATAGTTCCTGCTGAAGTCTGTTCTGTTCATCTTCTCATGGGACCTTGGTCCTTAAGAAAGACGTAGTCGCAGGGGTCAGGTGACCTCTTGTTAGGGCCTCTTGTTTCACCATTTCTGAACAGATCTGTTCTTGCCAAATTCTAAAACATTGACAACGTTCTTCCTTTAGTTAAACAACAAAAAGTCTTTTGGCTTCAGAGCCTGGGATAATCTGGAATATGTAGCCTCTTGTGTTTGATTATGTATGAAAGCTTAACTTGTGTTTGGTTCATTCTCGTTGCCGCTACATATTTTAGTCGTCTCCATTTCCCCTTTAGAAGGCCAAATGCCCTTTCTATCACAACTCTGGTGGAGCTGTGGACTGTGTTAAATTTTTTCTGTCTTTGGGACAAGTGCCCATAATCTCTGTATGGTGTAATGAGAGATGTGCTGAGTGGGTATGCAGAGTCTCCAAGCAGGTGGTAGTCACTTCTCATCACATCCTGGAGATGGCTATTTAATGGGCAGTTTCGAAACACTCTAGCATCGTGCACAGACCCTGGCCAACCAGTGTACACATCCAGGAACCTCATCTGTGATATACACACTGCATGGAGTTGAATACTTGCATGTCCTTTCCTGTTTATGTAACTGTTTCTATGGAATGTGGGTGCTAGGATGGGAATGTGTGTCCCATCGATTGCTCCAATGACTCCAGGAAAGCCAGTTTTGTCCTGAAAGCCATTTGCCAGGATTGCAAACTCATCCTCTCTGGGCCATTGAATGTATTGGTTACTCAGTGTACAAAGGACCGTGCAAATATCTGAAAAAATATAATGAAGGGTTCCTTTTGACATATCAAACCGGTCTGCAACCCCTGAAGCTCTCTTGGTTTGCCAACAACCAAATAGAGCACAGCAATTTTTTGGGGATGTCCAAGGTTCTGTTTACAAGGAAAGGACCAACTTTCTCACAGAGAGCCTGTAGAAAAGTATATGCAGCATTTATATTAGAAGTTTCTACATCCCTATGATGCTGTAAATAAGATGAGACAAATCTTGCTATGACTGTTGTATACACACTGATGCACATATTGCTTTATACAGAGGAATTTGTAAGTAAATGTAATTAACATCAAAATAAATTCATTAAGAGCAAGTATTTTGTTTGCACATGTTTACTTACATTACAGGCAAAATAACTGAAATAATAAAATCACAGGTATAGATCTGGAACTGTAAGTCTGTCAAAATATTTTGTAATTGCAATGTCTTGTGGTCCTTTCCTTAGGAAGGTTTGCTAAACACTGATTAAACGCTACACATCTCTATATATTTTGCTATTGAATTGTGAAGTGACCATTTCATAAACTTTTCTATACTCCTCTGATTATATTATGGTAAATATTACAATAATATAGCAAAACAACAGTGATCAGGAATAATGATAAGCAATAACAAAACAAGGTCATACAGATCATAACAACTTCTCTCAGAGGTAAGAAGTGGATTATCATTCACCTGAAATGTTTGTCTTTTCATCCTAAAATGCGAGGCAAATGTTGTATCACAATAATTAGGAACCACAGTTTCCACAAATCCGTTCACTCGATTGGGAAGTTCTCTCGTGTTCTGGGCGGCAAGTGCAGTAACTGTAACATCGGGCATATTTTGCAGTACTAAACACATATTTATACCGACTTCATCAGGCTCCGAAAATTCTTCACAAAGAACACAAAGAATGGCCTTCTCAGCTGCCATAGTTGCAACTCTTGCGTCATCAGAACAGTGTGTTCAACGCATCACCGTTTCTGTTTAAAAAACGTTGTGCAACGTTTTGTCGGCGCTGAACGCAGCCCTGGCAACAGTGTGATCCACACCTCACGTACGCCGGGTTTACACCGGACGCTGAACGGAAAATCACGCGCGGTCCGGCGCCTGCCTGTTCACACCAGACGCGTATTCTTCGCGGAGGTCGACAAGCGCTTCTGCTCAGTTGTTGTTTATTCAGAGCTATTTTTTTTACATCATGGGTAAGTAAATAACCTCATAATATAAATACACCATGCTTCTGTAACCAAGAAGTTTGTACACTTCTTTTATTAATCCGTTGTCGAGACACACACGCAGCCAGAGAGAGAATATGGTAGACAGTTATAGGAGTGTATATATACCGTTGAAATATACATCCTCTCTTCAAATTTATTGTGAGGTTCCACAAAAAAAATACAAACTTAACAGGATCGAATGATGTACAACACTTATATGTAAGATCAAAATCAACAGAGTAATTTGAGTCTCTTTTGCACTGATAAGGAAAAAAGGGAGCTGATATCGCCGGCGAGACCGCCGACCCCAGAGGGTTAAATGATCTCAGGTCAGACTTCATTTCGTTTTTCAAATCACTGATTTGCCTGCTAATAGTTTCAAGTCCAACGTAGGCCACAGGCTGTTCGTCCTCGCCTGTTAGCTTAGCTTCCCCCGCATCGCCATCCCTTTCTGGTGAAGTGCCTGCGTCCTCGATTATATTTTGTTCATTCCCTTTTGCTTGATTACTAGAAGTTTTCCGACTTTTCATTCTTCCACCCCCACTCATTTTTTTAAACCAGAATACGAGTTTAGTATTTGAATTTCAGGGGATAAATCTGACTGACTATCGGGAGCTACTGATTACACGACCATTCACGCCGCCATTTCCGAGCAACTATCATCCCATTTCGAAATGTACACCTTTGCTTGACACATACTTGGAAAGGTGAACTTCAGTTGTACCAGGGAAGTTCTTTTCAATAGTCTGTGCTATTTCTTGTTTCAAAAAATCCAGAGGGACTGTTGAGACGTTTGTAACCTCTAGGGATGTTTCTTCAAAACTGGATGATCTCAAGTGATATGAAATCATGAGCTGATGCTTAGTGGCTAGCGAGAGGGGCACATTTTTAAAGCAATTGGTGTGTCGCACAACCTGCTTAAACTGTGTTTGGCCTCAAAACGCATTGTCCAGAGGCACACAAGAGGCCCAAACATCCTTATCAGTTGAGGATAGTGCTCCAAATAATGATGTTTTGGGAGCAGTTGCACACCAGGGAAGAGTTCTTGGTACTTTTGCCTGTGCTCAGAAATTTTGCCTTCAAGATAGGCAATGGACTCATCTGTGTGTGTTGGAGCAACCACAAGCTCTACAATGTCGTTTAAGTCCAACTGTATTTGCCATGCCATTTCACCCTCAGGCACCAGGTGCCCAATTATGAATGGGAGTAGTCTTATTAGAGCCCAATTTTCATGGGCGTTTCCACCTATTTTTGCCCTGGTTGAAAAGGTGTGTGGGATCACATGTGGCCTATTTGTCTTGTCGGCCCACTTGTAAGGGAAGTGCTGGATGGATTTGTTGAGGGTTTGAAGCCTGAAATACTTCGTGGATATAAGCAATACCAAACACTGTGCAAGCTCCACTGGCACTATGCCCTCAAACAGATCGTGCATAATATCTGGAGGATAGCCTGTGTGAACGCTGAAGTGGGCAAGCGTTTTGGTGAGAACACAATGTCTTTTCACCCCAAAACAGCTTGTACCATTCTCCTGAGCTGAGGTCACATGAGAGTCATGGAGTTCTTTTGTCCTAAGGGTGAATGCACCTGATTTTACTTCTTTTGTTTGGATGTCTGTTTTTGTTTCTGTGCAAAATCGGCAGATATACCCAGTGAAAAGCTCTCATTAAAACCTGCAATACTTTGACCCATCAAGTTATCTGCCGCAACAACCTGAATCGTACCTTTAACACATCTGCCAAGCAATGGAATGAAAACTCCGTCTTGCTCCAGAGTTTTCATGTCTTGAAGAAGAGGATATAAGACACGGTCATAACCATACTTATGTACATCAGTGTTACACAACAATGCAAAGTAAATTGATGATAGTGATGAATATGAGCCCTTGAGGCAAATTACTCAGTGTCCAGTAGATTCCACAAAGCTTATGTTTCCGGCGAGAAGTACCCAGAGGATTGCAAACCTCAAAATCATCTATGTATAAACGTAACAATATCCTCATCTCATCCCCTGACAGAAAAATGTTTTGCTGGAAGTGTGAACCATCCTGAGGAGATTTGTAATTGTGGTGTTCACCACTCGCCCTTTTACTCTGCTGTGCTCTGTGGTTTTCATCTACCCTGTCCACAACATCATTCTTAAAGAGTTGCTGCAAAGACTTCAATACAGGAACATACTGATAACTTCTGTTTTCTTTGGCATCAAGAACATATTCAATGGGTTCTACAACGTTAAAGCTTTCTTGATAATACTTTTTGCGGAGATAAGTTGAGCTTCGGGGACCCCCCTTCTCTATGGCTTTGAGCAATGGATTAGAAGTGCAGGTATACAGGCACACAGGCATGAAGCCTGAATTATCTTCTTTTAAATGAAGTAATTTATATAAAAAACAAATTTTCTCATTTTATGTAATCTGTACGAAAAGAGAGAGATGATAGTCGTTCTCGTCTCAGGTCATTAAAGTTAATTTGACCACGCCCACGGAGCGCGCACTCTATTCAAACACAAATGCTCTGAGGCGATCCACGCCCACATCAGCTGGATAACCCACCGAAAGAGACTCAGATTTACGACGCTGTGAGGAATAATAATATCTTAATAATAATCCTGGAAAAAATTACCTCAGAAGTACAGGTAGTTTCATTTGGAGGAGCAACGGATCCAGCTGAGGAATAGGTAGGCTACATTCTTTATTTTCAAGTGCTTTGTTCTAATCGCGATATGAAATAGTGTCTGTAAACAAAAAGACTGTTTGAATATGAATCGCATTTTTTTTGCCATTCTTCCAGTGTCTCATGGACTTTTACCTTGCGACTAGGTGTAGAGACTATGCTGGAGGAGGATGCCTGTGATGCTGGTTGGTATAGATTATTTCTGCTGTGTCTTCGGAAAGACACATCTCTGATTTTTTGCTGCCCAGTATTGCTTTCCAGCAATTCTGCACATCAGTGCAGGCAAGCCCTGTCTTCCCTTGCCTTACAGCATTTTCTACCTGCAGACAGATAGAAACAAAATCACACACTTTTTAAATAATGGTTTGAGCATCACAGCACAATTGACTTCTTTTAGAGACAACATTTTGTAAATCAAAATAACAAGGGTATGATGAAGGTAGATCGTTTTTGTTACTTTTCAAAACAATTAATGAGCTGGGCCTGCAGCCATCAACATCAATGTTTAACCCCTTAATGCCTGCATTTATTTAGACTTATATAAAACAAATCTGGAAAAATATGAAAAGAATAATAAAAGAATAAAAGAAAATATAATTAAATATTAAATAAATAAATAACATTTAATAAAGTGATAAATGATAAGTGAGTAATATAAAAAAAATGAGTAAAAGCAAATAGATAAATAAAATAAATCAGTTTGATAAAAATAAATAAAATAAACAAAAGCCAGAAAGAGTTTGTTGCAAATTTGCCCATTTCATACGGATTACACCGTTTTCTTTTGTTTTGATTTGTTCTGTTTAAAAGTATCGTTCCTAGTGTTTGTTTTATATTGGTCTGTGATTGGTTCACACACCAACCGCATTATATATCATTAGATAGGCTGAAGTAACATTTCTCTGTTTTGCGGTAAAATGCTAGGGATTTGCACTCAAATACGGAAGGCTTATCATTCGCGGAAGTCAACACAGTCTACTCATTATTACGCAGATTAACACACGGATACATACAAACATCTTAACACAAGCATAAGATGGGCTAACGTACCTTCCAAAGCACGGAGGCTGCATGGCTACTAGAGGTCTGCTACCCGACCCGAGCCCGACGGGTCCCGAAAAATGTGCGGGTTTCGGGTCGGGTTCGGGTTAATGTTTAATGAACAGCCTCGGGTTTGGGTTTAACTAAGAAAAACTAAATAGGCTATATAGTTTGCATGCCGTGTGCTTTGCCTGCTTGCTGTGTTGTGGTGACCGGCACGCGAGAGAGAGAAAGTACATACGTGCGCAGATGTGCAATATGTGCATACACACAGTCAGACACACAGGCTCTCTCTCTCAAATATAATGATAATGATAATTATATATATATATTAGGGCTGTCAGTTAAACGCGTTATTAACGTCGTTAACGCAAACCCATTTTAACGGCGTTAATTTTTTTATCGCGCGATTAACGGTCTTTTTGGCCTAGCAAACTTTGTAGTTTTTTTTTCACATGCTTTTGCAACAGGACGGCATGCGGGCCGCTGGGCTATGAAACCCATTCATTTCAATGGCTTGCGGCGTGCGAGGACGTTTTGAAAGCGCAAGCAGATCTAGCTAGACCGGAAACAAAACAACAGGCACGCCGCACACACTTGTTTGGGCTTGCGAGCCGGATGCGCGAGCGCGAATCTCTCTGCTCGAGTCGCGCGCGCTCTCAGATACACGCTGCTCTTGTAAGAATTTTCTCTGGGCTCCTTCAGAGAATATGCCTGCACTTAAAACGTGTTCAGTGCAATCGCGAATCTCTCCTCTTCCCCAGCTAACAATTTTAGGTTATAAGAATGTTTTCATAACGTTCCCATTAAGTTATAAAAACGTTATTTCTGAATGTTATAGGAACGTTCAAAACGTCCAGTTTTGAGTGGATGACGAGCGTGAGACGCCGAAATGGATGCCAATAAGATTCTGAATGGAAAGTTTACTTTTAAAAAGTTGCCAAATGGTTCCATTGACAAGACCAAAGTGATCTGTGTGTTTTGTCGTTGTGAACTGAGCTATCATCATCGCAGCACGTCCAGTCTGAATACTACTTGATGATGGCCAGCACACACACACACACACACACACACAGCTGATGCGAATTCTCCGCCCCCTCGTCAATATCAGGACCTCGTCAGTATTTATTTCACCCTTTTATTGATGGACAGTGTTATATTGTGTGAGAGATTATTTGCTCCAAGTGATAATGTTTTAGTGTGAAATTGAACAGTATATGCCAATATTGTTTTCAATAAAAAACATTTGCACAAAGCAAGCCGATCCACTTTTCCATGTTGATAAGAGCATTAAAATGAGAAAAAAATAATGGGACAAAAAGAAATCAAGAGACATTTAGAATAGATAAAAATGTGCGATTAAATGCGATTAATCGCGAGTTAACTATGACATTAATGCGATTAATCGCGATTAAATATTTTAATCGTTTGACAGCACTAATATATATATATATATATAAATATAAACATATATTTTTTTTTAATTATTTGTTTTATTTTATCATATCATTTATATTACAAAACTGTTTTGCGCATGTGCTACCGCTCTCGCGCGTATTTGCTGTGAGAAACAGAATGGACCTCGGGTTCGGGTCGGGTTCGGGCTTAATATGTAAATGTAATTGTCGGGTCGGGTCAGGTCGGGTTAAATGATCGCGGGTACGGGCTGGGTTCGGGCTTCAGTTTAAAGCCCGTGCAGACCTCTAATGGCTACAGGAACGTCCAGGTCCGGCGATACAGGTACAGCCTGCAGTCTCCACATCTCCCATCTTGGTAACCAAAACCCAGGCGTTATGCGCTGAATTGTTAACGGACTGGCTTGGTTGAACATCGGCCTTTAGGTAAATTAAACTGCCCATATGGTGTAAAAGTACACAGCCCACTTTGTCGGAATGGAGGTACTGAAACGCCTCTGAGCTTTTCAGGTTATTAATTGCATTCCCATCCACCGCCATGGAATCAATAAAATAAGAAAAGATCTTGGATGTTGTGATGCTGGGCCATATCGACATGTTGTCCGCCCATGATGTTACCTTACTTGGATGCGGAATGGTCAAAACACCATTTTTAACAAGATTTTCGGTCGAATGTTGCCATTCCAAAGCCATGTTTACACCACTACTCACTGAAGAGACCACAAATGCTGCCCATTGCATGATTGCAAAAGGCCTGGATGCAAAAGTGGAGATAAATGAAAATGGAGTGTGTTTGGTTCCACCCGATACAAGCACACAATCTCACAGAGTTGACTTGGTGATGCATAATTGCGATTGCAAAATATTCCACTGTGGATCTGTGTGCAAACACTTAATTTTCTCACAAACCATTGCAGAGAAACAAGGACTTGTAATTCAAGACCTTAGGGCAGAAGCAGCAAGAAAAATTGTTGACAGTGAATCCTATTTCGCAGATAATGAAGACCTCACTGTATATCATTTTGATGAGAGTGTAGGAATTGTACGTCGTAAAAGGGCCAAATTTTGCACATGCATTGCAAATAGCTATGGAGAGGTGTGTGTATGTATCTTAGTTCATAACATTATCCACACAACATCCTGTGAGAACATATCTGAGGATTCACACTGCTCAAAATCCAGTGAGAAAAAAAAGTAACACTGCAACACATGCTCACAGATCTTCATGAGTGGAGCCAATCAGAAAAATTTCACGAGGATAAGGAAGTGCACAGTTTAGTACAGAGAGCACACAAATTCGTTTTTTTCACAGTTTAGCAAACTATCAAGAAAAAGAAAAGTGACTGCACTTCATAATTATCGTAAAAGGGTCAAAAAAGCAAAAGATGCAGTCACTTACACGGTCAAAAAGAAGAAAAAACGTAGTTGATCTTGTAGAGAGATAAGAAATGTTTCATTGATGAAACAATGACTATATGCTCTGCCTAGCCAACATGCCTAGTTTTGGTCAATGAGTGTTGTACAGATGCTTTGTATAAGAACAAAATAAAGGAACACATGGTGATTGTAAATAATTCACAAAATAATGCTTTTATTGAATGATCTTTTGCTTTAACATTACAATAAAATATTGAATACTTTACTTTTGTATTAAGGAACAAAATTGAATTACAAATGTGATTACAAATTACAAAACAATTAAAAAAATAAAGTGGATTATAGGTATCTATAAAACACAGCAACATTACAACAGAAAGGTATTATTAAACAGCTGTACCTTAACTAGTTCACATCTTTCGTAGAGGATTTAAGTGTTTTAATTTTTTCTTTGAGGCACGAGTCAATGAACTCGAATGTGCCCACCATTAAACCAGGCCCAAGCCCATGGGTTGCCTGTTCAAACGTCTCCCAGTTTCTCCCTAAAGTCACCAGAAGTGTTTGTAAGGTCTTCCTGCAATTGAAGTACATAAAGCTTTTGGTTTCAATTTAAAGTAAAACATTAAAAACATTCAGCATAATAAAATGTACTTTACCTGCAGGCTTCAGTTTTGGAAATTGCATCCTAATTGGACATCCTCATTTTCACACATTTCCTGGACCACTTTTCTTTGTGGAGTAAACTTTGCTGCCAGGAACATTACGTCACTGACCAGCTCACTGCATTCATCTGAAATGAAACGATGTAAACAAATAGCATTATTAAAAAAATATAATACCCAACCTAAAAAGACACTTAACAATCACTTAAAATGTTTTACCTTCACACAGTTTAGTGCACAGTGAAGTCAGTTTGGTCCGCTTGGTGGGCTGCACACCCATGCCAGTCAGCTTTTCCTCTATGGTTTTTTTCTGTGCCTTTGCTTTTCGCAAATAAGAAACCACAGTGTTGCTGGAGTAACACTCAGGTGGTGAGCATCTCCTCTTTAATTCACTTGTACAGACCAGATATCTGTAATATTAAATTAAAGGAGCTTAAGTAGTGGTCCTATAGGAACAGCAGTGACTTCCCTGGCCTAAAGCCCTGTCCATTCTCCGCCTTAAATCGCGGGGGGATCAGGAGGCTTCTCTCTAGGCACTGGAAGGTGGCAGCACTAGTGGCGTTTTCAATGGTTGATCCCCATTCAGTCAACATCGACTACGTCCGACGTTCTCGACTGAAAGGGAACATCCTGGTTGCATACAACCCATCAAAAGCAACAAATTATCAAAATTAGATTCTAAATGTCACGTAAATGTGTGCACGACATATCTGATTTTTGACTATTTTATTTTGGTTGAGATCAGTGAGCATGTAAAAGAACTGGGTGACTGAAAGAAAGTAGTCTGTAAAATGTGGTGTGCAATGTCACATTGATTTTCTCCTACACTAATCCTGTTGCATTACCTCTTTGCCTGGTGAAAGTCTGACACTTTCAGTACGCTTTACATGTTCTCAAAGGGTACCACAAATGAAACCCCAGTTCAAACAAAAACTACACGATTTTTTCATGTGTCTCTACATACTGGAGACATGACATTTGTATAGATAATCAATTAATTAAATTATTTATTTATTGTTGTGTTGGAGTTAAGGTAAGTGAGTTGATATCACACAATGATTACCAAAGTTGCCAACCCCTGTTTTAATCTAATATATTATAACCAACACGTGCTACTCTGAGTAAATGCTAATTAATAATCTGTTTGTAGGGGCCGGGTCATCAGCATCAACATATGTTTTTAATCCAATGAGTAAATAAAAACAGCAATGTAAACACCTTATATGACTTTATATAAACACCAAAATAGACTCAAAACAAAGAAACAATATTCAAACGGTGTTAATACAAAAACACCCAGCACACAAAAATGGATATGGTTCTGTATATGAGTTGAAGTTCCAGCAATACTTTCAGTCTTTATAACGTTCACCATTGTAGAAAGTTAAGGTGTAAGTGTGAAAGTCAGATGCAAGTCTTAACTGTCTTTAAGGAGTCAAATGATGTGGAGGTTTGATGGTAAATGAAATCCAACGAAGTATGACCTGAGTCTGTTACAATATTTATGTCCTTAAATCCAAGCGAAACAATTTCTCCTCTATTGCACTAAGAAATCTCTAATACTTTCTAAGAATAATTATTGGCTTAACCTCTTTCCACCACTTCCTCATCTAGGTGTTTGGCGGTCTCTGCAAAGATAATGTAGACAAAATACAAATAACTACAGTTTTGGAACGACGAATGGAAATAATAATAAATAAAATTTAAAAAAAATATATATATATATATACATATATATACACTCACCGGCCACTTTATTAGGTACAGCTGTCCAACTGCTCGTTAACACTTAATTTCTAAGCAGCCAATCACATGGCGGCAACTCAGTGCATTTAGGCATGTAGACATGGTCAAGACAATCTCCTGCAGTTCAAACCGAGCATCAGTATGGGGAAGAAAGTTGATTTGAGTGACTTTGAACGTGGCATGATTGTTGGTGCCAGAAGGGCTGGTCTGAGTATTTCAGAAACTGCTAATCTACTGGAATTTTCACGCACAACCATCTCTAGGGTTTACAGAGAATGGTCCGAAAAAGAAAAAACATCCAGTGAGCGGCAGTTCTGTGGGCGGAAATGCCTTGTTGATGCCAGAGGTCAGAGGAGAATGGCCAGACTGGTTCGAGCTGATAGAAGGGCAACAGTGACTGAAATAACCACTCGTTACAACCGAGGTATGCAGCAAAGCATTTGTGAAGCCACAACACGCACAACCTTGAGGCGGATGGGCTACAACAGCAGAAGACTCCACCGGGTACCACTCATCTCCACTACAAATAGGAAAAAGAGGCTACAATTTGCAAGAGCTCACCAAAATTGAACAGTTGAAGACTGGAAAAATGTTGCCTGGTCTGATGAGTCTCGATTTCTGTTGAGACATTCAGATGTTAGAGTCAGAATTTGGCGTAAACAGAATGAGAACATGGAACCATCATGCCTTGTTACCACTGTGCAGGCTGGTGGTGGTGGTGTAATGGTGTGGGGGATGTTTTCCTGGCACACTTTAGGCCCCTTAGTGCCAATTGGGCATCGTTTAAATGCCACGGCCTACCTGAGCATTGTTTCTGACCATGTCCATCCCTTTATGGCCACCATGTACCCATCCTCTGATGGCTACTTCCACCATGTCACAAAGCTCTAATCATTTCAAATTGGTTTCTTGAACATGACAATGAGTTCACTGTACTAAAATGGCCTCCACAGTCACCAGATCTCAACCCAATAGAGCATCTTTGGGATGTGGTGGAACGGGAGATTCGCATCATGGATGTGCAGCCGACAAATCTGCGGCAACTGTGTGATGCCATCATGTCAATATGGACCAAACTCCCTGAGGAATGCTTCCAGCACCTTGTTGAATCTATGCCACGAAGAATTGAGGCAGTTCTGAAGCCAAAAGGGGGTCCAACCCGTTACTAGCATGGGGTACCTAATAAAGTGGCCGGTGAGTGTATATTCCAATGTCTATGTTATGTCTATTACAGGGCTCTTCAACTATTTTCTTTGAATGGTGAGATTGTCCCAATGAAAATAATAGTGGGGCCCAAAATTTTTAGGGCAGTTATCAGACTCTTTCATTATTAGCATGACAAAATAAACGTTATCTTTTTAGTTTTGTTGGGTAATAGACATTATTCAAAGCAGCGCCATGACAGAAAGCGAGGCTGTGAGGTATAGACTTATTTTCAATGGCATCTGTTGTAAAACACTGGATAAAGTGCCTAGATCACTTAGAATTTTCCACAGCTCATGTTGTCTGGAGTTTTTGTCTACTTAAATTTCTTGGAAAGACTTTTTTGCATTGTTTTACCAGCAGAAAAGTCCAAAAAAACATGAAATAACACTACAACCCACTGAAGAGATGCATGTCTATCCCTCAAAGCCTCAAAGATGGTGCTACTGTTAATATATGACATCTCAGCCCAAACTAAAGAAGCTTTGCATACATCTGCAGACTAGGAAAGTGAACAGACATTTTCAACATTCTCACTCTAGTCTGTTAACTGAATATTGTTGTGCGCTCTCAAACTCACAGCTAGGTGTGCATTAAAGAGCACTCTGTAAAAAACATTGCATTGCCTAAAACAGCATAGTCTTACTGTGCGTTCACACCACACGCGAATACCGCGTCAAATACGCGCCTACCGTGTCTAGTTATACGCTTGAACACTTTGAATCCATTCGTGCTTCAAGAGCGAAATTGACGCGTGTAAAAAACAAATGTTTGAAGCGAAATTTACGCACGTCGGAATCGAAACCCGTTGGCGGCCATCTTTTTTATGTTGATCGAGCATTCATCGAGAGAGTCACCACTCTGTATTTCATCTGGAGAGCAGAACGACGGCGTAGGGGTCATCGTCGCCGTATTTGTGTCCACCAGACCCTTCGGAGGCGAACCCAGTTTGGAGAGTTTAACCATTTGCTCGCTCCAGGGGCTGCGCCTGGATGACGGGCGCTTTCAGCGGTACTTCCGCCTGTCCCGCGCCCAGTTTGATGTCCTGTTGTCCCGCATCGGAGCGAGGATCACCCTCGCCCTCACCCACCTAATATGTCATTTATTTTTGTTTTGATGATAAATGGAGCCAGCCTCCACCGCGCTGCACTCTACACCTCATTCGCGCCAACGCTCAACACTTTGCATTGACTTAACATTGAATTCACTCGCGCCAGACGCTATATTCACGTCTGGTGTGAACGCACCATAACGGTGCGTGTCCACTACAGCGGCAAAACTCCACTCAGTGCCGTTGGCAACGCTATTATGCCTCCGCTTTGGGGCGTGTGAGTAAATTTACCGTGGAGCACGCCTCCGAAACGAATGTCTCCACCTTTTGCGTTTCCTCTTCTTTTAATGGTGGTTCGCAAACCAAGTACTTTATTAGCGCCATCTATCATCTAAAGTTCAAACTGATGAAACAATTCATCAGCAAATGTTCAAGACAGACCTAAATAAAACACATGAGTAACTAAATAAAAAAAAAATTTAGGGTATAATTTATGATTGTTTAAATAAACATTCAACTGACACATTTTCCAGCTTATTTGATATTTGCAAATTTCGTAGATAAAAAAAAAAATAAGAAAAAACTTGCGAATGTATTGACTAGAGCTAAACTACAATCTGAACAAATGATTGAATGCCAAATAATTTAATAACATCAAATAAATAAAATAAAGCACTACTGACAAATAATCGGCATGTAAAATATGCTTTTATTCTGGAATTAGGTAATGCTGGGTTATAAAATGGTATCCAGCAATGTTTGCCAGTTGTCATCATGGACTATCGAACGAAGATTGTCATTATCACCCTACTTTACATGCAAAGGAGACGGCGCCATAGGTTTTGGGTACACCCTATACGCCAGTACCGCAGATCACACAGTGAGTACTACCGTTTGGTACAGGAGCTTCGTTTTGACGATGTCTTGTTTCAGCGTTATTTCAGACTGAACAAGACCGAGTTTGATAAGCTGCTGACCATACTGGCACCTAGGATAACGATGCAGAACACATCGTTTCGTCTGGCAATTCCCCAGCCGAGCACCTTGCCATTTGCCTACGGCGATTATTTATAGGATTTTTAATGTCATGTTTGCATTATAGGCCTTTTACATGTTTATTTAAAAACATAGTTCTCACGTTTAACTTGGGAGAGTAATTAAATAATTATTTTTAAATAATAATAAGAAGAAGAATATAGTTAACTTTATAGATTTTCCCAGTAGCACCTCAATGCAGTACATGAGATCCACGGGGAGGAGTCGGATCAAGATCCAAGGGGTGGAGATGGGTAGGATTAGGGGTGGGTTTAGGGATCAGGGGGCGGAGATGGGTAGGTTTGGTATATGTAAGGTGGGAGGAGTTGGATCTGGATCCGACTCCTCCCCGTGGATTTCATGTTCTGCAGTGAGGACCATCTCGATTTTCTTGCAAGATGAGAAAATGGAGAATTGTTGTTATTTCTTTTAAATGATGTATTATGTTGGTATTTAAACGTGTCTCTGTTACCTTAAATTATACGTTTATCTCTGTAAAGCTGCTTTGAAACAATCTACATTGTTAAAAGCGCTATATAAATAAAGATGATTTGACAGGTTAGTGAGGTGGGAATCTTGTGATGGGTCTGTTTTGAAAACCAATTTCTTAAAAAAAAAACTTCTTTTTTGTTATTGTAGCCACAATTGATTTGTTTAACATTAATTTTCTTATAAATACCACACAGCTTTTTTTTTTTACAGTCTACCTTTGTTGTTGCAGCTACCTTGCCACTGGTGATTCATTCACAACAATAAGTTACAGCTACCGTGTGGGTGTCTGCACAGTGGCACGCATTGTTGGGGCAGTGTCCCAGGCTATATGGGAGTGCCTGTTGGATGACTATATGCCTGAGCCATCAAAGCAGGACTGGAGCAACATTGCTGCAGGTTTTCTAGAGCAATGGAACTTCCCAAACTGCTTGGGTTCCATCGATGGCAAACGTGTTGTCATCCAAGCCCCTCCAAACTCAGGGTCTCTGTTTCATAACTACAAGGGGACCTTCTCTCTTCTCGCCAAATATCTGTTCCGTATAATAGATGTTGGTGGATATGGACGTAACAGTGATGGCGGGACCCTGGCCAACTCTGCCTTTGGTGAAGCCCTGAGGAATGGCAACCTTGATCTCCCAGATGACTGTGTATTGCCAGGATCACAGCGCTGTACTCCACTGCCACATGTGTTTGTGGGGGATGAAGCCTTTCCCCTCCAAAGAAACCTCCTGCGTCCCTTTCCTGGGTGCAATTTTCTCCTAGGAAAAACGTGTTTTCAACTATCGTCTCAGTCGTGCCAGGTTGTCTGTGGTGTGCCTTTGGCATACTAACAAGCCAATGGCGTATGTACCGTGTGTGAAGACCACCTGCATCCTCCACAACTTTCTTAGGATGTCCAGAAGAGGGACCAGAAACCACCTATGTGTCTCTTCTTGCCAGAGAGAGGGGCCGGCGGCACTCCAGGAGGCTCCAAGACTGAGAAGCAACAATGCTGCACGTGTTGCCATTCGCATCAGGGATACGTTCTCTGCTTATTTCTGTACAGAGGGTGCTGTAGCTAAAACCCCAATTCCAGAAAAGTTGGGACATTTTGACAAAAAACAATAAAATCA
Source organism: Rhinichthys klamathensis goyatoka (assembly GCF_029890125.1). Taxonomy (NCBI): domain Eukaryota; kingdom Metazoa; phylum Chordata; class Actinopteri; order Cypriniformes; family Leuciscidae; genus Rhinichthys; species Rhinichthys klamathensis. The sequence continues at coordinate 3,394,608 of NW_026606608.1, read as the reverse complement.
ACAATCTGTGATTTATTTATTATCTTGAACCTTTATTTAACTGATGGAAACACAAGAAAAAAATTATATCTTTTCACTGACCAATTTAATTGTATTTTGTATAAAAAAATATTTTGATGGCTGCAACATACTCCAAAAAAGTTAGAACAGTGGCAAAATAAAAGTGAAAAGATGATCAAAGTTAAGTGTTTTGTCCACAATAAGTAGGTGAACTGGTAATAGCTGAGGCTATTTGTAAGCGAAGATGGGTCATGGCTCACCACTTTGTGCAAAATACCATGAGAGAATCGTCAAACAATTGAAAAATCACAATTAGTATGTCACAAGTATTTATGTCTTTCACCATCTACCACACATAATATTGTGAAAAGATTCAGGGAATCCAGAGAAATATCAGTCTGTGTACAGCAAAGCAGGAGACCTCTGTTAAATGTGCATGACCTTTGTGCCCTCATGGCACTGAATGAAGCAAACATACAGTATATCATTGTATGGAGGTACATCAGTGCAAACGGCAAGTGGGACTTGCATTTGTGTGAAGGTTTCGCTGACATGGAGGCATATATTTGGATTGTACAGAGACATAAACTGCCATCAACGTGACATCTTTTCTGGTAAGCAAGACAATGCCAGGCCTCATTCTGCACATGCTAAAACTGAGTGGTTTCTAGACACTTCTGCACCGTAGAAGAGATGTGCCTGATGTCTGCAGACCAGAGCTGTCTCTTACTGAAAATGTATGAAAAGGAGAATCCCATCATGAAAAGGAGAATCAGACAACAATGACCATGGACTGCTGAGCATATATTCAGAAGAGATTGGGCAAAAATTCAACTTGCAAACTTCAAGAATTAGTATCCTCAATTCACAAACTATTAAAAAGTGTAATTAAAAGGAAATGTAATGTGACACAGTTGCAAACATGTCTCTGTCCCAACTTATTTGGAGTGTGTTGCAGCCATAAAATTAAAAATGTGTGTATATGTACAAAATACAGTTAATTTGGTCAGTGAAAACATTGAAAATATTTTCTTTGTACTTTTGTCAGTTTAATAAAGGTTAAAGAGAATTAATAAATCATAGATTCTTGATTTTATTGCATTTAACAAAATGTCCCAACTTTTCTGGAAATGGGGTTGTAATTGAAAAGCATACATTATTTTCATGTGTAAAGGAAGTACTTCCCACAGACATAAATACTTCTATATCTTTACTAATTCTCATGTCATTCCAAACACTTATGTTCAGAAACATTTCTTCTGTTTGATCTCCTTTTTTTGACCATATAATCTTACTACCAAAGTTTCACTTTTATATTATGTTTTTTCAAAGTTATATTCAACAATACCAATGTACTCAGTTTTTATATTATTAACCATTATGGTATGGTTTTAACCATTGATTGTACTGATTACTGTACTGATTGAAGAAGTTACCATTTTCATAGAGTGTATGTTCACTCAAAAAAAGGAAATTAGCTGGTTATTACATTTAAAAAAGCATAACGTGTAATTTTAACTAAATAATTTCATGTTTCAAAGGTGAACGTGATAAAATCATGTAGGTTAAGCATGAAATGCAACAAATTAACATTAGTTAAATTCAGTCATGTTGAGATAACGTGATTCAATATAGTCAGACTGATCTTGCACCGAAGATGGAGAAGCGAGATCACGCGAGATGACAAACCGCATGCCCAGGAAAATAACGAGACTATCACATGAAGAACTTGCCTGGCGTTCATTTGGAAAAGGTAAGATAAAATCTGTTTTCATCCATAAATGCAAACAAAACAATGTGTATAAAGGCATCAACAGACTGTCCATCATTTTTAGCAATATTTGGTCATGCTTGTTTGTTATTTTTGTAGGCTACTCAGGCCGTTAATGTCAGCAGCAAAATAGACTTAAAATACTCCGTCATTATTGGTCATACATACTTAAGAAATATGAAAAATAAACTGTTAAATGTCTTCTTTTCATGTGTCCACTTACAATCGAAATAAAACATTGTGCTTTTGTAAAATAAAGAAAATAAACGGTGTGCTTTCGGGCTCTCCGTCACCGTGAACTTCTTTTTTGGAGCACGTCTCAAAACTTAAACAAAACGCAGCGAATACTATTCACCCAGGCATGAACTATATATCTTTATAATCATTTAAGTGTCTACTTTTAAATTATCTGATTCATAACAATGTAATCTGTATGAAAAGAGAGAGATATCAGTCGTTCTCATTTCAGCTCATTATAGCTTATTATCTTTTAATGTGATTGTGACCACGCCCACGGAGAGCGCGGGCTATTCAAATGCAAATGATCTGAGGCGATCCATGCAAACGTGTCAACGCCCCCACATCAACTCGATAAAACACAACAAGTTTAATCAGATTACAGTACTTTACGTCGTCTTGCGAGGCTATGAGGAATAATCCTGGGAAATGTACCTCCAAAGTGCTGGTTTAAATTAATTTCGAGGAGCAACTGAATAGTAAGTTTTTTATTATTAAGTGCTTTGTTCTAATCGCGATATGGAATAATTACCTAACCCTAAAGCAAAAAGACTGTTTTATGAATCGCGTCTGTGTGTGAATTAATGAACAGCTTTTACCAAACTATAATGCTATACTGAGATGAGTAAAAATCGACTGAAATATGTTTGAAATAAAATGTCTTTGCATAAGCAACGTATTAAACTGCAAATTAACATTTATATGCCCTCAAATATTATAAAAACAACACGATATGCCTATGTTACAGGCAAAATATGAAAGACAACATTTCGTTGACAAGTTTTGGATTGATTATAATTTTTTTACTGTAAAATAGACTACTGCCACATCAAATAAGCTTTTGTTCGCCAATTTTTGCTCATGTTAAATATATATATTATGTTTTGTCAAAAATAAAGTCATCAACTAAGATGTTATTATAGTGTTGGTTCCAATGTAGGCTTTATTCAAACTAATGAATCCTTAACTTTGAAATGCGTATGATAAAATGTATATTTTAGTTTTGAATACAAAATACATAAATATTTTAATGGTTGTAAATTAAATATTTTAATGGTTGTACATTTATCGGATCTCTTTCAGAACGTCACTTGTGTGCCATCCAACCACATGAGTACTGGTGAAGGGGGTCATCGGCCATCATCAAGTTTGTGATTTCAATGGTTATTTGTAAGTTTTGCCAGACCTGAATAGTTTTGGCCTAAAACAGTGAATTTGTCTTACTGACTGATTCCAATGTTGACATGCTTATGATGCTAGGGTCCAGCTAAACCTGTATTTGCCCAGTTTGTTTAGATTTATTTTTCTATTGGAGTGGGGGTGTGGGAGGGATGTGGAAGTGTAAGGCATGTAGTCTATCTCTGTCTGGTAGATATGACCTACTAAAACATTTTAGACTTCAGCACCGGCATATGCTGAAGTCTAAAACTTGAATTATATCAAACTTCCATCCATCCATCCATCTTCTTCCGCTTATCCGGGGCCGGGTCGCGGGGGCAGCAGTCTAAGCAGAGATGCCCAGACTTCCCTCTCCCTGGACACTTCCTCCAGCTCTTCCGGGGGGACACCGAGGCGTTCCCAGGCCAGCCGGGAGACATAGTCTCTCCAGCGTGTCCTAGGTCTTCCCCGGGGTCTCCTCCCAGTGGGACGTGCCCGGAACACCTCCCCGGGAAGGCGTCCAGGAAGCATCCGAAACAGATGCCCGAGCCACCTCAGCTGACCCCTCTCGATGTGGAGGAGCAGCGGCTCTACTCTGAGCTCCTCCCGAGTGACCGAGCTTCTCACCCTATCTCTAAGGGATCGCCCAGCCACCCTGCGGAGAAAGCTCATTTCGGCCGCCTGTATCCGGGATCTTGTCCTTTCGGTCATGACCCAAAGCTCATGACCATAGGTGAGAGTAGGAACGTAGATTGACCGGTAAATCGAGAGCTTTGCCTTACGGCTCAGCTCTTTCTTCACCACAACAGACCGGTACATCGACCGCATTACTGCAGAAGCTGCACCGATCCGTCTGTCAATCTCCCGTTCCATCCTTCCCTCACTCGTGAACAAAACCCCAAGATACTTAAACTCCTCCACTTGAGGAAGGATCTCTCCACCAACCTGAAGTGAGCAAGCCGCCCTTTTCCGACTGAGGACCATGGCCTCGGATTTGGAGGCGCTGATTCTAATCCCAGCCGCTTCACACTCGGCTGCAAACCGTCCCAGTGCATGCTGAAGGTCCTGGTGTGAGGGGGCCAACACGACAACATCATCCGCAAAGAGCAGAGACGAAATCGCGTGGTCCCCAAACCTGACACCCTCCGGCCCCTGGCTGCGCCTAGAAATTCTGTCCATAAAAATTATGAACAGAACCGGCGACAAAGGGCAGCCCTGCCGGAGTCCAACATGCACCGGGAAGAAGTCTGACTTACTACCGGCAATGCGAACCAAGCTCCTGCTTCGGTCATACAGGGACCGGACAGCCCTTAGCAAAGGACCCGGGACCCCATACTCCCGGAGCACCCTCCACAGGCCGCCTCGGGGGACACAGTCGAATGCCTTCTCCAAATCCACAAAGCACATGTGGACTGGTTGGGCAAACTCCCATGAACCCTCCAGCACCCTGTAGAGGGTATAGAGCTGGTCCAGTGTTCCACGGCCTGGACGAAAACCGCACTGTTCCTCCTGAATCCGAGGTTCCACTATCGGCCGTATTCTCCTCTCCAGTACCCTGGCATAGACTTTCCCAGGGAGGCTGAGAAGTGTGATCCCCCTGCAGTTGGAACACACCCTCCGGTCCCCCTTCTTAAAAAGAGGGACCACCACCCCGGTCTGCCATCCCAGAGGCACTGTCCCCGACCGCCACGCGATGCTGCAGAGGCGTGTCAGCCAAGACAGCCCCACAACATACAGAGACTTGAGGTACTCAGGGCGGATCTCATCCACCCCCGGTGCCTTGCCACCGAGGAGTTTCTTGACTACCTCGGTGACCTCAGCTACGGTGATGGACGAGTCCACCTCTGAGCCCTCAGCCTCTGCTTCCTCAATAGAAGACGTGACGGCGGGATTGAGGAGATCCTCGAAGTATTCCTTCCACCGTCCGACGACATCCCCAGTTGAGGTCAACAGCTGCCCACCTCCACTGTAAACAGCGTTGGTAGGGCACTGTTTCCCTCTCCTGAGGCGCCGGACAGTTTGCCAGAATCTCTTCGAGGCCAGCCGATAGTCCTTCTCCATGGCCTCACCGAACTCCTCCCAGGCCCGAGTTTTTGCCTCCACAACCACCCGGGCTGCAGTCCGCTTGGCCTGCCGGTACCTGTCAGCTGCCTCAGGAGTCCCACAAGCCAACCAGGCCCGATAGGACTCCTTCTTCAGCTTGACGGCATCCTTTACTTCCGGTGTCCACCACCGGGTTCGGGGATTGCCGCCTCGACAGGCACCGGAGACCTTACGGCCACAGCTCCGAGCCGCCGCTTCGACAATGGAGGCGGAGAACATGGTCCACTCAGACTCAATATCTCCAGCCTCCCTCGGGATCCGGTCGTGGCTCTGCCGGAGGTGGGAGTTGAAGATCTCTCTGACAGGAGATTCGGCCAAACGTTCCCAGCAAACCCTTACAGTACGCTTGGGTCTGCCGTGTCTGTCCAGCTTCCTCCCCCGCCATCGGATCCAACTCACCACCAGGTGGTGATCAGTTGACAGCTCCGCCCCTCTCTTCACCCGAGTGTCCAAGACATACGGCCGCAGGTCAGATGAAACGACCACAAAGTTGATCATCGACCTACGACCTAGGGTGTCCTGGTGCCACGTGCACTGATGGACACCCTTATGCTTGAACATGGTGTTCGTTATGGACAAACTGTAACTAGCACAGAAGTCCAATAACTGAACACCGCTCGGGTTCAGGTCGGGGGGGGCCGTTCCTCCCAATCACGCCCCTCCAGGTGTCACTGTCGCTGCCCACGTGAGCGTTGAAGTCCCCCAGTAGAACGACGGAGTCCCCAGTCGGAGCACTTTCCAGCACTCCTCCCAGAGACCCCAAGAAGGCCGGGTACTCTGCACTGCCGTTCGGCCCGTAGGCACACACGACAGTGAGAGACCTATCCCCGACCCGTAGGCGCAGGGAAACGACCCTCTCGTTCACCGGGGTAAACTCCAGCACATGGCGGCTGAGCTGGGGGGCTATATGCAAACCCACACCAGCCCGTCGCCTCTCACCATGGGCAACTCCAGAGTGGTGAAGAGTCCATCCTCTCTCAAGGAGTGTGGTTCCAGAGCCCAAGCCATGCGTAGAGGTGATCCCGACTATCTCTAGTCGGAACCTCTCAACCTCACGCACGATCTCAGGCTCCTTCCCCGCCAGCGAGGTGATGTTCCACGTCCCTAAGGCTAGTTTCCGTGTCCAGGAATCGGGTCGTCGAGGCCCCCGCCTTCGACTGCCGCCCGATCCTCTCTGCACCGGCCCCTTACGGCTCTTCCTGCAGGTGGTGAGCCCACGGGAAGGCGGTCCCACGTCGCTCCTTCGGGCTGAGCCCGGCCGGACCCCGTGGGGAGAGTTATATCAAACTTGAATTATATATATGTTGGCAGCTTTTAAGTATTTTCTTCAATAGGTTAAATGGAGTAGAGCTTACCAGCAAGGGGTCGGATTGACACTTGGGGAGGAGGTTGAGCAGTGTAACGCCTTCCTCTCTAGGATTGCTGTGACCACGAAGCACATGTCCAAAGCAGGTAAGATAACCACACACTGCACTACTTAGATTGAAAGTGTTACAAAAAAATTGTAGCCAGTGAGGGACATGTGGTACAACACAGATTAGTATATTTTTTTTCTTTTTTGCAGGACGTACAGATATGCTTACACTGATGGCCATGCGCTGGAATCAGCAAAAGTTTAATAACTTGGCTGCTTCACTTTCCTGCCGATATCAGAAGGTAGAGATGAGTATTGTTATTTTCTTATATTGTAAATACCTTCTATTGTATATTTTTGTAGGTATAACATTTTTCTTTCGTTTGCTTTTTTTTGTTATTTGAAGGCCACAAAACGCCTGGAAAGCCAACTTCAGGACCTGGAAAGCATGAGAATCCAGCTGGCAGTGACACAGGTTGAAATTGAGGGCTGGGTCACTGGTATTAAGGAGTGGGCAGAAGGTGATAGTTATACTATTATTTCAATGTCTCAGTTCTGCAGAATAATGGGAGACATGCTTCTGCAAGTAATTACTATTTTAAAATGAAATCATACATACACTGTTTTCTTGGTCATGTACTTGTGCGATTAAAATGCCAAATTTTAGTATGTAGTGCATGCACACTGGAAATCATGTCAAAACAAAGTGCCCTGAAAGTTCCTGAATGGTGCACAGTCCAAAAGTTGCCAGATGCTTTATGTGTCAGAACAGGCAAAATAGTTGCCTGCCTCTTTATTTTTCATTCCAGTTGGAAGGGTACGCTGGCGTGTTTTGGCTGCCGCTCCTTTCTCCCGTTTGTTTGTTTTTATTATTATTATCGATGAGCATTCATTAAGAGTTTTGGAGTATGCGAAGAATGCCTATTTTATCGTGAGGAGGAATTAAGCTTCATCCGTTGGATTACTGCTTCTATGATGTGGAATTACGTTTCACTCTTTGGATTACTGCTTTTATCACCGACTGTTCTTCGCTGGAATCGCCGCTTCTGCTGTCCCTCCCAGGATTTGCACCACTGTGAAGTCCCGGCTGGTGTGGACTTCTCCAACATGGCCCTAAGCTACACTGTTCGCCAACTGTCGAACCTTAAGGGTAACTTTTATCTGGCGAATGACACATACACTCTCTGCAGTCATGCTGGAATACTACGACCGACACGTTATATACATCGCTCTTCAAGACGCAGCTTTTCATTCTCAGCTGTTACTACTGTTGCTTGTCCTGCATTTCTGCGCAAATCTCAAACACTGTGTAGGCTTAGGGGGGTTAATTCCAACAACTTGTTGTTTCCCAAGCGCGAGGTTGCTTCTCTGGTTTCAACTGCTCCCCGTCTGGTGAACTCGGTGCTTTTCAATACACGATCTGTCAATAACAAGGCTATGATACTATCTGACATTATTACAGAACGTAAACTCGATCTTGTGTGTTTAACGGAAACCTGGCACAAAGAGTCAGATGGTGTTCTTTTTAATGAACTTACTCCTGCTGGATATGGCTTATTTGATCTCCCGCGGTCCTCTGGAAGAGGTGGGGGCATTATTGTGCTATATAATAACCAACTCAGCTTGAGTCCTGTGGTTGTTCCACAGTTTAACTCATTTGAATGTCTTGTTTTGAGTGTATCTGCCCACATTTCCACTGCCATAGCTACAGTCTACAGGCCTCCTAAGAAAAATAAAGACTTTCTATCTGAATTTGCAGATATGTTGTCCTTGCTATGCCTCAAATTTGAGAGAACTTTAATTTTGGGGGACTTTAACATCCATCTGGAAAAAAAAGATTCCACAACAACAAAATAATTTTTATCTTTATTGGAGTGCTTCGATTTGAACCAGCTCGTGGACTGTCCTACACATAATAAAGGCCATACTCTTGATTTGGTGATTTTAAACGGCTCATTTGTGTCACAGTTGTACACCTCTGACTTGGGGCTGTCTGATCATCTGTCTATCTTTTTTAATATTGAACTGCCTGATATAAACACTACCTCTTCTCGCATTATTAACTATCGCAAATGGAGATCGATTGAACCCTCTGAATTCTCAGATTTTATTGGTTCTTCCTTGAGCGCATTTACTTCATCTGATGCACTGCAGGACAAAGTTCTCATGTTAAACTCTGTTCTCTCGTCTGGCCTGGACTTATTTGCGCCTTTGAAATCACGTCTGGTTTCTTTTGGTCGACCCTCTCCTTGGTACAATGAAAACCTGCGTGCTATGAAGACATCCTGTCGTACAATGGAGCGTAGGTGGCGTATGTCCGGCTTGACTGTCTTTCACCAGGCTTGGAAAGATCACTTACTTGAATATAAGACCCAAATTGCATCGGCCAGATCTGCTTATTTTGCACAGATAATCGATAACAATCAGAACCACCCAAGACAATTGTTTTATTCTATTAACAAACTTCTTAAAGGGATAGTTCGGCCAAAAATGATATTAAACACATGCATTACTCACCCTCAAGCCGTTCGAGATGCATATGTCAATCTTGTTTCAGACGAACACATTTTCAGTTATTTTAGAAAATGTCCTAGACCCTTTAGTGGATATAATGTGAAGCAATGGGGTCCACCTTCTTCAAGTCCCAAAATGTGCATACATCCTTCACAAAAGTAATCCATCCGGCTCCAGGGGCATAAACGAAGGCCTTCTGAGGGTAATCCGTGTGGTTTTGTCGTAAAAATATACATATTTAAAACTTTATAAATGAAAATATCTGACTTCCGGCAACGATCGACGCGCGTTCACGGGTGAACTGAGTGTAGTTTTGTTTTGCTCTGCACTCTGGCTGCGCAGGCGCGTTCGTTCTACGTCACGACGGTTCCTACGCTACGTCATACCTCGTACGCCGACTTCCATCACCCGTGAACGCGCGTCGATCGTGATTTCTCGATGATTTTCGATGATTCTCTGTGCACTGGTGTGGTGCCAGCAACATTTAAAACTGCTGCTTTGACTCCTGTACCAAAAAAAAAGACACAAACGTTGACAATCTAAATAATTTCCGTCCCATTTCCAATCTTCCCTTTCTTGCCAAAATTTTAGAGCGAATTGTTGCTACCCAATTGCACTCCCATCAAGCTGCAAATAATCTCTATGAGCCCCTTCAATCAGGATTCCGTAAACTACACAGCACTGAGACAGCATTAGTTAAGGTTAAATGACTTGTTAATCGCTTCTGATTCCGGCAACCTTTCTATTTTAATTCTTCTTGATCTTAGTGCCGCTTTCGACACTGTTGATCATAATATTTTACTTACTCGGTTAGAATCTGTTTTTGGTGTTTCTGACACTGCACTAAGCTGGTTTAAGTCCTATCTTTCTGATAGAAAGCAGTTTGTTGCTATGGGTGGTTTCAGGTCTGCTATTGGTGTAGTGCATTCTGGTGTCCCTCAAGGTTCTATCCTGGGCCCTATACTTTTTAACATATACGTTTATCCTCTTGGTCAACTTTTAAGATCACTTGGTCTCAGTTTTCACTTCTATGCAGATGACACCCAGGTTTATATACATTCAAAACCCGATGTAAATGTGGCTGTGTCTCATCTTTCCTTTTGTATTTCTGAGGTAAAAGATTGGATGTCTAGAAATCTTTTATGTCTAAACAGTGATAAGACGGAAGTAATGCTCATTGGTTCACCTCACCAGCTACGGAAGGCTGGTTCCCCCACTTTTAGTGTAGAAGGTTCTACACTTAATTTTCAGACTAAATTAAAAAATCTGGGGGTTATATTTGATAATAATTTGACATTTGTTCCTCATGTTCAGAGCACTGTCAGGACATCATTTTTTCATCTCAAAAATATAGCCAGATTGCGTCCTATGTTGTCACTCCCAGTGGCTGAAAAGCTAATTAACATTTTTGTATTTTCTCGTATTGATTACTGTAATGCTCTGTTGGCTGGGGTTTCAAAAGCTACCATAAACAAACTGCAGTTGGTACAAAATTCTGCCGCTCGAATTCTATCCAACATGACATCATGACTTTGCGTAAACATACACGCCACTTTCAAGTCAAGTGGCGTGTTATCTATACGCATTTTGAGCTATCCGCGTGTATGTCCACGCCGAAACGAACCATCATCTTTTGCGTGTATGTCTACGCCGTTAAATGTCCGAGTGATTCCGCGTGTATGTACACGCCGTTAAATGTCCGAGCGAAACAAAGCAAAATGTAGATCTACATCTGGGGAGCGATATTTTTTTCCCTAGGATGGTAGGGGAAGACTCATAAATGGTATTATCCCCAGTGACGGGTAGGTTTAGGGACGGGGTTGGGGTAGGTCATATATTTATATATACAGTAATATAACGTTTATGTCAACGGCGTTGATAAACACGCTGAAAAGCGATTATGCGTGTTGATAGCACGCCAAAAATGGAAATACGAATTGGCGTGTCATACATACGCCATTTCATGAGATCAGACTGTTCTATCTGGAAACAGGACAAGGGACCATATTTGTCCGGTACTTGAATCTTTACACTGGCTCCCTGTCAGATTCTTCCTGTGTTGATTTTAAAATCTTAATGCTTACTTATAAGACCTTGCATGGACTGACACCTCATTATCTAACTGAACTTTTAACACCCTACACACCAGCACGTGATCTCCGCTCTTTGGAAGCTGGCCTTTTAATTGTTCCGCATACCCGACTAAAATCCATGGGTGATAGGGCCTTCTCGTCGAATGCTCCAAAACTTTGGAATTCCCTGCCTATTGAGATTAGGCAAGCCAAATCTCTTGGTGTTTTTAAAACATCACTTAAAACTTATTTGTTTAGGGTAGCTTTTACATAATTGTTTATAATTGTCTTATTATTATTAATCCTATATTTCATAATGTTTTTATTTTTTTGTATTTTATTAAGTTTTTCTGTCAGAAATGCATAGTTTGTTTAATTGTATGTTTTATGTTTTTATTCTTGTGAAGCGCTTTGAGATACTTTTTAAAGGCACTATATAAAATAAAGTTTATTATTATTATATAAAAGTTGGAACATTGGACATTTCGGTCACACTTTATTTTAAGGTGTCCTTCTTACAGTGTAATTATACATTTAAGTACGGAGTAATATTAATTAACTACATGTACTTACTATAGGGTTAGGGTAGGATTAGGATTTGGTTGAGGGTTAGTAACATGTAATTATGCATAATTTATTGTTTTTACTATTTTAAGTTCATGTAACATATGTAACAAGTAGGGATGTCCCGATCAGGTTTTTTTGCCCTCGAGTCCGAGTCCGAGTCATTTGATTTTGAGTATCTACCGATACCGAGTCCCGATCCGATACTTATATAATACATAAAAAAATAAGGAACATCCAGGATGTTCCTTATTTTTTTATTTAATTCACCTTATTTTAACATTCAACAACTCAACAAACAGAGCATTTCTGTGAGGTTGCTTGAACAATCAAGTAATAAATAACATAAAATCTTCACTTTTGGACTTTAGTGCAACAGTAAATATAGAAAAAGTCTAATATAAAAACAAATAGCACCTCAACTTAAAATACCCAGCAGGCATGTAAACAAAAAATAAAAATGTTTTAAAAGTGTATAACAAAATAATGAGAATATATATACATTAGGGGTGTAACAGTTCACAAAATTTGCGGTTCGATACGATACAGCAAAAAGAAAGAAATGCCAGAGAAATTTCCTATTTATTAAAAGAAAAACTATTTTTAAATAAGTGTGAGTTTTCCTACATCTTGAAACTTTCAGGTTTATAAATGGGGGTAATCTTTGAAGGATGAACAAATAATGTTTCGGTAATCACATTAAAAATAACATTTAAATATATATTTATATAATATTTGAGTTTTGAAGTGCAACATTAAATCCATGTTCATTCACGGCACAATGTTTCTCCTGGTTCCCACGTCAGCGCTGTTTGATCTAATAGAGATCTACGGTTAATAACGGAGAAATGTGAATGCTTCTCACTAGATCTCGCAGCGATGTTATTACTTCAGTGGCGAATTCAAATGTTTTCCTCTCTGGATCTCTTAGCACAGTGTCGCTTGATCTCGCGCTGCACAGATGTTGCTGGTCCGAACTGAAATGGTCCGTTAAGCACAATATAATGAGAAGCGAGGTTTCGTTCCGCTTTCATTACGTTTGCCATTTGATGTTGCGCAAGGTTGTGGTGGTCGCGCCAGCGCGGATTTTGTCTGCAGGAAAAATGGTCCTAGGAATCGTTCGGTTTGTATGCGTACCGAAATGGTTCAATAATTACGAATACATGTACCGTTACACCCCTAATTTACATATATCCGAGTCCTGATCGGGAGGTAACGTCCGATTCCGATCGAGTCTGAAACCACGTGATCGGGCCCGATTTCCGATCGCGTGATCGGATCGGGACATCCCTAGTAACAAGGACACCGTAAAATAAAGTGTTTCCGACATTTCTTGCAGTTAGTGGATCCCATCTTGGCTACATTGCCATTTTCTTTGGTACCCTGTTACATACTTCCTATACACGCTAATAAATATGAAATGATTATTGAGACTCACCTGTCCTTCCTCCAGGAGCTTTTTTTTTTTATATAAAGGAAAAAAAAGAAGCAAAGATGGATAATCCTTATGACTTCCCTGTGGCGTTCTGTTACACTGAGACACTGAGCTCGTTTCAGTTACTGCCATGAAAATGTAAGTGAAATGTTTACACTTCTTTTCTTCTCAGCAACAACATCCCAAAAGAATGCCGATCTTGACGCGGTGACCAGTAGAATGGAGGTGCTGGTGGCCAGCATTAAAAGAAGGTCCCAGCGCCTTTACAAAGACACCGATGGCAGCAAAGATCGGGCCCGGATTCGGCGCAAAATCAGAGAGGAGAAAGCCATTCTTAGCTCTGTCGTTGAAAAATACAACAGTATGGTTCCAGACACAGAAAGAATCGTCTTTGACATCATTCTCTCTGACGAGACAGTTTGGCCATGGCAACTTTCACATGGTGGTATGTACACAAATCTGTTGACAATTTTGTTTGATTCACATAGTAGCACAAAACCAATTATGCCTTATCCCAGATTATTTCAAATATTATTTGAAAAATAATCATACTTACAATTTACTTATTTTCCACAACTGTATCCCAGACGCTGTAGATTTGAAAACCAAGAGGAAGGCGTTTGATGTTGTGATGGCAATAAGGAGACTTGAGGAGAAGAAGATTGTTCTTTCTGAGATGGCAAAGCATTGGAAATCTCTCTCCACTCGTGCAGACACACTCAAGGAGATGTCATCCCAGCTTTCCAGTGAGGCATTGCAAAGTACGTATTTAAGTAATGTGTTGTAATACTATACTCTACATTGTAGTTTTTTTTCTGATAATTTTTTGTTTTACTCCCATTAGGTGAGCTGTGGGCTCTAAATGAAGAAGGAATCAAGGATTTCCTCAGTTTAACATTGAGAAAGAAACAAGAAGTCACCAGAATGATGAAGCATGCAAGAGACTGTTATGCTCAAGTTTTGACTGGAACAAGTATGGACTTCCAGAATGATTGGGATGGATACGACAGTGATTCTGAACTGTCAGATTGAGGACTGTCAGTTTGAGGAGCTCTCAAAGTGATAAATGACCATTAACTCACTTTTGGTTTGATTTCTTATATTTGTCAGTGTTTCCTTTGTTTGTTTGTTTTTAGCATTTAACATTAATAAAGTGGTTTTAGAAAAAAACCCGAGCTTCTAAGTCCACCTGGAGCGTGTTATTTGTTTTGCAAAAATCCACAGCTCCAGGATCATCGGGTCCAATCAGCGCAGGGGGGGGTGTGTGAGATCTGACTGTCAATCAAAGATCGGGCTCACGCCGCCCCTCGCGCACGTTACAATCACATGCACACGCCTGAAGTTCGCGCAGTAACGACGAATGATGGCGGAAAAGATTCCATTTCCTCGGACACTAACAAATTAAGTAAGCTCATTTAGAGTATAAATGACGTTAGCAATTGCAATCTATCGGTAGATTAGCCAGGACAGCATACCTCCAAATAATCCATGGTGTTGATGGATGCTGATGAGACGGGCGCGTTCACTGAAAATCTGATGCACACGCACTGACGAGCATGAACTCGGTGGGAGGGTATCCGTTGATAGTGGGGGAGGGGCATGAGAGTTGTAAACATTCAAAATTTTGCCTAAGTCCACTAAATCTGCCAGACTTGCCGACTGCAGCTTTAACTTAATTAAAATTTACAAGACCAGGCTTAAATGAACTTAAAACATAAGTTATATGACTTACGGTTCTCAAGGAAGTACACACACAATCTCAACTGGTTTATCATCCGAACAGCATCTCTTTTTACTTTTTCTGCTGAGTGATGGCGTGCCTGCTTGCGGTGTGAAGTGTGTGTCCGCGCGATTCTCCGACATGCACTAACAATGCAGCCCTATTTCTGATACCGTAGGGGGCAGCAGGGGCGGACTGGCCATCTGGAGAACCGGGACTTTTCCCGGTGGGCCGCTGGTCAATGTGGGCCGGCCCGGTACACAAATATATAAAAAAAATATATATATAAAAACATGACGGAAATCATAATATTACATTTCTTTTCTACGCAAATGGATGAGGGAATCGATCGGGCGGGAGCGGCCGACAAGGAGTGTGTTTCGTGAGTATGTGAGTGTTTTGCCCTCCCTCCCTGTTAGTTAGTGAAACACGCCCTCTTTCACGTCCTGGAAACACACCAAGCCAACGCCGATGAACTAGCGCAGATGAAAGCCGACTGTGTTGTCGCCTCGCGTCGCCTGTGTCGCGGGAAAAAAGCTGCACTTGTACACACCGAGATTACTACCGACTGTTAGCTAGAATGCGCGTTCTGCGCCTGCGTGTAAATGAGGCAACTGTCTATTTCTGCAGATATATTCGTCATTCAAAAAGAGAAACCGACGATACACATAACGTAAACAAAGCAGTGCGCGCTTACTGTTGTGAATATCAATCCTGCTAAACACTTTCTTTATTCCACTCCGCTCATGTTAATATTTAAATATTCGCCAAGGAACACTCAGGTAATATGACGTAACATTAAAACAGCCTTCTATCTGTGCTGCTTTGACTTTTTTGCTCGCTGTTTTGCTAATATCTCAAAGACTCGTTCACTAAGCTGAACAGCCAATCAGAGTTCCCTCTTTCACCGACATGTCGAATCGGCCGAAAAAAAGCCAATTTCAGCCGACGGTGTGGAACACACTGAGAAAACTTAGTCGGCCGACGCACTAAAACTGGCCGACCGTCGGCTTGGTGTGTTCCAGGCTTAATTTACAGAGAGAGAGAGATTGATCCTTTACATCGAAAGCATTAGAGGCAGATGCTGTGAAATGCTTCAAATTAACAGATTATACATTTGGCGCGAAGAGTAGCAGTTCAGCAGGCTCTGACGACTCTAGCTCCCCCTGACTAGCTAATGTTGTGTGTCTTAATGTTCTTCTGTTTGTTTGCCTTTGGTTTTACAAATATGACCTAATATATGTTGTGTTACTTAAAATAAATGTTTAAATAGCATTTATTTTTGTATTGTGTTATATTTTTATGCTATAAGTTTTGTTAAAAAATATTCTGCACATTAATGGGCCAATGTGTTGTGATGTGGGATGTGGTGGACTGCTGTGGGCCAGAAAAGTTTACAGGAAGGTGTAAATATGTGTATTGTACTAATAATAATAAACATAATTCCACTGATGTCATCTGCTGTGGCAAATCTGAGTTTTCTGACAGTTTAACATGGGCACACAACCCCATTTTCTTCTGAATTTTTCTGAATTCTGAATACAGAAGGTCCAGTTCGCGTACCCCGAAGTGATAAAATAAAATTCTGTATCAAATTTATAGGCAAGACAAGTAGTTTGTTTAGGCATGGTTTGTTGGGAAATTACAAACCTGCACACACATATTCAAACGAATATAACTATAGAATCAATTTTTAATGCGCATGTGAACGCCATCAGGTCACAGGTTCGCGTTTAAAGTCTGTTTAGAGAGAACGCCGTCGTCTTAGTGGCCCCTAATGTAATAACAAATGATAATTTTGCTGGAAGTGAATCAATCAAAACCAACTTTAGCCGGAAATAACATTATTCAAAATCGCTATAAAGCCAAAACAATCTCTGTTACCGTAAATTGTATGTTTATCTCTGTAAAGCTGCTTTGAAACAATCTCCATTGTTAAAAGCGCTATATAAATGAAGATGACTTGACTTGACTTGACTCTCTGAAAGCATCCTTGACAGGACTTATTCAGCTGCTTCTCATGTGCAGTGAAGGTACATAGAGGTTCAACAAATGCAAAAACTGGCCCAAAACTTGAAAATGTGACTTAATTATAGACACTATAGTGGTTATTATATACACACACAAACCAATTTTTCTGAATTTGGATGTTTAATAGGGAAGTGTCGTTGAATTACTTCAAGATTTGCTTTAATAACTACATTTCCTGACCTAAGCACTTTGATTTGCCTTATATACTACATAAAAAAAAAAACTACAGTCGAGTGTTTAAAAATACAGCCTAATGGCTTGTTTGATTAATTTGGATTTGTTGTAACTTGTACTGTTGTGAAAAACAAAAAAATAAACTATAAAAAGAGGCATTTTTATTTATTTTATTTTCCATGCATAGTTATTTAAAAAAGCAATTTTGTGGTTGATAAATGTTAATAGCAGAGACTAAAGGGGAAAAAACATGAGCATATTTATGGGTGGGACTTTGATTTAAAATCACACTGCATTATTAGTTGTTTTAAAATTTAAATGAATGACTTTTTTTGAAATTTCAATTTATGGGTTAGGGTTAGTGTACATACAGTATACAACATGTGTTTTGGCATTTTTGGCACACTTCTTCCTCAGCTTACAGCATACAGACACAACTCACACATCTCATTCAACCATTTCACAAGTTGATGAAAGGGTCTTGACATGGGTCAGAAGGTATCAGAAGTCATAAATGATGAACCAATCCATCAGCTCTGCTCCTACAGGCACCTTGGGGTGTATATGGACAATACCTTTGGCTGGAAGGCCAGTGTTGTAAGTGGGTGTTATCATTTAGAGCAAACACTCACAGTGAATCAGAGGGTTTAATGTTATAAAAGGCTGCATTACAGAGTATTTTAATATGACTGTCATGAAGGTTGTGGAGAAGAATAGAAACCAGACTCTCCAGGCAAGCATAAAGAATGTGGTCTGATCCATCTTTATTCTCCATACCAAGTATGAGCTCTTATCCTCTGGCAGAAGATATGGGTACCCCAATCTAAACTTAACATTTCTAAACTATAGCACAATTTGGACCTACCTCAATTAAAACTGTAAATAATGTTGTTTGAGGCTGATTGTGTAATAGCTTCATGATGTAATGCAAATGGTTGTGTGTTGCTCTTGTCACTGTTTGTGAAAGATGAGCAATAGATTGTTGTTGTGTGATGTGCTTCAGACTGACTACATATCACTTTGTTTATGTTTTTTTTGTAAATGTCAGCTGTATGATAAAACAATAAGTCACGTGTTATGTGTGAAGCATTTGACCTCAAGGTAAATATCCCTCTGGGGACAATAAAGGAGGCTATCGCCCAAAGTGGATCATCTGCAAACCATGATATGTAAAAATTTAAACGTTGTTCTAGGACTATAGCAAACACATCGTTGGAAAGGTCTCAACCTGAAGAGTAACATATTTCAGTCTGAAGAGGATACATTACTCCTGCTTTGAAATATTGACCTCTGAACCAACAGAAGGTGCTAAACACATAAGACCAGCATTTATAGAAAGCTCTGGGCCTCTGCTGTCATGTAGATATGGTCACCAAAGTTTGCCCACTGTAAGCACTGTCAAATATGGAAACAAGCTATTTTACCTATTTAACGATTACATTTTTGAAATCTGATAACACCAGTGTGTTCCCCATCCCAATTAAACACAGGGTGTATCCAAAATTTTACACTTTTAACTTCTAATTGTAAGAAATATACCAATATACTTTAAAACTACAACTCCGATAAGAGACACGCCACATAAGCTGTTACAAAGCGTGTGCTTATGTGTAGTTATTCCCGGGTGGGGGTGGAGGGACATGTTCGTGCCGTCTATCAGAGTAACTATATGGCCGTGAATGGGCTTCATTCCATTTCAGATTGCCGCCGGCCGACGAGCACACAATACATGAGACAAATACATTAAACTGTATTTTATTATTATTGTTATCTTTATTGTGTAAATCCTCAAATACAACGTTATACAAAAACATCAATATTACGAATACTGTGTATTTTTTTTTACCTTTTTTTATTCAAGAAATGTTTTACAATAGTGCAAAAACACATTTCTTAGAAATCTAGAACATTTCCAAAAAAAGCATATATAAAAAAAATTAAGTCAATTTTGCACAAATGTATTTTTTTTTTAATCTTCTTCACATACTACGTCACTTCCGGAGTCTTCGGTCGAGCAACCTGTTGTTGCTGGTGACAACCAATGATTGTATATGTACATTAAAGCAATACTGGCGTTAAAGACCAGCTGATCGCTGTCCGATTCTGTGAATGAATGCCCGCATTGCATTGTGAAATCTTTGCGTCTAGCCCGGACCATATGTTCTGTATTACAGCATACTGTAATATTTCACCGTTATATAAATGCGAAATATTAAAATAAATAAATACCATGATAACATCTAAATAAATATTGACAGTTTTAAAAATATAAACAAGAAACCCAGCTTGGCCCATATAGACTGAAATAACAAAAGTAATAAAAAATTAAAGCTGCAAGCAGCCTTACGGGGCCAAGCCTTCAATGGTTCCATGGGTTCAAAAGGTACTTAAAAATACTTTGCTTTCAAAACTTTAAAAGAAACTTTAATAACCAAAGTGTTCTTACTCATTAACTTCTTACCTCACAAAAGAAATGAGATCATCCAGCTGCCGAGGTTCAGTAGTAAAAAAGAGAATGAACTCAAAATAAAGACTTTGCATATAAATGAAACACACGTTGTATTTAATAGGAAGAAAGAATAGTACAATGCTTTTCAGTATGATAAAGAAATTGAAATGACACAACTTTATAAAGTTGTAAGACAAAGGACTTGAACCCACAATCTCTGGGTCATATGCCTGTCACTCATTGAGCCCCTGGGAAGTCATGTGTTTCCATAGATGTAGAAGTTCCATAGTTCAAATGAGAATCAACTCAAAATGAAGATTTAGTATTTAAATGGACAGCATGTTACGTTTAATGAGTTTAGTTGATATTATTGTGATTCACTGTTAGGTGGTTGTCCTGCACCTTTAACAAATAAAGTTAGTCCAAGATGCAGTATATAGATCAATAAAATATTATTTTACAACATTAAGATTAACAGGTTCTTGTAAGAATCTTACAATTCTGGACTTTTGGTACTACTTAGGATATTGAACTGCACTAAAGGAGAGAATGTTTTGTTTTTGCATGTGGGTCCTAAAGTCTGGAGCAGGTTTCCTGATAATATTCACTATTCTGTCAAACATTCCTAGTTTAATTGTAGATTAAACACTTCTCTTTAAACAAGAATTCACGCAATGCATTTTATAATCTTGTAATTTTGTTATATTAGATCTAATACATATTTTTATGTTCTATTTTCAGTTTCTAAATTGTCATGGGCATATTAGATATTAGTTCATTAAGTTAATATTCAGAAAAAATACAAGTACTCCACAGCAACTCTAGGGGTCACTGTTTGACAAATGGAAATTTTGCATGGTGTGTCTTTGATGTAATACAACACTATTAACTAAAGCTTAAAACAATTATTGAACCTGGTCTTTAAACTGTAGAAGTTTGTCAGTTTATAAATCCATTAACACCATATACCTAGCCTCCCTTTGTTCTACTAATGGTCACAATTGTGACCTGACGAATAATCAAGTTTTTTGTATGGATTTTGAGATATATTTTTGACGTAATTGTTAAAGATTGTTTAATATCCTTATGTATTCATACATGTTATCTCAGGGAAAAGAAATTGGAATTACATGGGTTAACTGCCATATGCAACTGTAACCTATATTTTTGCTACAAGTACATTACTTTGACAGTCATCTTTGATAATGTCTTGTACAATTAAGTTTTTTTTTTTATGCTGCCTAGAAACAATATTGTGAGAGGTGATAAAAATGTGAATTAAAAATAACTATTATTTTTAGTTTAAATACCATTTAGCACATTGGATAAAGTAAGCAAATTAGAGGGGGCCTTTGAAGTGATTTTAAAGCACCATTGTTGCATATTTAAATCTTTACAGAACAGAATACCAACCGTTTCTTTAGTTATTCACAATGACACTTATGGTTACACTACTTGCTTTTCCCAGTATGGTTTGTGAAACTAAACTTAGTGCCTAGTTAAGAATGGCTAGAAGAATGCACGCAACTTTCCAAATGTAAGATAAGCCCATGCAATAAAGGTCACATATTCCAAGAATTGACACACATTTGTTTTAATAAAAAAAAAAAAATACATTAAACAACATTTAACAAAGCTTTGCCATAAAAATGAAATAAAAATCAATCAGTAGCATTTCAGAACATAATGGACAAAATTAACCTAATTTCAATAGAAAACATGACTTAAATCAATATTTGCCATTCATTAAAAAAAAAAAAAAAAAAAAAAACACCAATACCATCATTTCAATATATATACACACACACACACAACCATCTTAGTTGTGCATTTCAATACAAAGTCATTTTTGTATTATTTTTACAGCACTCTTCTTAGTCAAAGGTTTTTTAGCTGGTGTAATAGGAGGCGTTGTTGGCTCAGATGGTCTTTTAACTGGAGACTTGGGTTCTGGAGTGCTTTGTGTCTCTGTGACACAGAGGACAGGGTTGATTTCATCGATATTCACTTCAAATACATCCTCATCACTGGGATGAGCGGATGAAGCGTTTTCAATATTGGTGACTTCCAAACAGTTATTATATGTTAAAGTCAGTTCATCGGAGGATAGAAAGAGTTCTTCTATATCTTGTGAATCACAAGTTGACAGTTCAAGTTCTGGTGCTATGAATTTTGACAAAGTTGAGTTCGAAACCGTAAGAGAAGTTATTTGACTGTCTTGATTTATCTCAATTATTCCATTGCATTTTGTTATATAGCTTTTTGTGTTCCGTAGAATTTTGCAAGTCGGGCAACGGTGAAATTGCTGTTTGATGTTGAATTGTTCTTGTGATTTGTGGCATTTTGGACATTGTTTTTTAATGTTTATTTGCACCCCTATTGGCTTTTGTTTCACCACTGTATTAGGTAGAGAGGGTTCTTTACTGATTTTAGGGCCTTGACCAGGTGGGAAAACTTGGTCCTGTGCAATAGGTTCCATGGTTGTTTTCAGGGTTGTTGTGAGGCTCTTAAGGCTGTTGTACAGTCTAGTTTTAAGATTGGTAAAGGTGTAGGAGTTACCTAGTTGCAGTTTTGAAACTTGGTTTTCCCAAAGAGTAAGTTGAATTTCTCCAGATGGATCTTGCAAGGAACATTCTTGGATCTCACAGTCTGTACCCCAGGCCTTTACAGTAGTTGCGTTGTTTAGCTTGCATACTGTTGCAGATATTTTAGTGATCTGAAAATTTAAAGAAAATCGTACATGTACAATCAAAAATATACATCAATAAACATGATTACAAGGGAAATGTATACAACTGCTGTTGTGGTCATAAGAAGAGGAAATAGCCAAACTTTTCCACACATTAACCAATTTGAAACGCATTAATCATGTTTGTAAAGCATCTAGCAAAGATAACTGAGAAGCAGAGTAATCTTTGCCTGTGCATCTGAAAAATCTTTCACATTTTAGCATTTTTTTGAACGTCAGGCTACTTTAAAATGTTTTTCTCCCCATAAAAACGATTTTGCACAATCTACAGAGGGCTAATATATGTGATTGTACTACTCTCCAGAGCATTACTACAACAAGTAAACAACCCTGTAGGCTATTTACACAGTGAGAAGGTTGAAAAAAAAACAGCTTACCAATTGTCGTGATCCCAGAGTTTTTGCTTCTTCTACAGTGAGTTTTTCTATCTCTTTTGGTGGTTTGTGGGGAAATGTAGATGTTGCGACTTCCACAGCAGTACTCCGATCACACTGAATGAAATATTCAGAATTATTGAGGCCTAAAGAATGAAAAAAGTGAGAATTGATATGGGCTTGTTTGTACAATGAATTTGAAAGGAATACGATTACTGAAAGTTTATCAGATAGAAAACAGGATTAAATAGCTAGACTACCACTTACTTGGCTTTTTTGTTATGTTTGACAGTTTAACCGCTGTCCGATTTAATGCTAATGTTGTCCAAGTTTGATGTTTTTCGTGCGCAAAGATGACAGCTTGGTGATATTCACTGCGACCTGTTTGCAAAGTTGCATTAAAAAACTTTGAGTTTGTTCTAGACAGTTGCACTCTGGAAACTGCATGAATGTAAACATAAATGCAGTTGTCAGATTCACTGGTCTCTGGTCCATTTAAATATTTGTTCATTTTTGCTGTTGCATGAAAAAAGAGGTTTGCAAGTGGTGTGATTTATAGTAGATTAGGCCTACTAGAACAGAAATTGACAATGCTTGGTATGCAATTAACAAACGATTCAATTAGGGTGATTGCAGGAATTAGTAATACATTCATCAAATTGCTGAGTTAATCATTTTAGAATTGGGAAGCTTGGTTTAGTGGAGGCAAGAAATGGATCTGAAAGTCTGCTGGAAATAATTGAAAGGTAAATTTACTTGTATAATGCCTTTTAGGGATGGAGAAATGAAGCCTCTTGAACTTAATTAAGCTTTACTCTGATTGTTTTGGGAAAATATTCAAAGCATCAGGAGCAGCAATAAACCTGGAGTGCAGCTTTGTGTATAATGATAGTGTATTGTTTGATGTGTAATGATATTTTGTTGCTTATTTGAGAATAAATAATTGTATACATTATGTAAATTCTTTAGGTTAGCTTTTACTAGTCTTTTTGGCAATATACCTCAACTAATTGATGTTGATCCAAATAATGTACTGTTAGAATAGTAACTATTTGTAATTTAACATTCATGTAGTAACTAATTAACTTCTATTTACAATTACAATTTATTTTTTAAAACAATTCTTAATGTTAGATAATACAAAAATGTTCATGTATTTTAATGTGATTTTATGGTTTACTATTATGATAAAATTACTTTTATTTATTGTCCACATGACGAGAAGGAAAAACTGATATTCAAGTCACTAAGTAAGTCTAATGTTTATGGGACTTAAAATAATTAAAAGATATGCATATGTACACATTCAAATGTTTAATGTCAGATCAGTTAATATTGTGGAGTTGGTCAAACCATTTCTTGTATGGAATTGAAAGTATTCTTTACTATATACTTTGCAATAAAATGTTGCCAGTGGTTGATCAATTGAATAGGCATTTGTGTTCTGTTTGAAGCTTTATGTATTTAACTTGAAATGTAAAAAAGGCAGCACAATTTAAAAAAATAGAGGTTTACCTAGACCACCACAAACATCTTATCATACCCTTCTGCTCTCCAGTTCACTACTTTACACACAATGCACAAACACATATATGAAGTTGAGAATTAACACATGGAGGCAAAAAAAAAAAGAGGATACGACTATACATAGGAAGAAAACAACCAATTTATGTAACTGCTTACAATGCAATTAGAATAGTTGAAAGTCAATGACTGCTCATTTGTTCACAAACCTTTCTGGATATTTAAGACTTCAGGTAAGAATCAACATAGAATGAACAAAAACACATTTCTAATCCCAAAAGAAAGATTACAACAATGCTTATCTGGATAATAAAGGAATTGAAATGACAACTTAACACATTTTTTTTTTAAATTAAAGTTGTCCCACATGGGGCTTGAACCCACTATCTCTGGGTCAGATATCTGTCACTCATCTCATTGCACCACTTGGAAGTTGTGTTTTGGCCAAGATGCAGAAGATCCATAGTTCAAGTGAGAAGCAACTCAAAATGAAGAATTTTTAAATAAATTATCTGTGTGTTCTATTCTACTAGCTCCTTCACCTGGAACAGAAGCAACTTGTCCACCACTTAAAGCCTTATGGTTTAGCCTGATAACTGAAGAGCCACATTAGAAAGAATGGCATCTGGCTAGCATGCTAACCAATTAGTATGCTAAGCTAACTAAGATAAGGCAACAAACACAGGCTAGGTCAACTGCAGAGAGGAAGATCTTTGGTATGGGGGCTACTATCAAAAACCTGTTCATCATTTCTGTGCAGCTCGGTCCAAAGATCATCTGATCACACGTTGGACTACTCACTACAAGTGTTTCATAATCAATTAATTTCATAATACACAATTTTAAAGTTGTCCCACACGGGACTCGAACCCACTATCTATGGGTTAGATGCCTGTCACTCATCTCGTTGAGCCACTTGCCAGACATGCATCTACACAGCTGCCGAAATTCAATATTTTCAAGAGAGAATCAAGTCAAAATTAAGAATTTTGAAGTAAATGGAGAACATTTTGTATTTAAAAAGTTTAGATTAAATCATCCAAAATTGGTCAGATTACTACTCATTACCATCACTACAAGTGTGCCAATTTTCTAACTTGTGGTTCATAGGGCTGCCATTGACTACCCTTCTGGAAGAAGAACAACAATGAATTGGACGTAAAAGCACTGCATGTTGTGTGTGGCAGCTTCAGATGAGATCATTCTTATGCACAATGCCTGGAACAGATGCAACTTCTGCATCTTTTCCTGCCACAGTACCTCATGCGGTCTGGGCACATGTCACACTGAGTGGCGAACCCACGACGCTGAACATCGGGATCCGTGGTGTAACACGTTGAGCTAATCACTCATGCACGTTCACCAGCCTGCTGAGTAGAGGTTTCAGTGTGAGAATGAGTTCACAAAAAGTTCCATGACATGTTAACCAGATAAGCATGCTAAGCTAGCTTAATGCTAATTTAGCTTATAACGTGGTACATCCAATCCTGGCAAAATAGATATCGTCGGATTCGACATGATGCAAGGAATCGATAGACACCAATTTTATGATTTTGTGACAAACTGTTCACAAGTTACAGCCTCTTAGCCAATTTTGGGTTGACCTTGTTAAATTTGTGACATCATAACTTTTTTATTACAGTATAGCAAAAAAATCGGGAACAGTACTTTTATGCGGCTCGGTCCGAAGATCATTTGAGCAAATTTTGGACAATTTTGGACAAATTTTGAAGGAGGAGTAGCGAAAAAACTGTTTTACATTCGCTCCAATATGGCGGCCAGTCACATTGTTGGAAAATGACAAATGAGATATCGTCTAAATCGGCATAAACCAAGGAACATAATGTCATAAAGAACTCAAAATGTGAACAATATTTTCAAATGTTATAAGCGTTTTTTCAAAAAACAATGATATATCTGGAACACTAGGTGGCGCTGTGATCAAACTTCTCATGTCGCTTTAGGACATGGTGTCGGTCATCCCTACCAAATTGTGTGCTGATATGTCAAATAGTTTAAAAGATATTGCAATTTATGACAAAATTCAAAATGGCGGACACGTGGTACATCCCATCATGGCAAAATCGATATCCACGGATTCGGCATGACGCAAGGAATCCATAGATACCACAATTATGAATTTCTGACAAACTGTTCAAAAGTTATTGGCCAAAATAGCAATTTGTCATATCTCATGACCCGTAGGTGGCGCTATTCCCAACTTTGGCATGGGACCTCAGAACATGCTTCCGATGAAGAGTACCAATTTTCGTTTCGATTGATCAAACTTTGGCCGAGATACAGCCTCTTAGCCAATTTTGGGTGGACCTCGTTAAGTTTGCGACATTATAACTTTTTTTTTTCCAGTATAACAAAAAAATCGGGAACAGTACTTTTATGCGGCTCAGTCTGAAGATCATTTGAGTGCATGTTTGGAGAAAATTGGACAAAATTTGAAGGAGGAGTAGCGAAATAACTGAATACTGTACATTTCAAAATGGCCACTACTGTAATGGGCGGGGTCTTAATGTAAGGTATTGGTTGTGATCAGCATGATGTGTGGAATCAGGTGTACTAAGTTTCATGTCTCTAGATCAAAGGGTTCAAAAGTTATAACCATTTCAATGTTGAATTTTTGAACTGGTGGTGGCGCTATAGAGTTGGTCCTAGAGGGTCAAAAATTGGTCCAATTACTATTCATTAGCATCACTACAAGTATGCCAAATTTCATCATTTTCCTATGTACGGTTCATAGGGCTGCCATAGACTTCCATTTGCGGAAGAAGAAGAAGAAGAATAATAATAATAATTAAAGCTGCAAGCAGCCTTACGGGGCCAAGCCTTCAATGGTTCCATGGGTTCAAAAAGTACTTAAAAATACTTTGCTTTCCAAACTTTAAAAGAAACTTTAATAACCAAAGTATTCTTACTTATTAACTTCTTACCTCACAAAAGAAATGAGATCATCCAGCTGCCGAGGTTCAGTAGTAAAAAAGAGAATGGACTCAAAATAAAGACTTTGCATATAAATGAAACACACGTTGTATTTAATAGGAAGAAAGAATAGTACAATGCTTTTCAGTATGATAAAGAAATTGAAATGACACAACTTTATAAAGTTGTAAGACAAAGGACTTGAACCCACAATCTCTGGGTCATATGCCTGTCACTCATTGAGCCCCTGGGAAGTCATGTGTTTCCATAGATGTAGAAGTTCCATAGTTCAAATGAGAAATAACTCAAAATGAAGATTTAGTATTTAAATGGACAGCATGTTACGTTTAATGAGTTTAGTTGATATTATTGTGATTCACTGTTAGGTGGTTGTCCTGCACCTTTAACAAATAAAGTTAGTCCAAGATGCAGTATATAGATCAATAAAATATTATTTTACAACATTAAGATTAACAGGTTCTTGTAAGAATCTTACAATTCTGGACTTTTGGTACTACTTAGGATATTGAACTGCACTAAAGGAGAGAATGTTTTGTTTTTGCATGTGGGTCCTAAAGTCTGGAGCAGGTTTCCTGATAATATTCACTATTCTGTCAAACATTCCTAGTTTAATTGTAGATTAAACACTTCTCTTTAAACAAGAATTCACGCAATGCATTTTATAATCTTGTAATTTTGTTATATTAGATCTAATACATATATTTTTATGTTCTATTTTCAGTTTCTAAATTGTCATGGGCATATTAGATATTAGGTCATTAAGTTAATATTCAGAAAAAATACAAGTACTCCACAGCGACTCTAGGGGTCACTGTTTGACAAATGGAAATTTTGCATGGTGTGTCTTTGATGTAATACAACACTATTAACTAAAGCTTAAAACAATTATTGAACCTGGTCTTTAAACTGTAGAAGTTTGTCAGTTTATAAATCCATTAACACCATATACCTAGCCTCCCTTTGTTCTACTAATGGTCACAATTGTGACCTGACGAATAATCAAGTTTTTTGTATGGATTTTGATATATATTTTTGACGTAATTGTTAAAGATTGTTTAATATCCTTATGTATTCATACATGTTATCTCAGGGAAAAGAAATTGGAATTACATGGGTTAACTGCCATATGCAACTGTAACCTATATTTTTGCTACAAGTACATTACTTTGACAGTCATCTTTGATAATGTCTTGTACAATTAAGTTTTTTTTTTTTATGCTGCCTAGAAACAATATTGTGAGAGGTGATAAAAATGTGAATTAAAAATAACGATTATTTTTAGTTTAAATACCATTTAGCACATTGGATAAAGTAAGCAAATTAGAGGGGGCCTTTGAAGTGATTTTAAAGCACCATTGTTGCATATTTAAATCTTTACAGAACAGAATACCAACCGTTTCTTTAGTTATTCACAATGACACTTATGGTTACACTACTTGCTTTTCCCAGTATGGTTTGTGAAACTAAACTTAGTGCCTAGTTAAGAATGGCTAGAAGAATGCACGCAACTTTCCAAATGCAAGATAAGCCCATGCAATAAAGGTCACATATTCCAAGAATTGACACACATTTGTTTTAATAAAAAAAAAAATACATTAAACAACATTTAACAAAGCTTTGCCATAAAAATGAAATAAAAATCAATCAGTAGCATTTCAGAACATAATGGACAAAATTAACCTAATTTCAATAGAAAACATGACTTAAATCAATATTTGCCATTCATTAAAAAAAAAAAAAAAAAAAAAAACACCAATACCATCATTTCAATATATATACACACACACACACACAACCATCTTAGTTGTGCATTTCAATACAAAGTCATTTTTGTATTATTTTTACAGCACTCTTCTTAGTCAAAGGTTTTTTAGCTGGTGTAATAGGAGGCGTTGTTGGCTCAGATGGTCTTTTAACTGGAGACTTGGGTTCTGGAGTGCTTTGTGTCTCTGTGACACAGAGGACAGGGTTGATTTCATCGATATTCACTTCAAATAAATCCTCATCACTGGGATGAGCGGATGAAGCGTTTTCAATATTGGTGACTTCCAAACAGTTATTATATGTTAAAGTCAGTTCATCGGAGGATAGAAAGAGTTCTTCTATATCTTGTGAATCACAAGTTGACAGTTCAAGTTCTGGTGCTATGAATTTTGACAAAGTTGAGTTCGAAACCGTAAGAGAAGTTATTTGACTGTCTTGATTTATCTCAATTATTCCATTGCATTTTGTTATATAGCTTTTTGTGTTCCGTAGAATTTTGCAAGTCGGGCAACGGTGAAATTGCTGTTTGATGTTGAATTGTTCTTGTGATTTGTGGCATTTTGGACATTGTTTTTTAATGTTTATTTGCACCCCTATTGGCTTTTGTTTCACCACTGTATTAGGTAGAGAGGTTCTTTACTGATTTTAGGGCCTTGACCAGGTGGGAAAACTTGGTCCTGTGCAATAGGTTCCATGGTTGTTTTCAGGGTTGTTGTGAGGCTCTTAAGGCTGTTGTACAGTCTAGTTTTAAGATTGGTAAAGGTGTAGGAGTTACCTAGTTGCAGTTTTGAAACTTGGTTTTCCCAAAGAGTAAGTTGAATTTCTCCAGATGGATCTTGCAAGGAACATTCTTGGATCTCACAGTCTGTACCCCAGGCCTTTACAGTAGTTGCGTTGTTTAGCTTGCATACTGTTGCAGATATTTTAGTGATCTGAAAATTTAAAGAAAATCGTACATGTACAATCAAAAATATACATCAATAAACATGATTACAAGGGAAATGTATACAACTGCTGTTGTGGTCATAAGAAGAGGAAATAGCCAAACTTTTCCACACATTAACCAATTTGAAACGCATTAATCATGTTTGTAAAGCATCTAGCAAAGATAACTGAGAAGCAGAGTAATCTTTGCCTGTGCATCTGAAAAATCTTTCACATTTTAGCATTTTTTTGAACGTCAGGCTACTTTAAAATGTTTTTCTCCCCATAAAAACGATTTTGCACAATCTACAGAGGGCTAATATATGTGATTGTACTACTCTCCAGAGCATTACTACAACAAGTAAACAACCCTGTAGGCTATTTACACAGTGAGAAGGTTGAAAAAAAAACAGCTTACCAATTGTCGTGATCCCAGAGTTTTTGCTTCTTCTACAGTGAGTTTTTCTATCTCTTTTGGTGGTTTGTGGGGAAATGTAGATGTTGCGACTTCCACAGCAGTACTCCGATCACACTGAATGAAATATTCAGAATTATTGAGGCCTAAAGAATGAAAAAAGTGAGAATTGATATGGGCTTGTTTGTACAATGAATTTGAAAGGAATACGATTACTGAAAGTTTATCAGATAGAAAACAGGATTAAATAGCTAGACTACCACTTACTTGGCTTTTTTGTTATGTTTGACAGTTTAACCGCTGTCCGATTTAATGCTAATGTTGTCCAAGTTTGATGTTTTTCGTGCGCAAAGATGACAGCTTGGTGATATTCACTGCGACCTGTTTGCAAAGTTGCATTAAAAAACTTTGAGTTTGTTCTAGACAGTTGCACTCTGGAAACTGCATGAATGTAAACATAAATGCAGTTGTCAGATTCACTGGTCTCTGGTCTATTTAAATATTTGTTCATTTTTGCTGTTGCATGAAAAAAGAGGTTTGCAAGTGGTGTGATTTATAGTAGATTAGGCCTACTAGAACAGAAATTGACAATGCTTGGTATGCAATTAACAAACGATTCAATTAGGGTGATTGCAGGAATTAGTAATACATTCATCAAATTGCTGAGTTAATCATTTTAGAATTGGGAAGCTTGGTTTAGTGGAGGCAAGAAATGGATCTGAAAGTCTGCTGGAAATAATTGAAAGGTAAATTTACTTGTATAATGCCTTTTAGGGATGGAGAAATGAAGCCTCTTGAACTTAATTAAGCTTTACTCTGATTGTTTTGGGAAAATATTCAAAGCATCAGGAGCAGCAATAAACCTGGAGTGCAGCTCTGTGTATAATGATAGTGTATTGTTTGATGTGTAATGATATTTTGTTGCTTATTTGAGAATAAATAATTGTATACATTATGTAAATTCTTTAGGTTAGCTTTTACTAGTCTTTTTGGCAATATACCTCAACTAATTGATGTTGATCCAAATAATGTACTGTTAGAATAGTAACTATTTGTAATTTAACATTCATGTAGTAACTAATTAACTTCTATTTACAATTACAATTTATTTTTTAAAACAATTCTTAATGTTAGATAATACAAAAATGTTCATGTATTTTAATGTGATTTTATGGTTTACTATTATGATAAAATTACTTTTATTTATTGTCCACATGACGAGAAGGAAAAACTGATATTCAAGTCACTAAGTAAGTCTAATGTTTATGGGACTTAAAATAATTAAAAGATATGCATATGTACACATTCAAATGTTTAATGTCAGATCAGTTAATATTGTGGAGTTGGTCAAACCATTTCTTGTATGGAATTGAAAGTATTCTTTACTATATACTTTGCAATAAAATGTTGCCAGTGGTTGATCAATTGAATAGGCATTTGTGTTCTGTTTGAAGCTTTATGTATTTAACTTGAAATGTAAAAAAGGCAGCACAATTTAAAAAAATAGAGGTTTACCTAGACCACCACAAACATCTTATCATACCCTTCTGCTCTCCAGTTCACTACTTTACACACAATGCACAAACACATATATGAAGTTGAGAATTAACACATGGAGGCAAAAAAAAAAGAGGATACGACTATACATAGGAAGAAAACAACCAATTTATGTAACTGCTTACAATGCAATTAGAATAGTTGAAAGTCAATGACTGCTCATTTGTTCACAAACCTTTCTGGATATTTAAGACTTCAGGTAAGAATCAACATAGAATGAACAAAAACACATTTCTAATCCCAAAAGAAAGATTACAACAATGCTTATCTGGATAATAAAGGAATTGAAATGACAACTTAACACATTTTTTTTTTAAATTAAAGTTGTCCCACATGGGGCTTGAACCCACTATCTCTGGGTCAGATATCTGTCACTCATCTCATTGCACCACTTGGAAGTTGTGTTTTGGCCAAGATGCAGAAGATCCATAGTTCAAGTGAGAAGCAACTCAAAATGAAGAATTTTTAAATAAATTATCTGTGTGTTCTATTCTACTAGCTCCTTCACCTGGAACAGAAGCAACTTGTCCACCACTTAAAGCCTTATGGTTTAGCCTGATAACTGAAGAGCCACATTAGAAAGAATGGCATCTGGCTAGCATGCTAACCAATTAGTATGCTAAGCTAACTAAGATAAGGCAACAAACACAGGCTAGATCAACTGCAGAGAGGAAGATCTTTGGTATGGGGGCTACTATCAAAAACCTGTTCATCATTTCTGTGCAGCTCGGTCCAAAGATCATCTGATCACACGTTGGACTACTCACTACAAGTGTTTCATAATCAATTAATTTCATAATACACAATTTTAAAGTTGTCCCACACGGGACTCGAACCCACTATCTATGGGTTAGATGCCTGTCACTCATCTCGTTGAGCCACTTGCCAGACATGCATCCACACAGCTGCCGAAATTCAATATTTTCAAGAGAGAATCAAGTCAAAATTAAGAATTTTGAAGTAAATGGAGAACATTTTGTATTTAAAAAGTTTAGATTAAATCATCCAAAATTGGTCAGATTACTACTCATTACCATCACTACAAGTGTGCCAATTTTCTAACTTGTGGTTCATAGGGCTGCCATTGACTACCCTTCTGGAAGAAGAACAACAATGAATTGGACGTAAAAGCACTGCATGTTGTGTGTGGCAGCTTCAGATGAGATCATTCTTATGCACAATGCCTGGAACAGATGCAACTTCTGCATCTTTTCCTGCCACAGTACCTCATGCGGTCTGGGCACATGTCACACTGAGTGGCGAACCCACGACGCTGAACATCGGGATCCGTGGTGTAACACGTTGAGCTAATCACTCATGCACGTTCACCAGCCTGCTGAGTAGAGGTTTCAGTGTGAGAATGAGTTCACAAAAAGTTCCATGACATGTTAACCAGATAAGCATGCTAAGCTAGCTTAATGCTAATTTAGCTTATAACGTGGTACATCCAATCCTGGCAAAATAGATATCGTCGGATTTGACATGATGCAAGGAATCGATAGACACCAATTTTATGATTTTTTGACAAACTGTTCACAAGTTACAGCCTCTGAACCAATGTTGGGTCGACCTTGTTAAATTTGCGACATCATAACTTTTTTTTTTCCAGTATAGCAAAAAAATCGGGAACAGTACTTCTGTGCGGCTCGGTCCGAAGATCATTTGAGCAAATTTTGGACAATTTTGGACAAATTTTGAAGGAGAAGTAGCGAAAAAACTGTTTTACATTTGCTCCAATATGGCGGCCAGTCACATTGTTGGAAAATAGCATATGAGATATCGTTGAAATCGGCATAAGCCAAGGAATATATTGACATAAAGAAATCAAATTTCAAGCAATGATAGCAAAAGTTATAAGCGTTTTTTCAAAAAACAATGATATCTCTGGAACACTAGGTGGCGCTGTGATCAAACTTCTCAGGTACCTCCGGGCCATGCTAATGGTGATCCATACCAAATTTGGTGAAGAAATTTCAAATAGTTTAAAAGATATTGCAAATTATGACAAAATTCAAAATGGCGGACACGGGGTACATCCCATCATGGCAAAATCGATATCCACGGATTCGGCATGATGCAAGGAATCCATAGATACCACAATTATGATTTTCTGACAAAGTGTTCAAAAGTTATTGGCCAAAATAGCATTTTTCCATATCTCATGACCCGTAGGTGGCGCTGTTCCTGACTTTGGCAGGGTCCCTCAGATCATGCTTCCGATTAAGCGTACCAATTTTCGTATCGATTGATCAAACTTTGGCCGAGATACAGCCTCTTAGCCAATTTTGGGTGGACCTCGTTAAGTTTGCGACAGTACAACTTTTTTTTTCCAGTATAACAAAAAAATCGGGAACAGTACTTTTATGCGGCTCAGTCCGAAGATCATTTGAGCACATGGTTGGAGAAAATTGGACAAAATTTGAAGGAGGAGTAGCGAAATAACTGAATACTGTACATTTCAAAATGGCCACTACTGTAATGGGCGGGGTCTTAATGTAAGGTATTGGTTGTGATCAGCATGATGAGTGGAATCAGGTGTACTAAGTTTCATGTCTCTAGATCAAAGGGTTCAAAAGTTATAACCATTTCAATGTTGAATTTTTGAACTGGTGGTGGCGCTATAGAGTTGGTCCTAGAGGGTCAAAAATTGGTCCAATTACTATTCATTAGCATCACTACAAGTGTGCCAAATTTCATCATTTTCCTACTTACGGTTCATAGGGCTGCCATAGACTCCCATTCACGGAATAATAATAATAAGAAAACCAACAGATACAATAGGTGCCTCTGCACCTTCGGTGCTTGGCCCCTAATTAAAGCTGCAAGCAGCCTTACGGGGCCAAGCCTTCAATGGTTCCATGGGTTCAAAAGGTACTTAAAAATACTTTGCTTTCAAAACTTTAAAAGAAACTTTAATAACCAAAGTGTTCTTACTCATTAACTTCTTACCTCACAAAAGAAATGAGATCATCCAGCTGCCGAGGTTCAGTAGTAAAAAAGAGAATGAACTCAAAATAAAGACTTTGCATATAAATGAAACACACGTTGTATTTAATAGGAAGAAAGAATAGTACAATGCTTTTCAGTATGATAAAGAAATTGAAATGACACAACTTTATAAAGTTGTAAGACAAAGGACTTGAACCCACAATCTCTGGGTCATATGCCTGTCACTCATTGAGCCCCTGGGAAGTCATGTGTTTCCATAGATGTAGAAGTTCCATAGTTCAAATGAGAATCAACTCAAAATGAAGATTTAGTATTTAAATGGACAGCATGTTACGTTTAATGAGTTTAGTTGATATTATTGTGATTCACTGTTAGGTGGTTGTCCTGCACCTTTAACAAATAAAGTTAGTCCAAGATGCAGTATATAGATCAATAAAATATTATTTTACAACATTAAGATTAACAGGTTCTTGTAAGAATCTTACAATTCTGGACTTTTGGTACTACTTAGGATATTGAACTGCACTAAAGGAGAGAATGTTTTGTTTTTGCATGTGGGTCCTAAAGTCTGGAGCAGGTTTCCTGATAATATTCACTATTCTGTCAAACATTCCTAGTTTAATTGTAGATTAAACACTTCTCTTTAAACAAGAATTCACGCAATGCATTTTATAATCTTGTAATTTTGTTATATTAGATCTAATACATATTTTTATGTTCTATTTTCAGTTTCTAAATTGTCATGGGCATATTAGATATTAGTTCATTAAGTTAATATTCAGAAAAAATACAAGTACTCCACAGCAACTCTAGGGGTCACTGTTTGACAAATGGAAATTTTGCATGGTGTGTCTTTGATGTAATACAACACTATTAACTAAAGCTTAAAACAATTATTGAACCTGGTCTTTAAACTGTAGAAGTTTGTCAGTTTATAAATCCATTAACACCATATACCTAGCCTCCCTTTGTTCTACTAATGGTCACAATTGTGACCTGACGAATAATCAAGTTTTTTGTATGGATTTTGAGATATATTTTTGACGTAATTGTTAAAGATTGTTTAATATCCTTATGTATTCATACATGTTATCTCAGGGAAAAGAAATTGGAATTACATGGGTTAACTGCCATATGCAACTGTAACCTATATTTTTGCTACAAGTACATTACTTTGACAGTCATCTTTGATAATGTCTTGTACAATTAAGTTTTTTTTTTTATGCTGCCTAGAAACAATATTGTGAGAGGTGATAAAAATGTGAATTAAAAATAACTATTATTTTTAGTTTAAATACCATTTAGCACATTGGATAAAGTAAGCAAATTAGAGGGGGCCTTTGAAGTGATTTTAAAGCACCATTGTTGCATATTTAAATCTTTACAGAACAGAATACCAACCGTTTCTTTAGTTATTCACAATGACACTTATGGTTACACTACTTGCTTTTCCCAGTATGGTTTGTGAAACTAAACTTAGTGCCTAGTTAAGAATGGCTAGAAGAATGCACGCAACTTTCCAAATGTAAGATAAGCCCATGCAATAAAGGTCACATATTCCAAGAATTG
The DNA here is from genome assembly GCF_029890125.1 of Rhinichthys klamathensis goyatoka. NCBI lineage: Eukaryota > Metazoa > Chordata > Actinopteri > Cypriniformes > Leuciscidae > Rhinichthys > Rhinichthys klamathensis. The sequence continues at coordinate 3,358,246 of NW_026606608.1, read as the reverse complement.
ACACACATTTGTTTTAATAAAAAAAAAAAAATACATTAAACAACATTTAACAAAGCTTTGCCATAAAAATGAAATAAAAATCAATCAGTAGCATTTCAGAACATAATGGACAAAATTAACCTAATTTCAATAGAAAACATGACTTAAATCAATATTTGCCATTCATTAAAAAAAAAAAAAAAAAAAAAAACACCAATACCATCATTTCAATATATATACACACACACACACAACCATCTTAGTTGTGCATTTCAATACAAAGTCATTTTTGTATTATTTTTACAGCACTCTTCTTAGTCAAAGGTTTTTTAGCTGGTGTAATAGGAGGCGTTGTTGGCTCAGATGGTCTTTTAACTGGAGACTTGGGTTCTGGAGTGCTTTGTGTCTCTGTGACACAGAGGACAGGGTTGATTTCATCGATATTCACTTCAAATAAATCCTCATCACTGGGATGAGCGGATGAAGCGTTTTCAATATTGGTGACTTCCAAACAGTTATTATATGTTAAAGTCAGTTCATCGGAGGATAGAAAGAGTTCTTCTATATCTTGTGAATCACAAGTTGACAGTTCAAGTTCTGGTGCTATGAATTTTGACAAAGTTGAGTTCGAAACCGTAAGAGAAGTTATTTGACTGTCTTGATTTATCTCAATTATTCCATTGCATTTTGTTATATAGCTTTTTGTGTTCCGTAGAATTTTGCAAGTCGGGCAACGGTGAAATTGCTGTTTGATGTTGAATTGTTCTTGTGATTTGTGGCATTTTGGACATTGTTTTTTAATGTTTATTTGCACCCCTATTGGCTTTTGTTTCACCACTGTATTAGGTAGAGAGGGTTCTTTACTGATTTTAGGGCCTTGACCAGGTGGGAAAACTTGGTCCTGTGCAATAGGTTCCATGGTTGTTTTCAGGGTTGTTGTGAGGCTCTTAAGGCTGTTGTACAGTCTAGTTTTAAGATTGGTAAAGGTGTAGGAGTTACCTAGTTGCAGTTTTGAAACTTGGTTTTCCCAAAGAGTAAGTTGAATTTCTCCAGATGGATCTTGCAAGGAACATTCTTGGATCTCACAGTCTGTACCCCAGGCCTTTACAGTAGTTGCGTTGTTTAGCTTGCATACTGTTGCAGATATTTTAGTGATCTGAAAATTTAAAGAAAATCGTACATGTACAATCAAAAATATACATCAATAAACATGATTACAAGGGAAATGTATACAACTGCTGTTGTGGTCATAAGAAGAGGAAATAGCCAAACTTTTCCACACATTAACCAATTTGAAACGCATTAATCATGTTTGTAAAGCATCTAGCAAAGATAACTGAGAAGCAGAGTAATCTTTGCCTGTGCATCTGAAAAATCTTTCACATTTTAGCATTTTTTTGAACGTCAGGCTACTTTAAAATGTTTTTCTCCCCATAAAAACGATTTTGCACAATCTACAGAGGGCTAATATATGTGATTGTACTACTCTCCAGAGCATTACTACAACAAGTAAACAACCCTGTAGGCTATTTACACAGTGAGAAGGTTGAAAAAAAAACAGCTTACCAATTGTCGTGATCCCAGAGTTTTTGCTTCTTCTACAGTGAGTTTTTCTATCTCTTTTGGTGGTTTGTGGGGAAATGTAGATGTTGCGACTTCCACAGCAGTACTCCGATCACACTGAATGAAATATTCAGAATTATTGAGGCCTAAAGAATGAAAAAAGTGAGAATTGATATGGGCTTGTTTGTACAATGAATTTGAAAGGAATACGATTACTGAAAGTTTATCAGATAGAAAACAGGATTAAATAGCTAGACTACCACTTACTTGGCTTTTTTGTTATGTTTGACAGTTTAACCGCTGTCCGATTTAATGCTAATGTTGTCCAAGTTTGATGTTTTTCGTGCGCAAAGATGACAGCTTGGTGATATTCACTGCGACCTGTTTGCAAAGTTGCATTAAAAAACTTTGAGTTTGTTCTAGACAGTTGCACTCTGGAAACTGCATGAATGTAAACATAAATGCAGTTGTCAGATTCACTGGTCTCTGGTCTATTTAAATATTTGTTCATTTTTGCTGTTGCATGAAAAAAGAGGTTTGCAAGTGGTGTGATTTATAGTAGATTAGGCCTACTAGAACAGAAATTGACAATGCTTGGTATGCAATTAACAAACGATTCAATTAGGGTGATTGCAGGAATTAGTAATACATTCATCAAATTGCTGAGTTAATCATTTTAGAATTGGGAAGCTTGGTTTAGTGGAGGCAAGAAATGGATCTGAAAGTCTGCTGGAAATAATTGAAAGGTAAATTTACTTGTATAATGCCTTTTAGGGATGGAGAAATGAAGCCTCTTGAACTTAATTAAGCTTTACTCTGATTGTTTTGGGAAAATATTCAAAGCATCAGGAGCAGCAATAAACCTGGAGTGCAGCTCTGTGTATAATGATAGTGTATTGTTTGATGTGTAATGATATTTTGTTGCTTATTTGAGAATAAATAATTGTATACATTATGTAAATTCTTTAGGTTAGCTTTTACTAGTCTTTTTGGCAATATACCTCAACTAATTGATGTTGATCCAAATAATGTACTGTTAGAATAGTAACTATTTGTAATTTAACATTCATGTAGTAACTAATTAACTTCTATTTACAATTACAATTTATTTTTTAAAACAATTCTTAATGTTAGATAATACAAAAATGTTCATGTATTTTAATGTGATTTTATGGTTTACTATTATGATAAAATTACTTTTATTTATTGTCCACATGACGAGAAGGAAAAACTGATATTCAAGTCACTAAGTAAGTCTAATGTTTATGGGACTTAAAATAATTAAAAGATATGCATATGTACACATTCAAATGTTTAATGTCAGATCAGTTAATATTGTGGAGTTGGTCAAACCATTTCTTGTATGGAATTGAAAGTATTCTTTACTATATACTTTGCAATAAAATGTTGCCAGTGGTTGATCAATTGAATAGGCATTTGTGTTCTGTTTGAAGCTTTATGTATTTAACTTGAAATGTAAAAAAGGCAGCACAATTTAAAAAAATAGAGGTTTACCTAGACCACCACAAACATCTTATCATACCCTTCTGCTCTCCAGTTCACTACTTTACACACAATGCACAAACACATATATGAAGTTGAGAATTAACACATGGAGGCAAAAAAAAAAAGAGGATACGACTATACATAGGAAGAAAACAACCAATTTATGTAACTGCTTACAATGCAATTAGAATAGTTGAAAGTCAATGACTGCTCATTTGTTCACAAACCTTTCTGGATATTTAAGACTTCAGGTAAGAATCAACATAGAATGAACAAAAACACATTTCTAATCCCAAAAGAAAGATTACAACAATGCTTATCTGGATAATAAAGGAATTGAAATGACAACTTAACACATTTTTTTTTTTAAATTAAAGTTGTCCCACATGGGGCTTGAACCCACTATCTCTGGGTCAGATATCTGTCACTCATCTCATTGCACCACTTGGAAGTTGTGTTTTGGCCAAGATGCAGAAGATCCATAGTTCAAATGAGAAGCAACTCAAAATGAAGAATTTTTAAATAAATTATCTGTGTGTTCTATTCTACTAGCTCCTTCACCTGGAACAGAAGCAACTTGTCCACCACTTAAAGCCTTATGGTTTAGCCTGATAACTGAAGAGCCACATTAGAAAGAATGGCATCTGGCTAGCATGCTAACCAATTAGTATGCTAAGCTAACTAAGATAAGGCAACAAACACAGGCTAGATCAACTGCAGAGAGGAAGATCTTTGGTATGGGGGCTACTATCAAAAACCTGTTCATCATTTCTGTGCAGCTCGGTCCAAAGATCATCTGATCACACGTTGGACTACTCACTACAAGTGTTTCATAATCAATTAATTTCATAATACACAATTTTAAAGTTGTCCCACACGGGACTCGAACCCACTATCTATGGGTTAGATGCCTGTCACTCATCTCGTTGAGCCACTTGCCAGACATGCATCCACACAGCTGCCGAAATTCAATATTTTCAAGAGAGAATCAAGTCAAAATTAAGAATTTTGAAGTAAATGGAGAACATTTTGTATTTAAAAAGTTTAGATTAAATCATCCAAAATTGGTCAGATTACTACTCATTACCATCACTACAAGTGTGCCAATTTTCTAACTTGTGGTTCATAGGGCTGCCATTGACTACCCTTCTGGAAGAAGAACAACAATGAATTGGACGTAAAAGCACTGCATGTTGTGTGTGGCAGCTTCAGATGAGATCATTCTTATGCACAATGCCTGGAACAGATGCAACTTCTGCATCTTTTCCTGCCACAGTACCTCATGCGGTCTGGGCACATGTCACACTGAGTGGCGAACCCACGACGCTGAACATCGGGATCCGTGGTGTAACACGTTGAGCTAATCACTCATGCACGTTCACCAGCCTGCTGAGTAGAGGTTTCAGTGTGAGAATGAGTTCACAAAAAGTTCCATGACATGTTAACCAGATAAGCATGCTAAGCTAGCTTAATGCTAATTTAGCTTATAACGTGGTACATCCAATCCTGGCAAAATAGATATCGTCGGATTTGACATGATGCAAGGAATCGATAGACACCAATTTTATGATTTTTTGACAAACTGTTCACAAGTTACAGCCTCTGAACCAATGTTGGGTCGACCTTGTTAAATTTGCGACATCATAACTTTTTTTATTACAGTATAGCAAAAAAATCGGGAACAGTACTTCTGTGCGGCTCGGTCCGAAGATCATTTGAGCAAATTTTGGACAATTTTGGACAAATTTTGAAGGAGGAGTAGCGAAAAAACTGTTTTACATTCGCTCCAATATGGCGGCCAGTCACATTGTTGGAAAATGACAAATGAGATATCGTCTAAATCGGCATAAACCAAGGAACATAATGTCATAAAGAACTCAAAATTTGAACAATATTTTCAAATGTTATAAGCGTTTTTTCAAAAAACAATGATATATCTGGAACACTAGGTGGCGCTGTGATCAAACTTCTCATGTCGCTTTAGGACATGGTGTCGGTCATCCCTACCAAATTGTGTGCTGATATGTCAAATAGTTTAAAAGATATTGCAATTTATGACAAAATTCAAAATGGCGGACACGTGGTACATCCCATCATGGCAAAATCGATATCCACGGATTCGGCATGACGCAAGGAATCCATAGATACCACAATTATGAATTTCTGACAAACTGTTCAAAAGTTATTGGCCAAAATAGCAATTTGTCATATCTCATGACCCGTAGGTGGCGCTATTCCCAACTTTGGCATGGGACCTCAGAACATGCTTCCGATGAAGTGTACCAATTTTCGTTTCGATTGATCAAACTTTGGCCGAGATACAGCCTCTTAGCCAATTTTGGGTGGACCTCGTTAAGTTTGCGACATTATAACTTTTTTTTTCCAGTATAACAAAAAAATTGGGAACAGTACTTTTATGCGGCTCAGTCTGAAGATCATTTGAGTGCATGTTTGGAGAAAATTGGACAAAATTTGAAGGAGGAGTAGCGAAATAACTGAATACTGTACATTTCAAAATGGCCACTACTGTAATGGGCGGGGTCTTAATGTAAGGTATTGGTTGTGATCAGCATGATGAGTGGAATCAGGTGTACTAAGTTTCATGTCTCTAGATCAAAGGGTTCAAAAGTTATAACCATTTCAATGTTGAATTTTTGAACTGGTGGTGGCGCTATAGAGTTGGTCCTAGAGGGTCAAAAATTGGTCCAATTACTATTCATTAGCATCACTACAAGTGTGCCAAATTTCATCATTTTCCTATGTACGGTTCATAGGGCTGCCATAGACTTCCATTTGCGGAAGAAGAATAATAATAATTAAAGCTGCAAGCAGCCTTACGGGGCCAAGCCTTCAATGGTTCCATGGGTTCAAAAAGTACTTAAAAATACTTTGCTTTCAAAACTTTAAAAGAAACTTTAATAACCAAAGTATTCTTACTCATTAACTTCTTACCTCACAAAAGAAATGAGATCATCCAGCTGCCGAGGTTCAGTAGTAAAAAAGAGAATGAACTCAAAATAAAGACTTTGCATATAAATGAAACACACGTTGTATTTAATAGGAAGAAAGAATAGTACAATGCGTTTCAGGATGATAAAGAAATTGAAATGACACAACTTTATAAAGTTGTAAGACAAAGGACTTGAACCCACAATCTCTGGGTCATATGCCTGTCACTCATTGAGCCCCTGGAAAGTCATGTGTTTCCATAGATGTAGAAGTTCCATAGTTCAAATGAGAATCAACTCAAAATGAAGATTTAGTATTTAAATGGACAGCATGTTACGTTTAATGAGTTTAGTTGATATTATTGTGATTCACTGTTAGGTGGTTGTCCTGCACCTTTAACAAATAAAGTTAGTCCAAGATGCAGTATATAGATCGATAAAATATTATTTTACAACATTAAGATTAACAGGTTCTTGTAAGAATCTTACAATTCTGGACTTTTGGTACTACTAAGAATATTGAACTGCACTAAAGGAGAGAATGTTTTGTTTTTGCATGTGGGTCCTAAAGTCTGGAGCAGGTTTCCTGATAATATTCACTATTCTGTCAAACATTCCTAGTTTAATTGTAGATTAAACACTTCTCTTTAAACAAGAATTCACGCAATGCATTTTATAATCTTGTAATTTTGTTATATTAGATCTAATACATATTTTTATGTTCTATTTTCAGTTTCTAAATTGTCATGGGCATATTAGATATTAGGTCATTAAGTTAATATTCAGAAAAAATACAAGTACTCCACAGCGACTCTAGGGGTCACTGTTTGACAAATGGAAATTTTGCATGGTGTGTCTTTGATGTAATACAACACTATTAACTAAAGCTTAAAACAATTATTGAACCTGGTCTTTAAACTGTAGAAGTTTGTCAGTTTATAAATCCATTAACACCATATACCTAGCCTCCCTTTGTTCTACTAATGGTCACAATTGTGACCTGACGAATAATCAAGTTTTTTGTATGGATTTTGATATATATTTTTGACGTAATTGTTAAAGATTGTTTAATATCCTTATGTATTCATACATGTTATCTCAGGGAAAAGAAATTGGAATTACATGGGTTAACTGCCATATGCAACTGTAACCTATATTTTTGCTACAAGTACATTACTTTGACAGTCATCTTTGATAATGTCTTGTACAATTAAGTTTTTTTTTTTATGCTGCCTAGAAACAATATTGTGAGAGGTGATAAAAATGTGAATTAAAAATAACGATTATTTTTAGTTTAAATACCATTTAGCACATTGGATAAAGTAAGCAAATTAGAGGGGGCCTTTGAAGTGATTTTAAAGCACCATTGTTGCATATTTAAATCTTTACAGAACAGAATACCAACCGTTTCTTTAGTTATTCACAATGACACTTATGGTTACACTACTTGCTTTTCCCAGTATGGTTTGTGAAACTAAACTTAGTGCCTAGTTAAGAATGGCTAGAAGAATGCACGCAACTTTCCAAATGCAAGATAAGCCCATGCAATAAAGGTCACATATTCCAAGAATTGACACACATTTGTTTTAATAAAAAAAAAACACATTAAACAACATTTAACAAAGCTTTGCCATAAAAATGAAATAAAAATCAATCAGTAGCATTTCAGAACATAATGGACAAAATTAACCTAATTTCAATAGAAAACATGACTTAAATCAATATTTGCCATTCATTAAAAAAAAAACAAAAAAAAAAAACACCAATACCATCATTTCAATATATATACACACACACACAACCATCTTAGTTGTGCATTTCAATACAAAGTCATTTTTGTATTATTTTTACAGCACTCTTCTTAGTCAAAGGTTTTTTAGCTGGTGTAATAGGAGGCGTTGTTGGCTCAGATGGTCTTTTAACTGGAGACTTGGGTTCTGGAGTGCTTTGTGTCTCTGTGACACAGAGGACAGGGTTGATTTCATCGATATTCACTTCAAATAAATCCTCATCACTGGGATGAGCGGATGAAGCGTTTTCAATATTGGTGACTTCCAAACAGTTATTATATGTTAAAGTCAGTTCATCGGAGGATAGAAAGAGTTCTTCTATATCTTGTGAATCACAAGTTGACAGTTCAAGTTCTGGTGCTATGAATTTTGACAAAGTTGAGTTCGAAACCGTAAGAGAAGTTATTTGACTGTCTTGATTTATCTCAATTATTCCATTGCATTTTGTTATATAGCTTTTTGTGTTCCGTAGAATTTTGCAAGTCGGGCAACGGTGAAATTGCTGTTTGATGTTGAATTGTTCTTGTGATTTGTGGCATTTTGGACATTGTTTTTTAATGTTTATTTGCACCCCTATTGGCTTTTGTTTCACCACTGTATTAGGTAGAGAGGGTTCTTTACTGATTTTAGGGCCTTGACCAGGTGGGAAAACTTGGTCCTGTGCAATAGGTTCCATGGTTGTTTTCAGGGTTGTTGTGAGGCTCTTAAGGCTGTTGTACAGTCTAGTTTTAAGATTGGTAAAGGTGTAGGAGTTACCTAGTTGCAGTTTTGAAACTTGGTTTTCCCAAAGAGTAAGTTGAATTTCTCCAGATGGATCTTGCAAGGAACATTCTTGGATCTCACAGTCTGTACCCCAGGCCTTTACAGTAGTTGCGTTGTTTAGCTTGCATACTGTTGCAGATATTTTAGTGATCTGAAAATTTAAAGAAAATCGTACATGTACAATCAAAAATATACATCAATAAACATGATTACAAGGGAAATGTATACAACTGCTGTTGTGGTCATAAGAAGAGGAAATAGCCAAACTTTTCCACACATTAACCAATTTGAAACGCATTAATCATGTTTGTAAAGCATCTAGCAAAGATAACTGAGAAGCAGAGTAATCTTTGCCTGTGCATCTGAAAAATCTTTCACATTTTAGCATTTTTTTGAACGTCAGGCTACTTTAAAATGTTTTTCTCCCCATAAAAACGATTTTGCACAATCAACAGAGGGCTAATATATGTGATTGTACTACTCTCCAGAGCATTACTACAACAAGTAAACAACCCTGTAGGCTATTTACACAGTGAGAAGGTTGAAAAAAAAACAGCTTACCAATTGTCGTGATCCCAGAGTTTTTGCTTCTTCTACAGTGAGTTTTTCTATCTCTTTTGGTGGTTTGTGGGGAAATGTAGATGTTGCGACTTCCACAGCAGTACTCCGATCACACTGAATGAAATATTCAGAATTATTGAGGCCTAAAGAATGAAAAAAGTGAGAATTGATATGGGCTTGTTTGTACAATGAATTTGAAAGGAATACGATTACTGAAAGTTTATCAGATAGAAAACAGGATTAAATAGCTAGACTACCACTTACTTGGCTTTTTTGTTATGTTTGACAGTTTAACCGCTGTCCGATTTAATGCTAATGTTGTCCAAGTTTGATGTTTTTCGTGCGCAAAGATGACAGCTTGGTGATATTCACTGCGACCTGTTTGCAAAGTTGCATTAAAAAACTTTGAGTTTGTTCTAGACAGTTGCACTCTGGAAACTGCATGAATGTAAACATAAATGCAGTTGTCAGATTCACTGGTCTCTGGTCTATTTAAATATTTGTTCATTTTTGCTGTTGCATGAAAAAAGAGGTTTGCAAGTGGTGTGATTTATAGTAGATTAGGCCTACTAGAACAGAAATTGACAATGCTTGGTATGCAATTAACAAACGATTCAATTAGGGTGATTGCAGGAATTAGTAATACATTCATCAAATTGCTGAGTTAATCATTTTAGAATTGGGAAGCTTGGTTTAGTGGAGGCAAGAAATGGATCTGAAAGTCTGCTGGAAATAATTGAAAGGTAAATTTACTTGTATAATGCCTTTTAGGGATGGAGAAATGAAGCCTCTTGAACTTAATTAAGCTTTACTCTGATTGTTTTGGGAAAATATTCAAAGCATCAGGAGCAGCAATAAACCTGGAGTGCAGCTCTGTGTATAATGATAGTGTATTGTTTGATGTGTAATGATATTTTGTTGCTTATTTGAGAATAAATAATTGTATACATTATGTAAATTCTTTAGGTTAGCTTTTACTAGTCTTTTTGGCAATATACCTCAACTAATTGATGTTGATCCAAATAATGTACTGTTAGAATAGTAACTATTTGTAATTTAACATTCATGTAGTAACTAATTAACTTCTATTTACAATTACAATTTATTTTTTAAAACAATTCTTAATGTTAGATAATACAAAAATGTTCATGTATTTTAATGTGATTTTATGGTTTACTATTATGATAAAATTACTTTTATTTATTGTCCACATGACGAGAAGGAAAAACTGATATTCAAGTCACTAAGTAAGTCTAATGTTTATGGGACTTAAAATAATTAAAAGATATGCATATGTACACATTCAAATGTTTAATGTCAGATCAGTTAATATTGTGGAGTTGGTCAAACCATTTCTTGTATGGAATTGAAAGTATTCTTTACTATATACTTTGCAATAAAATGTTGCCAGTGGTTGATCAATTGAATAGGCATTTGTGTTCTGTTTGAAGCTTTATGTATTTAACTTGAAATGTAAAAAAGGCAGCACAATTTAAAAAAATAGAGGTTTACCTAGACCACCACAAACATCTTATCATACCCTTCTGCTCTCCAGTTCACTACTTTACACACAATGCACAAACACATATATGAAGTTGAGAATTAACACATGGAGGCAAAAAAAAAAAGAGGATACGACTATACATAGGAAGAAAACAACCAATTTATGTAACTGCTTACAATGCAATTAGAATAGTTGAAAGTCAATGACTGCTCATTTGTTCACAAACCTTTCTGGATATTTAACCTCTTAACCGTCTCCAGAGCGTCGGCGCACTGAAGCGTTTTTTTATTTATTTAGTTCAAATATACTATCAGATTTAATGTTATACCTTGACAAACTATACATCATTAAAAAGATATAAGACTCAAGATTCAGTATTTGACCACTATTGTATTCTGAGAAACTTATAGTGACAGTTATGTCTTAATTTGTGTCAGGAGTTATGAAATTAAAAAATGAGTCGTTACCTTTAATATGAATTATGAGCCTCAGCCGGTCTCATTCAGAAAAAAACTCCCGTGCGATCGTCATGACAGCGCTTGACAAAACAACGTCCCTCAGGGCTTTTAGCTCAAACATGTGCAGATTTGGAGAAATATTGATAGATTCTCATAGCTTTACATTAGACTTCTATAGACAGGAATAATATTTATTGAATTTATACCCAAATGCGTCGATGTAATCATTTTGAGCGCTGTATACTCTGTACTGTGTTATCAATTCATCCTGAAAGTGAGGGCGCTGTTTGAACAGAAGTCCATAATATATGGATCACATGAAGAAGAGCCATAATCATGTGACATTCAGGAAGTCCTGCCACAACAAAGCTATCCGAGATCGCTGTAAAGTGCAGATAAAGATGTTTTGAAGACAATAAACATGATTGCAATGATATTTGATTTACCTGTGTTCTTCGAGTCATGTCAGGTATTTTCATAATAATTGATTATATGTATAATGTAATGCTAATCGAGATAGACTTTCAAATTGTGCAGAATACAATAAAATAATATATTTTCTATCTGATTTTTTTATCTGAAGCCAAATCAGATTACAGAAAGTTATTTAAAACACTCGACTTGCGCTATAAAGTAAGTTTGGAGAACAAACATAGTTTTATTCTCATAAATTGTCGTGTATTGATGGTGTGCTAAGCTAACATGCTAGCTAGTACTGAGCACCTGCTACCTTACTTCGGTGTAATTTTTATGATTTTTTTCTAAATAAGAATGCTTACTGAAATGTTTCGTTTTTCAAAAAGGGCATTTGATACAGTTTCACTGTGAAGTGAGAACTTTTATAAAATAAATGAGGGATTGAAACAGTGTGAATTGCTAGTCGTTAGTGATTATAATGCAGACAAAAGAAAAGCATATTTAGAGCAATAAACTGGCTGGAGAGGTGTGAATATGTGCAGGGGAGACTGAGACTGAATGGGGCTCGTTTTTGCATCACAAAACAATAGAGGCAATAGACTGAATAGATGCTTATAAGAAAACAATAAACACCAGTCTAATCAAAATAAAGTCATATGACATGATCTTGAAAAACATTGAACTAAATACAGAGTTTTAGACTTATCATCTTCAAATTTTAAATATAACATGGCCAGACATGTGGCTTTAGCTGCAGTGCATTTCTAGATTGCTACAATGCCAACTTCAATTTTATTTTCATGAAGATGTTTCATAAAAATAAATGTATAATAACTTTACAAAACTTTGAAGCTATTTATAACTATTTTTTTCATTATGATAATAATTAATTCTACATTTACAATAAACTTCCAGGTGTCAGCTTTCAAATGAGATCTTACTTGTGCTTTTAGTACAAAGGGTTCATGAACTGTATCTGTTTCAGTTTGGGAATGCCATATCTGGGGATTTTTCAAAAATGGGCTTGAAGCTTAACAGGTTAAGACTTCAGGTAAGAATCAACATAGAATGAACAAAAACACATTTCTAATCCCAAAAGAAAGATTACAACAATGCTTATCTGGATAATAAAGGAATTGAAATGACAACTTAACACATTTTTTTTTTAAATTAAAGTTGTCCCACATGGGGCTTGAACCCACTATCTCTGGATCAGATATCTGTCACTCATCTCATTGCACCACTTGGAAGTTGTGTTTTGGCCAAGATGCAGAAGATCCATAGTTCAAGTGAGAAGCAACTCAAAATGAAGAATTTTTAAATAAATTATCTGTGTGTTCTATTCTACTAGCTCCTTCACCTGGAACAGAAGCAACTTGTCCACCACTTAAAGCCTTATGGTTTAGCCTGATAACTGAAGAGCCACATTAGAAAGAATGGCATCTGGCTAGCATGCTAACCAATTAGTATGCTAAGCTAACTAAGATAAGGCAACAAACACAGGCTAGGTCAACTGCAGAGAGGAAGATCTTTGGTATGGGGGCTACTATCAAAAACCTGTTCATCATTTCTGTGCAGCTCGGTCCAAAGATCATCTGATCACACGTTGGACTACTCACTACAAGTGTTTCATAATCAATTAATTTCATAATACACAATTTTAAAGTTGTCCCACACGGGACTCGAACCCACTATCTATGGGTTAGATGCCTGTCACTCATCTCGTTGAGCCACTTGCCAGACATGCATCTACACAGCTGCCGAAATTCAATATTTTCAAGAGAGAATCAAGTCAAAATTAAGAATTTTGAAGTAAATGGAGAACATTTTGTATTTAAAAAGTTTAGATTAAATCATCCAAAATTGGTCAGATTACTACTCATTACCATCACTACAAGTGTGCCAATTTTCTAACTTGTGGTTCATAGGGCTGCCATTGACTACCCTTCTGGAAGAAGAACAACAATGAATTGGACGTAAAAGCACTGCATGTTGTGTGTGGCAGCTTCAGATGAGATCATTCTTATGCACAATGCCTGGAACAGATGCAACTTCTGCAGCCACAGTACCTCATGCGGTCTGGGCACATGTCACACTGAGTGGCGAACCCACGACGCTGAACATCGGGATCCGTGGTGTAACACGTTGAGCTAATCACTCATGCACGTTCACCAGCCTGCTGAGTAGAGGTTTCAGTGTGAGAATGAGTTCACAAAAAGTTCCATGACATGTTAACCAGATTAGCATGCTAAGCTAGCTTATTGCTAATTTAGCTTATGACGTGGTACATCCAATCCTGGCAAAATAGATATCATCGGATTCGAAATGATGCAAGGAATCGATAGACACCAATTTTATGATTTTGTGACAAACTGTTCACAAGTTACAGCCTCTTAGCCAATTTTGGGTTGACCTTGTTAAATTTGTGACATCATAACTTTTTTATTACAGTATAGCAAAAAAATCGGGAACAGTACTTTTATGCGGCTCGGTCCGAAGATCATTTGAGCAAATTTTGGACAATTTTGGACAAATTTTGAAGGAGGAGTAGCGAAAAAACTGTTTTACATTCGCTCCAATATGGCGGCCAGTCACATTGTTGGAAAATAGCATATGAGATATCGTTGAAATCGGCATAAGCCAAGGAATATATTGACATAAAGAAATCAAATTTCAAGCAATGATAGCAAAAGTTATAAGCGTTTTTTCAAAAAACAATGATATCTCTGGAACACTAGGTGGCGCTGTGATCAAACTTCTCATGTACCTTCGGGCCATGCTAATGATGATCCATACCAAATGTGGTGAGGAAATTTCAAATAGTTTAAAAGATATTGCAAATTATGACAAAATTCAAAATGGCGGACACGTGGTACATCCCATCATGGCAAAATTGATATCCACGGATTCGGCATGATGCAAGGAATCCATAGATACCACAATTATGAATTTCTGACAAACTTTTCAAAAGTTATTGGCCAAAATAGCAATTTGTCATATCTCATGACCCGTAGGTGGCGCTATTCCCAACTTTGGCATGGGACCTCAGAACATGCTTCCGATGAAGTGTACCAATTTTCGTTTCGATTGATCAAACTTTGGCCGAGATACAGCCTGTTAGCCTATTTTGGGTGGACCTCGTTAAGTTTGCGACATTATAACTTTTTTTTTCCAGTATAACAAAAAAATCGGGAACAGTACTTTTATGCGGCTCAGTCTGAAGATCATTTGAGTGCATGTTTGGAGAACATTGGACAAAATTTGAAGGAGGAGTAGCGAAAAAACTGAATACTGTACATTTCAAAATGGCCACTACTGTAATGGGCGGGGTCTTAATGTAAGGTATTGGTTGTGATCAGCATGATGAGAGGAATCAGGTGTACCAAGTTTCATGTCTCTAGATCAAAGGGTTCAAAAGTTATAACCATTTCAATGTTGAATTTTTAAACTGGTGGTGGCGCTATAGAGTTGGTCCTAGAGGGTCAAAAATTGGTCCAATTACTATTCATTAGCATCACTACAAGTGTGCCAAATTTCATCATTTTCCTACTTACGGTTCATAGGGCTGCCATAGACTCCCATTCACGGAATAATAATAATAAGAAAACCAACAGATACAATAGGTGCCTCTGCACCTTCGGTGCTTGGCCCCTAATTAAAGCTGCAAGCAGCCTTACGGGGCCAAGCCTTCAATGGTTCCATGGGTTCAAAAAGTACTTAAAAATACTTTGCTTTCCAAACTTTAAAAGAAACTTTAATAACCAAAGTATTCTTACTTATTAACTTCTTACCTCATAAAAGAAATGAGATCATCCAGCTGCCGAGGTTCAGTAGTAAAAAAGAGAATGGACTCAAAATAAAGACTTTGCATATAAATGAAACACACGTTGTATTTAATAGGAAGAAAGAATAGTACAATGCTTTTCAGTATGATAAAGAAATTGAAATGACACAACTTTATAGTCATCCCATATGGGACTCGAACCCACGACCAGAATGGTTCGGGATTCGAGATGCATGGTTTAGCTGATTGCGCCACTCAGAGGACGTGAATTTCAAGACAGCAGAGGAGAGGGTTCAGTGTGAGAATGAGTTCACAAAAAAGTTCCATGACATGTTAACCAGATTAGCATGCTAAGCTAGCTTAATGCTAATTTAGCTTATGACGTGGTACATCCAATCCTGGCAAAATAGATATCATCGGATTCGACATCATGCAAGGAATCGATAGACACCAATTTTATGATTTTGTGACAAACTGTTCACAAGTTACAGCCTCTGAACCAATGTTGGGTCGAACTTGTTACATTTGCGACATCATAACTTTTTTTTTTCCAGTATAGCAAAAAAATCGGGAACAGTACTTCTGTGTGGCTCGGTCCGAAGATCATTTGAGAAAATTTTGGACAATTTTGGACAAATTTTGAAGGAGGAGTAGCGAAAAAACTGTTTTACATTCGCTCCAATATGGCGGCCAGTCACATTGTTGGAAAATAGCATATGAGATATCGTTGAAATCGGCATAAGCCAAGGAATATATTGACATAAATAAATCAAATTTCAAGCAATGATAGCAAAAGTTATAAGCGTTTTTTCAAAAAACAATGATATCTCTGGAACACTAGGTGGCGCTGTGATCAAACTTCTCATGTACCTTCGGGCCATGCTAATGATGATCCATACCAAATGTGGTGAGGAAATTTCAAATAGTTTAAAAGATATTGCAAATTATGACAAAATTCAAAATGGCGGACACGGGGTACATCCCATCATGGCAAAATTGATATCCACGGATTCGGCATGATGCAAGGAATCCATAGATACCACAATTATGAATTTCTGACAAACTGTTCAAAAGTAATTGGCCAAAATAGCAATTTGTCATATCTCATGACCCGTAGGTGGCGCTATTCCCAACTTTGGCATGGGACCTCAGAACATGCTTCCGATGAAGTGTACCAATTTTCGTTTCGATTGATCAAACTTTGGCCGAGATACAGCCTCTTAGCCAATTTTGGGTGGACCTTGTTAAGTTTGCGACATTATAACTTTTTTTTTCCAGTATAACAAAAAAATCGGGAACAGTACTTTTATGCGGCTCAGTCTGAAGATCATTTGAGTGCATGTTTGGAGAAAATTGGACAAAATTTGAAGGAGGAGTAGCGAAATAACTGAATACTGTACATTTCAAAATGGCCACTACTGTAATGGGCGGGGTCTTAATGTAAGGTATTGGTTGTGATCAGCATGATGAGTGGAATCAGGTGTACTAAGTTTCATGTCTCTAGATCAAAGGGTTCAAAAGTTATAACCATTTCAATGTTGAATTTTTGAACTGGTGGTGGCGCTATAGAGTTGGTCCTAGAGGGTCAAAAATTGGTCCAATTACTATTCATTAGCATCACTACAAGTGTGCCAAATTTCATCATTTTCCTATGTACGGTTCATAGGGCTGCCATAGACTTCCATTTGCGGAAGAAGAAGAATAATAATAATAATTAAAGCTGCAAGCAGCCTTACGGGGCCAAGCCTTCAATGGTTCCATGGGTTCAAAAAGTACTTAAAAATACTTTGCTTTCCAAACTTTAAAAGAAACTTTAATAACCAAAGTATTCTTACTTATTAACTTCTTACCTCACAAAAGAAATGAGATCATCCAGCTGCCGAGGTTCAGTAGTAAAAAAGAGAATGGACTCAAAATAAAGACTTTGCATATAAATGAAACACACGTTGTATTTAATAGGAAGAAAGAATAGTACAATGCTTTTCAGTATGATAAAGAAATTGAAATGACACAACTTTATAAAGTTGTAAGACAAAGGACTTGAACCCACAATCTCTGGGTCATATGCCTGTCACTCATTGAGCCCCTGGGAAGTCATGTGTTTCCATAGATGTAGAAGTTCCATAGTTCAAATGAGAAATAACTCAAAATGAAGATTTAGTATTTAAATGGACAGCATGTTACGTTTAATGAGTTTAGTTGATATTATTGTGATTCACTGTTAGGTGGTTGTCCTGCACCTTTAACAAATAAAGTTAGTCCAAGATGCAGTATATAGATCAATAAAATATTATTTTACAACATTAAGATTAACAGGTTCTTGTAAGAATCTTACAATTCTGGACTTTTGGTACTACTTAGGATATTGAACTGCACTAAAGGAGAGAATGTTTTGTTTTTGCATGTGGGTCCTAAAGTCTGGAGCAGGTTTCCTGATAATATTCACTATTCTGTCAAACATTCCTAGTTTAATTGTAGATTAAACACTTCTCTTTAAACAAGAATTCACGCAATGCATTTTATAATCTTGTAATTTTGTTATATTAGATCTAATACATATATTTTTATGTTCTATTTTCAGTTTCTAAATTGTCATGGGCATATTAGATATTAGGTCATTAAGTTAATATTCAGAAAAAATACAAGTACTCCACAGCGACTCTAGGGGTCACTGTTTGACAAATGGAAATTTTGCATGGTGTGTCTTTGATGTAATACAACACTATTAACTAAAGCTTAAAACAATTATTGAACCTGGTCTTTAAACTGTAGAAGTTTGTCAGTTTATAAATCCATTAACACCATATACCTAGCCTCCCTTTGTTCTACTAATGGTCACAATTGTGACCTGACGAATAATCAAGTTTTTTGTATGGATTTTGATATATATTTTTGACGTAATTGTTAAAGATTGTTTAATATCCTTATGTATTCATACATGTTATCTCAGGGAAAAGAAATTGGAATTACATGGGTTAACTGCCATATGCAACTGTAACCTATATTTTTGCTACAAGTACATTACTTTGACAGTCATCTTTGATAATGTCTTGTACAATTAAGTTTTTTTTTTTTATGCTGCCTAGAAACAATATTGTGAGAGGTGATAAAAATGTGAATTAAAAATAACGATTATTTTTAGTTTAAATACCATTTAGCACATTGGATAAAGTAAGCAAATTAGAGGGGGCCTTTGAAGTGATTTTAAAGCACCATTGTTGCATATTTAAATCTTTACAGAACAGAATACCAACCGTTTCTTTAGTTATTCACAATGACACTTATGGTTACACTACTTGCTTTTCCCAGTATGGTTTGTGAAACTAAACTTAGTGCCTAGTTAAGAATGGCTAGAAGAATGCACGCAACTTTCCAAATGCAAGATAAGCCCATGCAATAAAGGTCACATATTCCAAGAATTGACACACATTTGTTTTAATAAAAAAAAAAATACATTAAACAACATTTAACAAAGCTTTGCCATAAAAATGAAATAAAAATCAATCAGTAGCATTTCAGAACATAATGGACAAAATTAACCTAATTTCAATAGAAAACATGACTTAAATCAATATTTGCCATTCATTAAAAAAAAAACAAAAAAAAAAAACACCAATACCATCATTTCAATATATATACACACACACACACAACCATCTTAGTTGTGCATTTCAATACAAAGTCATTTTTGTATTATTTTTACAGCACTCTTCTTAGTCAAAGGTTTTTTAGCTGGTGTAATAGGAGGCGTTGTTGGCTCAGATGGTCTTTTAACTGGAGACTTGGGTTCTGGAGTGCTTTGTGTCTCTGTGACACAGAGGACAGGGTTGATTTCATCGATATTCACTTCAAATAAATCCTCATCACTGGGATGAGCGGATGAAGCGTTTTCAATATTGGTGACTTCCAAACAGTTATTATATGTTAAAGTCAGTTCATCGGAGGATAGAAAGAGTTCTTCTATATCTTGTGAATCACAAGTTGACAGTTCAAGTTCTGGTGCTATGAATTTTGACAAAGTTGAGTTCGAAACCGTAAGAGAAGTTATTTGACTGTCTTGATTTATCTCAATTATTCCATTGCATTTTGTTATATAGCTTTTTGTGTTCCGTAGAATTTTGCAAGTCGGGCAACGGTGAAATTGCTGTTTGATGTTGAATTGTTCTTGTGATTTGTGGCATTTTGGACATTGTTTTTTAATGTTTATTTGCACCCCTATTGGCTTTTGTTTCACCACTGTATTAGGTAGAGAGGGTTCTTTACTGATTTTAGGGCCTTGACCAGGTGGGAAAACTTGGTCCTGTGCAATAGGTTCCATGGTTGTTTTCAGGGTTGTTGTGAGGCTCTTAAGGCTGTTGTACAGTCTAGTTTTAAGATTGGTAAAGGTGTAGGAGTTACCTAGTTGCAGTTTTGAAACTTGGTTTTCCCAAAGAGTAAGTTGAATTTCTCCAGATGGATCTTGCAAGGAACATTCTTGGATCTCACAGTCTGTACCCCAGGCCTTTACAGTAGTTGCGTTGTTTAGCTTGCATACTGTTGCAGATATTTTAGTGATCTGAAAATTTAAAGAAAATCGTACATGTACAATCAAAAATATACATCAATAAACATGATTACAAGGGAAATGTATACAACTGCTGTTGTGGTCATAAGAAGAGGAAATAGCCAAACTTTTCCACACATTAACCAATTTGAAACGCATTAATCATGTTTGTAAAGCATCTAGCAAAGATAACTGAGAAGCAGAGTAATCTTTGCCTGTGCATCTGAAAAATCTTTCACATTTTAGCATTTTTTTGAACGTCAGGCTACTTTAAAATGTTTTTCTCCCCATAAAAACGATTTTGCACAATCTACAGAGGGCTAATATATGTGATTGTACTACTCTCCAGAGCATTACTACAACAAGTAAACAACCCTGTAGGCTATTTACACAGTGAGAAGGTTGAAAAAAAAACAGCTTACCAATTGTCGTGATCCCAGAGTTTTTGCTTCTTCTACAGTGAGTTTTTCTATCTCTTTTGGTGGTTTGTGGGGAAATGTAGATGTTGCGACTTCCACAGCAGTACTCCGATCACACTGAATGAAATATTCAGAATTATTGAGGCCTAAAGAATGAAAAAAGTGAGAATTGATATGGGCTTGTTTGTACAATGAATTTGAAAGGAATACGATTACTGAAAGTTTATCAGATAGAAAACAGGATTAAATAGCTAGACTACCACTTACTTGGCTTTTTTGTTATGTTTGACAGTTTAACCGCTGTCCGATTTAATGCTAATGTTGTCCAAGTTTGATGTTTTTCGTGCGCAAAGATGACAGCTTGGTGATATTCACTGCGACCTGTTTGCAAAGTTGCATTAAAAAACTTTGAGTTTGTTCTAGACAGTTGCACTCTGGAAACTGCATGAATGTAAACATAAATGCAGTTGTCAGATTCACTGGTCTCTGGTCCATTTAAATATTTGTTCATTTTTGCTGTTGCATGAAAAAAGAGGTTTGCAAGTGGTGTGATTTATAGTAGATTAGGCCTACTAGAACAGAAATTGACAATGCTTGGTATGCAATTAACAAACGATTCAATTAGGGTGATTGCAGGAATTAGTAATACATTCATCAAATTGCTGAGTTAATCATTTTAGAATTGGGAAGCTTGGTTTAGTGGAGGCAAGAAATGGATCTGAAAGTCTGCTGGAAATAATTGAAAGGTAAATTTACTTGTATAATGCCTTTTAGGGATGGAGAAATGAAGCCTCTTGAACTTAATTAAGCTTTACTCTGATTGTTTTGGGAAAATATTCAAAGCATCAGGAGCAGCAATAAACCTGGAGTGCAGCTTTGTGTATAATGATAGTGTATTGTTTGATGTGTAATGATATTTTGTTGCTTATTTGAGAATAAATAATTGTATACATTATGTAAATTCTTTAGGTTAGCTTTTACTAGTCTTTTTGGCAATATACCTCAACTAATTGATGTTGATCCAAATAATGTACTGTTAGAATAGTAACTATTTGTAATTTAACATTCATGTAGTAACTAATTAACTTCTATTTACAATTACAATTTATTTTTTAAAACAATTCTTAATGTTAGATAATACAAAAATGTTCATGTATTTTAATGTGATTTTATGGTTTACTATTATGATAAAATTACTTTTATTTATTGTCCACATGACGAGAAGGAAAAACTGATATTCAAGTCACTAAGTAAGTCTAATGTTTATGGGACTTAAAATAATTAAAAGATATGCATATGTACACATTCAAATGTTTAATGTCAGATCAGTTAATATTGTGGAGTTGGTCAAACCATTTCTTGTATGGAATTGAAAGTATTCTTTACTATATACTTTGCAATAAAATGTTGCCAGTGGTTGATCAATTGAATAGGCATTTGTGTTCTGTTTGAAGCTTTATGTATTTAACTTGAAATGTAAAAAAGGCAGCACAATTTAAAAAAATAGAGGTTTACCTAGACCACCACAAACATCTTATCATACCCTTCTGCTCTCCAGTTCACTACTTTACACACAATGCACAAACACATATATGAAGTTGAGAATTAACACATGGAGGCAAAAAAAAAAAAGAGGATACGACTATACATAGGAAGAAAACAACCAATTTATGTAACTGCTTACAATGCAATTAGAATAGTTGAAAGTCAATGACTGCTCATTTGTTCACAAACCTTTCTGGATATTTAAGACTTCAGGTAAGAATCAACATAGAATGAACAAAAACACATTTCTAATCCCAAAAGAAAGATTACAACAATGCTTATCTGGATAATAAAGGAATTGAAATGACAACTTAACACATTTTTTTTTAAATTAAAGTTGTCCCACATGGGGCTTGAACCCACTATCTCTGGGTCAGATATCTGTCACTCATCTCATTGCACCACTTGGAAGTTGTGTTTTGGCCAAGATGCAGAAGATCCATAGTTCAAGTGAGAAGCAACTCAAAATGAAGAATTTTTAAATAAATTATCTGTGTGTTCTATTCTACTAGCTCCTTCACCTGGAACAGAAGCAACTTGTCCACCACTTAAAGCCTTATGGTTTAGCCTGATAACTGAAGAGCCACATTAGAAAGAATGGCATCTGGCTAGCATGCTAACCAATTAGTATGCTAAGCTAACTAAGATAAGGCAACAAACACAGGCTAGGTCAACTGCAGAGAGGAAGATCTTTGGTATGGGGGCTACTATCAAAAACCTGTTCATCATTTCTGTGCAGCTCGGTCCAAAGATCATCTGATCACACGTTGGACTACTCACTACAAGTGTTTCATAATCAATTAATTTCATAATACACAATTTTAAAGTTGTCCCACACGGGACTCGAACCCACTATCTATGGGTTAGATGCCTGTCACTCATCTCGTTGAGCCACTTGCCAGACATGCATCTACACAGCTGCCGAAATTCAATATTTTCAAGAGAGAATCAAGTCAAAATTAAGAATTTTGAAGTAAATGGAGAACATTTTGTATTTAAAAAGTTTAGATTAAATCATCCAAAATTGGTCAGATTACTACTCATTACCATCACTACAAGTGTGCCAGTTTTCTAACTTGTGGTTCATAGGGCTGCCATTGACTACCCTTCTGGAAGAAGAACAACAATGAATTGGACGTAAAAGCACTGCATGTTGTGTGTGGCAGCTTCAGATGAGATCATTCTTATGCACAATGCCTGGAACAGATGCAACTTCTGCATCTTTTCCTGCCACAGTACCTCATGCGGTCTGGGCACATGTCACACTGAGTGGCGAACCCACGACGCTGAACATCGGGATCCGTGGTGTAACACGTTGAGCTAATCACTCATGCACGTTCACCAGCCTGCTGAGTAGAGGTTTCAGTGTGAGAATGAGTTCACAAAAAGTTCCATGACATGTTAACCAGATAAGCATGCTAAGCTAGCTTATTGCTAATTTAGCTTATGACGTGGTACATCCAATCCTGGCAAAATAGATATCATCGGATTCGACATGATGCAAGGAATCAATAGACACCAATTTTATGATTTTGTGACAAACTGTTCACAAGTTACAGCCTCTTAGCCAATTTTGGGTTGACCTTGTTAAATTTGTGACATCATAACTTTTTTATTACAGTATAGCAAAAAAATCGGGAACAGTACTTTTATGCGGCTCGGTCCGAAGATCATTTGAGCAAATTTTGGAAAATTTTGGACAAATTTTGAAGGAGGAGTAGCGAAAAAACTGTTTTACATTCGCTCCAATATGGCGGCCAGTCACATTGTTGGAAAATGACAAATGAGATATCGTCTAAATCGGCATAAACAAAGGAACATAATGTCATAAAGAACTCAAAATTTGAACAATATTTTCAAATGTTATAAGCGTTTTTTCAAAAAACAATGATATATCTGGAACACTAGGTGGCGCTGTGATCAAACTTCTCATGTCGCTTTAGGACATGGTGTCGGTCATCCCTACCAAATTGTGTGCTGATATGTCAAATAGTTTAAAAGATATTGCAATTTATGACAAAATTCAAAATGGCGGACACGTGGTACATCCCATCATGGCAAAATCGATATCCACGGATTCGGCATGATGCAAGGAATCCATAGATACCACAATTATGATTTTCTGACAAACTGTTCAAAAGTTATTGGCCAAAATAGCAATTTGTCATATCTCATGACCCGTAGGTGGCGCTATTCCCAACTTTGGCATGGGACCTCAGAACATGCTTCCGATGAAGTGTACCAATTTTCGTTTCGATTGATCAAACTTTGGCCGAGATACAGCCTCTTAGCCTATTTTGGGTGGACCTCGTTAAGTTTGCGACATTATAACTTTTTTTTTCCAGTATAACAAAAAAATCGGGAACAGTACTTTTATGCGGCTCAGTCTGAAGATCATTTGAGTGCATGTTTGGAGAAAATTGGACAAAATTTGAAGGAGGAGTAGCGAAAAAACTGAATACTGTACATTTCAAAATGGCCACTACTGTAATGGGCGGGGTCTTAATGTAAGGTATTGGTTGTGATCAGCATGATGAGTGGAATCAGGTGTACTAAGTTTCATGTCTCTAGATCAAAGGGTTCAAAAGTTATAACCATTTCAATGTTGAATTTTTGAACTGGTGGTGGCGCTATAGAGTTGGTCCTAGAGGGTCAAAAATTGGTCCAATTACTATTCATTAGCATCACTACAAGTGTGCCAAATTTCATCATTTTCCTACTTACGGTTCATAGGGCTGCCATAGACTCCCATTCACGGAATAATAATAATAATAATAATAATAAGAAAACCAACAGATACAATAGGTGCCTCTGCACCTTCGGTGCTTGGCCCCTAATAAGAAAACCAACAGATACAATAGGTGCCTCTGCACCTTCGGTGCTTGGCCCCTAATTAAAGCTGCAAGCAGCCTTACGGGGCCAAGCCTTCAATGGTTCCATGGGTTCAAAAGGTACTTAAAAATACTTTGCTTTCAAAACTTTAAAAGAAACTTTAATAACCAAAGTTTTCTTACTCATTAACTTCTTACCTCACAAAAGAAATGAGATCATCCAGCTGCCGAGGTTCAGTAGTAAAAAAGAGAATGGACTCAAAATAAAGACTTTGCATATAAATGAAACACACGTTGTATTTAATAGGAAGAAAGAATAGTACAATGCTTTTCAGTATGATAAAGAAATTGAAATGACACAACTTTATAAAGTTGTAAGACAAAGGACTTGAACCCACAATCTCTGGGTCATATGCCTGTCACTCATTGAGCCCCTGGGAAGTCATGTGTTTCCATAGATGTAGAAGTTCCATAGTTCAAATGAGAAATAACTCAAAATGAAGATTTAGTATTTAAATGGACAGCATGTTACGTTTAATGAGTTTAGTTGATATTATTGTGATTCACTGTTAGGTGGTTGTCCTGCACCTTTAACAAATAAAGTTAGTCCAAGATGCAGTATATAGATCAATAAAATATTATTTTACAACATTAAGATTAACAGGTTCTTGTAAGAATCTTACAATTCTGGACTTTTGGTACTACTTAGGATATTGAACTGCACTAAAGGAGAGAATGTTTTGTTTTTGCATGTGGGTCCTAAAGTCTGGAGCAGGTTTCCTGATAATATTCACTATTCTGTCAAACATTCCTAGTTTAATTGTAGATTAAACACTTCTCTTTAAACAAGAATTCACGCAATGCATTTTATAATCTTGTAATTTTGTTATATTAGATCTAATACATATATTTTTATGTTCTATTTTCAGTTTCTAAATTGTCATGGGCATATTAGATATTAGGTCATTAAGTTAATATTCAGAAAAAATACAAGTACTCCACAGCGACTCTAGGGGTCACTGTTTGACAAATGGAAATTTTGCATGGTGTGTCTTTGATGTAATACAACACTATTAACTAAAGCTTAAAACAATTATTGAACCTGGTCTTTAAACTGTAGAAGTTTGTCAGTTTATAAATCCATTAACACCATATACCTAGCCTCCCTTTGTTCTACTAATGGTCACAATTGTGACCTGACGAATAATCAAGTTTTTTGTATGGATTTTGATATATATTTTTGACGTAATTGTTAAAGATTGTTTAATATCCTTATGTATTCATACATGTTATCTCAGGGAAAAGAAATTGGAATTACATGGGTTAACTGCCATATGCAACTGTAACCTATATTTTTGCTACAAGTACATTACTTTGACAGTCATCTTTGATAATGTCTTGTACAATTAAGTTTTTTTTTTTTATGCTGCCTAGAAACAATATTGTGAGAGGTGATAAAAATGTGAATTAAAAATAACTATTATTTTTAGTTTAAATACCATTTAGCACATTGGATAAAGTAAGCAAATTAGAGGGGGCCTTTGAAGTGATTTTAAAGCACCATTGTTGCATATTTAAATCTTTACAGAACAGAATACCAACCGTTTCTTTAGTTATTCACAATGACACTTATGGTTACACTACTTGCTTTTCCCAGTATGGTTTGTGAAACTAAACTTAGTGCCTAGTTAAGAATGGCTAGAAGAATGCACGCAACTTTCCAAATGCAAGATAAGCCCATGCAATAAAGGTCACATATTCCAAGAATTGACACACATTTGTTTTAATAAAAAAAAAAATACATTAAACAACATTTAACAAAGCTTTGCCATAAAAATGAAATAAAAATCAATCAGTAGCATTTCAGAACATAATGGACAAAATTAACCTAATTTCAATAGAAAACATGACTTAAATCAATATTTGCCATTCATTAAAAAAAAAAAAAAAAAAAAAAACACCAATACCATCATTTCAATATATATACACACACACACACACACAACCATCTTAGTTGTGCATTTCAATACAAAGTCATTTTTGTATTATTTTTACAGCACTCTTCTTAGTCAAAGGTTTTTTAGCTGGTGTAATAGGAGGCGTTGTTGGCTCAGATGGTCTTTTAACTGGAGACTTGGGTTCTGGAGTGCTTTGTGTCTCTGTGACACAGAGGACAGGGTTGATTTCATCGATATTCACTTCAAATAAATCCTCATCACTGGGATGAGCGGATGAAGCGTTTTCAATATTGGTGACTTCCAAACAGTTATTATATGTTAAAGTCAGTTCATCGGAGGATAGAAAGAGTTCTTCTATATCTTGTGAATCACAAGTTGACAGTTCAAGTTCTGGTGCTATGAATTTTGACAAAGTTGAGTTCGAAACCGTAAGAGAAGTTATTTGACTGTCTTGATTTATCTCAATTATTCCATTGCATTTTGTTATATAGCTTTTTGTGTTCCGTAGAATTTTGCAAGTCGGGCAACGGTGAAATTGCTGTTTGATGTTGAATTGTTCTTGTGATTTGTGGCATTTTGGACATTGTTTTTTAATGTTTATTTGCACCCCTATTGGCTTTTGTTTCACCACTGTATTAGGTAGAGAGGGTTCTTTACTGATTTTAGGGCCTTGACCAGGTGGGAAAACTTGGTCCTGTGCAATAGGTTCCATGGTTGTTTTCAGGGTTGTTGTGAGGCTCTTAAGGCTGTTGTACAGTCTAGTTTTAAGATTGGTAAAGGTGTAGGAGTTACCTAGTTGCAGTTTTGAAACTTGGTTTTCCCAAAGAGTAAGTTGAATTTCTCCAGATGGATCTTGCAAGGAACATTCTTGGATCTCACAGTCTGTACCCCAGGCCTTTACAGTAGTTGCGTTGTTTAGCTTGCATACTGTTGCAGATATTTTAGTGATCTGAAAATTTAAAGAAAATCGTACATGTACAATCAAAAATATACATCAATAAACATGATTACAAGGGAAATGTATACAACTGCTGTTGTGGTCATAAGAAGAGGAAATAGCCAAACTTTTCCACACATTAACCAATTTGAAACGCATTAATCATGTTTGTAAAGCATCTAGCAAAGATAACTGAGAAGCAGAGTAATCTTTGCCTGTGCATCTGAAAAATCTTTCACATTTTAGCATTTTTTTGAACGTCAGGCTACTTTAAAATGTTTTTCTCCCCATAAAAACGATTTTGCACAATCTACAGAGGGCTAATATATGTGATTGTACTACTCTCCAGAGCATTACTACAACAAGTAAACAACCCTGTAGGCTATTTACACAGTGAGAAGGTTGAAAAAAAAACAGCTTACCAATTGTCGTGATCCCAGAGTTTTTGCTTCTTCTACAGTGAGTTTTTCTATCTCTTTTGGTGGTTTGTGGGGAAATGTAGATGTTGCGACTTCCACAGCAGTACTCCGATCACACTGAATGAAATATTCAGAATTATTGAGGCCTAAAGAATGAAAAAAGTGAGAATTGATATGGGCTTGTTTGTACAATGAATTTGAAAGGAATACGATTACTGAAAGTTTATCAGATAGAAAACAGGATTAAATAGCTAGACTACCACTTACTTGGCTTTTTTGTTATGTTTGACAGTTTAACCGCTGTCCGATTTAATGCTAATGTTGTCCAAGTTTGATGTTTTTCGTGCGCAAAGATGACAGCTTGGTGATATTCACTGCGACCTGTTTGCAAAGTTGCATTAAAAAACTTTGAGTTTGTTCT
The DNA here is from genome assembly GCF_029890125.1 of Rhinichthys klamathensis goyatoka. Lineage (NCBI taxonomy): Eukaryota > Metazoa > Chordata > Actinopteri > Cypriniformes > Leuciscidae > Rhinichthys > Rhinichthys klamathensis. Next base: position 3,329,901 of record NW_026606608.1, on the reverse strand, counting down.
AGACAGTTGCACTCTGGAAACTGCATGAATGTAAACATAAATGCAGTTGTCAGATTCACTGGTCTCTGGTCCATTTAAATATTTGTTCATTTTTGCTGTTGCATGAAAAAAGAGGTTTGCAAGTGGTGTGATTTATAGTAGATTAGGCCTACTAGAACAGAAATTGACAATGCTTGGTATGCAATTAACAAACGATTCAATTAGGGTGATTGCAGGAATTAGTAATACATTCATCAAATTGCTGAGTTAATCATTTTAGAATTGGGAAGCTTGGTTTAGTGGAGGCAAGAAATGGATCTGAAAGTCTGCTGGAAATAATTGAAAGGTAAATTTACTTGTATAATGCCTTTTAGGGATGGAGAAATGAAGCCTCTTGAACTTAATTAAGCTTTACTCTGATTGTTTTGGGAAAATATTCAAAGCATCAGGAGCAGCAATAAACCTGGAGTGCAGCTTTGTGTATAATGATAGTGTATTGTTTGATGTGTAATGATATTTTGTTGCTTATTTGAGAATAAATAATTGTATACATTATGTAAATTCTTTAGGTTAGCTTTTACTAGTCTTTTTGGCAATATACCTCAACTAATTGATGTTGATCCAAATAATGTACTGTTAGAATAGTAACTATTTGTAATTTAACATTCATGTAGTAACTAATTAACTTCTATTTACAATTACAATTTATTTTTTAAAACAATTCTTAATGTTAGATAATACAAAAATGTTCATGTATTTTAATGTGATTTTATGGTTTACTATTATGATAAAATTACTTTTATTTATTGTCCACATGACGAGAAGGAAAAACTGATATTCAAGTCACTAAGTAAGTCTAATGTTTATGGGACTTAAAATAATTAAAAGATATGCATATGTACACATTCAAATGTTTAATGTCAGATCAGTTAATATTGTGGAGTTGGTCAAACCATTTCTTGTATGGAATTGAAAGTATTCTTTACTATATACTTTGCAATAAAATGTTGCCAGTGGTTGATCAATTGAATAGGCATTTGTGTTCTGTTTGAAGCTTTATGTATTTAACTTGAAATGTAAAAAAGGCAGCACAATTTAAAAAAATAGAGGTTTACCTAGACCACCACAAACATCTTATCATACCCTTCTGCTCTCCAGTTCACTACTTTACACACAATGCACAAACACATATATGAAGTTGAGAATTAACACATGGAGGCAAAAAAAAAAAAGAGGATACGACTATACATAGGAAGAAAACAACCAATTTATGTAACTGCTTACAATGCAATTAGAATAGTTGAAAGTCAATGACTGCTCATTTGTTCACAAACCTTTCTGGATATTTAAGACTTCAGGTAAGAATCAACATAGAATGAACAAAAACACATTTCTAATCCCAAAAGAAAGATTACAACAATGCTTATCTGGATAATAAAGGAATTGAAATGACAACTTAACACATTTTTTTTTTAAATTAAAGTTGTCCCACATGGGGCTTGAACCCACTATCTCTGGGTCAGATATCTGTCACTCATCTCATTGCACCACTTGGAAGTTGTGTTTTGGCCAAGATGCAGAAGATCCATAGTTCAAGTGAGAAGCAACTCAAAATGAAGAATTTTTAAATAAATTATCTGTGTGTTCTATTCTACTAGCTCCTTCACCTGGAACAGAAGCAACTTGTCCACCACTTAAAGCCTTATGGTTTAGCCTGATAACTGAAGAGCCACATTAGAAAGAATGGCATCTGGCTAGCATGCTAACCAATTAGTATGCTAAGCTAACTAAGATAAGGCAACAAACACAGGCTAGGTCAACTGCAGAGAGGAAGATCTTTGGTATGGGGGCTACTATCAAAAACCTGTTCATCATTTCTGTGCAGCTCGGTCCAAAGATCATCTGATCACACGTTGGACTACTCACTACAAGTGTTTCATAATCAATTAATTTCATAATACACAATTTTAAAGTTGTCCCACACGGGACTCGAACCCACTATCTATGGGTTAGATGCCTGTCACTCATCTCGTTGAGCCACTTGCCAGACATGCATCTACACAGCTGCCGAAATTCAATATTTTCAAGAGAGAATCAAGTCAAAATTAAGAATTTTGAAGTAAATGGAGAACATTTTGTATTTAAAAAGTTTAGATTAAATCATCCAAAATTGGTCAGATTACTACTCATTACCATCACTACAAGTGTGCCAATTTTCTAACTTGTGGTTCATAGGGCTGCCATTGACTACCCTTCTGGAAGAAGAACAACAATGAATTGGACGTAAAAGCACTGCATGTTGTGTGTGGCAGCTTCAGATGAGATCATTCTTATGCACAATGCCTGGAACAGATGCAACTTCTGCATCTTTTCCTGCCACAGTACCTCATGCGGTCTGGGCACATGTCACACTGAGTGGCGAACCCACGACGCTGAACATCGGGATCCGTGGTGTAACACGTTGAGCTAATCACTCATGCACGTTCACCAGCCTGCTGAGTAGAGGTTTCAGTGTGAGAATGAGTTCACAAAAAGTTCCATGACATGTTAACCAGATAAGCATGCTAAGCTAGCTTATTGCTAATTTAGCTTATGACGTGGTACATCCAATCCTGGCAAAATAGATATCATCGGATTCGACATGATGCAAGGAATCAATAGACACCAATTTTATGATTTTGTGACAAACTGTTCACAAGTTACAGCCTCTTAGCCAATTTTGGGTTGACCTTGTTAAATTTGTGACATCATAACTTTTTTATTACAGTATAGCAAAAAAATCGGGAACAGTACTTTTATGCGGCTCGGTCCGAAGATCATTTGAGCAAATTTTGGACAATTTTGGACAAATTTTGAAGGAGGAGTAGCGAAAAAACTGTTTTACATTCGCTCCAATATGGCGGCCAGTCACATTGTTGGAAAATGACAAATGAGATATCGTCTAAATCGGCATAAACAAAGGAACATAATGTCATAAAGAACTCAAAATTTGAACAATATTTTCAAATGTTATAAGCGTTTTTTCAAAAAACAATGATATATCTGGAACACTAGGTGGCGCTGTGATCAAACTTCTCATGTCGCTTTAGGACATGGTGTCGGTCATCCCTACCAAATTGTGTGCTGATATGTCAAATAGTTTAAAAGATATTGCAATTTATGACAAAATTCAAAATGGCGGACACGTGGTACATCCCATCATGGCAAAATCGATATCCACGGATTCGGCATGATGCAAGGAATCCATAGATACCACAATTATGATTTTCTGACAAACTGTTCAAAAGTTATTGGCCAAAATAGCAATTTGTCATATCTCATGACCCGTAGGTGGCGCTATTCCCAACTTTGGCATGGGACCTCAGAACATGCTTCCGATGAAGTGTACCAATTTTCGTTTCGATTGATCAAACTTTGGCCGAGATACAGCCTCTTAGCCTATTTTGGGTGGACCTCGTTAAGTTTGCGACATTATAACTTTTTTTTTCCAGTATAACAAAAAAATCGGGAACAGTACTTTTATGCGGCTCAGTCTGAAGATCATTTGAGTGCATGTTTGGAGAAAATTGGACAAAATTTGAAGGAGGAGTAGCGAAAAAACTGAATACTGTACATTTCAAAATGGCCACTACTGTAATGGGCGGGGTCTTAATGTAAGGTATTGGTTGTGATCAGCATGATGAGTGGAATCAGGTGTACTAAGTTTCATGTCTCTAGATCAAAGGGTTCAAAAGTTATAACCATTTCAATGTTGAATTTTTGAACTGGTGGTGGCGCTATAGAGTTGGTCCTAGAGGGTCAAAAATTGGTCCAATTACTATTCATTAGCATCACTACAAGTGTGCCAAATTTCATCATTTTCCTACTTACGGTTCATAGGGCTGCCATAGACTCCCATTCACGGAATAATAATAATAATAATAATAATAAGAAAACCAACAGATACAATAGGTGCCTCTGCACCTTCGGTGCTTGGCCCCTAATAAGAAAACCAACAGATACAATAGGTGCCTCTGCACCTTCGGTGCTTGGCCCCTAATAATAATAAGAAAACCAACAGATACAATAGGTGCCTCTGCACCTTCGGTGCTTGGCCCCTAATTAAAGCTGCAAGCAGCCTTACGGGGCCAAGCCTTCAATGGTTCCATGGGTTCAAAAGGTACTTAAAAATACTTTGCTTTCAAAACTTTAAAAGAAACTTTAATAACCAAAGTGTTCTTACTCATTAACTTCTTACCTCACAAAAGAAATGAGATCATCCAGCTGCCGAGGTTCAGTAGTAAAAAAGAGAATGCGAGCATTTAAGCACCAACAGCAGAGCAGATTCAGAAGGAATTGAAATGACAACTTTATACACAATTTTAAAGTCGTCCCACATGGGACTCGAACCCACGACCAGAATGTTCGGGATTCGAGATGCATGGTTTAGCTGATTGCGCCACTCAGAGGACGTGAATTTCAAAACAGCAGAGGAGAGGGTTCAGTGTGAGAATGAGTTCACAAAAAAGTTCCATGACATGTTAACCAGATTAGCATGCTAAGCTAGCTTAATGCTAATTTAGCTTTATGACGTGGTACATCCAATCCTGGCAAAATAGATATCATCGGATTCGACATGATGCAAGGAATCGATAGACACCAATTTTATGATTTTGTGACAAACTGTTCACAAGTTACAGCCTCTGAACCAATGTTGGGTCGACCTTGTTAAATTTGCGACATCATAACTTTTTTTTTTCCAGTATAGCAAAAAAATCGGGAACAGTACTTCTGTGCGGCTCGGTCCGAAGATCATTTGAGCAAATTTTGGACAATTTTGGACAAATTTTGAAGGAGAAGTAGCGAAAAAACTGTTTTACATTTGCTCCAATATGGCGGCCAGTCACATTGTTGGAAAATAGCATATGAGATATCGTTGAAATCGGCATAAGCCAAGGAATATATTGACATAAAGAAATCAAATTTCAAGCAATGATAGCAAAAGTTATAAGCGTTTTTTCAAAAAACAATGATATCTCTGGAACACTAGGTGGCGCTGTGATCAAACTTCTCAGGTACCTCCGGGCCATGCTAATGGTGATCCATACCAAATTTGGTGAAGAAATTTCAAATAGTTTAAAAGATATTGCAAATTATGACAAAATTCAAAATGGCGGACACGGGGTACATCCCATCATGGCAAAATCGATATCCACGGATTCGGCATGATGCAAGGAATCCATAGATACCACAATTATGATTTTCTGACAAAGTGTTCAAAAGTTATTGGCCAAAATAGCATTTTTCCATATCTCATGACCCGTAGGTGGCGCTGTTCCTGACTTTGGCACGGTCCCTCAGATCATGCTTCCGATTAAGCGTACCAATTTTCGTATCGATTGATCAAACTTTGGCCGAGATACAGCCTCTTAGCCAATTTTGGGTGGACCTCGTTAAGTTTGCGACAGTACAACTTTTTTTTTCCAGTATAACAAAAAAATCGGGAACAGTACTTTTATGCGGCTCAGTCCGAAGATCATTTGAGCACATGGTTGGAGAAAATTGGACAAAATTTGAAGGAGGAGTAGCGAAATAACTGAATACTGTACATTTCAAAATGGCCACTACTGTAATGGGCGGGGTCTTAATGTAAGGTATTGGTTGTGATCAGCATGATGAGTGGAATCAGGTGTACTAAGTTTCATGTCTCTAGATCAAAGGGTTCAAAAGTTATAACCATTTCAATGTTTAATTTTTGAACTGGTGGTGGCGCTATAGAGTTGGTCCTAGAGGGTCAAAAATTGGTCCAATTACTATTCATTAGCATCACTACAAGTGTGCCAAATTTCATCATTTTCCTACTTACGGTTCATAGGGCTGCCATAGACTCCCATTCACGGAATAATAATAATAAGAAAACCAACAGATACAATAGGTGCCTCTGCACCTTCGGTGCTTGGCCCCTAAAAATAATAGTCTTCTGCTTTTACTCATCCGGGGGTAGACTTGAACACACATTTAGTGCATCAAGGTCAATGGAAGGCCACGGTGCAGCAGCCAGGGTTTCATGTGCCTTGCCTTTAGAAAACTTCCTGAACTAGAAAGCATGCTTTCAAATTTTTAGAGGCTTCTGGACAGGGTTCTAAATTAACTTTTTTGATCACCAGCCAATGTGGCTGGTAACTTTCTAAAGTTACCAGCCATTTAGAATTTGCACTAGCCAAATTTTTTCCGGTGAAAATAAGAGAAATTATGAGTGCCACTGAATGCATTTGATAATTTTATTAACATTGTTGGCATGAAAAACACATATAAAGTACAATACAAGACAGAAAGTGCAAACATTTCATTTCAAGTTTGGGATCTATCTCTATTAGGGCTGTGCACGAATATTCAAATTTTTGCTCTGTAATTATTATTAAAAAAATAAAATACTAATACTTTTTTTCTTCAATTTTTTTCGCAGTTATAATTAAATGCACTGGGTGGAGCATTTAACAAGTGGATTGTGTTTTTGATCACATAATGTCGTTGTCTGCCTCGCGAAGTTTGGAATTACTTAGATGAAAATGATAGCCTATTACAAAATGGACTTACGTTTAATCAATTATTAATTATTATCATAATATCACCACCACAATGAGAAATCACATGAAATCCAAAGAAACAGCAGTCGACTGAGGAAGCAGCTGTCCATCACTGCATTAACTACTGCAGGTCAGCAGCTGTACCCCGATATCTTCTGGTAGCAAAATGATTTTGACATATGCTTCCTTTAAGTTTCGTTGAGGGAGACAGGTTTAAGAACAGAAAACGCAAAGTGCTGTTACTTCACTTTGCACACACACACGCGCGCGTCTCTGCAACGCCTGTGTGTCAGCGCAGCGCGTTTTCTCACTCGAGCATGTGGATATTATTGTTTTTCTCAACATGAACGTGAAACAATATAAACACGATAATCATATGCTGACTCGAGTATGCTGACTATGTTCTGTACGATAACTGCGCAGTCTGCTTCTTTTTTTCTTTTTCTTTTTTGCGTTTTTTCCCCGTTTGCGCTGCCTGAGCTTAAATGCTTTTGTTGTTTATATATTTTGTTTACACATATTGTTTAATGTTTTCAACTAAAAGAAAACCTTAAGATATATAGTAAGCTTGTTGTGTATAGGCTATTGCCTAATGTATAAGCTTGTAAGAAATAATGACAAAAACCTTAAACTTAATAAAAATAACGTAGACTATCTCTCGTTAAACGACATTTAAAATTAAACCCAGAAGTCTGTCCCAACCACCGCCGCATTTAGTTTAATCTTAACTTTTTACTTTAGCCACTTTACTAGCTCCCTCCTCTTTCAGTCTGCTCCCTGCTCTGGCTCGTTCTTCATCTTCCTTGTGTTTTCTGGTGGACGGACGCTCCGTTTGTTTCCATGATCATTTCTCGCGCTGGTTTCACTGCAAACTGCGCGCAGCCAATGGGCGTATGAAACGTCATCACGTAGCATTACGGCACAGTGTTTATGGGAAATGTAGGAAGTACTGCCAGGGGGATAAATGACCGAGAACAGAACCTTATGCATCACCGGCCAAACTGGCTAGTAAGTTTTTATTAACACCCGCCAAAATGAATTTTAACCCGCATTTGGCGGGTGTTAATTTAGAACCCTGCTTCTGGACCATCTTGACCTATGGTCCTGGTAAGCCTGTTCATTTATCCACCCCTGCCTACCTCAGCTACCCTTTATACAGAAAATGTATGGTTTAGCTGGTGGAATCAACGGTTCCTTAATGGTGTCAATTAATATGAATGAAAACATGTCCCACCTTCCTACATACTTTGTGCATCACATTAAAATATTTAATTTGATGCATTGAAGACTTCAGATGATTGGCTAACCCACAAGGTGAATGGAAAGACAAACAGAAATAAAGGTATACTTAGATTTATTTGAACACAGCTTTTAACAAAAATCAATAATTACAAAATAAATAAAAAAACAGCATGACAGCATTTTAGGGTGGAAACCATTGAAAGTGTGTAACGCGGCTCCTCCTCATCTTAAGTAGTCACATCCGCAAGCAGGATGGCTGTGCCCGTAACGGCAAACTTGACATCTCATAGCAGGTATTTAACTCATTGAATTACAGACCAATGTGTGACATATTACACATGGTTGGCACCTGGTGAGAACTGGCAGGCCGGCTCCCAAGTCTCCTCCCAGATTTTTCCACTGTAAGTATCAGTAAAAAATAATAACATTAGAACAGTGAAAAACAGGAGCCATTTTAACAATAGTTTCACAGCATAAATATTTTCAAAAAATATTGTACGGTTTTGTATTTCATTGTTTTTATAAAACCTATACACATATATAGTGCTTGATGAAATGTAACAGATAAACATCAGCCACTCTCATAGATAAAGTCATAGAAAGTCAATAGCTGATTTCAGTCAACAAGGATGATCTTGGCCGATACTGATGTTCTGCTAATATATTGGTGAATGTCTACTTCCTACAGAAACATTACACAGGGGGAATTAGGCATAGTACTGAAAAGAGCAAGTGGCTAAATCCTGTAGACAATATTTGACACTGCATTTAATCCACCCTATACCAACAGTGTAACCAACAGTGCAATTAATATACAGGTGGGTCTACAATTACAAGATTGTGCAATTTTTCAAGCAATTTTTGTTGATTTAATCTTGATTACAGTTAATGAAAACCAAAAAAAAAAAAAATCAATCAACTCACTATATTATAATAAAGAGGAATACAGAAATGTCGACCTTTTGAAAATAAATGAACAAATCTGACTTGTCAAAATTTGTTAATGCATATGTCACCGGGGTTAAGGCCAAGGGTTTATTTCACCACACTCTGGAGAAGCAGACACCATAGGACACCAAGAGGCAGACAACCACAGTGACTTTAAAAGGTAAGTTTTTATTCAGTTTAAACAGGGTAAAAGCAGGGACAGGGACGTTCATGGCTCTTTGCGTCGTCAGACTCGTCGAATAGGCTCGTGGGATAGACAGTGACTCCTCTCGTCGTCAGACTCGTCGAATAGGCTCGTGGGATAGACAGTGACTCCTCTCGTCGTCAGGCTCGTCGAATAGGCTCGTGGGACAGACAGTGACTTAAAAGCTCACTTCACCAGCGTTGCTGCATACTTCCAGACTCGGACGGTAAGTAGGACAGGTAAGGATTCTTCACAGTACAAAGTATTTTCGTCGGTGCACAGTAATGAGACAGTGGTCTAAAAGCTTACTTCACCAGCGATGCTGCATACTTCCAAACTCAGACAGAGAGTAGAAAGGTAAGGATTCTTCACAGTACAAAGTACTCTTCGGTTCACAGTAGTGAGACAGTGGTTGACAAGCTTACTTCACCAGCAATGCTGCATACTTCCAAACTCAGACAGTGAGTAGAAAGGTAAGGATTCTTCACAGTACAAAATAGTCTCCAGCTCAGCTGTATCACTCTGGCTTCTGAGGGAGAGCAGATAATAACAACTTTCCACAAACGTGTACGCATGGGTTGGGACCACTTCTCAGCAAAAGCACACCACACTCGTGTTCACTTCAATTCCACAGCCATGAATCAATGTGTATCAATAAGGCAAAAGCACTGCAATTCACTCACACGATAGGGCTGATCAGAGGCCTACGATCCGTTTGTTACACTCACGTGGGGGAGATTCAACCTTCAGTTCCTCCTCGACACACTCTGCAACACACACTTCTCTAATAGTCAGGTTCACACTCACTGCATCCTCTTCAGGCTGTTTGAATGTTCGTAAGATGAAATCAATGCACTTATCTCTCTCTTCGCCGTGCAGGTCGAATCGATAACTCGGTCCGGCAGATTTCCTACAGACGATCACTCTGATCCAGCAGACTTCAATGGGCGGCGGCCGCATCCCGACAACTTTCCTGAACAAGCTGGTACCCGAAACCACTCTTCACTGCGCTGGAACAACCACTCGAACTCTGAGACAACCACTTCTCCGTGAGACAACCACTTCTCCGTGAGACAACCACTTCTCCGTGAGACAACCACTTCTCCGTGAGACAACCACTTCTCCGTGAGACAACCACTTCTCCGTGAGACAACCACTTCTCCGTGAGACAACCACTTCTCCGTGAGACAACCACTTCTCCGTGAGACAACCACTTCTCCGTGAGACAACCACTTCTCCGTGAGACAACCACTTCTCCGTGAGACAACCACTTCTCTGTGAGACAACCACTTCTCTGTGAGACAACCACTTCTCCGTGAGACAACCACTTTTCTGGGACAACCAGCTTTGAACACTTCAACCAGCTTTTTCTCTCCTCTCTTGACCACTTCAAGCCCTTCTCTTTATACTCCTTTTTCCCGGGCAGGTGGTTCAATGAAGCATTTCTCATGGGCTTCAGCTGGCGCTCATCATGGTCGGCGGCCATGATGTGTATACCCAGCGCCAGCCCGGTGTTACACCGGCATTTCTTCCCCCTGGAATGTGAATGTGGAATGTCAATGATTTTTGGTTCCTGGTTTGTTCACCCGGTGACACATACACTCTATACTTGGTCTGGCTGCTTTTGCACAAATTACTGCATCAGTGTGGTGTGGTGTGGAGGCCATCAATGTATGGCATTGCTGAGGTGTTATAAAAGCCCATGTTGCTTTGATAGTGACCTTGAAGTTGTCTGTAATGTTGGGTTTGGTTTCTATCATTGTCCTCTCTATGGGGTTCAGGTGAGACGAGTTAAGCACAGGAATACCATGCTAAGCAACACAGTTACTAGCAGTTTTGGCACTGTGGCAGGGGCAGAGTCCTGCTGGAAAAGGATATCAGCATGTACATAAAGCTCGTCAGCAGATGGAACCATGCTCGAAAATCTCCAGGCAGAAGGCTGCATTGACGCTGGACCTAAAACCTAGTGGACATGACAATTCTCTCAACGCTGCTTTTTGGATGCAAAACTTTGAGACCCACCTGTACATTTAAAGTTGTGTGTGCTACAATATAAATTTTCAACCTTTATCCACTACCTATGAGATGGTAAAAAGTGGAAACAGAGTACATGTATGAAGGCAATATAAAGCAGTACTTACCATGCAGAGCAAGGTAACCATCTCACCCTTACTTCCTCTTGCCCCTACAGAAAGACACAAACATATAATCAGGTTTTGAATTTCATAATTTTTGGGGCAAGGCCACTTGGCCTTCAGTTGAACTTAAATGGACTCAAATTACCAATGCTTAAATGGTCAGTATTTTATGATATGTGAAATACCAGATGAGCCACAGACAATGGAGAGATGATCAGACAGCCTAATGAAAAATATATTTCTTACCTCATTTATCCTTCGTCCTGTTATGGAGTCATATTTGAAAACTTTTTGCCTACTACATTTCCGGCAACCTTAAAATAACACAAATAATAATAATAATATTAATTAACCATAAATGTAAAAAAAAAATCTTGAAATTAAACTTATAGTTGTTCTCCAGGTTTTTTGAAACTTGAAGTTTAACTTTAAGCATTGTCCTTGAACTTTGAAAACGTCAGAAAATACAGCTAAATAACTAAAGAATACATATATAAAGGGCCATTCACACCAAAAACGATAACTATATAAAAAAAATATTGTTCTCGTTAATATGATAAACTATAACGACATTGAGAACAATATCGTTGGGGATCGCTTTTAAAGTGATTTTGAGAACAATAAAAAGAAAAAGCCAACAACCAATAAGAACCTATCACATCTTAGCCATCACATTTATTAACACAAGGTGAGACTTTGCTTATAGTTGGTCAGTCTGTCTGGACGCTTTTATCGTTATAGTTATAGTTCCTGGAATGAACTGCTCTTTAGCAATCAGATTCAGTGATTTCATAACCGAAATTTAGCCTAATTATCCTACTGCCTAGCCTAAAGGTTATTGAAGCAGATTGTGAACAGTGAAAGGGGGGGATAAGCTACCTGGGCTGCCCACTGATGTGTGTGTGTGTGTGTGTGTGTGTGTGTGTTCTCTCCTCAAGTGTGTATTGCTCATTTCTTTACTCCTAGAGTGTGCGTGTTCAGTACTGAAAGGTATGCATGCGAGGACAAACTCCTTTGTGTATCAGACTGGCCTCTTAAAATTACTCACTATTAACTACGGTAATTGACTGCACTTAAATTCACCTAAAGATTTCTGTATTTCATGAATAATGATTACAAAAAGGAGAAATTCATACATAGTGGGCTAAGACCACAGTTAACTTACACTTTCTTTTTTTTTGGGGGGGGGGGGGGGGTTGTGGAGGAGGTCTCTTCACAGGGAGAGTGACAGGTGTAAATATAAAATGTCTACTTTTCTTGGGCCTGGGCCTGAGGGTGTGGGTCTGGCTGGGCCTGAGGGTGTGGGTCGGGCAATGTCGTCGTGGAGTTCCCTACAATATTGCATGTGTATGTTAATTTTCAATATTTCACCATCATAAAAAAAATAGGCAAGACTTAAATTACACAAATCCTACCTTCTTTGATCAATACAAAATTGTAGGCCTTTCTCATGGTGGCCACAATTTTTAGGTTGTCCTCAGTGAGTAGCAGATGGGTCACCACATCAGACACCCACTTTCCAGAGGCCTTATCTTTCTTTGCGAAAAATAGAATTGGGACATAGCCCAATGCACTTAGTTTTTTCACCTGTAATAAATAAAAATAGACAGCAAACTAGTTATTCCCACTGCATTACTTTCCACCCTATTGGAAAAAAAATTGCATTAAATACATTAGTGCTACTGTTTCTAATATACAGGTTAGGTACACAACTTATAATGACCAACCTTAACAGCTTTTCCCCTTAGAAACAACATTACATGATGTTTTATTAACAAAGTTCGGGAGGAGCACGTTCAGATAATTAAACCTAATTAAACACATGTGGAGCACATGTAGATAATCAAACCTAATTAGACACGAGTGGAGCAAACTCTGCTAATCAATCCAATCAACGAGTTAAGAGGTGTATATACACTCCTAAACAAAATCTTAAGACCGGGGGAAACATTGCAAGCATTCGCATTTCGCGCTGGTGGATCATAACTGGGTTGTAAGTACTGCTTCAAAATGCCAAAAGAACAAACAGGAGCAAGAGACAAAAAATAGAGAGTTGGCAATTTATTGAAAAGTGCATTTAAACTTAAACGGGCTGTTCATCAGCTGATCAAAAGTTTAAGACCATAGCCCAAAAATAAACCTACAACAGAACTAAAAGTGTCAAAAAAGGACTCAGTAGTGAGTAGCCCCACCGTTCTTATTGATCACTTCAAAAACTTGTTTCAGCATGCTTGATGCGACTGTTCCCAGGAGGCTGCTGGGAACGTTGCTCCATGTGGTGAAGATGGCTTCACGAAGGGCATCCACGGTCTGGAACTGACGTCCATTTTTGGAAACTTCCCTTGCCATCCATCCCCAAATGTTCTCAATGGGATTTAGATCAGGAGAACACGCAGGATGGTCCAAAAGAGCAACGTTATTCTCCTGGAGGAAGTCCTTCGTCAGGCGGGCGTTGTGAATTGCAGCGTTGTCCTGTTGAAAGACCCAGTCATTACCGCACAGACGGGGGCCCTCAGTCAAGAGGGATGCCCGCTGCAACATGTCCACATAGCCAGCCGCCATTTGACGCCCCTGGACAACCTGAAGCTCCATTTTCCCATTGAAGGAAAAAGCACCCCAAATCATGATGGAGCCTTCTCCACTGTGCCGCGTAGAAAACATCTCCGGTGGGATCTCCTTGTCATGCCAGTAACGTTGGAAGCCATCAGGACCGTCCAGGTTAAATTTTTTCTCGTCAGAGAATAAAACTTTCTTCCACCTTTCAATGTCCCATGTTTGGTGTTCCCTTGCAAATTCCAAACGGGCAAGTTTGTGGCGTGGGAGGAGACGTGGCCTTTGAAGACATTTTTTTGTTCTTGAAGCCCTTCTCTCGCAGATGACGTCTTATGGTTATTGGGCTACAATCAGCATCAGTAAGTGCCTTAATTTGGGTCGAGGATCGACCTGTGTCTTCACGGACAACCCGTCGGATCCTGCGGCTCAGTGAGTGCTTTTTTGGGTCTACCACTTGACTTTTTTTGTCCCATAATTCTCAGGATCTTTTAAGAAATGTAAAATGACTGTCTTACTGCGTCCAACCTTGGCAGCAATGGCGCGTTGCGAGAGGCCTTGCTTGTGCAGCTCAACAATCCTGCCACGTTCAAAGAGAGAAAGCCTTTTTGCCTTTGCCATCAGGAGATCATGACAGTGTGACTGCCTGAAGATCAATGACACGAAAGCCATATTTTTGTGCAGATTTTACCTTTTTATGCCTATGGTCTTAAACTTTTGATCAGCTGATGAACAGCCTGTTTAAGTTTAAATGCAGTTTTCAATAAATTGCCAACTCTCTATTTTTTTGTCTCTTGGTCCTGTTTCTTCTTTTGGCATTTTGAAGCAGTACTTACAACCCGGTTATGATCCACCAGCGCGAAATGCGAATACTTGCAATGTTTCCCCCGGTCTTAAGATTTTGTTCAAGAGTGTATAACAACAAGCTTACCTCTGTCCGTTGACAGTTTGACAGCATCCCTCCACCACCTCATCTCCTCACTTCTAGCCCTAAATACTTTTATAACAATGGGGGAAGTACTCTGGGTTCGGGCAAAAATCCTGAGCTCGGAGACCTCCCCCGGACCGCACGCCAAATACTCATAATCTTTACTCTGTTAAATTGATGTAAGTGTGAACTCCTGAAATATGTACTCCAGTGGTTCTCAAAGTGGATTTGCTTTGAATGAAAAAGTTGTGCTTAATCGTTAACCCCGGATTTCCACGAACTGAAGAACGGCTGCGGATCGGCTCCGCTGCGTGTCGGATCCGTGCTCCGCCGTCCTTCAATACCTACCAGATCCGGATTTGTTGCAGAACGGCTGCGGCCATGACTGACAGCTGAAGTCACGAGGACATACGATATCTCGCTAATTTAAGTTTGATCGCGCGATATAACAGGATTTAGTTTCTATAAACAGAACCACAAAACCAGCAACAGTTTGTTTCCATCCAGAGGTGTACAGGGGAAACAACTCTGTGCTGACCTGCTGATCTCCTTTTTTTGTGGAGATTATTGTGATTCTAGTACAATATAATTATATAATCGACTTATAAAATGCTAAATGTTTATTTTGGGTTCCTTTTTGAATGAATTGGGAAAGTAGTAGGCTGTGTAAATAAAGTTAACTATTGTTCTTGTTGGAAAAGTATATTTTTATTTTGAAAATTACCGGATGTTTTATTTTGTTTCTGTGCTCGATTTCCTGCGGGGCTCTCCGGCATCCGGCAGAAATAGAAACTCTGCGTATCTTCTCCGGAGGGCTGCGGTCGTTGGAGCTGGGACGGAGTCGGAACGCAGCCGTTCCGCAGTCAGTGAAAATACACACATTGACTTGAATGGAAACCTATTGACTCCGCCGCCGTTCCGGAGCGGATCCGCAGCCGTTCCGCAGTTGGTGGAAATTGGGGGTCAGAAATGCTTATCAATGACGATGTAATGATCTAAAATCTACATATAAAATCTTGATTATAAATGCACTGATAAATTAAAACATTAACATTGAACTTTTTTGTGATTATGATTAATCAAGTCAATCTGTTGTGAATCACTTGAATCACTTCACTCAGGTCATGATGAACCATTCTTCCTGCTGCTTAGCTTGGCTTATTTGCCATTAAGATAGCTGATGAACATGGATAAATGTTTGAGTCAGTCCACATCATTTCTACCCCTTTTCCACCAACAAGAACCGGGTGCTGGTTCAGAGCCAGAGCCAGAGCTGGTTCGGAGTTGGTTCGACTGACAAGCTTACTAAGAACCGGTTTGCCTTTCCACCGGCTAGAGAGCCACAACAGAGCCAGATCTTACGTCACTGCATTCGTGTCATGTTGCCCAGCAACGCTTGTGCGGTAGCGCCAAACACAAAATCGCCAGGCTTGTTCGAGATGCATCGGCTTCTCGCAGATCGATCGCCACATGACATCAAAGCACTGCGAAAGCGATCCAAAAGCACAAGGAGTCGTATGATCTCCAAACACTCCCGCAGCTCCGATCGGTCCGCGCCGCTCCGATGCATCTCGAACAAGCCATCAACAATAACGGACGTTGCGTTACTATGGATGCTCATGGGTTTAGAAAAATACATCGGAATCCAACGCGTTTGTGCAGCTCGCCGTAACTTACATAGACGGATATTATAATCAAGCTGCTATTAGCTCGACTAGCTGCTATTTAAAAATGGCGGTCACAAGTTTCTATTCGTCTTGTTGGTCACGGTAACCCCGCCCCCAGCCACTCTTACTTGGCTCACTTCTAGACCAGCAATGATTTGGTGCTACTTAAGAACCACTTTTCCTGGTTCGGAGCTGGTGCTTTGCGTGTGGAAAAACAAAGAACCGAATTGAAACTAGGCTCTGGCTCCGAACCAGCACCAGCTCTGCCTTGGTGGAAAAGGGGTATAAGTGATTCAAAATCTAAAGTTGACTAAAGACCAAGTTAGTACACACCAGCTAGAAAACACGGAATAGTGAACCCGGAAACAACTTAAGAGAATAAAAATGGCATCAAAGTATACAAATGGTAGCGAATGTAGCGGGACTCGACTACGCCACCCTGTTTATCAGGGAAATATTAATCCTAAAGATTTAATGTTTTACACAAAAGACACACAGGAACGGGATTGTCAAAGGAGGCCAGAGACGTGGATACTAAATATACAAAAGTTTTATTTTAATACTCACAACCATTTAAAACAAGGACATTAAGAAAGAACTGGTTCATCAGCATTCACCACAACAGAGACCAAGAGATAAAGGAGGCCGAGGCTTAACGGCAGATACACAAATCTCAGTGCGCACAAAGCTTCTATATCACTCTCAACCCCCCGTGCACAAGCATCAACACACACTGCAATCCAATCCAGCACAGCACTCTGTGACGAGCCCACCACCGCACGTAAGGCCTACTAGTGGCCTACCCTGAAGCCTCGGCTCCTGTAACGAGAGTAAAAATTACTACGGGTCTCAACTCACAAGACACTTATTTCAAACATGCACACATAATAAACATTTAGACAAGTAAACAAAAAAAACATATTACAAAAAAAATGAAAATCAAGGTTTGATGTCACCACTGGGTTTCTATTAACCTCCCCGACCTTCTACCAGCACATTTGAGGGAAATCAGACCGCAAAACACAACACAATTCTGCAAAAACACTGACAAAGCAAAACAATCAGAACACTCCAAATGCAAAATGAAACCAATGACAAATAAAGATACACAAAAAAATAAAGATAACAAACAAACACACAACTTGAAAGACTAGTTAGTAAAAAAACGCCCAGCAATCACAGTGACACGCACTGAAAGACAAGCGTCCCACAAAACACGTAGGCTGTGCACACACGCGTTGGGAAGAGTTATTATTGTAAATAATCTGAAGGTACAAGCAGCAGCGTCACACAGCGTTGCCCACCAGGCGCGCAGAACATCTATTACTCCTAAAATACAAACATAAACGTATTTGCAATATATAACAGAATGGGCGCTGCACAAAATGGATGTTTCACGTACCTTTAATTCAGAAACTGACGCCCATCCACGCCACACCGAACAAGCACGGGAATGCGAGAGGAACATGCAAAGGGAGAGCAGCCGCCGCCCAGAGCCCACACAGCGAGCTATCCCCACCGCTCAAAGCATCAGGCGACACGGGACTGCAAGAGAGGCATGTAACGGGAGAGCCGGGGCCGCCAACAGCCGCGAATTATCCTGAAGCTCAAAGGCGGAAACAGCAACGAAAACAGAAGGGGCGGTCCCCGAGCAATGACGCGACTCAGATGGCAAGCACAAGAGGTGCCTACAATTCCTTTTTATACTGTCCCTCCTGTTTGTGATTGGACCCTCACTACCACCGGCACATCAGTTTAATTATAGAGCCACAATAAGTCCCACTACACAAGCATATGCTTAATTGTTTTGATTATGAGGGGGTCCTTGGAAATTGTTCTCCCACACAAAGGGTCCTTGGCACAAACACTTTGAGAACCCCTGCTCTATACAACCAATATTCATCTAATGTTGTGCTGGATGCTGGTGGTCAAATAGTTAGCAATCTGGGATTCTAAAGGGAACACTTAAAGTCCTGACACCCTTCAAAAATAATTATATTGATTGGACACACACAAAACAAAATGTGATAAAAATACATTTTGACTGGACTCAGAAGGATCTCAGAACTCAGACTCAGAAATCAGAAGGAGGAGATGAAGAAAAAATAATTTTTTTAATAAAACAGATAACAAAAAAAGTCAGTGAGACCGATAAAGAGGTTTGTGAAAGAGAAATAACAACAGAAGAAATTATACAGGCCATAAATCAGTTAGGAGTAAAGAAAAGCCCAGGAATAGATGGAATTGGAAATGAGTTTTATAAAAAAATTTAAGGAAAAAATGAGCATAATTTTAAAAGAAATCTATGGAGAAATTTAAAAAAAGAAAAAGTACACCCAAGAATGGGACTGGGATTAAAGGTATTGTAGGTAGGAATTTTTTTTTAAACTTTTTGCCAAATTTGTTTAAACTTTCTATATATATCAATGCATAATTAAAATATAAGTACTCTGGAAAAGAGAGTATAAAAATCGAGTGTCTGTAGTCCTCTCAGGGCTGTAATAAACACAGCTACTTATCTCCATTCACTTCCACCCCCTCGATTCTGGGCTCCTTCCAAAACCACGCCCCCAAAACACATGAACGCGCGATGCCGACAGCTCACAGCTGGAGGACGCGCTTACCAGCGCCGAGCGGAGAGGAGCAGTGCATGTAGTGACCTCATGTCAGACTCACATGTAATAAAATACCTAACTTTATCATTATGAATATAAACAACTAACATGGCTGTTAGCAGGGACGTGCACAGGGGGGTTGCTCAGGTTGCCCGGGCAACTGCCCATATGCCCTTCTCACTCAAGTTGCCCTTCTCACTCAAGTTGCCCTTCCGAGAAAAAAATTAAATCGTACAATGGATGCAGAATTTCACGTAGGCCTAGATTAAAAAAAAAAATAATAATCGCAAAGCCTCATTCACTTCCATTCGGGCACCGAAAGTGAAAGTCAGTATGAAGGGCAAACGCTGCACGCGACCATAGACTGCACGCGACCGGCGTAGGGCCACGCAAATTACTTAAAGCCACGCCTCCATCTCGTGTCATAGTCATAGCGCGCCGTCAAATGTGTAGCTACAACATCTACGACAAAATGAAGCGAAACTATCCTTCTGGTCACGAAAAGAGGAAGAAGAAAAAAACCATGAGAGTGAATTGCGGGAACAACAACCAGGTAAACTTGTGTTCTCTCCTCTCTAAGTTTGATGTCAGTAAAGTTTGATGTTTTTCGGTCTTGCTAACCTAGCTGGGCAGGCAGTGCATCTCTTGCATCACTTTGTGGCTGACAAAAGTGAGAGTAAAATACAATTATTTATTACGTTTGATTTTGATAAACGACAAAGTGCAACGGTGTTTTTTACTGCAGCTCGGAAAACATAACCGCGTCGCGTGTGTTATCATGCGTTCATATGCGCGTTGCCTAAATGAAACTCGCATTTTTCAAGCAGAAATATGTGGAGACCAGACATACTGTACAATACATGCACGTGAATGATGCCACTCCCAATCAAAGTACACATTATACTTTTAAAACAAGACACTGATTATCAAGTCTCAGTGTAGTTACAAACTCTAAACAACTGCACTAATTATGCAAGATAGAAAGCAATGTATTGACAATTTGACATTGATTGACTATTGATTTATAGGCTATATTGAATTAAAAATGTTGATTAGCTGGACATACTGGTCAAAATGGATGCACATCCCTCAGTAAATAATAACCATAAATCAAGAATTGCTTCAACATGCATAATAAAAAAAAAAAAAAAAAATTCATACTGATGCCGAAAATGCCCAGGCTGTAGAAAGAACCAAAGTTAATCCCAAAAGCCAAAGCTCAGGGTTATTATTTATTATTTTCTTCTTATTTATGTTTACGTTAATATTCACTTACTTAATAATATTCACTTATTATCTTAACATTCTATAGAAAATACTCTATTCAATAAATATTGTGTGTTTGAACCTCATTCTGTTCTATATTGTTGTACTTATTATTTGACTGTTTTGTTTAAAGGGGGGAGGATGGGAGTGCTGAAGTGTCAGGTGTGACTGTGGCAATGGCAAATGGTTTACATAGCTCACGACATCAGAGGGCCCCTTAGCAGAATTTTGCTTAGGGCCCGAGGGGGAGGTCAGGATCGGCACTGGGTGTAGCAGTCGATTCTGTTCCTTACCGGAATTCCTGTTCCCTTTACGCAATCATACTACAAATCATGCGTAGTTGCCCAGATGAGCAAAAAGCACAATTGAATGTACGGGAAGCCAAAAGGTTAAAAAAGGATTGTATTTTTTCCGAAATCTAAGCGTTTTATTTTATTTTATTAGAAGCGAGTTTTTCCCCATCTGTCAATTCAATCCAGATTATTTATTTAAAAATAAATAAATAATAATAATAATAATTAAAAAACAATAAACAATAATATGAGGAACTCTTTTTCTCATGTGTATTTTGGTGACATTTAACAAATTGTTAATACATTTTGTATACTGTTTACAAAGTTGTATATCATAAACCTGTCATCTTTGACGTTTGCAATCTTTATAAATAATAATAAGACCATAATATGAGGCATTGCGTTTGGAAATAAACACGATCAGATAAGGCAATTTGTATGGGCAAAATTCAACTGAATATATTCCTTCATATAGCCCGTGAGTTTTGGGGGTAGTGCCCTTTTTTCAGGTCAGAGCAACTGCCCCACAAAATTCCTGTGCACGTCCCTGGCTGTTAGTACTCACTATCAAGCTAGCATATCGATACTGGTAAAGTTTAAAATATATTGAGTTTGATTCGTTAACGAGCTAGTAACATAAAGCAAAGCTAAAAACAGGTTGCATTGATACACGTTTTCCCATTACAATCAGTTACACTGTGATGAAGGTGAATTTCGTGTAAGATTCATAACATATACGCCCAGGGGCGGACTGGCCATCTGTGTGATCTGGAGTATCACAGAACGGCCGGTACTCCAGGACGGCCGGCGGGCCGGCCCACCACCCGCCGCACACGCAGTCATAACCTGTTTTTTCCCCCCACTAATCTGTTTCACACTCCAGAACTGTAGGTGGCAGCAATGCACCTTTAAGTTGGATGCCAGCGCGGAGCATTATCAGCTCGGCCCAAAAAAACTGCGATCGCGGCCGAAGCAGCTGTGCGGACTGATCTCGATCACGCGAACATTATTACACAGAGTTGCGCGATCCACTGAGAAGCATTTCAATTCAGCGCAGAATTCTCTATCTCTATTATAAACCCACAGATGGCTGTGATTTAAGCTAGTTAAAAGCCAGATTAAACAGCGCTGATATTCTCAACATCTTGACGCAAAAAAACAGGTGAAACATTGTTCCAAGAACAAACCAGTTAGAAGACATTTCACTCCACAACTTATGAATTAACTGTAACTTAGTAAAACAAACTTTTTTGGCAGAAATGTGCCTGTATTCATATTAAAAATGCTGTTATATTAATAGTCATGTAGGTCTATAAATGTAGGCTATTAAATGTAATGCAGTGATGTTTTTGTTTAGAAGTTATGGCAGTTTATTTATTTATTTTGCATTAAATATTTATACTAAATGTTTATGCTACAATAGGTTTTTAGAGAATAATATATATATATATATATATATATATATATATATATATATATATATATATATATATATATTACAAATTTTTCAGGAATTGTTGAACCAGAATATCAAGATATTTTATTATTTCGCATATGATGGTGAAAAATAAAAAAGTTAAAGTTAAAAGTAAAGGTAAAGGTAAAGGTAAGGTAAAAAACACCACCATGTTATATGTATAATAAATATTTTTGAGTATAGCCCTTCTAGATTATTTTATCCCTTGAGGTAGCCCTCACACACAAAAAGACCCCTGGTATATAGTAACTAAATGTTTTATAATTACAAGTTTGTGTAATTAGGGTTTCTGTAGCCAGTGACATTTCATTATTTGTATTTTATTTTCAATGCAGATGTAATGGCATTGTACATTTTGTTGTTTTTATTTGAAGACTGAGGCTTCATTAATAAACAAAACCTCAATTGTCATCATTGTTTTTGAGATATTACTTGCTGTGAATACCTTGTCTGATATAGGTTACAGTATTGTGGCATAGTATCAGGACATCCTAGTGGCTAGGGGCGAATGGCTGGATGATGGGCCTATTTGGGAGAAAGTCCAGGGCTGTTTTTTAGCCCCAGTCCGTCCCTGTATACGCCGTGTTTTGCATGTAATTGTGTCTCTTACTAGTCTCTTGCCCTCCTCGAGTCAAACGAGTGCGCGCATGTGGGCAGCGCATGTAGCAGCGGGGGTGTTGCCATGGTTGCGAGAGAGTGACAGTCGCCTAAGCCAATCCATTGTTTCGTCCCGGAAGGAAATAATGAGCTGTGTTTAGTGCAGATTAAACGGTCTAGAGTCACTCGATTTTTATACTCTTTTTATCAGAGTACTTACATTTTAATTATGCATTGATATATATAGAAAGTTTAAACTAATTTGGGAAAAAGTTTTTTAGACCAAAAACGACCTACCCTACCTTTAATGAAAATCATTTATAAGAAAAAAGGAGACAAAACGGAATTGAAGAATAATAGGCCTATCACAATGTTAAACACAGATTTAAAAATTTTAGCTAAAGTTTTAGCAAACAGATTAAAAGAGATAATGCCAGATATAATTGAAACTAACCAGGCTTACGGAGTTAAGGGGAGGGACATAGCGGATATCACAAACAGTATAAGAGATATAGTGGGATATAAAAGAAAAAGGAAAGAGCGCATATGTAATAAGTATGGACTTTGAGAAGGCTTTTGACAGAGTGGAACGGGGGTTTTTAATGGGAATTTTAAAACAATTTGGGTTTGGAGAGAATTTTATCAAATGGATTTCAGTTTTATACAGTGATATTTTAACAAAAGTAAAATGTAATGGTTTTTTAACGCAACCTTTTAAAGTTTTAAGATCAATCAGACAAGGATGTCCACTGTCCGCACAGTTATATTCTTTGGTGGCAGAACCTCTAGGGCTTTTAATAAAGAGAGACAAAGAGATAAAAGGGATACAATTTGAAGGAAGAAACAATTTTTCAATATGCAGATGATACGACAGTTGTGGTGGAAAATAGGGAAAGCATAAAAGAAGTGATGAGAAAAATTAAATGTTATTGCGGAGGCTCAGGGGCAAAAATAAATGAGGAAAAAACTATATATATGAAGTTTGGAAGGACAGAGAGTTTAACAGATGTTTTTAAATTTAAGGAAGTACAAGAGATGAAGATTTTAGGGGCAATTGTAGCAAAAAATGAGAAGGAAGCAATTGATAATATGTGGGAAGAGACATTGGGAGAAATGGAAAGAAGATTGATTTTTTGGAGAAATAGATTTTTAAGTTTGAAAGGGAAAATTTTAACTGTAAACAGTTTAATGTTATCAAAGATGTGGTATAAATTGCAAGTGATGTCATTACCAAACTGGGTTTTTAAGAGAATAAAAAGGATTGTTTTAGAATATTTATGGGATAAAAAGCCTTCAAGGGTAGCGTATTATACGCTCATAGGAAAACCGGAAGAGGGAGGGATGGGACTAGTGGATGTGGAACTGAAAATGAAAAGCATGAGGGTAAAAGTGGTAAAGAAGTACTTGGATGATAATAATAGAGCTGATTGGAAGGAATTGATGGTATTTTATTTAAATAAATGTGGGAATTTTAATCTGGGGGAAAACATTTTATGGATGAAGATAAAAGCTGGGATGATGGAGGGAATTCCACAATTTTATAAAGAGGTTTTAAATGCTTGGAGGCTTTTTTTGACAGAGGTGGATTTTAATCCAGAGGGGAGGGAAATGATTTTAAATCAACCTTTGTTTTTAAATGACAAAATAAAGATAAATGAGCGTGATATATATTTTAAGAAATGGTTGCAAGCAGGCATTGTAAAAGTGAGGGATATTTTACGGGAGTGGAAGGAGGGATTTTTACCACTACAAGTGATAAAGGATGCGATGGAGGAGGAAAAGAAAGACTGACATGTGATCAGTTTAAAAAAACGATATGAAGATGTTAAAAAAGCAATCCCAGGACAATGGTTAGAGGAGATCAACAATAATGATGGGAAAGAAAACAAAATGATGGTGTATCTAAAATGTAAAGACAAGAAGGTGGATCTTAATATGGGAACTGTGAAAATGTTTTATGAGTTTTTTAGAAGCAGAATTTTTTTTTAAAAACCAGGGGCTAATGAGGTTTGGTTCAGGAATTTGAGGGGAATTGAAGAAAAAGATATCTGGAAAAACAGAGCATGGAGTTGGTTAGATGTAGATTTGGAATGTTTGGATTATTTTATTAGACAAAATGTGATATATACTGAAATGAGATTGTGTATAATGAAAAAAGAAAGTAATGCACAATGTAAAGTATGTAAGAAGGAAGATGAAGGGATTTTACACTTGTTTTTATATTGTGAAAAGCTTAATTTTTTTGTTAATGAACTGAAAGAATTTATAAAAGAATTAAGAGGAAAAGAAGTGGATGCTGAATGGGATACATGTTTTATGTTGGGAATAGCAGAGAAAAATGTAAATAAGAAGCTTGTGAATTTGTGCTTACTTCTGGCGAAGAAAGCAATATGGAAAAGAAGGAACATAGCAAAAAACAGAGATGTTGTTTTAAATCTATGGGGGATTTTTAAACCGATGGTAGATGATTATGTGGAAATATTGTACAATTATTTTAAAATGGAGAGCAAAATGGGGGAATTTTATGGAATTTTTAACAAAGATGTCATGTGTGTTTTTAAATAAAAAAACTTTTACTTGCCAGAGGATTGAACAAGATGGAAATGTAATGTTTGTTTTAAAAAGTATAATGATGTGTTTTATGTAAATCAATGATTGTAAATTGTTGGAATTTATAATAAAAAAATAGATAAAAAAAGCACGCCCGATCTCGTCTGATCTCGGAAGCTAAGCAGGGTCGGGCCTGGTCACTGAGCTTCTTCAAAAAGCTGGACATAGTCTCTTTGTTTCTTCAAACAGCCTGAAATGGTCTCTGAGTTTCTTCAGAAACCCTGAAAGTGTCTCTTCATTTTTTCTTCAAAAAGCCCGATTTTGGCAGCAGTTTTCGCTTACGGCCATACCACCTTGAGCACGCCCGATCTCGTCTGATCTCGGAAGCTAAGCAGGGTGGGGCCTGGTTAGTACTTGGATGGGAGACCGCCTGGGAATACCAGGTGCTGTAAGCTTTTTAGTTTACTTCACTAATGTTCTAACCTTTTAAATAGGCCGATTTTGGCAGCAGTTTTCGCTTACGGCCATACCACCTTGAGCACGCCCGATCTCGTCTGATCTCGGAAGCTAAGCAGGGTCGGGCCTGGGTAGTACTTGGATGGGAGACCGCCTGGGAATACCAGGTGCTGTAAGCTTTTTAGTTTACTTCACTAATGTTCTAACCTTTTAAATAGGCCGATTTTGGCAGCAGTTTTCGCTTACGGCCATACCACCTTGAGCACGCCCGATCTCGTCTGATCTCGGAAGCTAAGCAGGGTCGGGCCTGGTTAGTACTTGGATGGGAGACCGCCTGGGAATACCAGGTGCTGTAAGCTTTTTAGTTTACTTCACTAATGTTCTAACCTTTTAAATAGGCCGATTTTGGCAGCAGTTTTCGCTTACGGCCATACCACCTTGAGCACGCTAGAGGGAGCTAGTGAGCAACAGGAAGTGACGTGGCTGTAGTTGGGAGAGGAAGGCTCTCCTCCATTTTGTTTTGTTCATTTTTTTTGTTTGATTGTTCGTTTATTTGTTTTCGTTTATTTGTTTTTTTGTTTTTTTATTTTTTTGGGAAAACCACCTAACAGCAGCATATCGCTGTCTGGAGGGTGGTTGATCTTTTTTTTTACACAATGGACGGATTATCTGGTATCGACTCGGAAACTGGCTGGAGAGACACGAATGGCAAACGACACTGGACTGGCTGGAGGAACACGCACGGCAAACGACACTGGACTGGAGAAGCGACAAGGAGCTGGAAATGGAAAGGAACAAGGAGCAAGGAAAAGATTTGGTGAAAGAAAATATTTAAAGGAGGCAACAGTGATCGTGAGTACGGAGAATGTGAGTGGAGTGAGAGCGGAGGATATAATCAAAGCAATTTCGGAACAAATCGGAAGTGGAAAGGTGTTGGCTGTAAGACCCAGACAAGGCAAAGAATATGAACTGACACTGGAACAGGAAGAAATGTGCGACATTTTAATCGATGGATTGACAATAAAGGGAGTGGACTGTGAAGTAAAGAAACTGCAAAATAAAGATTACGTTGTTTCCTTCATGCACCTGCCTGTCTACCTGGAGGATAATGACATTTTGGACAAATTGGAAGGTTGGGGGGTTTCCCCCATATCTAAAATCAAAAGAAGGTGTTATCCGGGCACTGACGTAGAAGACGGCACCAGGTTTGTGAAGGTGAGGTTCCCCAGAGAAGTGGCATCACTCCCTTATAGCACAAAGCTGGAAACAGCAGAAGGGCCACAGTACTTTAGGGTGATGCACAGCAACCAGGTGAAGACCTGTCGGCTGTGTATGAGCCCAGGACATCTAATGAAAGATTGCCCAGACTTTAAGTGCTATAAGTGTGAGGAAAGGGGACATTTTGCACGAGACTGCAATGCTGTCAGGTGCCCGGATTGCCAAGAAATTTTAAATAAATGTGAATGCGGGATGGAGCGAGAGGTAGGAGGAAGGGAAGAACAGGTGGACAGACAGGTGCATGAAGGAAACAACGAGGAAGAAGGACATTGTGAAGAAAGACAGGAAGAGGAAGAATCGCAACCAACGGAGGCAGAGGAAGGAACAAATAACAGACAGGAAGGAGAAGGAGAAAAAGAAAGTGAAAAGGATGATGAACAGATAAGAAAAGAGGACACTCAAGTGACACCAATGGACATATCTTCAAGTGATGGACAAAAAGGAGAAGAACAAGATAAAGAAACTGACAGCGAAGGAGAAATAAGAATGGAGGACGAGAAGGAAAAAGGGGAGAGAGGACAAGTACGAAGAAGATCGCTACAGGTAAAGCCAAATATAGAAACTGCAAGGAAAAAAGTGAAATGTTCAAATAGGTTTGAGGCGTTAAAGGATCTGGAGGAGAAAGACTGAGAATGATGGGTTTTAGATATTTATTCCTTTTCTTTTTAATGGTTTTAAGTGTTGTGACTTTTAATG
This sequence comes from Rhinichthys klamathensis goyatoka, assembly GCF_029890125.1. Classification (NCBI taxonomy): domain Eukaryota; kingdom Metazoa; phylum Chordata; class Actinopteri; order Cypriniformes; family Leuciscidae; genus Rhinichthys; species Rhinichthys klamathensis. The sequence goes on along the minus strand of NW_026606608.1, from coordinate 3,302,471 downwards.
CGAGAGGACTTTTGGACTTGAAGAAATTTGAAAATGTAAAAGAAATATGTAAAAAAGAAGACATTATTGTGCTACAAGAAACAAACTGGAGAGAAAATGTGATGAATGATTACAAAAAGAGATGGGAAGGAGGAATTTTATACAATAACGGAGATGGGAGGTTTGGGAGAGGTGTTGCTTTTTTAATGAAGGATGATGTTTTTAAAGCAAGTAAAATTATATACAAAGATACAATGGGGAAATGTATGGTGGTTGAGACAAAACATGAAGGAAGAGAATTGATTTTAGTAAATGTACATGCACCAACTGAGGAGAAGGAAAAGAAAGAGTTTTTTAAGGTTTTAAGAAAAATTCTAAAGAAGTATAAGGAAATAATAATGATGGGGGATTTTAACACGGTTTTTAGTAAACAAGACATGGCAGAAGGAATGGTTTTTAAAACTGATACAGGGAGAAAAGAATTAAAAGCATTAATGGCAGAAAATAATATGATAGATGTATGGAGAGAAAGAAATGAAAGGAAAAACGAATTTTCAAGGAGACAAATAGTAGGGCAGTTTGTGTGCCAAACAAGAATCGACTTTATTTTATGTACGAGGAATGTGGAGAATTTTATCGAAAATATTAAGTATGAATACACAAGTTTTAGCGATCACAAGTTTTTATTTTTTAAAATGGACTGGAATAAAGTGCAAAGAGGGCCAGGAATATGGGTTTTAAATACAAAAATTTTAGAAAATGAAGACTATGTTTTAAAGGCTAAAGAAATTATAGAAAAAGAAAAGGAAAATGAAATGTATGAAGAAGATAAGAGAATATGGTGGGAGAACGTAAAGTTTTTAATAAAAAAATTCTCGATTAAGTACTGTAGTATAATACGCAAATGCAAAAGATACAAAGAAAAAGAAATAAAGGAAAGTTTGGAAGTGGAATTGAATAAAGAAAATAAAGATATACAAAAGATAAAGGAAATGGAGGAAAAATTGAAAGAAATAGAGGAAAAAGAATATGAGGGGGCGAGGTTAAGAAGCAAAGCTAAATATACGGTAGAGGGAGAAAAATGCACAAAGTTCTTTTTTGATTTGGAAAAAAAGAAAGGGAAAGCTGAAACGATAAAAGAGATTAGAGGGGAAAATGGGGAAATTGTAGAAGGGAATGAAAAGATTTTAGAAGAAATAAGGACTTTTTATGAAGATCTTTTTAGTACAAGGGGTGTAGAAGAAAACGAAAAAAGGGAATTGTTGAATCAGATAAAAGCAAAAATTAGCGAGGAAGATAAAAAAGAATGCGATCAAACAATCAGAGAAGAAGAGATAGAAAGAGCAATACAGCAGCTGAATAAAAAGAAAAGTCCAGGAATGGATGGTTTGGGAAGTGAATTTTATATATGTTTTAAAGAGATTTTAACAAAGATTTTAAATGGAGTTTTTAAAGAAATTTTTTAAAAAGAAGTAGTCAATGAGAGAATGGGTATGGGGATAACAAAACTGATATATAAAAAGAAAGGAGAAAAAGTAGATTTGAAAAATTACATGCCGATCACGATGCTGAACACAGATTTTAAGATTTTAGCAAAGGTTTTAGCAAACAGATTAAAGGAAGTAATACCAAGTATAATTGAAACAAACCAAGCATACGGAGTAAAAGGAAGGGATATAGCGGACATTACAATGAGCATAAGAGACACAATATGGTACATGAAAGAAAAAAAGGAAGATGGTTACGTAATTAGTCTAGATTTTGAAAAAGCTTTTGATAGGGTTGAACACGGGTATTTATATGATGTTTTAAAGAAGTTTGGTTTTGGGGGGGATTTTATCAAATGGATTAAGATTTTATATAAGGGCGCTTTAACAAGAATAAAATGTAATGGGTTTTTAACAGAATGTTTTAAAATTACAAGATCAATAAGACAGGGATGTCCGCTTTCAGCGTTATTATATTCACTTGTATCGGAACCGTTAGGATTAGCAATAAAACAAAAAGAGGAAATAATTGGAATTGAAATTGAGGAAAACAAAGCTGAAGGGAAGGTTTTTCAATATGCTGATGACACAACGATCATAGTAAAAGGAAAGGAGAGCGTTAAAGTAGTTATGAAGATTGTAGAAGAATATTGTAAAGGATCTGGGAGTAAAGTAAATGAAGATAAGACAGTATATATGAGATTTGGTAAAGCAATGGTTTTAAGGGATGTTTTTAATTTCAAGGAAGTGGAAGAAATTAGGATTTTAGGAATTTTAATGGGGAAAAATGAGAGGAAAGTAAGAGATGAAATATGGGAGCAACTAGTAACAGACATAGAGAGAAGGTTAAATTTTTGGAAATTGAGAACATTAAACTTGAAAGGGAAGGTTTTAATATTGAATGTTTTAATGGTTTCTAGGTTATGGTATGTTTTATATGTGTCGGAGATGCCATTGTGGACAGAAAAGAGATTGAAGAAATGTTTTCTTGACTTTTTATGGGAGGGGAAACCAGCAAGAATAGCTTTTAACACGATTTTAGGGGAAGTTGACAAGGGGGGTTTGGGTTTAATAGATGTGGAACAAAGAAAAAATAGTTTAAGAGTGAAAATAGTGAAGAAATACCTACAAGATGAGGGCAAACCAGAGTGGAAAAAGACGATGAAATATTTTTTAAACAAATGTGGGAATTTTAACATGGGGGATGGAATTTTATGGATGAAAACGAAGATTTGGATGACAGAACGATTACCAGAGTTTTATAGAGAAATTTTTAGTGCCTGGGAGAAATTTTTAGCCAAAGTAGAATATGATCCACATGGGAGAGAAAACATTTTAAATCAACCTCTTTTTTTAAACAAAAACATTTTAAAACAAGAGAAAGAAATGTTTTTAAAGAAATGGATGGAAGTGGGGATAACGAGAGTGAGAGACGTTTTATATGAATTCAAAGAAGGGTTTTTACCGACACAATTTATTGTGGATGCAATGGAGGAAGCAAAAGAGGATTACAGTGAACAAGAAATAATAAACAAATATGAAATAATTAAAAGTGCAATACCCGAAGAGTGGATTAAAAGAATAGAAAGTATGGAAGGAGAGCCAAAAGAGAAAGGTATTTATGTGAAATTAGGGGAAAAACTGTATGATTTTAAGGAATGTACTGTGAAAATGATTTATTGTTCTTTTAGAGATTGTGTTTTTAACCCTCTGGGGACCAGAGTGTTTTTGGGGCCCTTGGGATGTTTTGACATGCACTGACATTTGTGCTTTTTTCAGTTATTTATAAACATGTTAATGGCAAAGGTGTAAATTCACTCTATATAGCACAAACTTGGCTACCATGATGAGTGAGCAACATGTATGTACATGTTTGTATTTTTAATAGAATAATGTTTATGCGTGGTTATTGAAAAAAATAAAAATGAAAGTTGCTGAAATAAGACCACAAAACACATATTGATTATTTCTTCACAAGACTTTTGAAAATTGTATCACATAGCCTAGAATATTTGCTCCAAAACTATGTGAGAATCATCCTGACTACTCATTCAGATAAGTCAATAAAGTCTTTTACATTTTTAATGACGTGTTTTGTTTGAGAAAGCTTTATGCAGGAGGCGTGGTCTCTCATTAATATGTGTGGAATTTCACACCTGAGAAAGACAAAGACCCTCCCCATAATGGCCCTATTAGGTGCTATCAGGCCATATCATTACAGGAGCCTTGCACAAAGAATGAGGAGATTTAAAAAAGAATGGCTTTTAGATTGTTTGGATTTATATAAGGAAAATACAGGGTGCATACGTCTGGACACTTCTATCACACACCCTTCACCATATAGACATGGTTTTATTTCAGTTCAAAGTTCAAAGTTAGAGTTGGAAACATCTTGAAAAGAAAATTGTCTTTCTCCATAAATGTCTTAGTTTGATCATACATATTTCAAAGTTGAGGATTCATTATTTTGATATAGCTTGAACAAACACTATAACATCTTAGTTGATTAGTTTATTGACAAAACATACTATATATTTAACATATGAGCAGAAACTCCTAAAAAAAGCTTATTTGATGTCTATTTTAGAGTAAAAACTTTATCCAAAACGAGTCAACGAAATGTTATTTAGTCTGTAACAGTGCGTATCTGTGCGTTCATTCATTCATTCACACACACACACACACACACACACACACACACACACAAACATGATTCACATTTAACAGTACGCTATTTTTCCGTTTACAGACACTAACGTTATTCTATATCGCGATTAGAACAAAGCACTTGCAAAAAACACTTACTTCTCAGCTGAATCTGTTCATCCTCGCAGTGAAAATAAACCCAGTGGTAAATGTCCCAGGATTGTTCCTCATATAGCCGCGCAAGACGACAGTAGATTAATCTGACTAAAAAATAATGTGTGTTTTCAGAGTTTATGGGCGTTAACGCGTCTCAATGTGTTGCTTCACATATTTGCGTTTGAATAGCGCGTGCTCTCCGTGGGCGTGTCACATTACCAGTGATAATCAGCTGAGAGAACGATAATGAGACGGGCTGACACGTCTCTCTTTTTATATAGATGACATAAACGGAGAATATTAATTTTAGTTTTGAATCGGATCATTTAAAAGTACAAACTCAAACGATTTAAAAGATATATTGCTTATGGCTGGGTGAATAGTATTAGCTGAGTTGTGTTGAAGATTAGAGACGTGCTCCAGAAAAAAAGTTCACGGTGACTGAGAGGCAGAACGCACACCCTGTTTATTTTCTTTATTTTACAAAAGCACAATATTTTATTTCGATTGTATGTGGGCACATAAAAAAGTAGACATTTAACAGATTATTTTCTCATATTTCTTAACTCTATATGAACAGAAATGATGGTAGTACTTTAAGTCTATTTTTCTGCTATGTGAAAAAAAACGACCAAAACGCGCCCGCGCGTTTCTGGTCCCCAGAGGGTTAAAGAGCCAATTGCAAATGGATACTGGGTGCAGAAATTCAAAGATTTTAAAAAAGAGTGTATATGGAGAAACATGAGGGGGAGCAGGGTTCCTGCACACTTTTGAAAGTCAAATTTAAGGCTTTTTAAGACCTTTTTAAGACCTTAAGAAATCAAAATTAATACCGTACATTAGGGCTGTGCAGTATTGACAAATATATCTTGATATTTTTAACGTTTTGTTGATAATAACTAGATGATATTTTACTGATTGTGTTTTTGTGCTGGTGCCATGGCTGGTTTAGGTCTGTTGTTGACAGCTGACTCACGAAGATATTCATATTTTTCATATTCTATGCAGTGGTCGGTTCACAGCAGTGACAGAAATTAATATTTTGATTAAGGGGCAATATTTGCCACCTTAAATTGATTTTTTCAGGGGCATTTTCACCTATATATGGACATTTTTTCTAAACTTATTTAGAGTTATGCATCACCTTTAATGTCAAATACTATCATTCAAATTAAATTATACAGTAATTATACAATAATACTTAATTATATAATAATCATACAGTACCACTGTTACCAGTCAAATTAAATCATTTAATCAAAATCCATCTTTGCAGTGCAGAGGTGACAGAAGCTGCATCAGAAGTGGCATTAATATATTTACACTCCATTTACAACTGCATAAATAAAGCTATGAGATATATATTTTTAAATCAATATTCAATATTTAAATATGAAATGATTTCTAATTTTAACATTTTATTTAAAGGGTACTTTAAATATGAAACCGCAGCGGCAAATCAGTCTTAATAAGTGAGTTGAGGGAGTCATTCATTCAACCGATTCGTTCAAACGGCTGATTCATTCGGGAAAGAAGCAAGTGATTCGTTCAAAACGCGGATTTCAGTCAAGAAATCATCGCTGTCGGTTGCATTGAGACTCTGCTACGGTTTCATTTTGAAATGATAGTGGGCGAAATAAAGGGAAAACAAACAATATTGTGTCTAAAAAGTAGTTTCAATGTTAACTTATTTATATTATACAACTGTTAAATTAACAATATCACACTTGGAATCGTGCACGGGACAACGGCACTCTTTCTGATGTGATATTCTAATATAAGAACATAATATGATATAAATATAAGACAAAAACTAATTTGGGGACATAACAGTTAACCGTTACACTGCACACATCACGCAGTGAAAGCACGAGACAAATGCGATGTCAGCTCGCAGTGCCTCGTACATTGTTAAAACAATGATTACAATATCATAATAGACAATACACATCGCACACCATACGCACATAAAGAATGAACTTACAACTGAACTGACATTTACGACCTCTCTTCTCTTTCTCTCCTCTCGCGTGCAGGAGACAGTTATGCTGCCGCGACTCGCGAGTGACGCGAAATGTCACGTGAACTAGCAAATCCACAAAGATAGAATAATAAATAAATAAAAATACGTACGCTAATTAGATAGTTTTAATTTGGAAAGCTTTTATATATGTCTAAGTCAAAGTGTCATCTAAAATTTAAGACCTTTCATAAGTAAAAATAAGACTTTATAAGACTTTTTATGGTCTTAAATTTTAAAAATCTAATTTAAGACTTTTTAAGACTTTTTAAGGATCCGCGGGAACCCTGGGGGAGGTGTGTAGAGACAAAATTGGAATGTTTGGAGTATTTTATAAGGCATAAAGTGGTTTTTACTGACGCAATTTTAAATAAAATTGGAATGGAGCAAAACGCACTGTGTAAAGTGTGCCAGGAAAAGGAAGAGTGGATTTTACATATATTTTTATATTGTAAAGAATTGGATGAATTTTTAAAGAAACGTAAATGTTTAATTAAAGATGTGACTGATGAGTGGGATGAAAATGGAATGGAATGGAACAGAGTGGTGATGTTTGGTTGGGAAAAGAAGTGTCAAAGCAAGAGTTTTATAAATCTGTGTGTAATGCTAATGAAAAGTGCAATATGGGAGAGAAGAATTATAGCTAAAAAGGAAAAAATTGTGTTGGATGTTTGGACTGTGTTTAAAAGGAAAACGGAATTATATTTTGAAAGATTGTATGTGTATTTTAGAGGTGAAAAGATGTTGGATGTTTTTTATGATGTTTTTACCCCAAAAGTTCGTTGTGTTTTAAAAGATTTAATGTGGAAGCTGCTGGGAACCGAAGGAGATTTTTAAATTATGTATGTAAATGGAAGACATGTGATGAAGAGATGTTTGTATAATAACAACTGTATTTTTATTGTATTTAATTGTATTGTATTTTATTGATTGAAATTTCTTAATAAAAAAAAAAAAAAAAAAAGCACGCCCGATCTCGTCTGATCTCGGAAGCTAAGCAGGGTCGGGCCTGGTTAGTACTTGGATGGGAGACCGCCTGGGAATACCAGGTGCTGTAAGCTTTTTAGTTTACTTCACTAATGTTCTAACCTTTTAAATAGGCCGATTTTGGCAGCAGTTTTCGCTTACGGCCATACCACCTTGAGCACGCCCGATCTCGTCTGATCTCGGAAGCTAAGCAGGGTCAGGCCTGGTTAGTACTTGGATGGGAGACCGCCTGGGAATACCAGGTGCTGTAAGCTTTTTAGTTTACTTCACTAATGTTCTAACCTTTTAAATAGGCCGATTTTGGCAGCAGTTTTCGCTTACGGCCATACCACCTTGAGCACGCCCGATCTCGTCTGATCTCGGAAGCTAAGCAGGGTCGGGCCTGGTTAGTACTTGGATGGGAGACCGCCTGGGAATACCAGGTGCTGTAAGCTTTTTAGTTTTCTTCACTAATGTTCTAACCTTTTAAATAGGCCGATTTTGGCAGCAGTTTTCGCTTACGGCCATACCACCTTGAGCACGCCCGATCTCGTCTGATCTCGGAAGCTAAGCAGGGTCGGGCCTGGTTAGTACTTGGATGGGAGACCGCCTGGGAATACCAGGTGCTGTAAGCTTTTTAGTTTACTTCACTAATGTTCTAACCTTTTAAATAGGCCGATTTTGGCAGCAGTTTTCGCTTACGGCCATACCACCTTGAGGGCGCCATAGAGCATTCAGGAAGTGAGTTGGCAGTTTGTAGTGAGTAGTAGGTGAGACAGGCTCACCAATTTTCCGTTTTTTATTTCAATTTTGTTTTGTTTTTTCAGTTAGGAAAGTTTTTTTTTTTGAGAGGGTTTTTCGTATTATTATTTTTTTATAATAAAAAATTCTTTGTTCTTTGTCCGTTAAATCCATATTTTTTGTTGTCTTAAACCCCAAACAGTAAAAAACTGTTTGGGGTTTAAGACAACAAAAAATATGGATTTAACGGACAAAGAACACGGACTGGTAAAACGACATGATATGGGATATACGGAACCAGGATATGTTGCAGACATGACTGAAAGGAATATAAATGAAGGAAATGGAGAAAACAATAAGGAAACATGGGCGATGGTGGTTTCAAGGAGAAATCAAGAAGGAAAATCAAATGGACAAAAACGGAAAGAAGATCTACAAATAACTGAAGGAATGGGAATTGAGAAAGAAGTTGGAGAAAAAAGACATGATCTATCTCAAAGACAACAAATGATAAAGAGAGTAAGTAATCAAGCAAGGTATCAGAGGGAATATAAGAAAGAAGCAACATTAACAATGACTGTTAAAGATTTAGACAACATAACAATAATAATGATAATTAAAGCAGTTGAAGACAAAGTTGGAATTGGAAAGCTGATTGGACTAAGAAGAAAGAGTAATAATGAGTTTGAAATGACTTTGGGAAGTGAGATGGACTGTGATTTGCTGTTGAATGGAATAATGATTAACGGACAAGAATGCGAGATGAGGAAACTGTGTGCAGCAGAAAGAATGGTATCCTTCTTGAGTCTGCCCAGCTACATAGAGGATGATGAAATCAGTCAAAAACTGATCAATTGGGGTGTAACTCCCATTCTGCCTCTAAGACGGAGATACCATCCAGGGAAAACGGTGGCGGACGGAACACGGTTCCTGAGAGTAAAGTTTACACAAGAGGTGACTTCTTTGCCATATAATACAAGTTTCATGACTGAAGAAGGAGTGCAGTACTTCAGAGTTATCCATGATAATCAAGTGAAGACATGCAGGATCTGTGCAAGTCCGGAACATGAAAAAAAGGACTGCCCTCAATTCCTATGCAGAAACTGTCTTGCGCAGGGGCATTATGCGCGGGAGTGTAAAGTCCCGCGGTGCCAAGGCTGCCAGAAGACAATGTTAAGATGCAGATGTGAGAGAAACGACGAGGAAAATGAAGATACAGGAATGGAAATACAAGAGGTGATGGGAGTTACAACAATTGAGAGTTTAAATGATTCACAAAGGCAGACTCAAGGACAGGAAGATAAACAAGATGAAGAGGAAGAGGAGAACACTAAAATAGATGAGAATGAAGAAAAGAATGAGGATGGAGAACAAGGAATGGAGATGGGAATAGAAGCGAAAAAAGAGGATGTAAACTTGATTGATTTTTCTAAGGAACAGGACGATGTGGACACTAATGGACTGGACTATGGAAAAGGACAAGGAAAGGAAAAAGCGGAGGAGAAGGGAATAAAGATACTGACTGAGGTAAGAGGAGCAGACAATGGAGGGGGAATTCGTGGAATGGAAAACAAAGGAAAAGAGAGACTGAATAGAGGTGTTAAAGCAAAAAAAGGGGGCCTAGACATTCAACAGGTTCTTAAAAAGCAGAAGATAAGAAGAGGAGAGCTAAAGGAAAGGCTGGAGAGGAGGAAAAAATAATGAAACGGTTTGAATGGTGGTTTTTTGCCTATTCAATCTTTTCTTTGATGGGCTCCATAAGTATTATATCACTGAACGCTAGAGGATTATCCAAATGTCAAAAGTTTGAAAGATTAATGTGTCTGACCAAACAATGTGATGTGATATGTTTACAAGAAACGAAATGGGAAGATAAAATAAGTGATGAAATAAGAAAATTATGGAACGGAGAAATATATAGTAATTGTGATATGGAAAGAAAGAGAGGGGTAGCAATTTTAATAAGAAAAGGGATTTTTGAAGAAGTACATTTAGATTATAAAGATACAAATGGAAGAACAATAATTGTTAATTTTTTGTGTAATGGAAAAGAAATGAAAGTGTGTAACATACATGCACCAAATGATGAAAGAGAAAAATTTAAATTTTATAAGGATATGAATGAGTTAATAGGGAAACATGAAAACATTATAGTGTTAGGTGACTTTAATACTGTAATACAGAGAATTGATGTAGATGATTCAATGGGATTTAGAAGAGATAGAGGGAGGAATGAAATACACAATATAATGGAGAAATATAATATGGTGGATGTGTGGAGAGAGAGGAATGGTATGAAAAGAGAATATTCAAGAAGACAAATTGTGGACAGAGTTCTAAAGCAAAGTAGAATAGACTTATTTTTATGTAAGAAAAGGGAAGCTTTTTATGTCACAAAGGCTTCGTACAAAAATTATAGTGAGAGTGATCATGATTTTTTATGGATATCAATGAATTTTGACGAGGTTGATAAAGGACCGGGGGTGTGGGTACTAAATACAGAACTTCTAAAAAATGAAATATACAGAATGGAAATAGAAAGCATAATAATACATAGTGTTAATGATGAAATGTATGACATGGAAAAAGGGTATTGGTGGGATATTCTAAAAAATAGAATAAAACAATTCTCAGTGGATTATTCAAAAAAGTTGCAAAAAGCCAAAAAGGTGAAAGAAAATAAGATAAAAAAAGAGTGGGAAGAAGAAATGAGGAAAGTAAGTGAGAATGATGGGAATATTGATAAGATAATAGAATTACAGGAAGAATTAAAGAAAATAGAAGAAGAGAAGTGCAAAGGAGCAATAATAAGAAGTAGGGCAAAAGACATTGTAGAAGGAGAAAGAAGTACAAAATATTTTTATGATTTAGAAAAAACAAGACAGAGAGCGGATATAACAAAAAGTATTAAAACACAAGATGGGAGGATTGTAGAAGATAAAATAGGAATTTTGAAAGAAATCAGAGAATTCTATAAGGATTTATTTACTGAAAATGAGGTCGTTTTAGAAGAAGAAGATTTTTTACTGAGTAAAATACAGGTTAAAGTTAATCAGGGAGACAAGGAAATGTGTGAGAGTGAGATAACGGAATTAGAAATAGAAATGGCAATTGATCAATTGAAAAATGCTAAAAGTCCTGGAATAGATGGATTACCAGTTGAATTTTATAAGACGTTTAAAGCTGTTTTATGTCCAATTTTAAACGAAATATTTATAGATATTTTTAGAAAAGGGAATCTAACTAATAGTATGAAGAAAGGTATGGTGAAAATAATTTACAAGAGAAAAGGGGATAAGAGAGAACTGAAAAACTACAGACCACTAAGCATGCTGAATACAGATTACAAAATATTAGCCAAAATTTTAGCCAATCGACTGAAAATAGTAGTACCAAATATAATTACAACAAATCAAGCATATGCTGTTTTAAAAAGAGATATCACTGATGTCATTAACAATATTAGAGATATGATATGGTACATGAAGGAGGAGAAAGAAACAGGATATATAATAAGTGTGGATTTAGAAAAGGCTTTTGATAGAGTTGAACACAAATACTTGATGCATGTTATGGAGAGATTTGGGTTTGGGGAGATTTTTTTAAAATGGATAAAATGTCTATATACAGATATAAGTAGTTGTGTGAAAGTGAATGGTTTTTTAACTAAAGATTTTAAAATAACAAGATCAATCAGACAAGGGTGTCCTTTGTCAGCATTATTATATACAATAGTATCCAAAGCTTTAGGACTGGCAATAGAACAGGAAAAGAACATACAAGGAATACGCATAAAAGGAGAAGAATCAGAACAAAAAATATTTCAATATGCAGATGACACGACTTTGTTTGTAAAAGATATTAAAAGTATGGATAAAGCAATGGAAGTTTTAGAAAGTTATTGTAAAGGAACAGGGGCAAAAGTTAATAAAGAAAAAACCACATACATGAAAATTGGATTACCAAATGATTTACATAATAAAATGCAATTTAACCCTCTGGGGACCAGAGTGTTTTTGGGGCCCTTTGGATGTTTTGACATGCACTGACATTTGTGCTTTTTTCAGTTATTTATAAACATGTCAATGGCAAAGGTGTAAATTCACTCTATATATCACAAACGGGGCTACCATAATATGTGAGCAACATGTATGTACATATTTGTTTTTTTAAGAGAATAATGTTTATGCGTGGTTATTGAAAAAAATAAAAATGAAAGTTGCTGAAATAAAACCACAAAACACATACTAAATATGTGTCCACAAGACTTTTGACTAATGGATGTTGTCGCTTCGAGTTCTGGCTTCAAAATGATGTGAAAATCATCCTGCCTGATCGTTCACATAACACAATAACATTCATTTATACTTTGTATGACAGTTTTTTGGTCAGAAGAGGTTTATGCGTGGGAGTGGTAATGGCCTATCAATATTAATGAGCTTCAGACCAGGGGTGTGACAGACACTCTCCCAATGGCTAATGGCCCATCAAGTGAGGCAGCCTGAACAAAGAATGAGAGGAGATTCAAAGGTTTTCAATCTGTTTTATTGTAATTACTCTATGTGGAGAAACTAAATGTTCTAAATTTGCTCTAAGCAAATCAAATGTGAGTAAAATAAATAAATAATCAGTCGGCTATAAACAAAGCAATTGTGAGCGATAAATAAACAAAACTAAAGGCAGGTATCTCACAGTAAATGCATATACCCCATTGATGCGGGCTCTAAGCAAATCAAATGTGAGTAAAATAAACAAAACTAAAGACAGGTATCTCACAGTAAATGCTTATGCCCCATTGATGCGGGCTCTAAGCAAATCAAATGTGAGTAAAATAACAAAAGTAAAGGCAGATCGCTATCCTCGCAGACCACGCCTGTCATTACTTACTTACTTGTCATTTTCAATTGTTCTCAAAACTGAGCGACACCGGTTGCGTGCCCTCCTCCCAGTGTGAGTTGCAGGTGAAGGTGAGAGTGATGCTACCACATTCCTATAAAAATAATAATATTAATAAAGGTTTAACAAAGTACTATGCCAGCACATGCATAACTGATGGACAATCAGCATGTTGATAAAATAACAAAAAATAAGCTTTTATATTAACATTACCAATCACTAATTGTAATATTAGCATGCATAACAACAACACAATTTTTGCAAAGCCACACAGGCACATATGCATATTGTATCGTCACTAAGTAGGCCTATATAAACAAAATTGAACTAACATCTGTAAAATAGTGGGTATATGTACTTACTCTTTCTGATTTCCGTCTGTGTTGTTGCGTGCCCTCCTAGTGCGAGTTCCAGTTGATGGTGAGAGTGAGCAAGCTACATTCCTTTCAAAAAAAGTTGAAAACTTATTATCATAATTTACAGAGTAGGCCTACTATTCCAGCACATGTATAACTGATAGGCATTAGCATGCTGATAAAACATATGTAACATTATCAACCAACCTCCAAATATAAATAAATATATTATCACTAAGTAGCCTATATAAACAAAATTGAACTAACATCTGTAAAATAGTGGGTAAATATCTACTTACTCTTTCTGATTTTCGACTGTGTTGCGCGCCCTCCGAGTGGCAGGTGAAGGTAGTGATGCTGCAACTACATTCCTTTAAAAAAAGTTGAAAACTATTATTACATAAATATTTCAAAGTATAGTACCATTGGCCTATAGTATGAATAACTGATGTGAAAAATGGTAGACGCATGCTGTATATGCGTGTCAATGTGCCATTACCGGAGATAGCACTAACATTAAACATTAACACATTTGCGCACTTCATCAACCGGGCATATTTACACATTTCAGCACATTTACAACAGATATTTGCGAGGCAATGCAAGCACACGCTTAGTTGATGATAATGAGGCAGCAGAAACACTATAGCCTAGTCAAAATATAATCTAAACATAGATAATATTTTTTAAATATCATTTTACATATCATACAGCATTTAGCCTATAGGCTAGACAATTTAAATGTAAGTAAAACCTGCCTATTAAGATATATTTTAAATTTCAATACTCTGAATAGGCCACTGGATGGCAAGTCTGGAAATAGTCCAACCAGTAAAATATGTACATGTTTATATAAAATAGCTTGTCAACTAATGTAAGTTCAACTAAAAGACTTACTCATCCGAAATTGTATCCATGGCTGGATCAAGTCGCTCTTCAAAATACAAACGCTCATCGTCGGAGTCCCGCTCTTCTTCTGAGGAAAATGTGAACTCTTCGTCACTGTCCAGGACGAGCTGAAGAGCTTCCGCGCCGGTGTATCGTGTCATCTTCCAAATGCGCAGGAAAGTGAGTGAATCTTATTATGAAACTTGCTGCTTTTAAGGCATTTGCCTGGGGGCGTTTCTATTTTGCAAATGGCCTCAACACATTATCTTATGAATAGCGCGCTCTGCGAGTGGGTGTGAACAAATTAACGATAATGAGCTGAGACAGGAGAAACTGTACTTCTCTTTAGTTTTATACAGTTTACATTGCAGGAGAATATTTGTTTTAAATGTGAATTGTTTTATTTAAAAGTAGAAATTTAAAGCGTTCTTTAGAGGTATGTTTCATGTTTGTGTGATAAGTATTAGCGGAGTTTCCGTTAATTTTCCAGACATGTTTCAGAAAGATTTTTGCGGAGACAGAGTGAGCTGAAAGCGCACCCTGTTTATTTTATTTATTTTAAAAAAAACACACGGTTTTGATGTTAATGTGAGTGTACACAAAAAAAGAAGACCCTCTATAGTTTATAATCATGTATTGATTTTATTTATATGACCATAAATGACGGAGTATTTTAAGTCTATGTTGCTGCTATGTGAAAAAAAAACAGCAAAACGCGCGGGCGCGTTTCTGGTCCCCAGAGGGTTAAGGAAGAGAAGAAGAATATGAAAATTGTAGGTATAAGGGTTGGAGAAAATGAAAATGAAATAAGGGAAGTGGTATGGGAGGAGGTTTTAAAAGGAATGGAAAAGAGATTAAATTTCTGGAAATTAAGAGGTTTATTTTTAAAAGGGAAGGTTTTAGTTATTAATTCTTTATTTTTATCAAAAATGTGGTATGTATTAGGTTCTGTGAGTTTGCCTATATGGGTGTATAAAAAAATTAAAGCTATTGTTTTAAAATTTTTATGGGAGGGGAAACCATCGAAAATTGCATATGACACTTTAATTGGAAAGGTGGAGGAAGGAGGGTTAGGACTAATAGATCCATTAATAAGAATGAAAAGTATAAGAATAAAAACTGTTAATAAATACTGGAAACATGGGAAATATGCGTGGAAGGGTGTAATGAACTATTTTTTAAATAAATGTGGAAAAATGGGAGATGATGTTTTATGGATGAAGCTAAAAGAAAACATGATGAACGGAATACCAGAGTTTTATAAAGAGGTTGTAAAAGCATGGGGTGATTTTAAAAAGCATGTTGTTTGTACGTCTTTTACCAGGGAAGAGATTCTAAGACAACCATTGTTTTTAAATAATCAAATTAAAAAGGGAGAGGAGACCATTTTTTATAAAAAATGGTTTTATGCGGGGATAAAGCAAATAAAGGACATATTGTATGAAGTGATACCTGGTTTTGTACCAGTGCAAGTAATAAGAGACGCAATTGTGGAAAATTATGAAAATGAAACTAAAACAGTCTTAGAAAAACAATACAAACAAATGAAAGAAGTAATACCGGAAGAATGGATAAATGTTTTAGAAGGTACGGAAGAAACAAAATGTAATGATGGAATGATGATTCATTTTAAAAGTAATGACAAACAACATGCTTTTAAAGATGGTATTTTAAAGATGTTTTATTCTTGTTTATGTAAAGATGTTTTTATCACACCAAGAGCAGAAGGATATTGGCAAAGATTATATCCAGGCATGGAAATTAAGAAAACATGGCAAAATCTAAGAGCTTGGTGGAAAAGCCCTATTTTAGAAAACTTTGATTATATTTTAAGGCATAATTGTTTACTAAGTGAAATGAGACTGTGTAAAATTGGGATGGCGAGTGATGCAAGATGAAGGTTTGCTACATCTTTTTTTTATATGCACAGGGTTAAAATGTTTTATAAAAAAAGTAAAAGAAATGTCAAGTAAATTGGGTGTAGAACAAAGATGTATTAATGAAGAATGGGAAACAATGTTGTTATTTGGTTTTAAAGGTAATGTTAAGAATGAGTGTTTTTTAAATCTGATATTAACCATTGCTAGATTTGTAATTTGGAGTAGAAGAAACATGGTCAAACAAAAGAAAACAAGAATACCTGTGTGCAAACTTTTTAAGGTAAAGATGTGTTTTATTTTAAATGTTTTATTTGATTATTGTAATATGAATCAAGAGAAAGATGTTTTTGTCAAAAAATTTGTAAATGATAACCCATTTATTGAAATGACATGGTTTCGTTTTAATGTTTTGTTGCCAGAATGTGATTCAGACTGTTTTTAAATGTATTAACATGTTTTAAATAGAAAAAAAAAAAAAGCAAAAAAAAAAAAAAAGCACGCCCGATCTCGTCTGATCTCGGAAGCTAAGCAGGGTCGGGCCTGGTTAGTACTTGAATGGGAGACCGCCTGGGAATACCAGGTGCTGTAAGCTTTTTAGTTTACTTCACTAATGTTCTAACCTTTTAAATAGGCCGATTTTGGCAGCAGTTTTCGCTTACGGCCATACCACCTTGAGCACGCCCGATCTCGTCTGATCTCGGAAGCTAAGCAGGGTCGGGCCTGGTTAGTACTTGGATGGGAGACCGCCTGGGAATACCAGGTGCTGTAAGCTTTTTAGTTTACTTCACTAATGTTCTAACCTTTTAAATAGGCCGATTTTGGCAGCAGTTTTCGCTTACGGCCATACCACCTTGAGCACGCCCGATAGTGGTACAGTCCAAGGATTGAGTTGGTGAAAGAGCTAAAGAAGTAATTCTGTGTTTAAAACTTGAAAACTACGTATTTTTTTGGTTATATTTAAGAATAATTTTGAGCATCAAAGGTAGAAGGTAATTTAAGTTGACAGTGTTCCCCCGACAGCTTTTGCTGTTAGGGGGACCAGCGTTTCCAAGTTGTTCTCTGCAATGGCGGCAGAAAGCATGGCAGCAAACAAAGAAATCAAAATGAAAGATGGACAAATGGCAAAAGGAAAGAATATTGGAAATGGCGACGAGAAAGGATATCATTCTAACAAACGGATGGGAGATGATCAACAAGAGAGAAGAAATAACAGAAGAGAGGTATGTGAAGAGCAGCGCACAGAGAAATATTCCAAAGAGCTGACTGTGGAAGTTGAGGTAGCAGGAGCTGCAAACATTTCCATGATGGATTTATTGAGAGAGGTGAAGAAGGTGTGTGGAGAAGTTGTTGGATGCAGAGTGAGAGGAGAAAGAGCTTATGAACTGACAATGAAAGATGAAGGGGCAAAGAAGAAACTAATGGACGGTGTAAGGGTGAAGGGGGCAATAGTACATGCCAGAAGCATTATAAATAATGAAATGGTTGTGTCATTTATTAACCTGCCAGTTTATCTTGAGGATGGGAAAATATTGGAAAAGCTGGAAGAGTGGGGGGTACAACCCCTGTCTGCAATCAAGCGCCAGGTGTGGCCGGGAACAAATATGGTGGATGGCACAAGATTTTTAAAAGTGAGATTTACAGATGAAGTGCGCTCACTGCCTTATTCGACCAGATTCGACACAATGAGAGGAGCGGAATACTTCCGTGTAATACATGATAGACAAGTACGTGTCTGTAGATTGTGCATAAAACCGGGACATTTGTTCAAGGAATGCCCAGAGTTCAAATGTTTTGCATGTGGAAAGGTGGGGCACTATGTGAGGGAGTGCGGAGAGCGGGGAGCAAGAGAAACGGGAGAGGAAGGGGAACAACAGGACGATGACGAGAGGAGGGAAGAGGATCAACAGGACGATGACGAGAGGAGGGAAGAGGATCAACCAGAGAACCAAAACATGGAGTGCGGAGATGGCGTCGAAGGTGCATATGGTGGAGGAGAGAGCGCTGATGGACAAGATAAAATGAAATGGGGATGGAGAGTTGAGACAACAAGCGAGGAGACTGATGATGAAGAAAGGATGGAAGAGGGAAAGAACGATGAGTACGGGGAGGAAGAAGAGGATGGCAAGCAAGCAACGCCTGGGAGGGAGAAGAAAGTAGAGCAAGAAGCAGTACCCCATGAGAATAAAAGTGGACAAGACCAAGAGACAGGTTTGCGAAATAGGCAGATGAATGCCCAAAGACAGAATGGCAAAAGAAAGGCGGAAAGAGACAAAGACGGAAATGAACAGATAAAGGAGCCGCGCTCTGGTACGTGAACTTTATGTGCTGATGGTATCAGATGTTTTGTTTAAGTCTTTTTATTTTTTATTTTTGTTGTTGTTGTATGATTACTGTTACTTCGGTAAATACAAATGGACTGAGGAATATGACTAAGTTGAAGGAGGTAAAATTCACTTACCGGAGTGATATTATTTGTATTCAAGAAACTAATTGGGATGAAGATAAAGTAAAAGAAGTAAGGGAAGTATGGAAGGGTGATATTTACTATAATAATGGTGCAAGAAATGCGAGCGGAGTAGCGGTGATGATTAAAAAAGATAAGATTGAAAATGTAAGGCAGGTGTACAGAGACCAGGTAGGTAGAATTTTAGTATTAGAGTTTGAATATAAAGGTATTGAATTTAGATTAATTAATATATATGTTCCCAATGTAGAATGTGATAAGAGATCTTGCATAGAAGAGCTAAGGGGGCTAATCCTGGGAAGGTGTATAATAGTGGGTGATTTTAATACCAAATGTAGTAGATTAGATGTCGGGAAAGGGGGGAGTTTCAGGTGGGAAAAGTCAAGAATAATGTTGATGGAAATGATGAAAGATAAAGGATTGATAGATGTATGGAGATATGAGAACCCAGAGAAGAGAGAGTTTACAAGGAGGCAGATGAAAGATGGAAAATTAAAACAGAGTAGGATTGATCTTGTGTTGGTACAAGGTGACACTATAAACTATATAGATGAAGTAAGACATCAGGCGAATCATTTTAGTGATCATGATGCTGTTAGATTTGGAGTTAAAGTAGGGAAAAGAGAAGTGAGCGGGGGGATGTGGATATTAAATGCAGGATACATTGGGGAGGAAGGGTATAGACAGCAGATAAAAGAATTGTTTGTTCAAGAAAACCAGTGGTTGGAAGAAAGTCTGAAGAGGGATAAATTAAATGATGAGATTGGAAAGAGATGGGAAGAGACGAAGGATAAAATAAAAACTTTAAGTATAAGGTATAGTAAAGGAAGGAAAAAAAATATGATGAAAGAAGAAAGGGAGCTCAGAGAGAAAGTAAGGATAGAGCTTAGTAAGGCTGATGATGAAGAAGGATATAGTATGGAAAAGTATGTAGAGGCGAAAATGCAGTTGGAGAGATATGAGAAGGAAAAATGCAGAGGGGCAATTTTAAGAAGCAAGGCGAAATATGCACTCGAAGGAGAGAAGTGCACGGGATATTTCCTAGGGTTGGAGAAAAGAAGGCAGAGTAAGACATACATCCATGAAATACATTCAAAAAAGAAAGAGATAATTACAGACTATGTGGAGATTTTAGAGAGGGTGCAAGAGTTTTACGGTGAGTTATATAAGAGAGGATGTGTAGATGAGGCAAGCATAGATGAAGTATTTAAGTGTGTTGAGAGTGAACTCGGAAAAGAAGATATGAGATGGTGTGATAGAGAGATAGAGGAAGAAGAAGTTATAGCTGCAATAGAAGGTTTAAAAAGCGGGAGAAGCCCTGGGAGTGATGGGATAGGGGCAGAATGGTATAAAGTTTACAAAAATGAAGTAGCACATATACTAGTAGAGGTATATAAGGAAATTGAAAGAAAGGAAGTAATCCAGGGTAAAATGGTAGAAGGAGTGATAACCTTGGTCTTTAAAAAAGGAAATAAATTAGATCTGGAAAATTATAGACCGATTAGTTTACTAAACACAGATTACAAGATACTCACCAAAATTCTAGTAAACAGGATGAAAAAAGTAATAGGAGATATAGTCCAGCCAACACAAAGCTACAGTATACCAGGAAGAGACATAGCTGATACGATCGCAACAATCAGAGATGTGATTGAGTATATGAAAAAAGATGGAAAAGGTGGGATAGTGGTGGGGATAGACTGGAATAAGGCATTCGATAGAGTTGAGCACAATTTTTTATTTAAGGTTCTAGAAAAGTTTGGTTTTGGGGAAAGAATGGTGGGATGGGTAAGGAGATTGTATTGTAGTGCCAGAAGTTGTATAAAAGTGAATGGCGTCTTAACTGACACATTTGAGGTGGGAAGATCAGTGCGACAAGGATGCCCCTTATCAGCGTTGTTATATGCTATCTCTGTAGAACCCTTGGCCTTATTAATTAAGGCAGATAAAACAATAAAAGGAATTGAGTTGCCATTTGGAGGGAAATGCGTAATAAACCAGTACGCCGATGATACGACAGTAACAGTAAGAGAGATAAGCAGTGTAAAGAAAGTCTTAGAGTTGGTGGAAAAGTATGGAATGGCATCTGGTGCGAAGATAAACAGAGATAAATCAGAAATAATGTACATAGGAGAAGTAGAAAGTACTGATGTAGGCTTGAGAGTGGAGGAAAAGTATATGAAGGTTTTAGGTATATATTTGGGGGTAGATTCTAATGACGCGAGAGATGTAACATGGACTGGGGTAATAAACAGGATAAGAACAGTCTGCACAGCATGGAGAGGGAGAAAACTGAGGTTAAAAGGGAAAATAATAGTGGTTAATAATCTCATGTTGTCTGTTTGTGTATATACAATGAGTGTAATTGAAATGCCTGAGTGGGTGATGAACGAGTTAAACAAAATTGTATGTGACTTTATATGGGAAGGGAAGGGAGTTAAAATTGCACAAAAAACATTGGTTGGGAGGAAAGGAGAGGGTGGATTAAAGCTGATTGATTTAAGAACAAAAAAGTGTGCAATAAGAATAAAAACTGTTAGAAAATATATGGAAAGAAGATGGGATTATGGTTGGAGGGAGTTTTTGAAGAAATATATCGATGACGTGGGGGGAATAGGAGAGTATGGGTGGTTTATGGGATTTAAGCAATCAATGACGGAAAGAATACCTGGTTTGTACAGAGAGGTGATAGAGGCATGGAGACAATTATTGCTGAAAATAGAGTATGAATGCACAGAGGTGCAAGAATTTATAAATTTGCCACTGTTTTTAAATGAGAAATTTAAACACAACGGTAGAACGATATATGAGCCCAAATTTATAGAGGCCGGAATAAGGCAAGTAAAGGACATCATATATGAAGTTATTCCGGGGTTCCTAAGAAAGAACTGCATATATGACTCAGTATGTGAGTTGGAAGGAATGGAAAGTAGAGAAAAGGTGAATAGAATATACGAAAGAATCAAAGCAAGTATGCCAGCAAAGTGGGTGAATATTATAGAGGGTAGTTGTGTAAAGAAAAAGCAACAAGATTTACCTGAGGTGTACATAATAAAAGGCGAGGAGAGATATAGTATAAAAAGCATAAGTGTGAAGAAAGTATATGACTTGTTAATAATAGATCAAATTAAGGAGCCAGCATCTGAAAAAGTTTGGAGTAGAGTATTTGAAGATAATGTAAAGATGGATGTAAAGAAAATTTGGTCAAATCTAGATATAAAATACAACACTATAGAATGCGAAAACAATGATTTCTTAATTAGGCACAATAGGATTTATACCAACATGGTATTAAATCAAATAAATAGAAATATCAATGCGATGTGTGATGTATGTAATGCTGATAATGAGAGTTTTCTGCATTATTTTCTAGAATGTGATGAACTAAAGGATTTTTTTGCTTTTTTAAAAAGTCTGTTAAAAAAGAACTGTTTTGATGAGGTGGATTTGGAAAAAGATTGGAAAAAAATATTTTTATTTGGAGTGTTTTTGAAAAAGAAGTCAAAAGACTTTTGGTTTATCAACTACGTGTTAAGCCATGCCAGGCTAGCGGTGGTGTACAGACGGAATTATGCACACTTTGAAGGAAGAAAAGTAAAAATTAAAGACTTGTTCAAAGCAATAGTGAAGAGAGATGTTGAAATGTGTTGTATATATGGAGAAACCGAGGTGAAGGACTTTTTTATAAACGGTAATAAGTTCATTAAAGAGGGAGAGAGAAAAGAGATTTTGTTCAATTGGTAAAAAATGTTGTGTTTAAAAGAGAGAATAATAATTATAATAATGTTTTGTGTGACAAATGATGTAAAAAATTTATTAGAAAATGTGTGAATTTCAATAAAAAGATAAAAAAAAAAGAGCACGCCCGATCTCGTCTGATCTCGGAAGCTAAGCAGGGTCGGGCCTGGTTAGTACTTGGATGGGAGACTGCCTGGGAATACCAGGTGCTGTAAGCTTTTTAGTTTACTTCACTAATGTTCTAACCTTTTAAATAGGCCGATTTTGGCAGCAGTTTTCGCTTACGGCCATACCACCTTGAGCACGCCCGATCTCGTCTGATCTCGGAAGCTAAGCAGGGTCGGGCCTGGTTAGTACTTGGATGGGAGACCGCCTGGGAATACCAGGTGCTGTAAGCTTTTTAGTTTACTTCACTAATGTTCTAACCTTTTAAATAGACCGATTTTGGCAGCAGTTTTCGCTTACGGCCATACCACCTTGAGCACGCCCGATCTCGTCTGATCTCGGAAGCTAAGCAGGGTCGGGCCTGGTTAGTACTTGGATGGGAGACCGCCTGGGAATACCAGGTGCTGTAAGCTTTTTTGTTTAAAAAAAAAAAAAAAAAAAAAGAGTCACTGAGCTTCTTCAAAAAGCTGGACATAGTCTCTTTGTTTCTTCAAACAGCCTGAAATGGTCTCTGAGCTTCTTCAGAAACCCTGAAAGTGTCTCTTAATTTTTTCTTCAAAAATCCCGATTTTGGCAGCAGTTTTCGCTTACGGCCATACCACCTTGAGGGCGCCAGAGAGTCGCTGGTTTAAGGAAGTGTTTGGCTGCAGTGGGTGAGGGAGGCTCACCATTTTGCTTTTTAATTTTTGTTTTGTTTAAAATACAGTTTTTGTTTGTAATTTGATTTCTTTTTTGAGTGAATCACTTCCCAGCAGCCAAGGCTGTCTGGGGAGTTTTCTTATTTTTTATATCTTTTTACAAAATGGACGGATTACACGGTAAAGACATGGATATGGCAGGAGGATCAAGTCGGAAAGGAGACCCTAGCATGGACAAAGGATTACGAGAAAGAAAAGACAAAGACAGAACAGAAAGGATGCGGATTTATAAAAAGGAAGCAACTATAACTGTGGATTTAGCAGAGGTGCCGGATGGAAAAGCAGAGGATATAATCAAAGTTTTAACGGAACAGGTGGGACTTGATCAAATTTTGGCAGTACGGCCTAAACAGAACAAAGAATATGAAGTGACTTTAGCTACAGAAGAAACATGTGATGATCTAATAAACGGACTAGAAATTAAAGGAAAGAGGTGTGAAGTCAAGAAACTAAAGGACCGAGTTTTTGTGGTTTCAATAATGCATCTGCCGGCCTATCTAGAAGACGCCATTATTGTGGACAAGCTGGAGGGGTGGGGAGTAATCCCTATCTCACAAATCAAAAGGAGAGTCTACCCGGGTACAGACATTGAAGATGGAACGCGTTCTGTTAAAGTGAAATTTCCTAAAGAAGTGGCCTCGCTACCTTATAGTACACGCTTTGAGACAGCGGAAGGAACTCAGTACTTCAGGATTATTCACAGCAGGCAGGTTAAAACCTGTCGGCTGTGTTTGAGTCCGGAGCACATTATCAAAGACTGTCCAAGTTTTGTGTGTTTTAAATGCGAGGAACAGGGCCATTTCGCGAGGGATTGCAAAGCTGTCAAGTGCCCGGACTGTTTTAAAGTTTTAAATAAGTGTGAATGTGAGATGGAAGGAGGAGAAGAGGAGACACAACAAGAGGAGGGGAGGCAGATGCAGAATGAAACTAATGAAATGAATGAACCAAGTGAGTCGGAAGAACAGCAGAAGAAAGAAGTAGAAGGAGAGGAGATCGAAGAAGATCCTGAAGAAGACAATGTACAAGAGATTGTAGGTGAAGAGGAGGAGATGGAACAAGAGAGAAGGACACAAATGGACACATCAACAAAGACAACAGAACAGTGGAACACAAGGGGATATGAAAGGAGTAAAAGGTTGAAAAAAGACAGAGAAAAAGAAAAAGAAAACGGACAAGAGGGCAAAAGAAAGGACAAGGAATTAGGTGGAGTGACAAGAAGAAGAATGCAGAAGGTAATACCTAATCTAGAGTTTGCTAAAAGATTTATAAGTAAAGAAGAAATCAAATGTACGAACAGATTTGAGGGTTTAAGATGTATCGAAGAAGAAGAAGAAGAAGAAGAAGAAGAAGGACTGTAAAATGATGTCTTTTAAACTCTTAGTTATTTTAATTATGGTTTTGAATATGGTGATTTTAAATGCAAGAGGTCTACTGAATAGGGAAAAATTTGAAAGAGTAAAAGAGTTGTGTAAAGAAGATGTTATTGTATTACAGGAAACGAATTGGAAAGATGAAATAATGGAAGACTTAAAAAAGAGGTGGGGGGGAGAAATATATTTTAATAATGGGGATGGAAGAATGGGAAGAGGAGTTGCTATTTTAGTAAGAAAGGAGAAGGATATTGAGGTTAAAGAAATATATGATGATGGAAAAGGAAAATGTATTGCTGTCGAAATAAGATATGAAGATAGAACATTTATTTTGATTAATGTACATGCACCTAATGAAGAAAAAGAAAAGAGGAACTATTTTAGTGCTTTAAGAGACTTAATGGAAAGTTGGGAGACAATAATGATGGTGGGAGATTTTAATACAGTTTTTAATAAAAGAGATATGGCAGATGGAATGGTTTTTAAAACAGATATGGGGAGAAAAGAACTTAAGATGCTGATGGAAGAAAAAAGCTTACTTGATGTGTGGAGAGAGAGACATGAAAAAAAGAGAGAATTTTCTAGGAAACAACTAGTTAGGAATTTCTTATGTTATATTATCCCAAAGGAATAATGTTGGATGCCGCTGCCATGAGGCCCAGCATTCTTTGAAATCGCTTTACAGTGATGGCCTGGCCTAGCCTTATTCCAGACACCATCGACAGAATAGACTCGATACGTGCGGGAGACATTCGTGCCCGCATCGTAACTGAATCCCACACCACGCCCAGAAACGTTGTGCTCTGTGATGGTTCCAACACACTCTTCTTTGTGTTGAGTCTCAACCCCAAACTCTGAATATGGCTAAGGACGACATCTCGATGCCGAACTGCCATTTCTCGAAACTGGGCCAAAATGAGCCAGTCGTCGATATAATTCAGTATGCGGATGCCCTGAAGTCTCAATGGAGCTAGTGCTACATCCATGCATTTGGTGAACGTGCGGGGAGAGAGTGCTAGGCCGAAGGCAAGAACCCGATATTGGTACGCTTCGCCCCTGAAAGCGAACCTCAGGAACCTCCTGTGACAAGGAAGGATGGATACATGAAAATAAGCGTCTTTTAGATCTATCGTGACAAACCAGTCCTCGGACCTGATTTGATTCACGATGATGGGGATAGTGAGCATTTTGAACCGAAATCTCCTCAGAGAACGGTTCAAATGCCTTAGATCTAAAATTGGCCTCAGCCCTCCATCCTTCTTTGGAACTATAAAGTACCGGCTGTAGAACCCGGACTCCCTGTCTGAAGGAGGAACACGTTCTATGGCCTCCTTTAACAGCAGAGACTGTACTTCTTGTTCCATCACCTGAGCCTGCTCTGGAACCACTGCAGTCTGCACCACCCCAGCGAATCTGGGGGGGTGGTGACCGAACTGCAGTCTGTAACCCATTTTTATTATACGCAGGACCCATGCAGATATGTTGGGAAGATGACACCATGCCTCTACAAAATCTACTAAGGGAACCAGCCTCTCGAGGCTGGCCTCGGGTGTTTCTCAAGCACTGTTCCCGACTTCCTGAAGCGGAAGACCGGCAGGAATTAGTCGATATTACATTACATTTACATTTATTCATTTAGCAGACGCTTTTATCCAAAGCGACTTACAAATGAGAACAATAGAAGCAGTTAAACTAACAGTAGGACAACAATACGTAAGTGCTATAACCCCTCTCAGTTTAATTTTAGTGCAGGTTTTTTTTATTTTTTTTATTTTTTATAGAATAGAAGAGAAAGTGTTAATTCTACTGAATCAAGTGCTGCCGAAAAAGATATGTCTTCAGCAGTTTCTTGAAAGTGGCTACTGACTCAGAAGCTCTGGTTGAGTTAGGCAGATCATTCCACCAACAGGGAACAGCCATGGTAAAGGTCCGAGAAAGAGATTTTGTGCCTCTTTGAGATGGTACCACAAGACGACATTCGCTAGCAGAGCGCAGGTTTCTGGATGGCACATAAGTCTGAAGTAATGAGTTTAGGTAAGAGGGAGAAGTGCCAGTGGTTGTTCTGTAGGCAAACGTCAGTGCCTTGAATTTAATGCGAGCGGCAACTGGCAACCAGTGCAATTGTGTGAGGAGAGGAGTGACGTGTGCTCTCTTCGGCTCATTGAAGACTACTCTGGCTGCAGCATTCTGGATCAATTGTAGAGGTTTGACAGAGCAAGCTGGAAGACCAGCCAGGAGAGCATTACAATAGTCCAGTCTGGATAAAACAAGTGCTTGGACAAGGAGTTGTGTGGCATGCTCTGTTAGGAAGGGCCTGATCCTCCTAATGTTGTGCAAGGCAAATCTGCAGGACCGGGCAGTTCTAGCAATGTGGTCTGTGAATTTCAACTGATCATCAATTACAACCCCAAGGTTCTTAGCTGACCTTGATGGAGTTATGGATGACGAGCCTAGCTGAATGGAGAAGTTGTGATGAAGTGTTGGGTTAGCCGGGACCACAAGTAGCTCTGTCTTCGCAAGGTTTAGTTGAAGGTGGTGGTCCTTCATCCAGCCAGAGATGTCTGTAAGGCAGGCTGAGATACGAGCAGCTACCGTCGGATCGTCAGGCTGGAATGAGAGGTAGAGTTGCGTGTCATCAGCGTAGCAATGATAGGAAAAGCCATGTTTCTGAATCACAGATCCTAGTGATGTCATGTAGATGGAGAAGAGGAGTGGTCCAAGCACTGAGCCACCCCAGTAGCTAGATGTTGGGTCTTAGACGCCACACCTCTCCACGACACCCTAAAGGACCTACCTGAGAGGTAAGACTCGAACCATTGGAGTGCAGTTCCCGAGATGCCCTTCATCTTTAGGATTGACAGGAGGATCTGGTGGTTAACTGTGTCAAAAGCAGCAGACAGATCCAGCAGGATGAGGACTGAGGATTTGGAAGCTGCTCTTGCCAGTCTCAGAGCTTCAATTACTGAGAGCAGGGCAGTCTCAGTTGAGTGTCCGCTTTTGAAACCAGACTGATTGTCGTCCAAGAGGTTGTTCTGTGTAAGAAAGGAGGAGATCTGGTTGAAAACAACTCGTTCAAGTGTTTTCGCGACAAATGGAAGAAGAGATACCGGTCTGTAACTTGTTAGATGTGCTGGATTTAGATTGGGTTTCTTAAGCAGTGGGGTTACTCGAGCCTGCTTAAAAGCTGTGGGAAAGGTACCAGTGTGAAGAGAGGTGTTTTTAATGTGCGTGAGTGTGGGTACAACTGAGGAAGAAATGGCTTGAAGTAGATTAGTGGGGATAGGATCAAGCGGACAGGTAGTAGGGCGATTGGAAAGGAGGAGTTTAGAGACTTCCGCCTCTGAAAGTAGAGAGAAGGAGGGTAGAATGTGTGCGTTTGTTGGTAAAATGTGTGTGTCAGTTTGTGGATTGGTAAATTGGCCGCTGATGGTGGTTGTTTTTTCTATGAAGAATGTGGAAAAATCGTCAGCTGTTAGGGTTGATGAAGGAGGAGGAGGAGGAGGGTTAAGAAGAGAGGAGAAGGTTTTGAAAAGCATGCGAGAGTCAGAAGAATTGAAAATTTTGTTGTGATAGTAAGCCATTTTAGCAGTAGAGATATTAGCAGAGAAGGAAGAGAGAAGGGATTGATAAAGACCCAGGTCTGTCGAATCTTTCGATTTGCGCCACTTTCTCTCTGCACCCCTGAGTTTAGTACGATGTTCGCGAAGAATATCAGTTAACCAGGGGGCAGAGGGTGTGGCGCGGGCTGGCCTGGAGGAAAGGGGACAGAAGTTGTCCAAGCAGGATGTTAAAGTGGAGAAAAGAGTATCAGTTGCACAGTTAGTATCAAGTGTTGAGAGCTGATCAGGTGGATGGTCTTTGTGACCATAATAGATGCATCACAAGATAGCCGGCAATGATGCACAGATGCATCATTATGGTCACAATGGTCTTTGTGACCATAATAGATGCTCTTTTATCTTCTGACGCGAACAACACGGTGTGTGTTCGCTGGAAATTGATGCGGCCCGAAGCGTCAGAGACGGCGGGTACCCGACATCGATTTCCTGAGGGCTCCGCTGCGAGAACAACCTCGGTTGCTCTGCAGCGGGGGGGACAGCCCTCGGAGGTCCTACCACTCCAGTTAGGACCTCTTTCCCGAAGCCCTCCTAGCCTGAAGGACGTCCCTCAAATCGCCCTTCTGGCCAGAAGACTTCACCTGAGAGCGTTTCCTCTGTTGCCAAGCTCCCAAGGGAGGGGCTCTAGAGGAAACACTCTCTCTCTGCTGCTGGCGATATGAGGAGCTTGATGACGGCTGGGGCTGATCTCCTTGCCCCACCCTACTTGATTTGGGTCTAGATCGTCGGGGGAGGAACTGCTGGAACGCCGCAGATTGCTTCTTCGTCTCCTGCAACCTGTCGACGACAGTTGTAACTGCGTCACCGAACGTTGCGTCCAACGATTTCGAAATCTCATTATGAAGATCGGGAAAAAATGGTTAACCCCGGCGCTGAGGCTGTGATCTGTGCCGCAGGAAACGCTCATCTAATTTACTTTTTATTTGCGTTTCCTGCTCATCTTGTGGCCAGCTGATGTTAAGTCTGGCCACAGCACGAGTCACAACCTCAATAAGCTCCTCATACGCACGACCGTGAACCGGCGAGTCTAATTCACGATCGTCCGCGTCGATGCTGAGCACGTCTACTTCCTCAGAAGCAGAGAGCTCGAGCATCGGGACCTGATCATGGGCAGAAGAAGCCGCGGCGCGGAATTCTGCACCACAAACAGGAGCCTCATGATCTTCAGAGGAAGAATGAGAAAGTGCCTCAGCAGTCTCATTCTCCTCTGCAAGATCTTTTTGCGATCCCCACGATCTCAATCGCCGCGCTGCCTCAACAGACGCGGGACCAGAACCGTGGGGAGCGCGAGCCTGGGCGTGTTCATCAAAACAAGCCAGGCGGGAGCGCAGCACTCTAATAGGTAGTGCTTCACATTCACCGCAAGCAGCTCCCTCAAGAGCTGCCCGGGCGTGCTGCACTCCCAAACATTCCACACACAAACTATGCGTGTCCCCACCCGTGATGAATCTAGGACAGGGGTGCACACATTTTTTGAATTGTTCACTCGCCATTCCTTCAAAATCACTTTCACAGACAGACAACACCAAATAAGACTGACAACAACAGAGAGCGCTTGCTGAAGAGCGAAAGCTAGTGTGTGTTGTTCCGGTTTCGCTTTTATGCATCCGGTTATGCCGTCACATGTTACGTCATGACGCAACACCAATCAGGATTGGAATAGTTTCATTCATACTTCAGAGGTGCACGCTAAGGGAGCGTCCCCAAAGTGTCGATTCTCGACGCAGTGTAGAGCTCCCTCGAAAGGGAACATTCTTATATAGCTACGGATGTTATGAATTTGATGCTCAAGAAACATTATCAATGTTGAAAACAGTTGTGCTGCTTATTGTTGTTCTTTTCTTCTTCTGAAAACCAATATATACAACAATTCAAAGATTTTGGTTAAGTGATTTAAAATATAATACTTTTATATAGCAAGGAAGTAATAAATTAATAAAAAGTTGATCAACATTGATCAAAATTAAGAACCTTTCTTAACTGAGCACCAATAATAATGGTTTCTGAAGAATCATGTGATATCGAAAACTAGGGTAGGTCTAATGATACATAAAATTCAGCTTTTACATCAGTCTAAATGACATTGTGATTATATTAAAGGTGACCTATAATTCAAAATTGAATTTACCTTGGTATAGTCAAATAACAAGAGTTCAGTGCATGGACATGACATAGAGTGAATCTCAAACTGGACTGTTTTCGCGTTCTCATTTAATTCACGTTTATGAAAAACACCCCTGAAAAATGGTCGGTTCTCCACACAATACCGACTGTGACGCAATAGTCGGGATCATTAATATGTACGCCTCCAAATATTTGCATAATGCCAGCCCTCAATGCCAGGCGGAACTGCGCAGCCGAAGCATGGCAGTTGCTCAGTGTGGATGTACACATGAACACAAAAGTATTTTTTAGTTCCTTCATCTGAGCCTCTGAAGAAACAATGGGTTAATTTTATTTTCTCTGGAAATTTCCAAACATTTCACCGAGTGTTTCCTCAACTTGGGCCAATACAGAGCTGGCCTCGGATCGACCAAGCAACACTTTCTGATGTGTAATTGTTCAAGTTCAGACAGGTAATCTTTCTCTCAAAATCGTTCAATACTGTTTATGCATCAGTAAGTCAAGCCAGTGACTAAAATATCAGCTTCACATCGTTTCTTTTAGTAGGATGAAAATAATCGTATTTAAATTGTGAACAAATTATATGCAGAAAGCGATCAAAGAACAATCTTTCCACACAGCGCGAGTTTATCTGGACACTTGCCAAACTCGTTATGAAATCAATGACGCACGTTACTGCACAACGAAGCTCTTACTGTATTTACATCATCGTGTTTGCATTGGTGAAAGCAGAGAGAGTGCAGAAACTGCTTTGCAATGATAAGATCTTCATTCTCGCGATCAACACTGTCATCTGCTCAATGCTCATTACGGCAACATTTTATGTGATGGGAATAGATCTAAATACTTTAAAAACATCTCACGATTCGTTAATCTCGATAGCTGTTATAGTAAAAAGTAAACGTATAATAGCAGTAGTAAAAGTATTCGGGAGAGAGTTTCACATGTAATGCGTAGCTATTTCATATGCAAGCATGTCAGCCAATCACAGCAGTGGCCGCGGTTACACTGAATCCCACAGCAGACACGCCCCTTCAAACAGAGTGTTCAAATCAGAGGCTAAAAGCAGGCTAGGAAAAATGCCATTTATTTCTAAATTATGATTATTTTTTATCTAAAAAACATACTAACATTATAAGGGTAACCCAGGAAACATTATAAAAAAAACAAAAAAAAAAACATTCTAGGGCACCTTTAAAAGAAGTCGAGAGGACTCCTAACTCACTAAGACCTATTCACAAAGGATTGTAGCGCATAGCACCGCCTCTCGCAGTCGTCCGGGGTCCGCGACACAAGCGGGAATGCTGCATTGATCTGCAAACAAATCCTCTCCCATTCTCACGCTTAGTTTTGCTTGATATCCCAGTGCCGAATTCCCCTTTTATTACGTTTTTCAGAATTCTCATTTTTGGGTGAACTAACCCTTTAATAAAATTTAATGTAAACAAGTAACAAAATATTGAGATCATTTTTGCCATTATATTAAACATTGAATATTAATTTAATTTTTGTGTTAAGAACACATTCCTGTTTTATTCTACTTAAGCATGAGATAACCCTTCTTTAGGTTAAACAAAATAATTGTCAGTGAAAGTCAAAATTGCTTATTTAGATTACACTACCTTGCGTTTGTGGCAAAACTTGCTCTCATCAATGTGAACAAGGACATTAACTCCACCAACTTTCTATCTCTTTTTTTCCGGTGCTTCTCCAGGCTTTGTACACAAATTCTTCTGAGTTTCTTTGACATCATGGAAAGTGTTGCTGTGCTCTTTGCAATACCATCTTGAAGCATGTCTACTTGCCGTAGATATAAACTGAGCAAATCTACAAAGATTAACAAAAATTATTATCATTAAATCAGAATATTGCATTTTCACACAAAGAGATTGTGCGCTTTATCAACCTCCAGGCCACAAAGCATAATTTGTACCTGGTATCCTGTATTTTGAACACTAGTTTTTTTTTTTTTTTTTACTATTGACTAAGTATAAAAAAAACATAAGCATATTAATACATTCTGTCAAACATACATAGCTGACTAAACAGGGCTGGGTTTCCCAAAAGCATCGTAAGCTTAAGTTGATCGTAGAACAATTGCCACCAATGGTCTCTATGATCAATTTAGGCTTACGATGCTTTTGGAAAACGCAGCCCAGTACAACATACTGTAGTGCTGTACAGTAACTGACTAAACTTGATAGCATCACAGTGAAAACATTTTCTGTTGGAAGCTTCTGTTAGATGTTTTATAAGACATCCTAAATACTAATTCAAATTATGGTCCAAATATAGTCAACTTGATACAATTTTAAAAATAGTTTGTTTTAGAGTTTTTGGGTTACTGTAAGATATCTGGCAAAGTATGGTGGGGTATATTACAGGAAATACTTTTCCAATAGGATATGCTATAGATTGATCATCATATTTTTTTATGCCACCATAAACTATGAAAACGTGCTGTAATGCAATTGTGCTATATGGACTCAAAATACACCATACAAAGTGTGATATGTCAAATACTGTAGTTATGTAATATATTTGCATTGCTTACCTATGTATATACTTCATCCATGTGAACAGACTGCAGTGTGATTGTGAGAAAAGTGAATTTGTCCGAACACTTCTTCTCAACCGTCCACATCTTTTACGTCGACACTCCCTGGTAGTTTCAGGACATAAGACTGTATTACTAGCTCGAGGCTCGAGCTGCTGACTTGATGTATTCACTGGAGATAAAACTTTTGAACAAAGTTTATGTTAGAGAAACCAAAAAATCGTCTTTAAAGTTAATAAAATGGTTGCAAAAGATTGGCTTGTTGAAACGCTAAATGAAATGCAAGAACTGCGGGCATAAAATGAACATGGTTGCCTCCCAGTCCAAGAACCATTACATCTGGTAAGAAATAAATGCTTTGTTTTTATGATTAAATTTTTTTTTAAATTGGCGCACTTTTCTTTTCATTGGCTTACGATGTTATCAGAATCAGAGAGTTGACACGTGACCGAACACTTCTTCAGTCTGATAGGCCAAGCACTGCCTAAAGCTACAGGTTGCTCTGCAGTATGCTCCGAGTCCGAACATTTGATTGTAGAGATGGTAAGTGGGCCTATCAAATCCCTTGGGAAATATTGTCATTTATTATTTTCATTCTTGTGAAAAAATATCTTTATCTCACTTTTTTTCAGCATCAAGATATGATCAAGCGCCTTCAGTACACTGCCCCTCAGCTGGCACTGGCAGTGGGGGGAGTGCGGGTACCATGCATTTTACCCGCGCAAATGCACGGAGAGGAAATACCAAGGGAAAAGAAGGAGAAGAAGTTTCCATACACAAAAAAAGTGGTAAGTTGTGTTTATAAATGTGGAAATTGTTGGTGTTAGTGTGTTACCAAACACAAAGCTGATATTTCTGGTGACGCGATTGCATACAAGTCAACACAAATTCGCTCTGGGCGACGCGATAACGTGTCTAGGCAAATTGAAGGTGATTTAGCTTGAGCGAATGATTCACACAATGCGACAATTCATTAGTCTGAACGCTGGCATGAAGTTGGTATGACGTTCGACATTCGCGTATTTAAGGACTGTCTCTAAAGTTACATGCGACATTGATATAGATGTTTCTAGCATTAAAGACAATGACTTACAGCCATAAAAACCAACTGTAAAGTGTTCATTTAGGTGTCGAGTATGATGCACACCTTTTAGATTTTTGATATTAATGACAATAAACTGTTAAATCATATGTAAATATTGCTATGTATTTCACTACTGTATGGGGTCTTACACAAAATATGACATTATTTAAAGCTCAATAGCATTTGAAGACAATGTCTTACGGTCATAAAACCAACTGTAGTGTTCATCGTTTTGTGTTCAGCAGCTTTGTGTTTTATGACTGTAAGTCATTGTCTTCAAATGCTATTGACGTTAGAAACGTTTATACCAATGCCGCATGTAACTTTAGAGACGCAACCAACTTCATGCCAGTAGTCTGAACTACGTTACCTAATGGTGAGGGCTAGCTGGTCCTGAGAAGCATTCATTGGTTTGTATGCTAGGATGCACTTTTTGTTAGAATGCTATAGTTAACTATTGTAAAGTGTTCAAATTTGGTAACACTTTGCAATACGGGTGCACTGATATGCATTAATTCATACTTGACTAATGAACAGATAATCATGAGTTAAAGGTGCCCTAGAATGGGGTTATTTTATTATTTTATAATGTTTCCTGGGTTACCCTTATAATGTTAGTATATTTTTTAGATCAAAAATAGTCATCTTTTCGAAATAAAATGCATTTTTCCTAGCCTGCTTTTAGCCTCTGATTTGAACACTCTGTTTGAAGGGGCGTGTCTGCTGTGGGATTCAGTGTAACCGCGGCCACTGCTGTGATTGGCTGACATGCTTGCATATGAAATAGCTACATTACATGTGAAACTCTCTCCCAAATACTTTTACTACTGCTATTATATGTTTCTACTATTACAGCTATCGAAATTAACGAATCGTGAGAAGTTTTAAAGTATTTAGATCTATTCCCATCACATACAATGTTGCCGTAATGAGCATTGAGCAAGCAGATGACAGTGTGTTGATCGCGAGAATGAAGATCTTATCTTTGCAACGCAGTTTCTGCACTCTCTCTAATGCTTTCACCAATGCAAACACGATGATGTACATACAGTAAGAGCTTCGTTGTGCAGTGTAATGTGCGTCATTGATTTCATAATGAGTTGTCTAGATAAACTCGCGCTGTGTGGAAAGATTGTTCTTTGATCGCTTTCAGTATATAATTTATTCACAATTAAATAAGTTTTTTTCATCCTACTAAAAGAAATGATGTGAAGTTGATTTTAGTCACTGGCTTGACTTGATGCATAAACAGTATTGAACGATTTTGAGAGAAAGATTAACTGTCTGAACTTGATCAATTAGGCTACACATCAGAAATTGTTGCTTGGTAGCTCGATCGATTTATTTTCAGACGTTCATCGAGGCCAGCTCTGTTTTGGCCCAAGTTGAGGAAACAGTCGTCGGTGAAATGTTTGGACCATACACAACTTTGGGAGTTGTGTCGGCGCATTTCCAGAGAAAATAAAATTAAGTCAAGTCAAGTCAAGTCACCTTTATTTATATAGCGCTTTTTACAATACAGATTGTATCAAAGCGCTTCACAGTGATAACATGAAAACAATATAACAAAGTTTGTTTCTAAAAGAAATTGCGTCAACGTCCACCTTAAGTAAGGCAGATCAATAATATTATTGAATATTAAATGTTAAATGTCCCCAACTAAGCAAGCCAAAAGCCAAGGCAACAGTGGCAAGGAACCAAAACTCCATCAGGTGACAAAATGGAGAAAAAAACCTTGGGAGAAACCAGACTCAGTCGGGGGGCCAGTTCTCCTCTGGCCAATGAAGGAACAGTGCATGATTCGGGCAGCATTACAAGTCAGATTGGATCGGAACATTTAGAGTATTTTTGGAAGTCCAAGTATGCACGCCGGTCTTAAGACGAGTTGATGAGGATCAGTGCCGTCCACCGTAGAGAGTCCATATCGCCCGTGTAGAGTCGTCACTTCATAGGCTTTGTGATTGGAGCATCTGAAGTCTCTGTGAGAGGCTGGATACAAACTGGAGCTGACGAACGCCATTTTCTCGGGACTCGCGTCCCGAGATAACAGCAGAAAAGCAAAGGGAAAATAATTAGCGTAGCTGCTGTTCATAATGATGATTTCCATAACACAGGCGTAAATGACAAAACATGAAGACAGTGACTCTGGCGTCCCAAAATCACCCCCCTCCGTCCCCCACTCAACTCAGCCCAGCTTACTGACCTCTACGTCCCTCCTGCTGCTGAGACCTAACCACAATCTCACAATCTCTCCGCAACCCAACCATACGCGCCAACCCGTTGACTAAGGCTGTCGAGCCCCACTGGTGCGTGAATAGGCAGTTTCAGTGGACAACGGTTCCATATGGCATACTACCTACCGCAACACAATATCTGCCCAACCACCCATCATTCACGCAATATACACAGGAACGTAATGACTGCAAATACTATGCAACCTATACAGATAACCTACAGTCTCTTCAAGTTTTATAGTATTAAATGCATTTGATCTGATTCAGCAGTATTATAAAAGGTAAGCATTATGTAAATGCTTGGCTAAAAAGATGCGTCTTTAATCTAGTTTTAAACTGGGACAGCGAGTCAGAGCCTCGAACAATATCAGGAAGGCTATTCCAGAGTTTAGGAGCTAAATGTGAGAACGCCCTCCCTCCTTTAGTGGACTTAGATATCCTAGGAATGACTAGAAGCCTCGAATTTAGTGATCTTAAAGAACGCGATGGATTGTAGGGCGATAGAAGGTCCATTAAATACACAGGAGCTAAACCATTTAGGGCTTTATAGGTCAGTAATAGTACTTTGTAATTGATACGGAACTTGATAGGTAACCAGTGTAGAGATGATAAAATTGGTGTTATATGATCATATTTTCTTGACCTAGTAAGAACTCTAGCGGCTGCATTTTGCACTAACTGTAGCTTGTTTATTGAAGATGCAGGACAACCGGCTAATAAAGCATTACAGTAATCTAGTCTCGAGGTCATGAATGCATGAACTAACTTTTCTGCATCGGAAACAGATAGCATGTTACGTAATTTAGCAATGTTTCTAAGATGGAAAAAGGCTGTTCTTGTAACATATGAAATATGATTTTCGAAAGACAAGTTGTGGTCTAGTATAACTCCCAGATCTTTTACCGTAGAGGATAAAGTAACAGGACATCCTTCTATATTAAAGTTGTATTGTAAGTGGTTTTGTGGATAGTTTTTTGGACCAACAAGTAATACCTCCGTTTTATCTGGATTTAGTAGCAGGAAATTATGCGTCATCCAGCATTTTATATCTTTAAGACACTCTGTCAATTTTGATGAGTTAGTGTTTTCATCTGGCCGTGATGAAATATATAATTGAGTGTCATCAGCATAACATCCATCCATCCATCCATCTTCTTCCGCTTATCCGGGGCCGGGTCGCGGGGGCAGCAGTCTAAGCAGAGATGCCCAAACTTCCCTCTCCCTGGACACTTCCTCCAGCTCTTCCGGGGGGACACCGAGGCGTTCCCAGGCCAGCCGGGAGACATAGTCTCTCCAGCGTGTCCTAGGTCTTCCCCGGGCTCTCCTCCCAGTGGGACGTGCCCGGAACACCTCCCCGGGAAGGCGTCCAGGAGGCATCCGAAACAGATGCCCGAGCCACCTCAGCTGACCCCTCTCGATGTGGAGGAGCAGCGGCTCTACTCTGAGCTCCTCCCGAGTGACCGAGCTTCTCACCCTATCTCTAAGGGATCGCCCAGCCACCCTGCGGAGAAAGCTCATTTCGGCCGCCTGTATCCGGGATCTTGTCCTTTCGGTCATGACCCAAAGCTCATGACCATAGGTGAGAGTAGGAACGTAGATTGACCGGTAAATCGAGAGCTTTGCCTTACGGCTCAGCTCTTTCTTCACCACAACAGACCGGTACATCGACCGCATTACTGCAGAAGCTGCACCGATCCGTCTGTCAATCTCCCGTTCCATCCTTCCCTCACTCGTGAACAAAACCCCAAGATACTTAAACTCCTCCACTTGAGGAAGGATCTCTCCACCAACCTGAAGTGAGCAAGCCGCCCTTTTCCGACTGAGGACCATGGCCTCGGATTTGGAGGCGCTGATTCTCATCCCAGCCGCTTCACACTCGGCTGCAAACCGTCCCAGTGCACGCTGAAGGTCCTGGTGTGAGGGGGCCAACACGACAACATCATCCGCAAAGAGCAGAGACGAAATCGCGTGGTCCCCCAACCTGACACCCTCCGGCCCCTGGCTGCGCCTAGAAATTCTGTCCATAAAAATTATGAACAGAACCGGCGACAAAGGGCAGCCCTGCCGGAGTCCAACATGCACCGGGAAGAAGTCTGATTTACTACCGGCAATGCGAACCAAGCTCCTGCTTTGGTCATACAGGGACCGGACAGCCCTTAGCAAAGGACCCGGGACCCCATACTCCCGGAGCACCCTCCACAGGCCGCCTCGGGGGACACAGTCGAATGCCTTCTCCAAATCCACAAAGCACATGTGGACTGGTTGGGCAAACTCCCATGAACCCTCCAGCACCCTGTAGAGGGTATAGAGCTGGTCCAGTGTTCCACGGCCTGGACGAAAACCGCACTGCTCCTCCTGAATCCGAGGTTCCACTATCGGCCGTATTCTCCTCTCCAGTACCCTGGCATAGACTTTCCCAGGGAGGCTGAGAAGTGTGATCCCCCTGTAGTTGGAACACACCCTCCGGTCCCCCTTCTTAAAAAGAGGGACCACCACCCCGGTCTGCCATCCCAGAGGCACTGTCCCCGACCGCCACGCGATGCTGCAGAGGCGTGTCAGCCAAGACAGCCCCACAACATCCAGAGACTTGAGGTACTCAGGGCGGATCTCATCCACCCCCGGTGCCTTGCCACCGAGGAGTTTCTTGACTACCTCGGTGACCTCAGCTAGGGTGATGGACGAGTCCACCTCTGAGCCCCCAGCCTCTGCTTCCTCAATAGAAGACGTGACGGCGGGATTGAGGAGATCCTCGAAGTATTCCTTCCACCGTCCGACGACATCCCCAGTTGAGGTCAACAGCTGCCCACCTCCACTGTAAACAGCGTTGGTAGGGCACTGTTTCCCTCTCCTGAGGCGCCGGACAGTTTGCCAGAATCTCTTCGAGGCCAGCCGATAGTCCTTCTCCATGGCCTCACCGAACTCCTCCCAGGCCCGAGTTTTTGCCTCCACAACCACCCGGGCTGCAGTCCGCTTGGCCTGCCGGTACCTGTCAGCTGCCTCAGGAGTCCCACAAGCCAACCAGGCCCGATAGGACTCCTTCTTCAGCTTGACGGCATCCTTTACTTCCGGTGTCCACCACCGGGTTCGGGGATTGCCGCCTCGACAGGCACCGGAGACCTTACGGCCACAGCTCCGAGCCGCCGCTTCGACAATGGAGGCGGAGAACATGGTCCACTCAGACTCAATATCTCCAGCCTCCCTCGGGATCCGGTCGTGGCTCTGCCGGACGTGGGAGTTGAAGATCTCTCTGACAGGAGATTCGGCCAAACATTCCCAGCAAACCCTTACAGTACGCTTGGGTCTGCCGTGTCTGTCCAGCTTCCTCCCCCGCCATCGGATCCAACTCACCACCAGGTGGTGATCAGTTGACAGCTCCGCCCCTCTCTTCACCCGAGTGTCCAAGACATACGGCCGCAGGTCAGATGAAACGACCACAAAGTCGATCATCGACCTACGACCTAGGGTGTCCTGGTGCCACGTGCACTGATGGACACCCTTATGCTTGAACATGGTGTTCGTTATGGACAAACTGTAACTAGCACAGAAGTCCAATAACTGAACACCGCTCGGGTTCAGGTCGGGGGGGCCGTTCCTCCCAATCACGCCCCTCCAGGTGTCACTGTCGCTGCCCACGTGAGCGTTGAAGTCCCCCAGTAGAACGACGGAGTCCCCAGTCGGAGCACTTTCCAGCACTCCTCCCAGAGACCCCAAGAAGGCCGGGTACTCTGCACTGCCGTTCGGCCCGTAGGCACACACGACAGTGAGAGACCTATCCCCGACCCGTAGGCGCAGGGAAACGACCCTCTCGTTCACCGGGGTAAACTCCAGCACTTGGCGGCTGAGCTGGGGGGCTATAAGCAAACCCACACCAGCCCGTCGCCTCTCACCATGGGCAACTCCAGAGTGGTGAAGAGTCCATCCTCTCTCAAGGAGTGTGGTTCCAGAGCCCAAGCCATGCGTAGAGGTGATCCCGACTATCTCTAGTCGGAACCTCTCAACCTCACGCACGATCTCAGGCTCCTTCCCCGCCAGCGAGGTGATGTTCCACGTCCCTAAGGCTAGTTTCCGTGTCCAGGGATCGGGTCGTCGAGGCCCCCGCCTTCGACTGCCGCCCGATCCTCTCTGCACCGGCCCCTTACGGCTCTTCCTGCAGGTGGTGAGCCCACTGGAAGGCGGTCCCACGTCGCTCCTTCGGGCTGAGCCCGGCCGGACCCCGTGGGGAGAGGCCCGGCCACCAGGCGCTCGCATACGAGCCCCAACCCCGGGCCTGGCTCCAGGGTGGGGCCCCGGCTGCGCCATACCGGGCGACGTCACAGTCCTTGTTTTATTGTGCATCATAAGGGGTTTTTGAACCGCTCTTAGTCTGACCCGTCGCCTAGGACCTGTTTGCCTTGGGAGACCCTACCAGGGGCATATAGCCCCAGACAACATAGCTCCTAGGGTCATTCGGGTACTCAAACCCCTCCACCACGTTAAGGTGGCAGTTCAAGGAGGGGATCAGCATAACAGTGGAAATTAATTCCATGTTTTCTTATAATATTACCAAGTGGCAGCATATATATTGAGAATAGCAGAGGGCCTAACACCGATCCTTGCGGCACTCCATAATCTACTGACGTTATCTTCGATTTTTCCCCATTTAAACAAACAAAATGGTAACGGTCTGATAAATACGATCTGAACCAGCTTAATGCCTGTCCCTGAACACCAGTGTAGATTTGTAGTCGATCCAAGAGTATTTTATGATCGATAGTGTCAAACGCAGCACTAAGATCGAGTAGAACTAATATTGAGATACAGCCTTGGTCAGAAGCTAAAAGTAAATCATTTGTAATTTTAACTAGCGCAGTTTCTGTGCTATGATGCGGTCTGAATCCTGACTGAAATTTTTCATATATCTCATTTTCTTGCATGAAAGAGCACAATTGAGCGGACACAGTCTTTTCTAGTATTTTAGACATAAATGGAAGATTTGAAATCGGTCTGTAATTTGCTAAGTTATTTGGATCTAATTGCGGTTTCTTAATAAGAGGTTTTATTACTGCCAGCTTGAATATTTTTGGAACATGACCTAAAGATAAAGACGAGTTAATAATATTAAGAAGAGGCTCTTCCACTACAGGTAACACTTCTTTCAGAAATTTTGTTGGTATTGGATCTAATAAACATGTTGTTGGTTTAGATGCAATGATAAGTTTATTTAGCTCTTCCTGTCCTATAGTTGTAAAGCGGTGTAGTTGTTCTTGAGGGGCGATAAGCCATTAAGCCATTGTTTCTTCAGAGGCTCGGATGAAGGAACTAAAGAATACTTTTGTGTTCATGTGTACTACATCCAAACACTGAGCAACTGCTATGCTTCGGCTGCGCAGTTCCGCCTGTCATTGATCATGGGCTGGCATATGCAAATATTTGGAGGCGTACATATTAATGATCCCGACTGTTGCGTCACAGTCGGTGTTATGTGGAGATTCGCCTATTTTTCAGGGGTGTTTTTCAAAAACGAGATTTAAATAAGAAGGAGAAAACAATGGTGTTTGAGACTCACTGTGTGTCATGTCCATGTACTGAACTCTTGTCACAGTCGTGTTATGTGGAGATTCGCCTATTTTTCAGGGGTGTTTTTCAAAAACGAGATTTAAATAAGAAGGAGAAAACAATGGTGTTTGAGACTCACTGTGTGTCATGTCCATGTACTGAACTCTTGTCACAGTCGTGTTATGTGGAGATTCGCCTATTTTTCAGGGGTGTTTTTCAAAAACGAGATTTAAATAAGAAGGAGAAAACAATGGTGTTTGAGACTCACTGTGTGTCATGTCCATGTACTGAACTCTTGTTATTTAACTATGCCAAAATAAATTCAATAACACGTCACAGTCGTGTTATGTGGAGATTCGCCTATTTTTCAGGGGTGTTTTTCAAAAACGAGATTTAAATAAGAAGGAGAAAACAATGGTGTTTGAGACTCACTGTGTGTCATGTCCATCTACTGAACTCTTGTTATTTAACAATGCCAAAATAAATTCAATTTCACATTCTAGGGCACCTTTAATGTATGACTCTGTGTTGTCTCTTTTTTTTCACCGTAATTCTTAAAGTTAACATAATCTGACTGAGGAATCTTAGACAAGTAAATATTGTAACTGTGGTCAAATGTAAATTAACTTGTGCCTATTATTCAAAAATTATTATTTAATTCTGCAATTTGCCTTCATTAGCGATTATCATCAATTTGATTACACAGATATTAATTAAACTAAACAGCTAGACAATGGCATCTCTGAATTCAATAATGAAATGCCTTTAACTGAAAATTGAATGTTTAATCTTATTATTATACATTACTGACACTCTATCCTCCAATTTGATACTGTTAAGTGCTTTTTTTGTACAGTATATTTTAATATTTGATAACAGTAGGTAATAAAAATACATCATGTTAGCTCTGGTCCAATTTAAAAATATTAACAAATATACCTCAGGACATTTTTGTTCATGTAAAATATACCTCATTGTCATGTTCTAGACTTGTTATATTTAGCTTTATATAAAAAAAATACCCCCTTAATATTGTGGCAGTTTTTTTCTCTGTGGTATCGAAAATTGTATCGAATATCGATATTTTTCAAGGTATCGTATCGAAGTTAGAAATTCTAGTATCGTGACAACACTACATCATACAGGTTAGAATAAGTGGTTCAAGTCATTTCTTCTGAAGAAATGTGATTGGAGTTGGTTGAGAAACACTTTCCTTCTTGACATCGCCAGTGTTTTTGCAAACAATATAAATTCTACAGTGTTCTTAGCACAATGCATGGATTAAGTATGAGGCAGTTGTAAGTGAGTTTCAATTAATGATCCAACTAGGAGACTGCAACCTACACCAGATACCATATGGATTAAATTACTCGAGACGTACTGAACAAAATCGTTTTCTACTGCCTTAATATTCTTTTTGGGGTTTTAAAGTTTTAGTACTCATTGACTTGTGTTGTATAGAAATAATATCATCACATCTCCATCAAAATTTCATGGTTTGGATTTTGCTGAAGAAATGAAATATACAAGTTAAACAGCATAAGAGTGAGTAAATCATTTATTATCTATTTTTTGAGTATTCTTTTGACTAAAATTATCTCTGAAATATATGATCTAAAAAAAAGAAAAGAAAAGATATTACATATAAAACAAGGGTGTGTTTTTGCATTCACATTTTTAAATTAATTCCAAATAAATACAACTAGTCCTAACGAACTGCATTATCAGTTACCGTCACAATATGTAAGAAATGCAAGACTTTTTGTGTTTCTGTTTACTGTTTTTCTTTATATATTTCATTTAATTATGTTTATTTAATATACATTTAATAATGATTTAATATATATTTCTTTATTATTTTTGCAAAGTTAAAGGTCCAGAGGAGGTCATCAGCCGCTACCATCAAGTCCTCAAAACCTTCAGGAAAGTTCGCACCATGTCAGAGGCATTCCATCGGCATAATGTTGACCGAGGAATAGCAACAGCACCAATAGCAGAGCTTCAGATTATAGACCCCAAGACCTACAGCACCCTGGTTTTCGATCCAGCTATGGAAACATTGCTTGCTTTTGCAAAAAGATGTGCCAGTAGTGCTGAAATTAAAAGATCCATGAAATCCTGAAATTACCCAGCGAGCAAAAAGTCGTCTAGAATACGTCTAAAAGACGTAATTGTTAGACATCCAGAAGACGTCCTCACAGGAGCCAGAATGAACGTTTTTTTATACGTCTTTTCTGGACATTGTTTAGATGTCAATTAAAGACGTGCTACAGACATAATTGTTAAGACATCTAAAGGCAGAATAAATATTAGACACGTTTTCCTTAGTAGAAATGTCAAAGACTGTTAAGACCCATACTGACATGAAAATCCCATCTGTGTATATTTGGTAGGATCCAACTTTAAACAATGTTTACTTCAAAATAGTGGCAGAGTTAGTTCTGAGAAAAACCCAGTTACTAATGCTTGTCGTGTCATGAAACGGCAGGCACAGATCTAAATTAGGCCCCGTTTACAAGATGGGAAAACGCAGATATTTCTCTGGGTTTTGCCCTCTCATTTACACGAAAACGCCGTTTTTATCACAGAAAACGATTATTTCTAAAAACTCCGGGCAAAGTGGAGATTTCTGAAAACACCGGTTATGTGTAGCCGTATAAACTGGGAGAAACGGGGTTTTAGGTTCTCTCTTGTCGATTCTGAGGATTTTGATTGGCTTGCATGGCTTTATCCTTCTCCCTACACTGCCTTACACGTAGCCTTAGATTTAAAAGAATATTGATAATATTGAATATTCAATTGAATAACTGTCACTAGTGATGTGACATTTGAAGCGAGGCGTCGGAGCTTGTGTCGAGCAAAAAGGGGCGTGCCAGATGAAGCCGCGATTCGAGGCTTGTGTTGTTAACGTGAAAATCACGTGACTAATGACAAACGAGGCCTCGGTTTGTGTGGATACGTCATCGGTTCGGTCTGAGTGTCGTTTCCGGATAAAGG
Source organism: Rhinichthys klamathensis goyatoka (assembly GCF_029890125.1). Lineage (NCBI taxonomy): Eukaryota > Metazoa > Chordata > Actinopteri > Cypriniformes > Leuciscidae > Rhinichthys > Rhinichthys klamathensis. The sequence continues at coordinate 3,257,873 of NW_026606608.1, read as the reverse complement.
GGGTTCGAAACTCGCGCCTCCTTGTGGGTGTTGCAGGAGTAGTAGAATCAGTTGTAGTAGCGTCAGCGAGTCAGAGAGTTAGAGTTAGAGAGTTGTTTCATCGTCGTTATTGTGCAATATATGTGTTAGGGCTGTATATTATTACATTATATCAGGTTAGATTAGTTATAGTGTATTGTTAGTATTAATTATAGTAGCTATATTATAGTATTGTTATATTAATTAGATACGATTATTTGGATTGCTTTGGATTTTTGGATTTTGGACTGGACTGCTTTTTGTTTTGGATAGCCCTTTTGGAATTGTTTGCCTTTTGTGACCTCTTCCTTTTTCCTTGTAATGGAGCCAGCAAGAAAGAGGAAATCCTCCCCTGTGTGGGAGTTCTTTGAAATGGTTGCTCACAATAAGGTACAAACACAATTTGTATTATTTTTGTTATTATTATAATTTTACTGTCTTTATATAATAATCCTCACTATATGGCTGTATTATATTTAATGTCTATTCATTTATGTTTCAAGGTGAAATGCTTGCTGTGCCTAAAGGAGCTGACATACAGCAATAACACCTCCTCTATGCTCAGGCATTATCGAGCACTGCACAAGCATGCACAGACTATTAACAATCCACACAGTAGTCAAAGTAATTGATAATAATCATTAAAAAACATTATTTAAATAATGTTTTAGGCTCCTACAATACACCTGCATTTTATTTTATTATAGATTCCAAAAAAGAAATGTTGAATGAGGCCCTGGTGAACATGGTCATCAAGGACTCCCGAGCCTTTTCCATTGTGGATGATGATGGATTTAGGGAGCTCCTGCATGTGTTGGATCCCACTTATGCGATCCCAACTCGAAAGGTATGTGATTAATAAAGTGGTTCATCATTTTTTAAGAAGTTAAAAGTAAGAGTAACTGCATTTATTTCTATCCACAGGCTTTGAAGGTCATGGTTGATCATAAGTACAAGGAGGCTAAGGAGAAGGCAAGAGAGCAGTTGCAGAAAGTTCAGGCTATAAGCCTTACCTCTGACATGTGGACATCGCTAAACATGGATGCCTACCTAGCATTGACTTGCCATTTTATAGACAATGACAAGCTCTGCACTATTTTACTAGGTGTAGAGCATTTCCCTAAGAGCCATACTGCTGAGAACTTGGCTACTGGACATATCAAGCTCATGGAGGAGTGGGGCATAAAGGATAAAGTTAAGTGCCTGGTAACTGATGCAGCAGCCAACATGATAGCATGTGTACGATCACAGAATGTTAGGCATGTGATATGCATTGCACATGCACTAAACCTTATTGTGAGGAAATCTTTTGATGACATCAGTAGCTTCAACGACATTCGAACCAAATGTAGGAAACTTGTGACCTATTTCCGAACAAGCACTACAGCAAAAGAGAGACTGGCCCAAGTACAGTAGCAGATGGGGAGACCAGTTCTGAAAATAATTGAAGTGGACACTCGCTGGAACAGCACTTATAACATGCTGGAACGTCTCTATCAGCTGAGAGAGCCAGTGGGGGCAGCCCTGGCCTCTCTAAAGACCGACATCACCCCTCCTACAGCCCTGGAGTATGAGGCAGTCCAGGATGCTTTACATGTTCTTGGCCCTTTCCACCAGGCTACAGTAGAGCTTTCGGGAGAGAAAAGGGTGTCTACCTCCAAAGTGATTCCTTTGATGAAGATGCTGAATCACGCTGTAACGACTAAGCTAGAAGGCCTCAAGTCCAATCCAGCAAGGCAGCTGGGTGACAGCCTTGTACGAAGGGTCAGGGAACACGCAGTACATTTAGAATCAATCAGTGTGATGACCATACCCACGTTGTTGGATCCCAGATTAAAAAAACTGGCATTCTTAAGTCAAGGGAACCTGCAAGAAGCCATATCAAGATTAAAATCTGAATGCGCTACTGTAATCATAAGTTCTGATCTCCATTCTGCTTCCACCAATACACCCCCAACTCAGCTGCCAGCCTCGTCAGAAGCAGGTCAATCCACAGACAACAGTAAGTACTATATGTGTTTATTGTGTGAATGTTCACATTAGTGATTAGTATTGTGAACCATTGTTAATGGAGTTTTATTTCTTTGTACCTCTATTATTAGGTGACATTTGGTATCTGCTGGATAGCACGGTTGATCACAGTAGAAGGAGCTCAAGTGCAACAGCAGATGCTACTGTAGAAGTGGACCGATATTTATCTGAAGTGAATCTCACAAGATCTGAGGATCCACTGGTATATTGGGCTCAACATAAACATCAGTATCCTCATTTATACCAGCTGGCCCTGGCATTTTTATGTTCCCCCGCATCCTCTGTTCCATACGAAAGGATCTTTTCCAAGGCTGGAGAGGTTCTGTCCAAGAAGAGGAATCGTCTAAGCCCCAAGACACTTGAAAAAATTCTGTTCCTCAATAAAAATCATTTTTAATCCTTCCTTCGTTCCTCTACGTCCCCAGTCCCATAAGCACAACACTGCACAAAAATAGTAACAGTTCAATGCACAAAATCACCAGAAACAATTCTTAACCTTTACCACCCCACACTTTTCTGTTGCGCTTTAATACACTCCCTCCACCATAAGCACTGCACTCAACAGTGTCACTTTTGTTGTTCATACTGTCACTATCCAAACCATTTATGAATAATTAATTAACTCTCTCTCTCTGGGTGTGTGTGTGTGTGTGTGTGTGTGTGTGTGTGTGTGTGTGTGTGAGTGAGTGAGAGAGTTGTCTCTGCAGAAGTAAATTCAGACAGAGAAATATACATATTTTATACCCAGGCAATGGACAAATGTCTGCTCAGGTATTTTTATTATTGCAAATGAAAGGTTACAGACATTAACAGTGAGAAGAAAATAAATAAATAAATAAAACAGAACAAGGGGGTATACTGACATCATAAGTCTGCTCAGGTCATTGTTTCAGAATGAATTAATTGGTCTGCTATTTCTTTGTACAGTAGCTAGGTGTCACTAGTGAGCAATGCTGAATGAAGCTTCGAGTAATGAACCTTTGGGTGAAGCAATGGTCTGCGAGGTCTCAGAGGTTCAGGAAGCCTCATTTTGCCATCACTAACTGTCACGAACCACACCAGGGAACACAGGAGAAGATCCAATGGGCTCTATGCACGGCGGTATTTCCGGTGAAGGTCTAAGGATGCTGGATTACTTCCGCCGATCGTAGAGTCCAATGCTATACCGAGAATTTATATTGGTTTTTATACTCTATTGCTATACTAAAGAAACGTTAGTCACAAAAACAGACAAAACAGACACCCCTCATTTTGTTTATGCTTCTTTGTTTATTATATTAAATAAACATAACTATATATAAAATTACATCTAAAAGGTATTAAAGTTTCATTTCAAAGACGAGAGGACAGTACATTTTGAAGACTCTGCCATAATACCGTTTTCCTCGGTTTTCCTCCGCTTTAAATCTCCCCAACCAGAAACGCACGAGCATCCTTGCGTCAAACGCGGAAGTTATGCGTGCATATAGCCCATTGCAGAAAGTATGTTTAATTAGGGAAATCCGTTACTCAAAATCCAGTCAATAGTCAATATCATAATCCATCCAAAACAAGAACATAAACAGGAACACAGAAGTGGCGTGATAAATACAAGGACTCCGTGACATACTAAAACAGACAGGGTTATATACACAGGGAAATGACAATGCTAATGGGGAACAGGCTGAGTGCAATGATCAGTGATAAGAGACAGCTGAGTGCAATGAAAAGACAAGGATCATGGGGGATGTAGTTCAAGAGTGTGATGGACACCGTGGGGAAGGAGGACATCTAGTGGTGACCCAAGGAACATAAACCAGACACTGTGACAATAACTGTGTAGTGTATATACTAGTCTTGCATTTTTTTATCTTATCAATATAATTTTAATAAACTGCCTACTATTTTCCTGTAAACCAAACTGATCACTCGAAGACAACAATGATTTAAATCTCAAAATATATTTTTATTACTAATTTTACCCAAACTTAAAGGGCCTCTGTAGCAGCTGGGTCCCATTTCATGACAGCAGCTAAAATCAAAGCAAAAAAATCCACATGTAAAATAAATAACAAACGCCACAGTTGTGGTCTAGATGAAAATTTGAGTACTCGATTAAATGAAATAGTTATTAAATCAAGTCAACTTACATCAAGCCTGATATTCAGCATTCCACACACACACACACACACACACACACACACACACACACACACACACACACACACACACACACACACACATACATATACATATTATACACACTTTTTTTTTTTTTATTGCCATAATATGAAGCTTACCTTTTATTGCTGAAAACAATTTCTTGTCTTCAATTCCAATTTGATCCTTTTTGCCCTTCCCCTTCATATTAAAAAAGGTCATCAGCTGATTGGTGAAGGGCCTAAATCCAATCCAAGACAAAAATAATATGCAATTATTACTTAAACACACACACACACACATGTAGCATGATTGTCCATGCATGGTGACCGCAGGCTGCATTTCTCATATAAGTTGAATTTTTAAAACTTTTTTCCGGCAGGAATTCAAAATAAATGACAAAAAAACAAACAGCGATTTTGATAGAGCATTGGCATTATGCACAGCCATAAGATTTTTACCTTCGCCTGAAAACAACACTATACAATATAACCAATACAGATCTCTACATCAGACCTCTTGCTTGGCTGAGATGGACAAAGGGCTGCATAAATTAACCATCGTCAGCCTTAATGTGTGTTCACTGTGCCCAAGTGCACAGTCCTGCTCCTTACTTAAAACATCAACTAAACCAAACCCCCAAATCAAGCACCAAATGAAAAAGAAAAATGGGGACACAAGAAAACCAAAGCAGAGCTGAACTAACATGGAAAACTGTTCTGGTCAAATGTCTAAAGACCTGTGTCTGTTAAGTTAATGTGTAAATAAATACCTGTCCATCACTTTGTGCGTGCAGTCTTTTACATCTTTCCCCCCGACTCTTGCCAGCTGACAAACCTATAATAAAAAAAACACATGGAAATATATCAAGGGTAAAAAATTGAGAACATTGTACGGATAGAGAAAAAAGTTCAACCAGTGTGGTCCAATTGTTTGCAGCCCTGAAAAACTGTCAATTTTAAAAATTATATGTCTAGTCTTGAGATAATTGAATGATTTGTTTAACTCTAATATCACATACTTTCCAACACATTGTATCAGCAGGTAAAATACAAAATTCAGATAGAATTTGCTAGAACGATATTGAAATGATCAATATGATCTGTATTACTGTGTTTCATATATCTTCTGGCACAAAATGCCGACTGCAGTCAGTGGTGTGTCTCCTTATAACGAAATTAACACGCCTAATCTTTCGGACCCGAATCACCCTGACTGACTCGCAGCTTGGCACACAACAAAAACTCCTGCTGTTCGGATGTTGCCATTTCTGATATTATAATATTCCAACATTTAAATTAAAAGAAGTACACTAAAGTTTGATCAGAAATAAAAATTCTATTATAATAAGCTAAACTTAAGTTACCTAAGAGATCACCTACCGCTGCAGATGTGTACTGAAGTGAAAAGCGGAAATGATTAGACCCGTTTTTCGGTTAGAACGCTTAGCGCACCGCATAAACCCCCTATTGGAAGAGGGTGAAAAATATTTTACCAAGGTTTCAAATTTGTTTTTCTCCAAGAAGAGAAGCCTCCTCCCTCTCGAACTCTTCCAAGGTGTCAATCTTGCTTATATCAATCCCAGACTTAGGTAAGCTCCTCTGGAGTTTTTTGACCTCATCAGTGAGAGTCACCAGCTTTGTCACCACTATTTTCTGGAATTCTGGCAATAATGAGAAATTAAGAAAAAAATGATTACTCAAGGCATTTCAGCCTTTCAGTAAAAGAGTGCTCTCTAGCAATCCCAGAAAAATGAATGACTATTCAATTAGTTACTTAACACTTTATTCAACAGGGAAACCTTAACCCTGTATTTGACTAATCAGTTTCATTAAAGAACAATTTTATTAAGAGTTCTAGACCAAATGTCATAAATGGCAAAGCAACAAGATGAAAACCTTGAGTCTGATTAACCAAACAGTTACAAAGAGAATGCAATGTTATAATACATATTAGTCTGGGTTTCACATGAAAATATTTTTGTACTTACTCGCTTCTGACAGGGGGAATGTGGTTGGCACAGCCTTACTGTAAATGGGCCTTGCATGTGAAAAAACTAAGCAGGAAAGAAAAAAGTGTGTGAAGCAATCAATATGTTTAGAATATATGTGCAATGTGCCTCACTGAGTGATACAACCAATGACATTCACCATCTAAGGACCTGCTCTCCACGGCTTGGGACCTGGGTACACCTGAGAAACCCAAACCACCAACATTAGTCAGTCCAGTAGCAATAGTATTCCTCATGATAATATGATATTCAATAAGACAAGCCAAATGTAACTGGCAATACTCACGACTACTTGAACTGTCCCGGCCCATGGACCTGTATGAACCTGTGCAACCCAAATGTATCCATTATCAAAAGTGATAATGACCTATGCTGATTTGATATTCATTAAGACAAGCCAAATGTAACTGGCAATACTCACGACCACTTGAACTGTCCCGGCCCACGGACCTAGACCTGGACCTGGACGAACCTGTGCAACCCAAACCAATAGTCAATAGTTTTAGTTGCCTGCATCCTGATTGATAATATAACAATGACATTTTAAACTCACCACTAGTTGACCTGTCGCGGCCCGCAGACCTGGCTATACCTAAACAACGCAGAGTTGTTTAGGTATAGACAACTAATAACAACTAATCGGCGTTCGTAGATCAACTGGTAGAGACTCTTTTTCAAAGATGGCTCCTGTCTGTATACGCGAAGTTGACTGTATGTAAAAAATATCTTCTTATTAAACTGTCTGGACACTGACAAAGTTCTCAATGCTTCGGTTTGAAGGTAGGGACCCTCATTATGCTACCGTGTTAGTGTGGGGCTATTTTCAGCCTTGTTAGTGGTATTAACAAGCGATTTTTATTTGTCATTACTACATGCCCAATATACTAGCGTTATACTAGCTTTATAGGCTAAACTGTTTTTAGAGATAAAACTATTTACATTCGATAATCATGAAAACAAATCTCAGATAACGGTTGACTAGGTAACAATGTGTAATTAGACCAAAGGTTCATTTTGCGCCGGAGTTCTCCTTTAAAGTCAAATATAATTTGAATAGTAAAAAAAAACAGTACTATTGAAATACTAAAATTACAAAATGCTTTTCTCATGTCACGTTTGATGAACAATTCAAGTTAGCGAGAGTGAGAAACGCAAGGCAATGTGAGGTCTTTAGATGTACCGAGTAACGTTAGTACAGGAGGAGTGACAGGCTGCGGGATTCGTAAGGATGGGAAATAGCTTTAACATTAACTTTAAAATCGTCATCCACCGAGCCAAAATGCTTGTTATCATTAGTCAGCTAATTATTTTTTCCTCACTACATTGCGACTTAAAGAAGCTTAGCTGGGAGCTTCATGGAGACAGCTAAAGTTAATGTTAGCTGCCCTACAGCTGTCAGTTAGCTTCGACTTCATATATTACCTAATAGCTGTATTCTCAGGAACATCACAATCAATAAATGAGTAATACTTATTTAAATATTTAAAAAAAGACAAATGAAATTTGAATGGTATTAAATTGGAATATTGACAGCTCTACTCACCACTATTTGATCTGTCACGGCCCACTGACAACAAAGACAGACAGTTTAATACAATCACAAATAACTTAAAATTTGAATCTGGTTAAAATGTGCATGGTCATCTAAGCAACAACTCACCATTTTTTGAAATATTGATTGGTGGGGTGGGAAAGACTGGAATTATAGGACTGGCATCTTATCAGTAAATAAGGGGTATAAAACAAATTAACCTACAGTTTATTTAATTTTGTTATTAAGCGCAGGCAACCTTTCAATGCACATTAAATTAATGCCACAAGAAACATTTCTGTACCTCCTTTCCTCTCTTCTTTATCCTCCCCCTCAGCAGACGCCTCAGACAGGTCAGATCCTTTGAATATTAAAACACGTTACAGTTGACTGTTCGAAAAGACCCCTTAGTTACTGTCGCCATGTACCAACAAGCTATGCCGCTCTCATGTTCTCACACAGTTAAAAACACATCGCAGAGCAGACAGGAGACTGACAACACGCTGACAGACAGGACAGACCAGGTTACTTTTGATATTAAACATATTAAACAAAGTCTCACCTTACAAATTTGGTCATTTTTTAAAATAAATGTAAACAATAATTATCGTTTTGTGGCTCTTTAATGTGTCGTGACCGATCGCTGTAGAGGATCAATTAAAGCTGCTTGTGAACCGATCATCTCTCCATTCTAGCATAAACATGAATGAACATCAGAAGGAATGTTGTTTTAACCGCGGAAAGGCGTCAGTACACTCCGTTTCTCAAGTTCAAATCATCCCATGTTAATCTACTATCTCTCCTGACTGCTTTGTCGGAGAAAAAGGCGGATGGCGAAGTATGATTGGTCAGATCACCTGTCAATCAAGCTCCCTGCGAAGGGTCAATTGTAACATGAGTTTGCATGTTTTCACTATTCAACCAATGATGGGGACATACCTTCAACAAAATCTTCAAAAGTTTTTGTTTTTTTCTTTCTCTTTTGCACTACAACCTCTCCGTCTTCATCTTCATCTTCAAATTGTTCAGCTTGGCTGGTGTGATCATGTTCTTCACACTCACGGAGACTTTCTACAAAGACAGCATGCATGTCATCAAAGCTTATATCAATGTATAATCACATAACTTCTCAGATTTGCATCAAAATATAAGAGGTTACCTGCGGTAAATTTCACTTTCACCAATGGGAAAGTTTCCCAATCCTCCTTAGGAGCCACATGGTTGTCGAAACAATATTTAGCCCTCGTCTTTGGACATCTAAGGGTTTTTTCAGCAACGTTAACCCAGGCATCAGGGATGGTCCCCTCCATTTCCTTCCCATTTTCATTCCACACAGCTCTGACGAAAAGCATAACCTGCAACAAAAAAAATAATATAATAAATAAATGAATGTTATATATATATATATCACAATCGCGATGTCAAGAAAGACTATGAAACAAAGTACAAAGAAAACAGTGAAAATTACTCACTGTTCTTGACTAAAAAACTTTTGTAGCTTTAATAAGGATTAGTCTATATTTCATTTATAATTTATGCAGTGCAGACTGTTTGATAACTGAATTCAGTTTCGGTATATGTCCAGCCTTAGACAGTAGGGCCACAGGTAAATATGACATTTATTTTTTACTGTTGTACTATTGAGACAAATAACAAGCCGACAGTAATGTAAAGATGTCAATATTTTAAAAAATAAATAAATATTATTTTAATTTGAAAACACAGTGCATTTAGTTGTTGCTTGTTTCTAGATTGAGTTGAGAAATACACATTTCATATATATACATACCCAGTATATACCCAATGCACTTTATGACTTGCCAATCTTCAACATGAATGTTCAATGCCATGCCGCAGAGGAATCATGACAGAGCCATTGTTGAAAGATAGACAGGCTACTTTTCGTCCAAGGTCTGTTTCCTTGACTTCTTTTCTTTGAAATCTATGTCCATTCCCAATGTAAGCAATGCTCAAGAGCTTTGACGAACATGGTTTGTGAAACAGTGCGGTAGTGTGTCTCTGTTTTACCACATCGCAAACAACCGTCCCCATCTCCCCTCCTCTCTTGAACAAAAGCAAACCTCTCATCGTCCAGAAGGAAGCAGCTGTCTCTCCTTTTTGTTGAAATGTACATTTGGGGCTTCGCTTTTGGCCCTGCACTGGAATTTCCCTGGGCATGTTCGATTTCGACCAGGCATTTGGACACCTGCGCTAATGGATTTTGGCCAGTCCTGACCAATCTTTTGATCTGCTGCAAATAATTCTCATATGGAAAGCAACAAATGTCATTTAAAGAGCACCTGAAACGAGAGACATCTTCATGGATGTGTAACAGGGCATGCACATTGTACACAGAAAATGTTTTTCCATACAGTGCAGGGCGGCTAGACACAAAGTGCCTCATCAGTTCAGTAGAAAAATCCAAATAGGCAGCTCTTGTCCTGTCATCTGAGTCCAACATGATGGATACTGCCACGGTCAATGTCACAAAATGAGCATACAGCTGTGAGGAGACAGTATTTTTGAGAACTATGGGTCCCGTGTAAAGAAGAAACTGACGGAACTCTGTGGCTTTCCACCTGTCCAACTCCTGAAGGCCACGGGGCTGTCGCGCAAACTCGCTAGGCATCTGGCCTCGTATCACGTTCAGTTTTTGTGAGATTTCAATTTTCTGTCTCACAGAGAGCCTACACAGTTTTGGGCCTCTAGTCAGATACACCAACAGCCGCCTAACAACACCCAAGCAAATCATATGCATATAGTCTAAAACAAAGGCACTGATACAGGGTATCCCGGCAGATATTAAAGGGCTAGACCCATTTTGATGGCGGGAATACTCTATCTGACTAAATGCTTCATCTGTGCGCAAGGTGGATGTCAGCTGATGGTACCTCTCACAACTGTCATATGCAGTATGACCTTTAATGCATTTTAAATATGCTTTTGCCGGTGCATCACAGATAAAGGTACGAATATTTATGGCATACTTTTTCTCACAAAACACCAGGCCATTCTGTTGGAGATTATTGAACTCCTCCAAAAAGTCATGGAGATACTCATCAAGGGGCTCAGGCTTGCTTTCCCCGCAGTATAATGCCACAATAAATGGATTGAAATTGCTAAATGTCACCAGTATTGGCCAGAACAGGACTTTACTACTTTTAAAGATTGGTAGACCATCAATGTTGACATCCAAACTGACCGTACTGTGTTGACGTCTGAAAGCATCATTTTGACACAGTACACGGGAAATGCCCCCCTCCAAGCCATAGTATATATATACTGTCCATTGCATTTTGAATGGCTGTCAATGACTTGAGGAGTGGCTAGTAATGTGCGTGTATCTTTGGGGAGTACATGTCCATGATCCCTTAGAATCTGCAATAATTCATTTAGGGACCTATTAGTAATTTGGTGTCTTGTACCCCACTCTTGCCAGTCATCGCCTAGGTTTCTAACTTCGACCTCTGGTTCGGGATTCAAAATCTCCACATCAGAGTCACACATTCCGGTGTCTGTGTCAAAGTCTGAACCATCAGTGGTAACACTGGTGCTGTGTTCATCAGTATTGTTTCCAGCATCATCATTGATTGTTTCCTCTCTGTCATTTTTCGTCACTGCGTTGTCAATTGTCACCGCGTTATCGTCAGCCTGGAGAAGTTCATTGATGTCTGCTTTCCGTTTTCTCCACATCTCTATTTTGTCTGTGCAATATATGAGAGGCGCGCTTTGTGAAAGTGCACAGCACATAAAACAGCGCGCATGAAGACGCGTTCTCTCGTGTCTTCCGCTTAAAGAATGCTATCAAGAAGAATCGATTTTCTATTCCTAGTCCTACTAACTAGTCTATAAAAAATATTTCATTCATGTTATTGCATGTGAATAAATACGTGTATAACTATAGGGCTATGTGAAATATGTCATTTTTTGACATTGGCGTTTATCGTCTGTAACAGACTGTTATAATCGACATCGCGATACTTACGAGACATCGTCGATATACCATATCGCCCAGCCCTACACACCATTGCCCAACACCAAATGAAAAACCTAATGTAAGTGGAACTCATGCCTGATACTTTATGATGTTGGTTTTATTTTTATTTTTTTTAATTAAATCAAGTAAATTTATCTGGCATTTATTTCTTTTTGCTGTTTCGAAAACTAACCGAATCGTTACATAAGTGTATCGTATTGAACTGTACCGTGCATTTTGTGAACCGTAACACCTCTAATATATATATATATACACTCACCGGCCACTTTATTAGGTACCCCATGCTAGTAACGGGTTGGACCCCCTTTTGCCTTCAGAACTGCCTCAATTCTTCGTGGCATAGATTCAACAAGGTGCTGGAAGCATTCCTCAGGGAGTTTGGTCCATATTGACATGATGGCATCACACAGTTGCCGCAGATTTGTCGGCTGCACATCCATGATGCGAATCTCCCGTTCCACCACATCCCAAAGATGCTCTATTGGGTTGAGATCTGGTGACTGTGGAGGCCATTTTAGTACAGTGAACTCATTGTCATGTTCAAGAAACCAATTTGAAATGATTAGAGCTTTGTGACATGGTGGAAGTAGCCATCAGAGGATGGGTACATGGTGGCCATAAAGGGATGGACATGGTCAGAAACAATGCTCAGGTAGGCCGTGGCATTTAAACGATGCCCAATTGGTACTAAGGGGCCTAAAGTGTGCCAGGAAAACATCCCCCACACCATTACACCACCACCACCAGCCTGCACAGTGGTAACAAGGCATGATGGTTCCATGTTCTCATTCTGTTTACGCCAAATTCTGACTCTAACATCTGAATTTCTCAACAGAAATCGAGACTCATCAGACCAGGCAACATTTTTCCAGTCTTCAACTGTTCAATTTTGGTGAGCTCTTGCAAATTGTAGCCTCTTTTTCCTATTTGTAGTGGAGATGAGTGGTACCCGGTGGAGTCTTCTGCTGTTGTAGCCCATCCGCCTCAAGGTTGTGCGTGTTGTGGCTTCACAAATGCTTTGCTGCATACCTCGGTTGTAACGAGTGGTTATTTCAGTCACTGTTGCCCTTCTATCAGCTCGAACCAGTCTGGCCATTCTCCTCTGACCTCTGGCATCAACAAGGCATTTCCGCCCACAGAACTGCCGCTCACTGGATGTTTTTTCTTTTTCGGACCATTCTCTGTAAACCCTAGAGATGGTTGTGCGTGAAAATCCCAGTAGATTAGCAGTTTCTGAAATACTCAGACCAGCCCTTCTGGCACCAACAATCATGCCACGTTCAAAGTCACTCAAATCAACTTTCTTCCCCATACTGATGCTCGGTTTGAACTGCAGGAGATTGTCTTGACCATGTCTACATGCCTAAATGCACTGAGTTGCCGCCATGTGATTGGCTGCTTAGAAATTAAGTGTTAACGAGCAGTTGGACAGGTGTACCTAATAAAGTGGCCGGTGAGTGTATATACACACACACACATTATATATCTGACTTTAGAGACCAATTGTGTTGAAATAACATTGAGACAAAGGAGGTAGAGGACAAATACTCACTATTCTTGGTAGCTGCACTGATGAATGAGAGATCCTGGCCACAGAACATAAAAGAGAGAGGAAAGGGGTGAATTAATTAGCATGGGTCTCATTTCACTAGATACTAGTACTTATTATTAGATAGTAGTAATTATTCATTAGACACTAATACTTATTCATTAGACACTAGTACTTATTTATTAGACTCTAGTACTTATTCATTAGACACTAGTACTTATTCATTAGACACTGGTACTTATTCAATAGATACTAGTACTTATTCAATAGACACTAGTAATTATTCATTAGACACTAGTACTTGTTCAATAGACTAGTACTTATTCATTACTTATTCAATAGGCTCTAGTACTTAATCATTAGACACTAGCCTAGTACTTATTCAATAGATACTAGTACTTATTCCTTAGACACTTATTCAATAGACTAGTACTTATTCATTAGATACTAGTACTTATTCAATAAACACTAGTAATTATTCATTAGACACTGGTACTTATTCATTAGACTCTAGTACTTGTTCAATAGACTCTAGTACTTATTCATTAGACTCTAGCCTAGTACTTATTCAATAGATACTAGTACTTATTCCTTAGACACTTATTAAATAGACTAGTACTTATTCAATAGATACGACTTATTCCTTAAATACTATCAATTAATTAGATACTAGTACTTATTAACTTGCTACTACTAGTACTTATTTAATACAAGTACCTTTATATTAGATACTTATTCCAAATGTAACTAGCAAGATTATTTATTTTACATTTTTAATTGAACTGTGTTCTGACTAGTAAGTTAGCTAAAGAATAAACATAGTTGCTAATGAATAAGTACTAGTAATTAATGGAATAGTATCTAAAAAATAAGTAACGTTAGTATTAAAATACTAGTCGGTTTAAATTATTACATGTTAAAACGGCTTGCCATAGAAAGTCCGGTTTGAGGCTGATTGGCACCAACTAAGCTAGCTTAAGTAGTTGATTAGCTAGCACGTCCATTTAGAGGAAAACACATTTGAGTGATGACTTGACTGGACCAACTGCGACTAACGAAAAAAACTTTATGATAACATTTCGGGAATCACTCACTATATTATTACCAATATTACAACATACTTACAAGTCCTTGATTGTCAAGTGTGAGACAGCGACACGAGACGAAGACAGCCTTCAGACAGTTAAAGGGATAGTTGACTTTAAAATTAATTTTTTATATGTTTTAGCTTACCTCAAGGGCATCCAAGATGTAGGTGTCTTTGTTTCCACAGTATTTTCAATTTTGATATTTTTAGGTCAAACCGTTCTTGTCTGTCAGTCATATAATGCAGGTCTATGGTCACCACCTCAAAGAGCATGCACAGAGAAGTCCAAATTAAACATGATTTAATGACTCGTAAATGTAAGTACACATTGATGGCCTAAAACACGAAACGAGCGGTTTGTGTGAGAAAACGAACAGTATTTATATCGTTTTTACCGCTTGTAAACATATCAAAAAATAATTTCAAAGTGAACTATCCCTGTAAGGTGCGGACTGCGGAGAGCCGGAGACTGCTGTGCGGACCGGACTGCAGTCACATATCCGTCCGCCACAGAACTGGAAACTTTGTATTCCGAGCACGTTTGATCAATATAAAAAATCTCAGTATCATGTTATAAAAGTTACAAAAAAAATCAAAATAATGTATATTTGACCGTCCCTATTATTTATTAACACTAAGGTAGATTAGAACTGTTTCTACAGGGGAGGTATATCACAATCTACTTGAAACCGGAAAGAGTACCCAATAACCGCCTTTTCCACCAGAAAAAAAAACGAGAGAGAAAAAAACACTATCCGAAAAATATGCATATATTACTTTTTAATATAATTTTACTAAACAGCATACACATAATAAATAAATAAATAACAAATAACAACAAAATATAGGCTATAAAAAATTGGACAAATAGAGTATGGGTGAAATTGATTTTATTTACACGTTTGCTGAGGTCAAGTTTGTCAGCTTGGAACATGATCTTTTGGAACCATGGCCTTCAAAGGCCCATTTATGAAATACCCATCACCCTCAAACAGACGAAACATTTTCTAGAATATAAATATAATTTTATATAAAACTTGCGAATATTCCATATGGACTTAGAAGAGTGTTTCACCGTCTGCCTTTGTCCCCAATATCCATATAGCAACCTTTTTCATCTCTTTGTTGCTCAGTGGCGTTCTTCATCTAAATAAAAAAACAATAAGAAATTAATAATTGTTTTGGGAGGAGTCTGTCAATTGATCCGTTTAATTGAGTCTCAACTGATCATTCCGTGGAAAAAAAGCTTGGACATTAGGCTACCAACAAAATTAGAGAATTTAAGTTAATTTATAAGTTTTTTCTAAGTGCTCTCTCAAAAGACTTGACATACTCATTCTGTTCAGAAAAACATGAGACTTACTTTGGAACTGCTCTTTCACAGGGACATTTTGGTGTGACATTTGTGATTTTATCAAATGTTATGTGAATCCTAACTTTGAATTTACATATAGAAATAATTTTAGTTTTCGTGAATGTGAAAAGAAAAGTGATATTTATTTTATAAACCTTGCTTTTTCTGTTATTTAAATTTCACATTCACAAATGTAAATTTTTTAAATGCAATAAGATTTAAACATTAATTGAAAATGAGTCTATTGAGTTCTCTAAAAACTGAAAAGCTATAAGAACAGTGGCTGTGTAAGACTTGGCACTTAATCTGGATAGAAAGACTTAAATTAGTCTGGACTGAGGGACTCTAATGTGGTAATGTTGTGACGATGGTTGTTAATGTTTTTGTGTTTTGTTGTAGTTCTTTTACAATCATTTAAATAATAGTAAAAAAATTGCCTTTAGCCATGCTGTCTCTTTTTTCTTTTTCTTTTTTACTGTCATTTCTGGCTATAGCCGCATTGTGAACATCTTTTTTTGATTTGTTGACATTTCGATTGTGGCCTAAACATATTTTCTGTCATTTATTGACTAAATCTGGATGTTAACGGACGTTTAGATTGTGGCCAAATTGGACATCCTTATTCACGTAATTTATCGACTAATTCTGGATGTCAACGAACGTCCAGATTATAGCCAGTATGAACGTCTTTTCCCAACTAGTTCTGGCTGTCAGTGGACGTTTAGATTATGGCCAGATTGGACATCTTTATTCACATCATTTATGGACTGTTTCTGGATGTCACCGGACGTCCAGATTATGGCCTGGACGGACGGACGGACGGACGGACGTGAAATCAACCTGTTTTGTATGTCCACAGACATCGCTTGCTCAGTGGGTAAAAGATTCATTGAAGATCTCAAAGCTCAAGGGCATCTATTGCCCATTTTGATGAAGTATTGAATTATGTGTTGCTGCACGATTTTATTCAAGAAAGATCTGTTCAGTAAAAGTAAAAGTTTAGATAATTGTTTTAGATTAAAGAAAAAAGTGTTGAAAAGGACCTGAGAGGGCCCTTTAACTTTAAATTTCTATTTAAGATTGTTACAATTAAAACAGTGTTTTTATTGATTTTATTTATTTATTATTATTATTCAAGATGTGTCTCATCCGTTTGTTCTCTTGAACCATAAAAAACAATAAACACTGAGTTGTTCACTGCAATATTACATGTCCCTTTTCTTATTGGAAAACAGCAAATGTTTACTTTAGGATAGGGAACATAATCTGAAGTAATATTGCATTTATTAGTGATAAATGTGCTTGTTACCTATTAATAAAGGGAATATTTCGGTTATAAATCATTTGTTAGTATAGAACAACTGCTAGAAAGACAGTGTTTCTCTGCAAATTTAAATGTCTGTTGAAATGCCCATTCTATATTTATTTCATACTTATAAGCTACATATTCACACAGTGTACTGGGAACTTATAAAGTGTGTAATTGGCACAGTACAAGCTATTGGTTTGTTTTATTTTTTAGCTAATTAGTACATTGTTAGGACACGTATAATGGGGCTATTAGACAAAAATAAGACAACAGCCAATAAAGGCCTTATATATAGCTTGTAATGGCATACAAGTACTTAACTAGTTACTTACAAGTGCAGTTATTAGTCATTAATTAGTATCTAATTTCTGATCCCTAAAATAAAGTGTTACCGATATTTTTTCTTCGTTTCAAAATCCTTCACATTCTTTGGACAGAAGCCTGTTATGTAGTCCAAGGGCACTATCTGTCGGAAGTTGTCGTCGATATACCGGACGTAGGCAAACATGCTAACATACAAGACATATGACAATTAATAAAAACACATTATATCAATTAATTTGTATCAGCAACACAAAATGTCTTATTTGTGAATAATTACATTGGCAGCCACTCTCTGTTGCAAGCCACTACCTGTTTCACTAGAATGCAAATAACCAAATTACAATAAACATGACAAAAAGGTCAAATAAAACAAAGATACAAATGAAATAAACAGTTCTTTAAATAAATAAACTGACATTGAATAATCAAATGCAAATAAACCAATGCATGCATTTAACTATAGTTTAAGGCATCCAGTCAAAAGGTTTTCTTTGTCTTTTATTGTTTAATTAACTTTGTTATTATTACTATCAACAAAGACTTACGTGGTAAGTTATGTTAATAAGCAGTATTAAGTTACTTACTAAGCAATGTTGATACATTTAATGTTACATTCCGAGACAGAAACGATTTAGCAAAATCTCTGACTGACACATTCAATACTCAAATCGTCCATCCTTTTCCAGCAGTCTCTATGTTATAGGATAACTTTTTGAGTTGACTGTCTCGTAAATCGAGCCAAAATCGCTAGATTTTTTTTTACTACGACAACATAACCGTATAGCTGGAACTGAGGTAATGTTAGCACCGGATAAATACACAACCCGGTACGTTAGTCTACCTCAATACTGACATAAAGTAGTAAAGACAGAGAAAAGGTATTAAAATATGGATAGAAAAGTAAATATTGCATCGAAAATAACAGGAAAGAAAAGTATTAATGACACTAACTTAACTGACAGAAAAAGATGGGTGGTTTCGCTAGTGAATGGGCAGATCAGTTTAAATTATACCGTTATTTCAGTTGGCACCCTCTGTCACGCGCAAGCTAATCTCCGCCCCCTTTTTACGTGATTAGAACTCAACTCGTCCCGCGCACTTTGTTTCATTTTTTTTTTTTTTGGACAAATAGACAAAAATATAAGCTATACCTGGAACCTCAAAGTAAGGCAAAGATACCTCGCCAGACACCGTGTCGACATGACAGGCCAGGGGCACGTTCAAGTTCAAAACGGTGCGCAACGTTTTGCTACGGTTTCCGGGTTGAACGTCATGTTTCCTGGAAACGGCGTGTACCGGTGTGCAACGGGGTTTAATGCTGCGTTACAGGCTGGTTTTTAGCACGTAAATCACGACTTCAAACCACGACTTACGACTTTGTAGCGTTTCAGGCCAGTCACGGCAAACTACCTGAGCGCAAGGAATTGTGGTAGCTATTAGATGTAAACAAACCAGGATGGCGGACCTTAAGGGGGTTATGGGCATTTTTTATAATTTCTGTTATTACATTTTGAATTATAAATTGATCAAAGTATTTGATTAATTATTCATTTTTGAGGGTGTGTACGTTTTTTTGCGTGAATTTGTGTATGAGCAGACCTACACACAACCATACCTTTAACAGAGATGTTGCTTTTTTAAAGGCATGCAGTGGAACAGAGTCCGAGTCTGAGGTAGACCACAGGACAGGCAGCATAAAGCAGAACACTACTGATCCCCTGTCAATGATTGACCTACAGCCTGACATGGACACTGCTTTGACTGCCACAGGAACTACCACAAAAGCTGAGGCAATGCTCATGATTATGAGCCATGCAGCAAAGCATAAAATAACTGGTTGCCAGTTACATGATTTACTACAGTTGATAAATAAATAGTTTGGCCAGAAGGTTGTACCTCGATCCAAGTATCTTTTTAACAGAGTGTTTAAAAAAGTTGTGAAGAAGTAGAATTTCAGTTCTACTGTGAAACTTGTTACTTAAACATAGGAACAGTCCAGGAAATCAGTGACAAACAAATGGTTGAATGTGGATCATGTGGCAACACTTTTGATACTGGTTCTATGAATGGTGGTAACTTCTTTATCAATGTTCCTCTTGCCCCACAAATTTAGACTCTGCTTGAAAGCACAGATGCGAGTGCCCATTTGAATTATAGGTTTGATAGGGAAAAGAGTAATAATGAGATGTTGTCAGACATCTATGATGGGGAGAAGTACAGACATTTGTCTGGACCAAACCAGATCCTCTCAGATTCTCACAACCTATCATACATATTTAACTCAGATGGAAGCCCTGTCTTTAACTCCTCAAAGTTCTCTATATGGCCCATCCACATAATGATCAATGAGCTTCCGCCTGAACTTAGGTTTAAGAATGCATTGCTTGCTGGCCTTTGGTTTGGGCCAAAAGAGCCTGTGATGGAAATCTTTCTGAAGTCATTTGTGGACCAGGCCAAACCCTAGCTGACATTGGTGTCACATGGCATAAAGAAGAGTCTGTTAATAACAGCAAAATAGTTGGCCTCTGTTGTAGTGTTGATTCCAAAGCGAGACCGCTGATGCAAAACACTACCCAGTTTAATGGATATTATGGCTGTGGATTCTGTCTGGATGATAGGGTAGTAAAGTATCCAGTTTCAGCAGAAGAATATTGTGACAGAACAAATGAGGAAATGGTTAGGGATATGGAGTTGGCTGTAGAAGGTGGGACAAAAATTAGGGGCGTAAAAGGTCCTTCTCCACTAATCAACTTGCCATACTTTGATGTTGTCTGGGGTTTTTGTCCCAGACTACATGCATGCAGTCTTACTGGGGGTTTCAAGACAGATGACTAGACTCCTGGTTGATACTACTTCATCCCCCCAGCCATATTATATAGGCAGCCCTGCCACTTTGAGAGAGATCGATGCTAGAATTGTTGGTATCCAACCTCCACACCTGATTACTCGACTAGAGGGTTGTCAGATAGGGTGCACTGGAAAACCTCAGAGTGACGATCCTGGCTCCTGTTCTACAGCCTACCATGTCTTGAAGGATTTCTTCCCAAAAAGTACTTGCAACATCTTGGCCTACTTGTATCAGCCATTTATCTGCTACTGAAGGATGAACTAAAACCTTGTGAAATCAACAGAGCTGAGATCTTGTTGCTTGACTTCATGTTCAGGTTTCAGATTTTATGTGGCGAGTCACAGATGACATTTAACATTCACCTTCTCAGTCATCTTGCGAAGTCAGTCAAGTTGTGGGGCCCATTGTGAACACATTCTGCATTTCCTTTCGAAAACGCAAATGGAAAACTCCTGACTTTGGTAAAAGGAACAAAGGGAGTAGCTAATCAGATAGTTACCAAGTTTCTTCTGTTTAGATCAATTCCTAACTTCTCATCCAAGTACATGGTGAAAGAAGAGGTGTTACGGTTCTGTTCTGATTTGAACAAATACCCAAGGATCCAAAATGCTGTAAAGCGTGACAATCCTACGCTACTTGACAATGGGAGCGTGCATATTAGCGACCAACATAAGAATTTTCACCGGAAAATGTCATCTGAACTAGTAAGAAACATCCACTTTTGTTCTGGTTCTGACATTGCAGTAAATCGCGCTGATTAAATCTAACAAAACAATCGCTTATAAGTTATCATATCACGCAAAACCATGCAAATTATACTTTGTTCTCAAATTGTTAATGTTAACAACGTAAGCATTGCCTGACTACATGTAATGTCCTTCTGATATTGTTTTCGCATGGGTCCGATTCAGTCTCTTTTTTTCTGTACCCACTCCGAAGTCCGAACGAAGTCTTTTGCATTTTACAGCGGGTGAATCTGTTGTCACTGATGATTCTCGTTTGAACCTTTCTGGATCCGCCATCAAATTGATAAGTTTAATTATATCAAGTGCTGTGAGAAAAGGCTATAAATCTCCACCTCCAGCATCCTCACAGGCAACACAGCCTACTAGCCGAGACACTGCTTTATGTGTACTGATGTGTGTGTACAGATGTGTGTGTACAGATGTGACATAATGACGCAAAGACATGCTCGAATCTCCCGCGGAAATCCACCAGTACCACTGGAATTAAAAACATTATTACAAGCTTACCGCTTTGAATCGAGCTAAGGCAAGCAGATAGTTTTGAACACTGGCTGGTTATGTATTGTCTCAAATATGTATTTTGGATCATTTTTAACCCCAAAAAAATCTACAGACTGCAGCTTTAAAGGGGTCATATAATGCCATTTTTGTACAAGTTAATATGAATGTTTAGGGTCTAAATGAAAACTTTGTAATATACTTTTATTAAAAATTCTCATTAGTATTTTAAGAAAACACTAATTTTACCAGGTCAAAAACAGCTCTGTTTTCAGCATGCCGTTTCAGTGCATATGCCTTTAAATGATAATGAGCTTCGCTAACTCCGCCCCTCTGTTCTGTGGGGCGTTTTGACACAACGCACGTGGAGTGTTGCCTTGACAACAGTTGAGGGTATATTTTGGAGAGAGAATGGCAGCGGGAGTCTCTGAGGACACATCTGTGCAACCGTATCAGTTTGAACCGGAGTCCTACCCGGAACAAGATGACGGCCGCAAAGAAGTTCGACGATTAATGCTCGAACAGGACGTTTCTGAATGGTTGGTTAACGTAATGTCACTTTGATCTATTTTTGTATGTACTGACAGGGTAGAGTAGTGAGATACGAACGCTATGTGTTTACTGATGTACAGTATACGTTAGTTCATTGACAGATTGACGTTACACTGGTCATGAAAAACTTTTTTTTCCGCGATTTGCAAAGATTAATATAAAGGTTAATAAAACTTTACACTCACTTCTTCTGGAGGTGCAGAGGGAACATAAATAGTCGGTACCGATTCAATATAAAGGTTGATACAATTTTACACTCACTTCTTCTGGAGGTGCAGCAGGAAAATAAATAGTTGGTACCGATTCTTTTTTCAGGAGCAGCTTCTTAGCAAAACCAGCTCATACTGACCCTCGTTTATAAAGCAGTCTGGTGAGAAATGATTCGCGCAAATGTGACGGGATAAATATTATAGATTGAGAGTCCTTTAAATAAATCCTGCAATAATGGGGTTGCGGTTCCTATGGGCGACGCTGGTGGCGCTATAGGCTACTGTGTGCGTGTGATCTGCAGCAGAGTTGAAGAGAACTGCTGTGGGTGAGTCGATTCTGTGATAGCTCCGCACTAAAAGTTAAAAACATATAATTTCATCTCGAATGGTTGACAATTACTTGCGGGATTGCTCATAATAGACACTGATTGATTTGTAAAGAGTGTTTTCTGTTTATATTTATGAGTATTTTGATCGTTTTATGTCTGTTTGGATGCATTCTACGATTTACCTAACTGCGTCATTTTTTCATGTGCTTTCTAACGAGGTGAAATGTATTTTGAATAGGTGGAGCTTTGAACATCATAACGATTCACCGTCTTCTCTCTTTTACTGCTCTGTGTGCAGGTAAATGTTTCATCATATAGTGTTTAATAATTTACTGTTTATGAAGTTGTATTTTCTGTATTGTTGTGAAATATTTGGTACTAACTGTGTTTTATAAATTATGTAATTCATGGTTTCACTAAACATATCAGATGTTATTTCCATTAAATACAATTGAGAGTTATGTAAAAAAGGATGATGTAATCTGTGTAATCAGTGCTATACGATCACAAACCAAAAAAGTTTAAGAAAGACAAGACAACATTGAATTGTTTACAAAGTATGTAATTGTCTGGAGAGATTATTACATTTCATATTTGTTTTATTTTTGTTTATTGTTTTGGGTACAAGTATACTGTGAATAAGTAATGTTTATTCTGATATTGAGTGCAGCAGAGTTCAAGAGAACTGCTGTGGGTGGAGCTTTGAACATCATAACTATTCACCGTCTTCTCTCTTTTACTGCTCTGTGTGCAGGAAAATGAAGCCTGATATCATCCACATTTTGCTTGTGTGTGTGCTAATGAAGGGTGGGACAAACCGGGTCGAGAAAGAGAGAAAAAAACCCAAAGGTCACACAAACATGAACGCACTGACGTTGCTCGTGGGGAATATTCCCTTCGAAAACAAAACTCAGCCACTGTGTCTTCAGCGGTTCGGATTTAGGGACATCAAAATAACTGTGTTCATTATTACACCCAAGAACAGAACACCACAATCGCTTAGACGCCATTCTGCTCCAGCGCGTCAACAATGACGGACTATGATGACAGCTCGCTCAGGGCGGGTCTGTGTGAAACGCTGCTGTCAATCAACAATCATGGGAGGGGCGTCCGACCGTGTGACGTCATACGGTCGAACGGCTCGATTTGAGGCAGGGGAAAACATATAAGGAGATTAAAACAAAAACACTGGATGGATTTTTATCATTATATGATGTTGTGTACAGGCACTGCCAACACACATTTCAGTACAATCAACTTGAAAAAGTGCATGTACCATTATATGACCCCTTTAACCCTCGGGACGGCAAACGTGCCGGTGCGTTTTGCTGTTTTTTTTTTTTTTTTCACATAGCAGCAACATAGGCTTAAAATACTCCGTCATTTATGGTCATATAAATAAAATCAATACATGATTATAAACTATAGAGGGTCTTCTTTTTTTGTGTACACTCACATTAACATCAAAACTTTTTTTTTTTTTTTTAAATAAATAAAATAAACAGGGTGCGCTTTCAGCTCACTCTGTCTCCGCAAAAATCTTTCTGAAACATGTCTGGAAAATTAACTGAAACTCAGCTAATACTTACCACACAAATATGAAACATACGTCTAAAGAACGCTTTAAATTTCTACTTTTAAGTAAAACAATTCACATTTAAAACAAATATTCTCCTGCAATGTAATCTGTATGAAACTAAAGAGAAGTACAGTTTCTCCTGTCTCAGCTCATTATCGTTAATTTGTTCACGCCCACTCGCAGAGCGCGCTATTCATAAGATAATGTGTTGAGGCCATATGCAAAATAGATAAACGCCCCCAGGCAAATGCTGTAAACACACTATAATTTTTAGTCAGATTAAGATTCGTCTTGCGCGGCTATGAGGAATAATCCTGGGACATTTACCACAGAACAATTGCTGGTTTATTTTCACTTCGAGGAGGAGCAACAGATTCAGCTGAGAAGTTTAAGTGTTTTATGCTTGTGCTTTGTTCTAATCGCGCTATAGAATAACGTTAGTGTCTGTAAACGGAAAAATAGCATACTGTTTAAATGTGAATCATGTTTCTCTGTGTGTGTGTGTGTGTGTGTATGTGTGTGTGAATGAATGAATGAACGCACAGATACGCACTGTTACAGACGAAATAAAATAACATTTCGTTGACTAGTTTTGGATAAAGTTTTTCAAATCAAATAAGCATCAAATAAGCTTTTGTTGAATTTCTCCTCATATGTTAAATATATAGTATGTTTTGTCAATAAACTAATCAACTAAGATGTTTGTTCCAATGCAAGCTATATCAAAATAATGAATCCTCAACTTTGAAATATGTATGATCAAACTAAGACATTTATGGAAAAAGACCATTTTCTTTTCAAGATGTTTCCAACTCTAACTTTGAACTTGGAACTGAAATAAAACCATGTCTATATGGTGAAGGGTGTGTGATAGAAGTGTCCAGACGCATGCACCCTGTATTTTAAAGAAGAACATTTAATTATTTGCGATACATTATTCATTCACAAAGAATTCAGGGACATTATTCATGTCCCTAAAGGTTGGAGTTTTCCTCATTTTTTAAATTAAGGCATTAAGATTTTTTATTCCTCTTTTTAGTCACACGCGACCAAGCCAGGGCGACGATTTGTAGACAAGCAGATCTGGTGGTGGACCAATGAGGTACAGGAAGCTACGAAGGCAAAGAAGGCTGCATTCAAGTTATGGCGCGTCTCACGGGTGGCCGACGATTGGCATGAGTATAGACGACAGAAGTCGATAGCGAAGAAGGTGGTGGCTGCCGCAAAGGCCCGACACCATGCCGAGCTTTACGCACAGCTCGACACGCCGGAAGGAGCCAACCGAATCGACAAACTCGCAAATGCCCGCCATCACTCGACACTGGACATTGGTCAAGTAATGAATATCAAAGACTCCAATCGTCAAATCCTTCGTGATCCACCCGCCATTTTGCAACGCTGGAAAGAGTATTTTGACTTGATCTGCAACATGGAATTCCCGCATCCACTGATCACAAGCAGCGCCCCCATCCCCGGGCCGGTACCGCAGATCAGCCTTGCCGAGGTCGAGTTTGCAGTTAAAAAGATGAAGAAAGGAAAGGCCCCGGGACCTGACAACATTCCCGCTGAGGCGTGGAAGCTACTCGGACACCAAGGCACTGAAGTCCTTACCCGACTGTTTAATAAGATCATTGATGAGGGTACCATCCCCTCAACATGGGCTGCCAGCATAACGGTCCCGATCTGGAAAGGGAAAGGCGACGTCAGCGAATGTAACACCTATAGTCCGATTTGCCTGCTCTGCCATGCCATGAAGATATTTGAGCGCGTAATCGAAACCCGCCTCCGGAAGATCGTTTCCATCAGTGCGGATTCGTTAGAGGAAGCGGCACTACTGATGCGATCCACGGCGTCAGGCTGCTGCTAGAGAGGCATCGGGAGAAGAACCAGCAAGTACACATGGCCTTCCTCGATCTCGAGAAGGCATTTGACCGTGTGCCCCGAGATCTTATCTGGCATTCACTCCGCTCCCACGGTGCCCCCGAAGAGTACGTACGATGGATCCAGCTTCTCTATACCAACACCACCAGCGTCGTCCGATGCCCTACAGGTCTGTCCGAAACATTCCCGACTACCGTGGGCGTGCACCAGGGATCCGCCCTCTCCCCGCTTCTTTTTATCCTTTGCATGGATACTGCCACGAGGGATATCCAGGTGTCTCAGCCCTGGTCACTTCTATTCGCCGACGACATCTTCCAAACTGACAAAACCCGTTGGGGGCTTGAACGTCAATTGCAAGACTGGAATGAGCGGTTAGATGCGCACGGACTGCGCCTAAACATCAAAAAGACCAAGTATATGGAGTGCGGACCCCAAACCGACGGGACAATCAGAGTTGGAGGGCAGCCGTTAAACAAAGTCACAGAATTTAAATATCTTGGTTCTCTAATCCGGAGTGACGGTGACTCTCTTTCCGACGCCCGAGCCCGAGTCAACACAGCATGGCTTAAATGGAGACAAGTCACAGGCATTCTCTGTGATCGCCGAATGCCCATATCACGTACGCCCGGTCGCGTTGTACGGTTCCGAGTGTTGGCCAGCCACCATCAAACATGAGCAGTCCCTCCATGTTATGGAGATGAAGATGCTCTGCTGGTCCTTCGGCCTCACGCGATTCGACCGCGTCATGAATCAAGATGTCCGAAGGCGCATGGGCGTAGTGCCCATAGTCCAAAAGATGCGTGAAGCCCGACTCTGCTGGTATGGCCATGTCATCAGAAGTGGCGATGAGACAGCGGTGAAAATGGCCTATAATCTAGCACCACCCGGACGACGACCGCATGGCCGGCCGAAGAAGCGGTGGCTCACCACTGAAGATGCCCTGGATCGAGCCAAGTGGCGAAAAGCATGCAAGCAAGCGGACCCTATATAAATATGGGATCCACGCTAGGACAGAGAGATTCCTCTTTTTAGTAAACTTTAGCATGGGTGTGTTCACTTATTCTAAGCAGTGTGTGTGTGTGTGTGTGTGTATATAATTAAAAAGCAATTTTAACCAGAAACCAGTCCTTTGTTGTGTATCTTTGGATTATGTTGTGTTGTAAATAAATCCAAACAATCTAAAAGCCATTCTTTTTTAAATCTCCTCATTCTTTGTGCAAGGCTCCTCGCAATGATAGGGCCTGATAGCACCTAATAGGGCCATTATGGGAGGGTCTTTCTCTTTCTCAGGTGTGAAATGCCATACATATTAATGAGAGATCACCTCTCCTCGCATAAAGCTTTCTCAAACAAAACAGGTCATACACATTCTAAAAGACTTTATTGTCTTATCTGAATGAGTAGTCAGGATGATTCTCACATAGTTTTGGAGCAAATATTCTAGGCTATGTGATACAATTTTCAAAAGTCTTGTGAAGAAATAATCAATGTGTTTTGTGGCCTTATTTCAGAAACTTTTATTTTTTAAGTTTTTCAATAACCATGCATAAATAACATTCTCTCAAAAATACAAACATGTACATACATGTTGCTCACTTATTATGGTAGCCCCGTTTGTGCTATATAGAGTGAATTTACACCTTTGCCATTAACATGGTGCATGTCAAAACATCCCAAGGGCCCCAAAAAAACCCTGGTCCCCAGAGGGTTAATGTGAATAAAACAACTGAAGGCAAAGAGAAAATTACTCGCAGCTCTTGAAAGAAAGGTATTAATCTATCTATAATAAACTATGCTGTGTTATTTTACATTTGACTACTTTATTATATTTCTAGCATATTATTGTGGATACTAATATCCTGATCATAACCAGCATTTTCCTGAATGAAAATAGTAGTGCGCGTGACATAGGTGAGCATGTTCGCTACGGTAATTTGCATATAGTGGTGTCCCATTTCATTGGGAAAGATCTTCACCCACACTTCCCTTGTCGAGGGGACTTTACTGTCGAGGGCACTAAAAACCAAATGAAAGTTTTAAGGGGGGAGAAATGGGACAGGGTCCAAGCCATGGTTTCTTTTAAAAGAAGACACTTCGGAGGTTTCGGTCAAGTAAAACCGAGTAGCAATATAACATATTATAATATATTTTAAAAAAAGTCTACATTTATTTTAAAGAAAATACATTGCACTTTACTTGCAGTTTAAAACAAGCTAAAACGGCCCAGAGTGTTAGTGTTGCCAGTAAAGAGGTTCTAAAAAAGTTATTTCAGAATTGTACACAAATATCAATGTGTGCAATTAAACGTATGATTTCACTCATTTTTTTCACAAGCACGTGGTAAATGCCAATGGCAAAAAATAATACCTATGGTAACTGCACTGTCATGCATAAATAACATGTTATGGTGATGTATTAAATGTATTTTAATGAGTTCAACGTAGAATTATCATCTATTATGTTTTTTGTTGATGTCAACTTTATTATCGTAAACATATTGTAATCTAGAGTAGGCTAAAAGAATGTTGTTAAGTTTTAATCAATAAAGCTGTTGACACTACATGATTAATATTTTGTTACATCGTAACTACGCTTTGTTATAATTGGAGGAGTCGCGCGTGTGCAGAACACAGCACTGGACACAAACTCTGGCATCTTACACCTCTTATTGGCCACTGAAATCTCAGAATGTCTCCCGCTTCTTTGCTCAATGCAGCAAAAACACACTTTTATGCTCTCCAGAGCAAATACACACACATATACACAGAGCCGGCCCCTAGACCTTTGGGGGCCCTAAGCAAAATTTGGTTGGAGGCCCCTTTGACCGTTTTAAAGCCTAAAGAAAAGCAATGACTACCTTATAACTATACCATACTATATAACTATATTATACTGTATATACTATGTTTGATGTCTAACAGGAAAATTATGATACCACTGAGCTGAATGGCAGTGCAAGACACACACACACACACACACACACACACACACACACACACACACACACACACACACACACACACACACACACACTGATTAACTTGCTGAATAAAAAGACAGATAAAGTGATTATCACTGAACAAAGATACATTTTTATTGACACCAGAGTTTAAGAGTCACAAACTACAGCACATATATATATATATATAATTTAAATTAAATAGAGCAAATAGAATAACATTTAAATATAATATTATATAAAATAATAAATAGATTTTTCAAATAAACAAAATTAACAATAACATCTAAAACACCACAAAGAAGATCAATGGTAACAATATTAAGAATAAGGTAACATTTCAATATAACTATTAAAATCCAATCCAATTAAAGAAAATAATTATACATAAAGTTAGACTTAATTTTTAAAATGCAGAAGGTTATCATTTTACAGCCCCTTTATACTCACCAACAGCTGGAGCTTTGCTTACTGGCAGCATATAACGTTACTTTAATAGTGCTCCTAAGGGGACATAAGGAGTAAACTAATGTTAGCCCTTTAGTGTAGAATCCAAACTGGGTTTATATTGTTCTGTTAAATGCTTTAACAGTAACACCACAGCAAATGGTATAGGCCTAATACTAAACCAATTTTATGCAGCATGTCATTAGCATGTAAGTTAAACAACTGTAGAAAATTAATACAAGCACGATTTAGGCTAATGTTAAGACTTTTAGTGCAGATTATCCATATTAAAGAAATCGGAAAATTAAGCCTACAGGCTTACGTACCTTTATCTTCTTGCTTCTTCTCTTCTTCCAGGCTCTTTTTTGTCGTTTTTCTTGGCCAGAAAGATATTTTCGTTTCTTGTCAGACATCGTCGATTCGTCGGAGTCGCTAACTGACTGACCAAGTGACAACGAGTGACATCATAGGGGCAGTCGGGATCAAGACGTGCGCTCGCGCCTTCGCGGGGAGCTCCCGGTTGATTTGCCATAATACAGAATTAAATAAATAACAACTCTGTGCTTATCATGATGCATGATAAAGAGCGCTGTAGGTCCATTTCTTTTTATTTATTTATTTTATGTTACTTTTGTTGTGCGTGTAGTAAATAAAAGTAAGTATCTCCGTATATTAGATATTTCTGATTATTTACTGATCAACAGAGACTGCTGGGAGCTTTCAACTTTACCTTGCTCTTCATGTGTTACAAGTACCTCCATTCCTATGGTTTTAATAAAGTTAACTGATTGTTAATGTTAAGGGTTTTTTTTTCGACTGGGTTGCGTGCGTAAAGTGGTTTCATGCAGCTATCAGAAACTCTCTTGTCTTGCTGCTATCTGCTTTTATTACAAATTGCACTTCGTTATCATTGGATAAGGTCTTTTATTATTAATCTATGAAACCATGTTTGTTTAATCAGCCGCAGTGAATTGTAAATGAGTTGTGATTGCGAGTATGAAGGTAACAATGTGACGTTGATGGATGCCCTGCCAGGTTTATTTAACTGCATAAGCCTATTACTTTTACTGGCTGTTTATGTAAATTTACATTTAAATTACAGTCTTTTTAGATGTTGTAATAGGTGTGTAGAAATGTTAATAAAAATTAAGTCAGAGGACGAAGATGGCTGCATAGTGTGAGAGCTCTCCACAACTTCACACATAAATGACCCCCTAACTTCTACAAACCTGATCTTTCAACTAGGTCTCGATTATATGTAAGCCCCTCTCAGTTAAATAATGTGACATCTTTTCAAAAGCAAGTAAGACAAGTACACAAAGTACGAAAACAGTACGGTTTGCAGAGAGCGTGGATGCTAACAGCATAGCAGAGGCATATTTCAGTATTAAGGCTAATGAGTAATCGATTAATTGATCATTAATTTAAACAACGATCGATCATGGGAATTTGTGAAAATTTACATCCCTAACCACAACAGAGCAGTGCTCATCCGTTTTCTCAAGTTTCAAGATCAAGGGAGTTTGTTTTGCGATATCATTCACGACGAATCCAAACTGTTCTTCGCCCAGGATCTTTCAGCAGAAACGATCTGACTGAGACGTGAGTTCAACAACGTTAAAGGATTAGTCCACTTTTAAAAAAACTTTAGCTGATAATTTACTCACCCCCATGTCACCCAAGATGTCCATGTCTTTCTTTCTTCAGTCGAAAAGGAATTAAGGTTTTTGATGAAAACATTCCAGGATTTTTCTCCATATAATGGACTTCAATGGGCCCCAAACGGTTCAAGGTCTAAATGACCGTTTCAGTTCAGCTTCAAAGGGCTTTAAACGACACCAGACGATGAATAAGGGTCTTATCTAGCGAAACCATCGGTCATTTAAAAAATAAATAAAAAAGTTTAAGTTTTATAAGCACAAATGCTCGCCTTGCTCTGTTCTGTGATGCGCGTTCATGTGACGTCACATAATACGCAATTATGTTGAGACTCTCCTGTTAGTACTCGTTCATCAAAATGATCGAATCTTTTTTCGAGTCATTTCGCTCATTCAAGTGGCTTTAAACGTTATACTTCTAACCGCCAAATTCCCCGAACACATCCACCTATGCAATCTTGATCAGTCAAAAATAATTTACAGGGAACATAATTAATTAATTTACCTTCCGAGTCTTTCGTTCATTTGTCACGTGACAGACGCAACGAACGGATCGTTCATGAATGACCCATCACTAGAACAGAGCAAGGCGAGCATTTGTGCTTATAAAACTTTTATTTATTTTTTAAATGACCGATGGTTTCGCTAGATAAGACCCTTATTCATCGTCTGGTATCGTTTAAAGCCCTTTGAAGCTGCACTGAAACTGTCATGTGGACCTTGAACCGTTTGAGTCCCATTGAAGTCCATTATATGGAGAAAAATCCTGGAATGTTTTCATCAAAAACCTTAATTTCTTCTCGACTGAAGAAAGAAAGACATGGACATCTTGGATGACTTGGGGGTGAGTAAATTATCAGCAAAAGTAGTTTTAAAAGTTAACTAATCCTTTAAAGGGATAGTTCCCCCCAAAAATGAAAATTAGCCCATGATTTACTCACCCTGAAGCCATCCTAGGTGCATATGACATTCTTCTTTCAGACGAATACAATCATAGTTATATTAAAAAGGTCCTGGCTCTTCCAAGCTTTATAATGGCAGTGAATGGCTTTCTGTCTTTGGAAGTCCATCAAAGCGCATCTATTCATGATTAAAGTGCTCCATTCGTCTACGGCCTTGTCCACACGGACACGGGTATTTTTATAAGCGTGACTTTTTTTACGCGGTTCGGCCATTCGTCCACACGGAAACGCAGTATCAGGACACTGAAACCGAACATTTTTGAAAACCCCTGCCAGGGTGAGGATTTTCAGAAACGCCGGTTACACTGTTGTCATGTAGACAGTAAAACCGGGGTTTTTGCCTTGCGACGTCAGAGTGTGCGCCGTTATCCGCTGTGTTTGACGTCAGAGTGTGCGCCGTTATCCGCTGTGTTTGACGTCAGAGTTTGTGCCGTTATCCGCTGTGTTTGACATCAGAGTATGCACCGTTATCCGCTGTGTTTGACGTCAGATTGTGCGCCGTTATCCGCTGTGTTTGACGTCAGATTGTGCGTCGTTATCCGCTGTGTTTGACGTCAGAGTGTGCGCCGTTATCCGCTGTGTTTGACATCAGAGTGTGCGTGGTTATCCGCTGTGTTTGACGTCAGATTGTGCGTCGTTATCCGCTGTGTTTGACGTCAGAGTATGCACCGTTATCCGCTGTGTTTGACGTCAGAGTATGCACCGTTATCCGCTGTGTTTGACGTCAGAGTATGCACCGTTATCCGCTGTGTTTGACGTCACAGTGTGCGCAGTTATCCGCTGTGTTTGACGTCAAGAGTATGCACCGTTATCCGCTGTGTTTGACGTCAGATTGTGCGCCGTTATCCGCTGTGTTTGACGTCAGATTGTGCGTCGTTATCCGCTGTGTTTGACGTCAGAGTGTGCGCGGTTATCCGCTGTGTTTGACGTCAGATTGTGCGTCGTTATCCGCTGTTTGACGTCAGAGTGTGCGCCGTTATCCGCTGTGTTTGACGTCAGAGTATGCACCGTTATCCGCTGTGTTTGACGTCAGATTGTGCACCGTTATCCGCTGTGTTTGACGTCAGAGTATGCACCGTTATCCGCTGTGTTTGACGTCAGAGTATGCACCGTTATCCGCTGTGTTTGACGTCAGATTGTGCGCCGTTATCCGCTGTTTGACGTCAGAGTATGCACCGTTATCCGCTGTGTTTGACGTCAGATTGTGCGCCGTTATCCGCTGTGTTTGACGTCAGAGTGTGCGCCGTTATCCGCTGTGTTTGACGTCAGAGTATGCACCGTTATCCGCTGTTTTTGACGTCAGATTGTGCGCCGTTATCCGCTGTGTTTGACGTCAGAGTGTGCGCCGTTATCCGCTGTGTTTGACGTCAGAGTATGCACCGTTATCCGCTGTGTTTGACGTCAGATTGTGCACCGTTATCCGCTGTGTTTGACGTCAGAGTATGCACCGTTATCCGCTGTGTTTGACGTCAGATTGTGCGCCGTTATCCGCTGTGTTTGACGTCAGAGTGTGCGCCGTTATCCGCTGTGTTTGACGTCAGATTGTGCTCAATTATCCGCTCTTGACAGCACTTGATAGCGTGTTTTTGCGTTTTCATGTAGACAGTTTTTTTTTAAACCGAGCATGTGTGGACGGGATTTTTTTTAAACGCAGGAGGAAAAACTCCGGTTATAAAAATACCCGTGTCCGTGTAAACAAGGCCTAAGAGGTTAATAAATGTCTTCTGAAGTGAAGAGATGCATTCGTGTAAGAAAAAATCCATATTTAAAACTTTATCGACTAAAATAACTAGCTTTCGGCAGACGGCCGTAAGCATGGATTTGCACCAATAGAGTGACCCTTGAACTTGAAGCACAAGGTAATGACGAACGTGGTACATGAACTGTTCACTGGAAAGATATTGAAGACGACCTATGCTCTCCTACGCATATGACCTCTTCATCACCCTTTATCAACAAATTAAACTCGTTACATTCAGTGAAAAGAACTTATGATGTTTATAATATACTTATAATATAATATACAAGATGAAAAGAGGTTTTGTGGATCCTTTGCTAAAATGTCTAGTTTAGCTCTTCTATCCAGACCTGCTGCCCGCCTCTTGGAAAATCCCTGTTTATAAAGTGGAAAGAATCCTGAAACAAAATGACAGAACTATACATTTATGCACAGGATGTACCTCACCCCACTACGTTAATGAATAAAATGTATCACCTAGATGTCGCCGATGTAAAATCTATACAGGATCAATAAAACACATCTTCTGGGAATGTAGAAAACGTATATATTTTTGGAAGGAGTTTCACAATCTGACAGCTAAAGTTTTGAGACTCCTTTGGACATTACACCTATACGATATCTTTTTGGTACAGAGCTGGACAGGACACTTGATCCTAAAGCTGTTAAAACAATTGGTATAATATCATACATAGCAACAACAACAAAAATGCATCTTGCTACCTGGAACCAGCAAAGGCCTCCAACATTTGATGTTTAACCAGTTAACTGTCACCCCCCTTTCTTTGAATATACATGAAAATGCACATTTCGAACTTAATGGTTGTAATTCAAGAATGCTATTACAACCATTAAGATAAAAGCTTCTCTTCCCTACAAACGATACTATGTATGAACAATGTGAATATTTAACCAAGTCAAAAAACAAAAAGTAAGCAGGTATCAGTGTTAATTTCAGTATTGTTACTGAAAATTCAGTTAATTTAAACGCCATTAAAGGCAACAACTTTTATAGCATCATCGATAACACAACATCTTGTTCCCTCATTTCAGGGAATGTTTTGTCTGTAACTGGAGACTTTATCAAGGTGAATAACCTGTAATAAATGGTAAGTGATAAAATCAATGACGCACTTCTGCAATGATAATTTGCTGAACTTTTTCTTAAATGTTAGATGCTGTATAATTGTGTTCATTTTCGGAAAAAAGTTAGTTTGATGAAATTTAAATTACCGCCATGTGCATTATTTTTCAGATATGTACAATCAATTTGCACATAATGTTATGAATGTATGTAGCTTGAAAACACCTAAGCTATCTGAAAATGATTGCTTTATTAATCATTGCCTAATATTTTTGATAACCAACTTAATAACTTAAACTGTACATATTTATATATGATGCTTATATTAGTATGTTTAATATTCTGTTTTCATATTTATTAGAGCTCAACATCTTTACACATTGGAAATAAATATCTTGTTAATGATTGTTAGACATTTAAATGTACTAATAACTATGATTTTGGCGATGTGGAAAATGCAGATGGAATCGTGGAATCAAGCGTTTTATGCAATTTTTTTGATTACCACCATAATTTGTATTAAATTCATACATATTTAAATAAAAAAGTATAATTGAAAGAAGAAATGCTGTATCACTGATCTAGTGGATGCTTGTGAAACGCTTTATTTGGGTTTCAAAATAGATTTTCTGGCAGTGCAATATATATATATATATATATATATATATATATATTATTGAAAAAGTAAAAAATTTTGTTATTGAATTTATCAAAACATTAATTTTAATGTTTGTATGTGTTAAATCATTTTAATTAACCTGGTTGCTACTGTCTGTTGTACACTAGGTTGTGATGTAATGCCACTGTCTCATTTCATACAAACCTTTTCCTTTATCTCTGATCATTTTTTTGGAGAGAAATATACTACTAATATACTTTTTATTATTATACAATGGATTACATAACTTTATTATATATTTGACATCTGTCAGTATTAAATTTAAAGTATGATTATATAATAATGAGTGTGTTCTGACACGTGTAGTTTAACCAATAGTTTAAAATGTCTTCTTTTTAAAATCTTTTTCATTATCTTCATTGATCAACAAACAATTAAGACTTTATCTGCAGCCAATATATAACTCATAGAAAATCAATAAATTCTTTCATAAAGTCTTTTTGGATATTGATATCCATGTCAGCCATTGAAAAAAGATGTATTGATCATCCAGTATTCTTGAATGTATCCATTTCTTGTTGAATTGATAAATCAGCTTAAGCAACTGAAAGCTTCACGGTAAAATCTGCCACATTGCGTCCCATTAATCCATCTAGCCACCTGTGGACATCTTCATGCCACTGTAGTACTAGGTCCTTGAATATTGATTTAGCAAGATAAGGTTTGTTAGATAAGATTTAATATCTTTGCACGCACTGAATCTATTGCTATCTTCTGTGATCTCCTTTGTGTGTTTGATAGGCATAACTTGTGGATGTCACAATTACTTCACAAGAAATTTGTTTCACAACAAGTTTGGCATAAATGGTAATGATGGATTTCTTTAAAGATTAATGCAGAGGCTGTTTAAGTGAGGACAAAAAAAGTTTTTGAGACTTGTTTTAAATGTTCGTTGTGAATCCATTGTTTTAAAAAAAAAAGAAAAACACTTGGCATGTTTGGTTCAATTAAAACAACCCTGGTTCGATTGCTGTGTTATTGCGGTTTATTTGATAAATCATGAACACTGCCATCCGAACCCCGGTGCCACCAAACAAGCGGACCGAGACCGCTGAAAAGATGGGTCTCATTCCTCTTCCAAACAAACTGGTGCGGTTTGAATGAAACATGAACACAACACAGATCAAAGACATGTAAACGTACCAAATACAGGACATGATGCCACAAGATGCGACCCTAAAAAGGACAGAATGCTCAAGCATAACTGTTTTTTTCTCGTCATAGTCGTGATGTTACCCATCACAGTTCGGTACAGGTATCAGAACCGCTTCTCGTCACAGCAGATCTTTTGATAAGATCACAGCAGATCAGATGTTTGTGGCGGAGGGATTCCTGCCGCATTTTTGACTCTTACACATTTTTCTCAAAATCCCATTATATGCCAGCTACGCACACACAAGGAGCGCATTTATCCCAGCACAGCATGGTTTTGGATGTTTGGTAAGTTCCGATGCAAAATATACGTAATAAAAGCCGACCAATCAGGTTGTGAACATATCCCTATGCCTTTAGGTTCGGTATCTTTAGGTTCTGTGTTAAAACAACTGTGTGACCAAGACTACACATTGATAAAAAAAAATATTGGTCCGGACCAAACAAACCAAGCAAACCGAACTACACGTGTGTACACACCCTTAATGACTGCCATAAACTGTATCACTAGTAGGATATTGTATAACTGATATGATTGTTTAAGTGACACTCTTGTATAACTCTATAACTGATTGTATAACTGACACTCTTGTATAACTGATTGTATAACTGACATAACAGCCGTGGTGGTTATAAAGAGCTTTCCCCACTCTTCCCCACTTCCAACTGACACGATGAAGGTCCTAGAAGGATTTCTTTCTATTGGTTTGTTGGCTGTTTTTTGTAGCTCCAGTAATGCAAAGCCACGGAAGTTCAGGATTCCTGTCCATCAGAAGTCAACTTCTGCAATCTCATACCAGAAGGTCTGGGAGAAATTCAGTGGTCAAAGCGAAGCTGAGCGTGATGAGTTTCTGAGTGGCTCTTTCCCAGTTGATTTTGAATGGTCCGTCTCCAGTGAGAGTTTCAAAGTGGAGGGTGGATGGGCTGAACACAGGAAGGGTGAGACCATATGGGATCGTTTTAGCCATGAGGGTCATGTCTTTGACAACCAAACCACTGATTTGGCCTGTGATAGTTATCATAAGGTGGACTATGATGCGTATCTGCTTAGGGGAATGATGGCATCTAATTATCAGTTCTCAATTTCCTGGGCTCGCATTTTTCCCACTGGACACAGAGAAAGTTTGGTTGACGAGGGGGTTGCTTACTATGACAAGATGATTAACACACTTCTACAATCCGGTATTGAGCCCACTGTTACCCTGCATCATTGGGACCTTCCCCAAGCTCTGCAGGACTCAGGAGGCTGGGTTAATGACTCTATTGTGGAAGCTTTTAAAGAATTTTCTGACTTTTGCTTCTCTCGTTATGGAGACAGAGTCAAAACATGGATCACATTCGGCAGCCCCTGGGTAGTGAGCAACTTGGGGTATGGAACAGGGGAACATCCCCCAAGTATAAATGACCCAATAATAGCCTCTTACAAGGTGTGTTTGTCAATCAGAAAAAGTACCATCTATTTTATGATTTTATAAAGTATATATTTGCAATGCTTTGCTTGTTTTCACAGGTGACGCACAATATTTTGAAATCTCATGCTGAAGCCTGGCATATTTATAATGATAATTACAGGAAAATGTACAGTGGAAAAGTGGGCATTGCTCTTAACTCTGATTGGGCAGAGCCAAGGAATCCCGTAAGTGATCAGGATGTTGCAGCAGCTGAGCGTTATTTGAACTTCCAGCTGGGCTGGTTTGCTCACCCCATATTTGTAGATGGAGACTATCCAGTCGTGCTGAAGAAACAAATAGAGCAAAAGAAAGGTGAGTGTGTTAAAGAGCTGGCAAGACTCCCAGTCTTCACTGAGGCAGAGAAACAAAGAATCCGAGGCACAGCTGATTTCTTCGGACTTAATCACTACACTTCCCGACTGATTAGTGAGAGCATGGGTAGATGTGATGCTGGACCCAATAATGTTGGGGACTTCGAGGCTTATACGGACCCCACATGGCCCACCACAGCTTCTGACCAGATCCAGTCTGTTCCATGGGGGCTTCGGCGGTTATTGAACTACATCTATTTAGAGTACACATCCATCACAAAGGTGCCCATCTATATCACAGGAAACGGAATGCCCACTGAGTACTATGGTGATCTGCTCAATGACATTCAGCGTGTCGACTATCTCAAAGCTTACATTAATGAAGCAATGAAAGGTAAGTATTCTAAGGGAACTGGTCAATGCTTTAACTAAACTTAAAACTATAAATTTTTTTAGTGATAACAGGTCAGTCTGTGTGAAATCAGAGGTGGTGACCTTAATTTAAAATCTGTAAGGTATTTCTTGGAGATTCTAACATTTTTATATTTGAAGTAATCATTATTTTGAGGCTCAAAATGCCTTGTAGGGAAGCTGTGTATAGGGTATCTGATATCTCAAAGTTTGTTGGCCATACTTTCATATCAAGATAGCTGAGGACAAATGTCTTTTTGCACGGAAACAGGGCTCATGTAGACCTACTTCTAAGCCACTTTCAAGATTCTCCTAGATAGTCAACACTGATAAATGATAAAAAATATTGTACTGTCCTTTTGATCATAACAGGGACATCACATTTGAGCTTTTAAGCTTAAAACATGTCCTTGTATTTTCATGGATGTAATAAAGGCTCAAAGGTCACCCACATCTACAATTTGTTTTTTTACAACTTTATGGGCAACTTATAAAAATATTTGCACACTGAGAAGACTTTTAACGGTGTAGACTTGAAGGAATCAGGTTTGTCTATCCAAAAATCATAATTATTGAAATATACACTAAGCATGGTGTTTATTGGCTTGGGAATAATTAGTCCTTCAGGGAGCTTAAAATATATGAAACTGTTTAATGAAATAAATTTTACAGACACCAACAACATCAGAGTTGACACTGACTGACCTTAAAAAAATCTTCTACCAATGTAACAAAACCCTTGCCAAACTTTAACATCAGACTATATATAGTAATACACGATCACTATCTATTAACTACTTCTTTCTACTACAGCTGTGCATTTGGATGGTGTTGTCATCCAGAGGTTTACAGTCAAGTCTCTGATGGATGGTTTTGAGGGTCCTCAAGGCTACAGTCAACGATTTGGATTGCACTATGTGAACTTTGAAGATCCTGACAGGCCAAGAATCCCCAAAGCATCAGCATATTACTATTCAAAGGTGATTGAGCATAATGGATTTGCTGAGACTCCAGCAAGCTCTAAGAGGCAAATCTATGGAAATAAAATTGAGAGCACAAAACTTCCTAGTCTGCCACCATCTGAAGTTCCTTCAAAATCCAAGGTTGTTTGGGAAAAGTTCTCCCCTCAAACCAAGTTTGAGAGACAGCTTTATCACTATGGAACATTTCCAGAGGGATTCCATTGGGGTGTCTCTTCTTCAGCATATCAGGTTGAAGGTGGCTGGAATGCAGATGGAAAAGGACCAAGTGTTTGGGATACTTTCACTCAAAAACCTGGTATGATCCCAAACAATGACAATGGTGATGTTGCATGTGACAGCTACAATAAAATTGATGAGGATCTATACATGTTGAGAGCCCTAAAACTGAAGACTTATAGATTCTCCTTGTCATGGTCTCGAATTTTTCCCAGTGGGAAAAAATCTTCTCTTAACCAGAAGGGTGTGGACTACTACAACAGGCTCATTGATGGTCTTTTGTCAAACAATATCACACCTATGGTGACTCTGTACCATTGGGACTTGCCACAGGCTTTACAGAACATCAACGGTTGGGACAACCCCGAATTAATTAACATATTCAATGAATATTGTGACTTCTGTTATGCAACATTTGGAGACAGGGTGAAGTTTTGGATCACATTTAATGAACCCCAGACAATTGCATGGTCCGGATATGGACTAGGTCAGATTCCACCTAACGTAAACCAACCAGGAGATGCTCCATACAGGGTTGCACACAACCTCCTGAAAGCTCATGCACAAGCTTATCACACCTATGATGAGAAATACAGGGCAGCGCAAGGAGGTCTGGTATCCATTAGTCTAAATGCTGAATGGGCAGAACCCCTGGACGTCAACATCCCTCGAGAGGTGGTTGCAGCTGATCGAGCCCTTCAGTTCCAACTAGGCTGGTTTGCACATCCCATATTTAAAAATGGTGACTACCCTGACGCCATGAAGTGGCAGGTTGGCAACAAGAGTGAACTTCAAGGCTTGACAGAATCCCGCCTGCCTTCTTTTACTGACGAAGACAAAGCCTTTATCCAAGGAACAGCTGATGTATTCTGCATTAACACATACACAACCAGAGTCGTGCGCCATGTGACCAGCATTCTTGATGTTGAGTCTTATCAGACTGACCAGGACATTGAGAAGGACTTTCCAGATGGCTCTGAAAATACAGCTGTTAATGACCAGAAGACTGTTTCTTGGGGACTCAGGAGACTTCTTAACTGGGTAAAGGAAGAGTATGGAAACCCTGAGATTTATATTACAGGAAATGGTGTGGCTACAGTCCCTGCCATGACAGTTGATGACACTGATCGAATATTCTTTCTTAAGACCTATGTTGATGAGGCTCTTAAAGGTATGTTAACAATGGTTCTCATTCATTGACAGTGCATATAGCGGTATTTGTCTGCTTATAAATGTTTTTATGCAGAAATTATGAAATCCATTACAAATATATATATATGAAAAGCTCTTTTTTTGGACATGGTTTGGGCATAATTTATTCATACTGCTAGCTGTGTGAATGCGCTCCCTCATTTAGAAAAATCCAGATTCAGCAACATAGAGTAAAAAAAAAGTTATGTGTATTTGCACCTATGAATCCTGTGGAAATTTTGCATGAAATTCTTTGCTAATGAATACACAAATTGTACAAAATGTACAAGTGAACATGGCTTAATGTTTGCAATGGTGTTAAATTGTACATTTGACATA
Source organism: Rhinichthys klamathensis goyatoka (assembly GCF_029890125.1). Lineage (NCBI taxonomy): Eukaryota > Metazoa > Chordata > Actinopteri > Cypriniformes > Leuciscidae > Rhinichthys > Rhinichthys klamathensis. The sequence goes on along the minus strand of NW_026606608.1, from coordinate 3,216,300 downwards.
TTTACATGTATTGTCTTTTTAGCAAACAACCTGGATGGAGTACGTATTAAGGGTTATATTGCTAGCTCTCTGATGGACTCCTTTGAGTGGCTAAATGGCTACTTTGTTAGCTATGGACTTCACCATGTGAACTTTTTACTATCAAATCGGCCAAGAACTCCAAAGCGCTCAGCTCACCTCCTTTTTGATATAATAAGAAATAATGGCTTTCCACTGCCAGTGGAGGAAGAAATGTTATATGGACATTTTCCAGAGGGATTTATGTGGAGCACAGCAACAGCTGCATATCAGGTACAATCCATTTCAACAAATACAATCATATATTAATCATTACATTAATCATATATTTGCTTAAATTTATACATGTTTCATGTAATGCTTTAACACCACAGATAGAGGGAGCCTGGAGAACAGATGGAAAAGGTCTCAGTATTTGGGACAAATATGCACACAGTCCTTCAAGAATAGCTAACGACGACAATGGTGACATTGCCTGTGACAGCTACAACAGGATTGCTGATGATGTCGATAATGTCAAAAAACTGAAGGTCGGCCACTACCGGATGTCTGTTGCATGGCCCAGAATTATGCCTGATGGAACAAACAGGAACATTAATGAAGCTGGACTCAACTACTATAATAGGCTTGTAGATGCACTTTTGGCAGCCAATATCCAGCCTCAGGTAGACTATTTTTTGAAGGAATTTGCATGCTAAAAATGCACTATGTCAAAATTTGGTCAAATTCTTTTAGGCTTCCAAGTCTATTAATCATTTTGATCTGGCAGGTGACCTTGTACCACTGGGATCTCCCACAAGCACTCCAGGATGTTGGTGGCTGGGAGAATGAAACGATAGTCGATAGGTTCAGAGACTATGCTGATGTTGTGTTTAACAGTCTGGGGGACAGAGTAAAGTTCTGGATTACTTTAAATGAACCCCTCAATGTTGCTTTGGCAGGATATGGCTATGGAACTATGGCACCAGGTATCATTTGCCATTAAAATTATACTTTTAATTTTTGTAAAATATGATTAAGCCCACCAATTTCCACGTTCACAGCTAATAATGCAAAATAAGGTTATTGATGATGGTTTATCTGTGTCCAGGTATAAATTCCAGACCGGCCACTGGACCATATGTTGCGGCACACAACCTCATCAAGGCTCATGCTGAGGCCTGGCATCTATATAATGACAAGTATCGTGCAAAATATGGTGGCCTTATTAGCATCACTCTAAACTCTGACTGGGCTGAACCAAGAAACCCATACAAACAGGAAGATGTGGATGCTGCCGTGCGTTATCTTCAGGTACAGATTTATGATTCAACTATACGAATAGTGTGTAACCATGTGCATAAATCAACAATAAGCCACTCCTCTTCTTGAAACAGTTCATGCTGGGTTGGTTTGCTCATCCTGTGTTCAATGGAGATTACAGTGATATAATGAAAGACAGAATTCGAGAGAGAAGTTTAGCGGCTGGCCGACCTCAATCAAGGTAATTCATGTTATCTTGTTTGATAGAAATTTAAAGCTTTGTACTAAAAATGTTCAGTTCTCATAAATGCTTTTACATTTGCATTTCACATCTATCAGACTTCCAGAATTTACCCCTGCTGAAGTAGCGAGGATTAATGGTACTTATGATTATTTTGGATTCAACCACTACACCTCTGTCTTAACCTATTACTTGGACTACAAAGACTTCGAGGACTATGATGCAGACAGGTAGCCTTTTGGTTTTATTCTGTGAGATTTATTTGTATAGCACTTTTTACAATACACATTCCAATAACGCAGTTGAGATTTACTATATAATATATATCGCCCTAAGAGAGCATACTGTATGTGTGCAGATAAAGTATTGACATACTTTTTCCAACTTTTTATAAAGAGTTGGGCAATAATTTTGTTGCCATCTATTCCAGGGGTGTAGGGGTTGTATCTGATCGTACATGGCTGGAATCTGGATCCTTCTGGTTGAAAGTAAATCCTGCCGGATTCCGAAAAGTTCTTAAGTTCATTAAAGATGAATATAGAGACCCTGCTGTTTACATTACAGAGAATGGTGTATCAGAACGAGGGCCAATAGATCTGAATGATGTCCCCCGTATCCACTACTATAATACCTATATCAATCAGGCCCTGAAAGGTATTAAGATAGAAAAGGACAGTATTAAACAGCATTACATTTCTGCGATGCTTTTTCATGCATTATTAATATTATTGTTTGTTTTCAGCGTGTTTGCTAGATGGTGTGGACATCCGTGGCTACACTGCCTGGTCACTAATGGACAATGTGGAATGGGCGGCGGGTTTTGAAGAAAGATTTGGCTTTTTCTATATAAATCGATCAGATCCCAGTTTACCACGTATTCCTAAGGAATCTGTCTGGAGCTATGCTAAAATAGTTTCCTGCAATGGCTTCATTAGCCCTGGAGAAAGTCCCCACCAATGTCAGATCCTTGAACCTGAAGGTACACTCTATCTATCTGAAGTACAATCTATCTATCTATCTATCTATCTACGATACGATACGATATCGATTCTCTCAGCCAGCGATACAATGTTTGCCGACACGTCACAAAATTCTGCGATACGATTATGATTCGATTCGACTCAGGGATATATCAATTGATTTAGCGAAATTTAGATATTATGTGCCAAGTGTACACAACCAGTTACGTGTGTCAACTCACAAATGCATCCAAAAATAACAGGAAATTTAATTAAACTCTTTGAAAATTGAACACCCTCTCCCAACTAGGACATTTACAAGTTGTTTGTTGTAAGTTACAAGTAAAAAAAAACATGATATATGAAAATGAACAAGATCGATCAAGTTATCTGTTTTTGCAAATTAACTATATAAGAGAAGAGTTCAACAGATAACTCCGTTCTTGTTCATTTTCATATAGCCTATCATGTTTTTGTTTTTTTTTTATTGTGCATTTGAATATCAATCAAACTGCAACTGGGTTGTTTTGATTAAGTAATACTAACTAAAAAAATACAGGTATCTTATAAAATTAAAGTTCATTGAAAGTATTTTTTTATATATATTTTTTTTGTGTGTGTGTGTGTGTGTGTGTGTGTGTGTGTGGCAAAAGCAGATAACTCCACATTTAATTTTTCAGAGTTAAACAAAGCCAATTAATTGCTATGATACATAATAAAACACTTAATCCTACAATCTTTGTAATGTTAATCCTCAGCTGACATAGACGCCTGTCAAACTTTGTTGTTGTGATTAACGTACACGCAATACAGAAAGCTTTTCCCTCACCACTAACCTGCTGTTTTAGCAAGAGTCCGTGAAAAAGTTCGGGTTCATCAAGTTCGTTGAAATCCATCCTCGATCACTTTTAATCAGCTTTGACGAAACTCCTCTCAGCTAGCGCGTCTTTTCAAAGTGACTAGCAGCCTTGTCACCTGACATGAATACTGCGCACTGATTCACTAAAACAGACTTTTCGGGTTGTGTTCACATACAAAAAGGGTGCTTGTCGTTTCTGCTGTAAAACATGAATTTGCGATGCCTTGACAGTGGAAAATACTGGCTTTTGTGACAAAGGGTTCAGTCAATCTTGTCAGGCGTCTATTTCAGCTGAGAAAAGTTACGTGAGGATGTGGAGAGTGTCAAAATAAAGGTACCGTATATCGATATTTTATGTGTGGCATCGTATCGTTAGACGTTTGATCGATGCATCGATCCATATCGATATATTGTTACACCCCTACTATGTCTGTCTGCTTGTCTATCTGTCTATAAATAACCGAGTCATTTCTGGTTTACAGAAAGTAATCCTGCACCACCTCCTGGTGAAGAGCTGTTGGACAGTTTCTTGGATTTGGAAGTGTCAGGTCCTGATGCTGACACAAGAGACAAAAAACGTCCAGTAGAGGAACACATTAACCTTGATAAAACTGACCATTTCTGAACATAATGTGATTTACAAGTCTTTCAATTTACAAGTTGTGTAAATATAATCAAGTACAAAATTATCTAATTCATAAAGCTGAATTTAAAAAAAAAACTTTTTCGTAATCAAATGTTACTGGTAACTTCAACATTAACTCATGATTAGTGAAGATATGAACCAATTAAGAGCTATCCTTAACTATGACTGGAGTCATAAGGATTTCAACCGTTTTCTGATTTTTATTGTTCATTTATGTTTAGTCATAACTACTTTTCTTTCCAGGATTACAGTATGTAGGGTTTGTTTCTGGTGGGACACTTATTAGTGGCTCTCACTCGACGCATTAGTTGTGCTGCAACGGTAATGCTGGCATTTTAATCTAATTAATGTTGACTGCTTTGGTAAACCGAATTAATAATTAAAGACATGTTTGTATGCATGTTGTATTGGGATTTTTCATGAAGTTATGTACAGTAATTAAATATTTTTTGTTGTTTAAATGTAAATGCTTCTACTAGCATTAACTTATGGACGTGCCCTATTTTACATTTAAAAATGCATTATGTTTATCTTTACAGGTGTGTTTGGGCTTTATTTGAGTCCATATATGTTTAATTGTATAAATAAAAATAAAAGAACTACAAATAATTTGTATCTTTGGTTTTTGTACCGGTGGTGTAAAGGAATAAGGATGGCACTCTTAGTGTATGTTTATTCATATTTTAGTTAATGATTTGTAAGTCCATCATTGTGTCAGTACTTTACTTTGAAGGGCACATCATTCTTAACTCATTATCAACCATACACTAACATCATTGTTTGTAAAAGGTTTAACTAAACCCTAAAACAACTTTTTTTTTTTGTTAATGATCTGTAAGACTGGGGCTTTATTAATGCTGTTCATTGATTCGACTAAATGTTTTGACATTTGGGTATAAAGTGTTTTAATTCTACAATATATGGTGTAAATACCAAAACTCTAAAAAAAAACTCTAACTCTAACCAAAACTCCGTCAGTGACAGAATGGAGAAAAAAATGCTTCCAGGGGCGCAGTTACGCTGCTGACCCTGTGTCTCACCGCTACTATTTTTAACATTATTAGGGTTTAAACGTTTTTAGTGTTTTAGTTTGTTTTTAGACTTCACCCTTAGTGTTGTGTTGTTTAAGCGTTTCACGCTTTATCGCCATGAATCTCTCTGCTGTCTGTGCCGTCCTGGCAGTTTTGTCAGTAATACCTGGAGGCAACGCCGTCAACACGGGCATTACCGAGGTTTGGATTACACCCACTATTACCTACTCTCAGGAGTTTTTGCTCTTTCTAAGAAAAAATGCAAACAGCTTGGAAATAGGGACCGTCTTCAACAGTTGCCCCTTGAAGGAGGGAAGAGGGAAAAAATTGAAAAAATTTAAAAGGCGAGGCTCAAGAGGAGGAATCAGAAACCGGCTAAGGAGACGGAGAAGTCTTCACCCTCTTCCAGTAATCACTCTATCAAACGTGAGATCACTCAACAACAAGCTGGATGAGGTAATACTTCGTGTTGTAACGACATTGATAGGGTATCCGGCAGATATCCCCCTGGCACATGACACATTGAAAACAAGCCAAGCGTTGTGGTCACCCATTCCCCTGATGCAAACCTCGCCGTCTCACGGGACACACATCCCACACAACCATTATTTTAGTGTATGTTCCAGGTCCCAACAACAAAGAGGGAGCCGAGTGTATTTCGGACAGTTTGAACACCGTGCTCTCAAGATCAGCTGATCAATCTGTGTTTATTCTTGGGGATTTTAATACATTGTCTTTAGCAACACATCTCCCAATGTTACAACAATATGTTATGGTAATATCGAGGATGCATATAAGGCAATATGCAGACCTCCCATTGGTAAATCAGACCATAATGTCATTCATTTATTGCCGAAGTATAGACAACGCGTGAAGAGAGAAAAGCCCATTGTCAAGACAATTAGGGTCTGGGACAGAGAGAGTGAGGACAAGCTAAGGAGCTGTTTTGAAACCACAGATTGGGACATGTTCTTTGACTCATGCAGAGATCCACATGAACTGACAGATTGCATCTCTTCATATATACAGTTCTCTGAAAAATCCATAATTAATACCAAGGAAGTAAGAGTATTTCCTAATAACAAGCCCTGGCTGACAAAGGACATGAAGAGATGTCTTAATGACAAAAAGATGGCTTTTCTGAGGGGAGACAGTGAAGGTGTTAAAAATAAAAGAAAGGAGCTCAGAGCCAAGATACAAAGGGCCAAAATGGACTTTAAGCATTAGGTGGAGGAGCAGTTCTGTACAGGGAACCCCAGACAAGCATGGAAGGGGCTTAACACAATGATGGGAAGGATGTCCAAAGGAGGAGATGGCAGCGACTTACTGGACACTCCCTCCCTTGTGAATGATCTTAACCGGTTTTATGGAAGATTTGACATTGCAGATTTTAAAGATAAGAGCAACGCCATTTGTCTCGGTGTACACAAAAACCCCATCATTCAGCTTTCAGAGCAGGAGGTTGGCATCTGTCTCTCACAGATTAAGCCCCACAAAGCACCGGGACCTGATGGCCTAGGTGGACGTGCTCTGAAGGTATGTGCCAGCCAACTAAAGACCGTCTTAACTAGATTATTCCAGTTTTTATTATATACCTGCACTGTACCTAAGACATGGACCAGTGTTTCCCCTACAATGTATTTAGCAGCGGCGCAGCACCACCACTGGATTTTCAGCGCCGCTGCAAAATCTTCACATGATCAGTAATATCACGACATTCACTTACACACCTAAAAACACTGAGACATGGCGACCGCTGGCGCTGCTAATGCGGTGGCTCTGAATCCACTTGTTGACAAGAAAGGAGGAAAGAGCCACATATGGAAACATTTTCGATTAGGCTAATGTCACGTTGCCAAAAGGGGCCGTTCACATAGCGCGTTTTTCTGCGCCTGCAAATTCGTTATTTCAAATGTAGGCGCGCGGGAAGCGCGCTCGTTTTTCCAGGCCGCCTCTGTTCATGGTTGCATAGCACGAGAGAGCAAGCGCTTTTGGAAAGGAGAAAGCGGCGCTCTGTCCATGAGGACGAGGAAGTATCAGCAAAGAATTAATTGATTTCTAGCCCTTGCATTAGCTTTACTACTAGATATATTTATGGAGATGAGAAATAAAAAGCCGCCCTGTACAGCTATGATCAGCTGTTCGGCCGAGCTTTCGATGTTGTTACGGAAAGGCCGAAGCTGATCGGTTGGTTTTTGTCACATGGCCTGTTGAGATGAGATGTTACGATGTTTTCATCTCGTCACCACGCGCGTCTAGAATTGAAATAACGAATTTGCGCGCAAAAAAACGTGATATGTGAACGGCCCCTAAAGTGGACTCGGGTGCGGTTGTATCGGGGTAGTTTTACGAGTAGGAGTACATGAGCACAGTATCGGACCGACACCCGAGTGCTGTTTATGCTGTTTATTAGTCCATCAGAAAAGCAGTTCTAGGCTTATTCTTGGCTGGATAACTCTTAGCAGGTTTAAAAAGCCTTTTAAAATTAAATATGAACACAGTTTTGGATTAAATAAAAGTACAGTCAAGTCAAATAAAACACGTTTTTATCTCCTGTGTTGTTGTATCTAACATCAACACATTGAGTGAACAATATATTTTTACAACATGAATTAATGTTTGTGAATGTTATTTAATACAAACACTTGATTGTTCATGTTTGTTCACTTCATTCATTTTGCATTAAATAATGTTAACATAAAACTTTTGATTTTAAAAATGTTAGAAAAATTAAGTGCTCACAGATTGGGTGTGGCCTTTGCCATTAAGATAAACATTTCAATAAATTCTAAATAATCTTTTTCTGGGTTGTGCCATTTCATTTTCCCCCTTTCAATATCTACCTTATAGCTGAAAATTAACACAAAACAAAAACGTGAAAAATCCTGTCTAAAATTATAAAATGAAGATTTCTGTTTGTGACCAGTTCAAGGTACATGCTGCAATAATCATGCCTTGAATCTGTTGATGGTATGTCATATTTGTATGTCTCAAAATGTCCATTTCTATCCACAAAACTTGCCAAAAGTCATGGTTTAAGGGGTTATTTAAAAAAAAAAATTCTTCCGGAGGTACATATGCCCGGACCCCCGCGCGCAACTTGGTAACATCCTCCGGCACGTGACAGCACCGCTGCTGGAAAAATTTCTAGGGGAAACACTGTGGACACATTATATCATAAGACCAGTACCCAAAAAAACCAAGGTCTAAATCCCTGAATGACTTCCGCCCTGTAGCCTTAACCCCCATACTGGCTAAGTGCATGGAGAGGGTTGTCAGTAAACATCTTACCTCATGCATAAAAGAACAATTCGATACATTACAGTTTGCTTACAGGACAAATAGGGGGACTGAGGATGCTACCCTTACCATGGTTAATATGGTTTCCAGTCATCTCCAGCAGAATAACACGTATGCACGTATTTTATTTATTGATTTTAACTCTGCTTTTAATACAATGCAGATCCACATTCTGCTGGAACGGCTTTTGGACTTAGGTGTTAATGGGGGTCTTGTACATTGGGTCAAAGACTTTTTAACCGACCGCCCACAGAGAGTCTATGTCAGAGGAACATTGTCGGAGGAAATTGTCCTAAACACAGGAGCACCTCAGGGTTGTGTTCTATCACCGTTATTATTCTCTGTGTACACCAATGAGATGACACTGCAGGACAGCAATTATAAACTATTTAAATATGCTGATGAAATGGCCTTAGTTGGTCTTTTTTATAAGAATGATGTTGTGTCTCATTATTTTGCTCAGGTTTCCAGGTTGGAGCAATGGTGTAGGTCTAGCTATCTGTCAATCAATACTGTGAAAACAAAGGAGCTGATTTTACATCATCCAGAACCATCCCTGGCGCTTACTCTCTATGGTCAAACAGTGGAGATAGTAAACAGTTTTAGGTATCTAGGTACACACGTGGATGATAAATTGAGTTTCACTGAAAATACTGATTGCATAAAAAGCTGGGGAGAGAATGTTTTTAATTAGGAAACTGAAGGAGTTTGGTGTTAATCAAAACATCCTGGAGAAAGTGTATGTCAGCCTGATAGAGAGTATTCTCGTATTCAATATCTCGGTCTGGTTCGGTCACTTAACACTTATAAATAAAAATAAGTTGGCCGGGATAGTCAAAACAGCAGGAAAGGTAATAGGCCGGCAACAAAAGTCACTGGACGTCCTTTACAGTACAGCTCTATATAGAAAGGCACTGAACATCTTTGAGGACAATAAACACCCCCTTCATATTGAGTTTGAGCTGCTCCCTTCAGGACGACGATACACAGTGCCTTTGGCAAACAGGAACATTTATAAGTGATCTTTTATACCTAGTGCAATAAATGTAATTAATAAATCGCAATAAATGGGTTTTTTTTTGTTGGACAGGCAGTATATTGTACGTGGTGTGTGTAGGGCAAACTGCGGTGATGTGATGTGATGTGATGTGATGAGCGGAGAGATGTACGGCACTGATGTGATATGATGTTGGTATGTTTATATTATGTTTATGTTTGTGTAGGGATGTTTTTATAGGTCTGGTGAGACCAAAGAAAATTTTCCAGCCTTGCCTGGACAATATAGTACAATACAATACAATACGTCTTTGAGTGCTGCCCTCTTCGAGTTGAACGGTGGCTACTGCCGTTGAATTTTCCTATTTGAAGTTGTTTCCCCGCGTGAAGTATACAGGCTCTGCCAACGGCTCACTACCCACGCCCCTGGCACGAGCTTAGCCAAAATGCTAATGTTTTACCACTTAGGCCCCGTTTACACGAGAACGATTCCGAGTGAAAACGTAAAAATATTTTATCGGATGTGCCTTTCGTTTACACGGCAACGGCGTTTTGGAGGCTTAAAAACGCAAAAAAGTGAAACCACCTTCCAGAGTGGAAATCTTAAAAACGCTCCACCGTCGCGTTCCCGTCTAAACGGTAAAAACGCAAATCTGCTCACGGTGGCTCTCGTCGCGTACGCGTTTACGTCACAGGCATGCACCAGTACAGGAAAATAACAACCAACATGTCAGATTATTTCCATACGTCGGACCTTTAAGTTGCCCTAGCAGCTCTGAAAAACATACAAGTCTTTTCAGCAGTTGTACAAAATATTCTAAGATATTGGTGTTGTTGTGTGGCAGTGCTTCACATTGCCACCTAGCCGCCTGGAGTGCACACTACATCGAATTTCACACACTTTAGCGTCACCATATGCACGTGGATTTCCTAACCAAAACGCTCGTCTAAACGCAGAATAAAAAGTGATAACGCAACGCCACTTTTGCGTTTTCTCTTCAGATTGTTTCCGTGTAAACATAGCCTTAGACACTGGCCTCATTTTCTATTGCGTTGCAGCTTCCCTTGCAGCAATAATATTAACTACCACTAGTATGCTGATGATTTACAACTGTACTTTCCTCTGGAGTGTGATGGCTGTACATCTTTTACTATTTTTTATAAGTGCTTGACTGATGTAAAGGGATGGTTAGCAAATATTTTTTTACAATTAAATGAGGATAAGACTGAGTTTATTATGTTTGGGAACAAGGAGCTTGGGAATGGTCTGGCTGGGAATTATGGACTATTGTCCAACAATATGTATAGTTTTGTGAAGAATCTTGGAGTATTTTTCAAATCCTCTTTCTTTCACTTGAGAAAACTGTCTAAGCTGAAACCAATCCTTTCATATAAGGACTTGGAGATTGTTTTACATGCCTTCGTTTTAACCCAGTTAATTATTGTAATGCCCTTTATCTAGGCATAAGTGATTCACTGGTTACTCGTCTTCAGCGTGTTCAAAATGTTGCAGCGAGATTTTTAACAAATACCAGAAAATGGGATCATATAACACCTGTATTGATATCTCTTCACTGGCTACCTGTTAAATACAGAATACAATTTAAGGTGTTAATGTTGGTTTTTAAAACACTGCATGATCTAGCTCCTGGATATATAAAGGACATGATAATTAGGGATGAGCGAGTACAGCATTATCTGTATCTGTATCTGTATCTGTTAACCATATGAATTATCTGTATCTGTATCTGTACTCGGACTGGGCGGGGCCTAAACCGGAAGTGGGCGGGATTTGACCCGGAAGTGGGTCGGGTTGTCTTGAAATGGGCGGGGCTTTAACGGTATGTTATTTTAAGCGTGCAATTGATATGGGTTGATCAGAAATTGTTATATTTATTGCTGATTAGAAAACTATATTTACATGACAGCATCAGCATTGAGCTTCAGATCAATGTTTTTTTTTATCACGATAACAAACGAACTATATACAGAACAAGTTTTGCAACAATGAATACAACACATGTGGTTGCAATTATTAAGTAAAATGTAATGAACAAGAGTTTTCATACTCAACATAACTTTCTTTTTTTAACTTTTAATTTTTGTATGTCATTTTTTTTTTGTTCTTTTTTTTTTTTTTACACCAGGTGTGTGTGTGTGTGTGTGTGTGTGTGTGTGTGTGTGTGTGTGTGAGTAAGAGAGAGACAGAGAGAGAGAAAGAGAGAGAGGGGGTCGGGGGACTGTGTTCTACGGATCAAATAGTCCAACGCTGTTTTTCAGATCTGCATTGACTTTAATGAAGACCAGTTGTTCCACATGGCTAGGGTCTAAGTTTGAACGCTGTGGACTGACCACATTTCCAGCTGTGCTAAAAACACGCTCAGACTGGACACTTGTAGGTGGACAACTGAGATGCTGCAGTGCAAAGCGTGTAAGATTGGGCCAGCACTGAAGCTTGCCTGACCAGTATTTTACTGGGTCATCGGTAAGGCTGATGTCCCCATCTGCCAGGTAGGCCTCCACATCACCTGATGGTAAATGTGTCCTCATTGGAATAGCCGATTTCTTTTTCTGCAGGAAAGACAAGACTGAAGTGCTGCTGGTGGCAGGTGTCTCTTCTGTGTTTCTTGCAGGTGTAGCCACAGGGTTACAGAGCTCCATCCTGAGGAGTAATGTCCTCTTCAGTGTCTCCACATCAACATTGTTTGGAAAACAGCTGTCCTTATATCTGGGGTCAAGGAGAGTGGCAAGCAGAAATGTGGAGTTTGCAAAAATTGGTTCGAAACGCCATTTTAGTTCTTTGCTCAGATTGGCTGCCAGTTTCCTTGCTGCTGTGCCTAACCTTTCCCTGGACTCAGCCGCAACATCTTGGCCCAGCCCCACTGTGGCATCCTGATCATCATCACCAGCCATGAACTGATCAGATTCATCCTTAGATTCCTCACCAGCATGCAGTGACCTGATGATGGAGCACAGGCCATGCAGGAGGGGGATGACCTCAGAGATGGAGGCGCTGTGTTTTGAGAGCGCCCGTGTGACCTCCTCAAAAGGAATAAGAACAGTGAGCATGTCTGATGCTAACCCCCACTCATTTGGATAGATGATTGTTGGAGCTTTACCCATGTTAGACTCCTGTGTCATAATCTGCACAGCCCTGCGCTGCTCCACCAGCCGCTGGAGCATGTAGAACGTATAGTTCCACCTTGTTTTTACATCTGTTATGAGCGTGTGCTGGGGGAGGTTCAACTGTGTTTGCAGTTCATGTAGTCTGTTGCTGGCTTTGCTTGAGCGATGAACATGGCCAGATATGCTCCTGGCTTTGGAGAGAAGGGATGTCACAACCCTGTCCTTCTCCAGTGCTTTGATCACCACCAAGTGAAGCGTATGGGACACGCAACGGATGTCCCATACGCTACGTCCCATACGCAGCCCATATTCAGTCAAAGCTTTCACCATGTTCGCTGCATTATCTGAAACAACAAACCGTATTGTGACAGACTGACCAACAGACTCTTCCCACTCTCTCATCTTTTCCTTAAGGCAGCACAGAATGTTGTTTGATGTGTGCTCAATGTCCAGCACACCAACATTTAGCAGCCCTGCTTTCCTCTGTACTGAAGCTTCTCCTACACGTTCACACCAGTGCCCAGTAAGACAGAGATATGCATGTGCGTTGTGATTGCTGGTCCAGAGATCTGTAGTGAGGTTGATGACACCTCCTTCAGCTGCCTTAAGTGACTGGACCAACTCCCCTCTCATTGCCTCATACAGCTCAGGCACTACAGTTCGACTGAAATAGTGCCTCGATGGGATCTTATACTTGGGCTCTAAAAAGCCAACAAGTGTCTTGAAGCCTCTCCTCTCCACCACAGAGAAAGGTTCAAGATCAGTGCAGATCATTTTACCAATCATCTCTGTAATTTGTTTTGATCGGGGATGGTTTGCTGAGAATGGCTGCTTTGCTGCAAATGCAGTGAGTATTGGTGAAGAGGAAGATGAATGTGAGCCCTTAGCAGCACCCAGCTGAACACCAGTGACCCGAGAAGGAAGAGGAGAGGAGGAGGTGCCTGATACAGTGGGTTTTCTCATGTGATGAACATATAGCAGATGGTTATGTAGAGATGTTGTGTTGTAATGTTTTGCATCTCTACCTCTGCTTAGCTTGGACTTGCATAGCTTGCAAATGGCTTTGGAGGGATCATTTTCAGAAACAGTGAAAGAGTTCCATACTGCAGAAGTCCTCTTGATCTTTGGTGGAGGAGGACCTCCATCCGCAGATGCAATATTGGTCTCAGTGGGGGAAAGGTGGGTGCTACTGCCACTGTTTTCATTGTCACTGATTTGACCCTCACTGTCCTGCAAGGTTAAGCAAACTCTGACTGGTGGTGCAGTGTTAGCTGAAGTACTCTCTGTATCACTCATTATTCTGTATCACTGATCATGAGAGAGGGAGAAAGAGGGAGAGAAGGGGGGGGGAGGAGGTGTTTGTGTGTGTGTGTTTGTGTGTGTATCTTAATTTGTAATATTATTTATTTAAACCACAACTACCTTTATTTTTTTATATAAAATACAGCAAGATGTCAGACACTCAGTGCGTGAAGTCCAAAAAAAAACAGACGGTTTAAAAAAGCCAGCAGACGGTTTACAAAAAACAAACAGACAGTTAAAAAAAAAAAAAAAAAACTCTGATGGCCGGCAGAGAGAGTGTGTGTGTGTAGCTAATTAATTTGTAATATAGTTTATTAGTTTTATACCACTACTTCCTTTATTTTTTTTTATGAAATACAGCAAGACAGTGTCAGACACTCAGTGCGTGAAGTAATAAAACTGGTTAGAGCCAGCTGAGCTGACGGTTTAAAAAAGAAAATAAATCTCCGACAGACAGAGACGCAACGCGAGTCGCATTCTACCAAGCACCACGTCTGAACAAACCCCACGTTTACCAGAACTCTACTGGCTAATAAGTAAGTACAAATCTGAAGCTGAAGAAACCCTAAACGTTAACGGAAAAGACACGCCCGCAAACCTGAGTGACTGAGGGAGAGACAGAGAGAGAGCTCAGTGTTCTGTGTGTGAGTGAGCAGAGCGGGACAGAGCAACACGATAAATCTGTATGTGTGTAGGGGAGGGGCGCTGTGACTAGCCTATCACAGAACGCAGACACAGTCAGCTACCCAATGAGGATTTTATTCAATCCGAGCACAGATATTGACTCGTATTACTCGTATAACACTCTTACTCGGCAAAAGTGCTTTATCCGTACCGGATACTCGTTTCAGCCGAGTATCCGGCTCAACTCTAATGATAATCCCTTATCAGTCTCAACGTTAGCTACGCTCCTCTCAGAACATGCTTCTAACCATCCCACGGTCTCGCGTGAGGCGTAGTGGAGATCGCGCCTTCTCTGTTGCGGCTCCTGCACTTTGGAATGTGTTGCCATTATCTCTAAAATCCTCTCAAGCATGGATATTTTTAGAAAGGACTTGAAGACTTATTTCATCAAGCTTTTGGCATTTGATTAGGTCTGAGAACTGAGTGTTTTGTGGCTTGATTCTCTGGGTGCGAGTATAGCTGTGAGTGATTTGTGGTTTGATTCTCTGGGTGTCATGTCTTGATGTAATTTTATATTTCTGTGTATTTTATAGATATTTATTACTTGTGGACAGCACTTTGGTCCATTTGAATGATTTTGAAAGTGCTTTATACATAAAAGTTGAGTTGAGTATATATTGTAGCTAGGCCACATAAGGAAAGAATATTTATATTGCTGTGAAGTATTTGTATGATTCTTACCAGACAGCTGTTCTTTTATAATTATTCTTCCTCTGTTGATTGCCCGGACATGTGGTTGTGTTCCTGTTTTCTCACGCGAGAGTTCGGTCACGGAGCTCAAGGGAATCCCCGGTGACGTCAGTCTAATCAGCTGAAGGAATGACGGCACTTCCGTTTAAAGGTGGCGGGAAACCGGTGTTCAAGAGCAACACAAACATTGCTCTTTGGGGACTAGCGATCGATCGCACTTCACCAGTGACTTGTCATTGACTGTGATTGTTGGACTCTTTGCAGAAATACACAAGTGGATTATTTCACCTTGGAGATCGCTTCACAGGACAGCGCTGTTCCTCTTCATGTGCACGGACTTTGAAAGGCTTACCGGTGAGGCCAATTCAACGCACACACATACACTGGACTGGAACACACACACTCACAGGACTTATTTTCTATATTGTATATATTTATGATTGGTGCTTTCTATTTAACCCTCTGATGGTCTTCAAAAAAAAGTCACACTCGTGGTCTTCAGGGTCTATTGGACCCCAGACAACAACATTTAATTTTTAACAAATATAATTTTACTCTGTTTATTAATGTTTTTACTCAACATTTGTGCAGTTTTTGGAGAATGTATGATTTTTAAAAAAAAAAATTCTATAAATAAATAAATAAATATTTCATTAAATAGGATTTTTACACAAAAAACAGCATTTTATGTTAAATAAACTTTATAAAAGACCCAGATTTCTAACTTTCATTCCTGGGGATACCATGGATAATTTTACAAGGTTTAATGTAAGATTTTTGCCCATTTTTTGGAAAATACAGGTTAAAATTTGTAATAAATCACTTTAACCACTAGATGGCTATAGAGCTCCATTATATGCTATTTGAATTACTGAAAGATATAGTTTCTAAAGTTGGATTCAGTTGGATTCATATCTAAATATTATAAAATCACAATTATAACAAAAATAAAATAATTTTTGTCAAAATTTAGCATTTTTTGTACTGAAAAGCATGGTAAACCGCATGACTTCTGCAGACAGGGTTGGAGCAGGTTTGGCACTTCACTGTTGTTGTTGTTGTGTGTGTGTGTGTACATTTTATTTTTATGTGTACAGTGTCACCAATTTATTTTTGTGGTGGTTCTTCATTTTGTATGATTTTATTTGACAAATTATAAGACTTTTTATAGCCTTACAAATGTATTCCTGTGTGTGTGTGTTTGTGTGTCTGTGTGTGTGTGGGTGTGTGTGTGTGTGCGCACATTTTCAATGCGTCTAAGTGTTACCAATTTATTTTTCTGGTGGTTCTGCATTTTAGATTATTTTATTTTACAAATGACAAGAGAACAGTTTTTATAGTCTGTATGTATTACTGTATAAATGTATTCCTCTTTATGTGTGTGTTTGTGTGTGTGCGCCTGTGGTGAGCATGATAATTTTGGATTGTGGATGTTTTTTGCATTGTTGGAAGTGTGCCACTTTATTTCTGTCATTTCTGTCTATGTGTTCTACGTTGTTTCTGATTTTGATGATGTTATTTTGTCTATTTTGATTGCGGGGTCCAATAGACCCCGAAGACCACGAGTGTGACTATTTTTGTCACGCCAACATAAAAACAGATATCATTAAAAAAAAATTTTTTTTGTAGATCTAGAAAGAGTTGAGAGCCGTAGAAAGTTTCAAACCATTTGGACAAAGAGAACATTTTTTTTAATTTGAGCAAAAGTCATTTGGGGTCCAATAGACCCCGAAGACCTGACGAGACGATAACAGACTACATTATCCGAGCCGAGAAAGCGGTGACTTCCCTAAGAAACGCAAAAGAAGTAATAAGTGATGGAGTTATAATAGCTATGATCCTAAAGGGTCTGCCGGATTCCTACAAACCTTTCGCTATCCATACTACACAGAGTAGTGAAGAATTGACTTTCACCCAGTTCAAAAGCAAACTAAGAAGCTATGAAGAGACAGATAAATTTGATGATAAACCCAAATCTGACAATGTGATGAAAGTGCACATAGCATCCGTGACCTGCTACAGATGTGGAAACCGCGGTCATATTGCGCGCGATTGCCGCCAAAAAGGCGTACCTAAGTGGTGCCGCTACCATAGAAGTTCAACACACAGTGATGAGACATGCCGCCGGAGAAAGGACGGGCACGGAGATGAAGCAAAACAGGCTGCAGAAAAACAAGAGAAGCATGAGAAAGAACAAACATTTGTGTTCAAAGTCAGTCAAACATTTCTTCCAGACAATATTACGAAAAATGGACTGATGGTAGACTGTGGAGCAACATCCCACATTTTAACAGAGAAGAGCGATTTCACGAAATTTGACGAGAGTTTCGACCCAAAGTCACACTACTTGGAAATGTGTCAGAATCACCCTAAAGAAGGCCTTGTTCATACCATCATACCCACAGAACATCATCTCCGTTCAATCTGTTTACTGTTTACTTCCTTAAGAACAAGAGTGACACTACTCTAGCGACAGAGAAGTTCCTTGCAGACAGTGCACCATACGGTAGAGTCAAATCCATAAGATCAGACAATGGCACAGAATACACAGGCAATGCATTTCAGTCACTTTTACGAGAAAAAGGTATAAGACATGATACATCATCTCCGTACTCTCCTCATCAAAATGGTACAGCTGAGAGACAATGGCGAACCATCTTTGAAATGGGAAGGTGTCTGCTAATAGAGAAGGGATTACCAAAGGATCTGTGGCCTTATGCTGTACAAAAAAAAAAACTCACATCCGTAATAGATGCTATAATGACAGAACCAAGAATACTCCATACTTCATGTTGACAGGAAGAAAGCCAGACCTTTCTAAAATGTGTGTTTTTGGATCAGAATGCTATGCGTACAAACACAATCATAAGAAATTGGACCCTAGATGTGAGAAGGGAATATTTGTGGGGTATAGTAAAAATAGCCCAGCTTATCTGGTATACAATCCACAGTCAGGAAATGTGTCAAAACATAGATTGGTGAAATTCATTAGGAAGAGCAGTGCTGAACAACAGACACAAACCGATGAAGATTACTTAGAAATTCAAGGCTACAGAGACAGGACACAGGATAGTGAGAAAAGTAGTGATGTCCCACAAAGTGAGTTAAGCACAGAGAATCAGGTGCTAGATGGAGACGTGGAGAGTAGTGATACAGACAATACAGAGGTGTCAGGACATGGTTGAACTATGGAAAAAGTAGACACAGAAGACAACAAAAACAGTTCAGGTCCAACAGTCACGGCTAGTCAAAAGCATTACCACTAGAAAAGAGAAAAGAGAGGCCCAAAATATCTAGAAGATTACCTGACCAACTCCGAAGATGATGTAACCAATGTGAGTGTTGATTATTGTTACAGGGCAGTGAATGGAGTCCCCCAAACCTATAGAGAGGCCCTTATGTCGCCTGAGGCTCCCGGATGGGAACATGCTATGAAGGAAGAAATGGACTCACTTAAAGGTATTGTAGGTAAGAATTTTTAGAAAAAAAAAAACTTTTTTCCAAATTTGTTTAAACTTTCTATATATATCAATGCATAATTAAAATGTTAGTACTCTGATAAAAAGTGTATAAAAATCGAGTGACTCTAGACCGTTTAATCTGCACTAAACACAGCTCATTATTTCCATCCAGGACGAAACAAAGGATTGGCTTAGGCGACTGTCACTCTCTCGCAACCATGGCAACCACCCTTTTGCCACACAGGACCTGCCCACTTGCAACAGCCCAGTTTGATTTGAGGAATTCAAGAGGCACGGAACCTAGGAATAGCAAAACAATGGCAGAGAAATCAAAATTCACATATGCAGTTCGCGAAGGCAAACCAGCCAAAAAAAGGAAGACAGTAACGTTACTAGAAAAGGTAATGAACAAAAAGTCTTTGGATAAACAACGATTTATCTGTCCTCGAGCTGACGATGCGGTAGGCTACTTGTCTCTGGAGAGTGATTATCAGATAGTCCTCATCAGAGTCAACAATACTTTCATCATGGAAACTCTTACATGCAGAACACCATATATGTTATGAATCTTACACGAAATTCATCTTCATCACAGTGTAAATGATGCCAATGGAAAAACGTGTATCATGCAACCTGTTTTTAGCTTTGCCTTATAGATAACTAGCTCGTTAGTGAATCAATAAATGTATATTTTAAACTTTACCAATATCAATATGCTAGCTTGATAGTGAGTACAAAAATACATCTTATTTGTTTATCTTCATAATGATAAAGTTAGATTTTTTTTATTACATGTGATTCTGACATGATGTCACTACATGCACTGCGCTCCTTCCTCTCCGCTCGTCTCAGGGAAATAATGCGTCTTCAGCTCACCGGCGGTCGGAGTCACGAGTTCATGTGTTTTGGGGGCGTGGCTTTGGAAGGAGCCCAGAAGGGAGGAGGTGGAGTGAATGGAAATAATGAGCTGTCTTTAAAACAGTCGTGAGAGGTCTACAGACACTCGATTTTTATACTTTCTTTTTCAGAGTACTTACATTTTAATTATGCATTGATATATACAGAAAGTTTAAACAAATTTGGAAAAAAGTTTTTTTTTATAAAATTCTTACCTACAATACCTTTAAAGTAAATGACACATTTGAATTGACAACTCTACCAGAAGGCAGAAAGACAGTAAGGGGAAGATGGGTATATGCCCTTAAAGAAAATTCAGAAACAGGAAAAATCTTCAAGGCTAGGTATGTTGCAAAGGGATACAATCAAACTGAAGGCATAGACTACCATGAGAATTTGCTCCTACAGCAAATCTCACCTCAGTACGGGCATTAATGCAGATAGCTGCTCAGAACAATTTCTTAGTTCATCAGATGGACGTCAAAACAGCATATTTACATGCTCCAATAGAGGAAGACATATACTTAGAACAACCAGAGGGTTTTGAAGAGATATCTGACATAGGAGACAAGTTAGTATGCAAGTTGAAGAAATCTCAGTATGGTTTAAAACAGTCTGGGAGAAACTGGTACAAACTTTTAAATGATCATTTGGAACAAAACAACTTCGAGAGAAATCAGTCTGATCACTGTGTGTATAGGAAGCAGGTTAAAAATGAGACAATCATAGTGATCATCTGGGTAGATGATTTGATAATTGCAGCAAACAGTGAGGATCTGTTACGTTTCTATGAGGGAGGACTCAAATGCAGAAATGTGTTAACAGGTTTTATTGAAAGACAGTTGACAAGACGAGATGGTGGTGGGTGAGGAGGTGAATAGTCCAAACAGTAGGCAGGGATGACAGGCAGGCTGAGAGAGCGCTGAATCCAACCCAGGATGATAGTAGGAGGGAGGGTAGACACAGAAGGCCAGCAAGAGACCGTCTCGCTGCTTGGCTGATGGTATAAGCAGCCAGGGAAGCTCAGCTTGGAGGACAAACTAGGGAAGACAAAAGACACAGCAAGCACAAGAAACGACTAGACGAGGTGAGATTTAAGTTAGCTCTGACTAGAAATTACTAGACTGTCAAACAAACAATGTAGCACAACATCTATACAGAAGAACAACATCTAACGAACCGGCAACACATGAGGGAAAGAGCACACATATAAAGGGAGCTAAGAACAAGAGGAACAGGTGAGCACACTCAGACAAGGAACAGGTGACCACACTCAGGTAAACGAGGACTCAACTAGACAAGAGGGTGTGGTACAGGGAAACAAGGAGGCAGTAACAGAGCACATGGCCAACACAAACACAACCATACGTTCAAGCACAACACAAACATAGAGACATGAAACAAAGACAACACAGACAAAGCTGCCAGAGCAAGACCCTGACAGGATCAGCTCAACAGTTTTAAAGAAATAATGAACTCCAAATTTAACATGAAGGATCTAGGGAAAATATCCTTTTTTGGGGGGATTCAGTTTGAGCAAAAAGAGGGAGAAATTAAAATGAATCAGAAAAAGTACATTCTCAAAATGCTTGAAAGGTTTGGAATGTCAAACTGTAAACCAAAAGCTACCCCGAGTGAGTTAAAAGTGGAGTGTAATAGGAATGAGGAAGAAAACAGCAACGAGATTAAGAACCCCAAAGAATACCGTGAAATTGTTGGAAGCTTGATCTATGCAATGACCTGTACCAGACCAGACATTAGCTGGATAGTCAGTAAACTGTCACAAACCCTTGCAAAGCCTAAAACACACGACTTAGTAGCTGCTAAACTTGTCCTGAGATACCTAAAAGGTACTGTTGACTACGAACTGTGTTTCAAGAAAACAGAAAAGACTTTGTCTAATAGCTTTCAGTGATTCTGACTGGGCATCTTCTGTTAAAGATAGGCGTAGCACATCAGGATACTGTTTCAGCATGACCGAACAAGGACCTGCTATTTCATGGAAGTCTAAGAAACAGCCAACAGTGGCACTGTCGACCTGCGAAGCTGAATACATTGGTCTAGCAAACACTACTCAGGAAAGCATGTATCTAACTCAACTGCTAAATGGCATGGACAGTAGGGTTTACACTTGCACCACGATGTACGGTGATAACCAGTGAATAGTAGAAATCCAGTGAATAGATCTAGATCTAAACACATTGATGTGAAATATCACTTTATCCGTGATGCTGTCAGTGAGGGAAGAATAAATATTGTGTACTGTGCAACAGAAGACATGGTGGCAGATATTTTGACAAAATCTGTATCAAAAATGAAAATTCTAAAGTTCAAAGGTTTTCTGTTTGGGAACTAAGTATTTGTGATGACATTGTACATGACTAAAGAGGATGAGAACAAGTGGGGGTGTTGAGTTATATGTTCTCATTAACTATATTATTTTATGTTTCTTACTGTTATTTTGTTTTTACTTTATGCTATTGACTGTTGTATACTAAAAATGTGCAAGAGTTCATTGTGCGCATGTGTGAACAAACGGGGACTTTTATTTTGACTCCACTTGTGTTCCTTCCTTGGGGAAAAATGTCGTGCTGCTGCTCCCTCAAGTGCACTGATGTATCTGGAGGCTTGTATCTGGATTGTTCTTTAGTGGATGGATGATCGCAACATATTGTGCATGGACATGAGGGATGGAAATGAAAACTTAACAAGAAGTGTAAGCTTTCTTTTGTAGAAGACAGAAATTAATGTTATTCAAATATTTAGTTAAGCCATGTTATATAACTTGCTGATATAAAGAAATTGAATATTACAATTTATAAATAAAATACTGATTAATCTGTTTTAAGAACTCTACCTTCAACACCTTGACTGGGAAGATTGTGGCCTGCCTTATGATTCACAACATGGAGTCATCGTTCCCACGGCTGACACCCTATTGATCCCATAGGACCCTCAACGTCATATGGCACAGATATCTATCTGGCAACCACTCACTACATACAGCACATACTGGGCAAACAGTGAAGAACAGTTTTATTGTTATTCTTTTCAACCTCTTCTCACCCATTTTTGGGTGAACTAACCCTTTAAGGGGTGTCTTCCTCATGCAGATCGACATGAATTTCAGAGTGACCTTAATAGCTGTTACGTTTGTTAGTGTTTTATTTGCTTATGCAAGGTGCAATGAAGACGATATACTCGATTTCTTTAATAGCGTATTACAGTGCCTAACGTGTATACAGCAAGAGCCGAGAGAGATACTTTATCGAGATTTAGATAGCCATGCCAGAACAATTAACAGTCTTTTGTCTGTGGTTCGTTATGATCAAAATGCCGAAACCAGAGAATGCATAGTTATTCTCGAGACGCTGTACCTTATTACTGCGCCAAATCACACATCCGCTTGATATTGGAAGACCTGCTGGAGGTGGACTAAGAGCAGCCCCACCACCTACATGTAACACAGGCCACAGAGGTCGTCCGCGCTATGACATTTCGTATGAGCAACTGTGCCATTGTTTGCGGCTTGGGTTTAACTGGCAGGGAATCGCATCATTATTTGGAATAGACCGCCGCACTTTGTTCCAGCACAGGCAGCGTCTTGGAATCAGACCGTTGGGGTTTGCAGAACTGTCTAACTATGAGCTGAACACACTTGTCAGACAGATTTTGCAAAGAACCCCAAATGCAGGCGAGACCTACATCCTGGTCTCGCTCCACCCGCATCCAGCGCTGGAGGGTGAGACAAAGTTTACACGAGATAGATCCTATTGGAAGGTCACTCAGGTGCCGACGTGCAGTTAGAAGAAGAATTTATTCTGTGCAAACTCCTAACCAACTCTGGTATGTACAAGTTATTTGACAACTTCATTAAAATATACCTTAAAATGAACTAATGTTAATTAATTAAATATGGTATTTATGTTGTAATGGGCTATATCATCCCGCAAAAATCATGTAAGCAACACTTATTAAACGATGGTTAATTTCCCTAAGGGGCTATTCCACATGACATTATAAAACAATTAGAACATTACAATTAAACACTTAAAAATAAGCTTGTAATGAATTCTCTCTCTCTCAACAGGCATATAGACGGAAACCATAAACTGGTCAGATGGAGGCTGGTTTTCCACGGGTGTGTTGACGGATATAGCCGCACCATTATTTATCTCGACTGTCTGAACAATAATAGAGCATTAAGTGTTCTGTCTTTGCTCCAAGAAGGGGTTCAAAACTTTGGATTGCCATCAAGGGTTAGATGTGACCATGGCATGGAAAACATTGAGGTTGCACGTTACATGTTAAATAGAAGGGGACTAAATAGAGGAAGTGTCATTTATTTTCTTACCTCGGATCCAGAGGGCAGTTAGGGAATTTAGGGACATGTGGAATAACCATGGACTCTCGACTGAAAGAGGACAAACCCCTCTGCAGTTATGGCACAGGGGTATTGTTAGTCATATTGGATTCAACAACACGGCTATATCTGGTGTGTTAGAGAGTGATGAACATTTTGACATCAATGAAAACAGTCCACCACCTGAACTACAGAGCAGGAATAATGTAATAGTTCCTGAAAACATTTACCGGCCAAATGACACTACCATGGAAAATATTCTGGAAGCATTTAACCCATTACAAAACGATGGAAATCATGGAATTAATCTATTTTTGGCACTTGTACAATTATTGGAAAGACAAAAGACTCGAACACAGTAAAAATGCTTTATTGTGATTGTCCTGAATTAGAACTCCTAAACAAGTGTTGAAAAATTTTGCATTAAAGGTGCTCTATGTAACTTTTCTACTAAACTGAATCCTTTTTTTATTGCCTGTGTGTGAAGGGGTTGTAATCACACATTAAAATGATCCACTTGTCGAGTTTTGCTATTACCTCTGAAGGCCAGTATTCCTATTTCTATGTGAAGTCTCCGGGTCGGATTTACCGCGAAATCCAACGGATGTGACGTGCATGCGCGCTCCCGAGCCTCTCTCCTTATATACAGTCTATTGTAGACGGTCAGGGAGTTACGTCCGGTTAAAGGCGCACGTTTTTCGGCTTATATCTCAGTCAATCTTTGATCAATATTCCCAAGACTCTAATCGTTCGTTGTGCTGGACGGGGCCTTTCGAACGAGCCCACCCCCGAGGTCCAACTCGCCCGGCTCCCCGAGTTATAGCCGTTCGAAATCGGGGGTCCCAGCGAACGGCGATCCGGTAGGGGGCATCCCCGAGGCCCGCCACTCTAGCGTTCGGGCAAGGGTTCCCCTGGGACCTCCTCCCCCGAATTTGAGCTCTCTGGGTCTTTGCGTTCCAGAGATACGAGCGATTTTCTTCAAAGATCGTGACGTCACCAGCGTCCGCAATTTTGCAGCGCGCCCGATGGTTTTCTGCTAATATCTCCGTGAAAACACCTCCAAAAACTATGGAACTTTTATGGTTCTTTTCAGCTCGACTAGATGGTCCCAACGAGCTTGGTGCTCGCCGAATCCGTCTAGTATTCGCCGAGATATTTGCGTAATAGACGGTATTGTCTATGAGTTGAGCACGAGCGCTCTTGTAAAATTTGATTGCAATCTGAAACATCACCACTAGAGGCCGCTAAAAGTTACATAGAGCACCTTTAAGGCAATGCTTGCAAAAACTGCAACGGCTGAAAACGGTTAAATTCTATAGCTAAGGTTTAAACAAGTACTGCTAAGATTGATTCTAACATTGCTGAAAATGATTTAATAAAGTTTTGTCAGACTGAAACAAATGCCTCAATAAGAACACTTTGGCACAGCATTAAAACATCTTAGCATTTAAAAGTGTCTCTTACTCCTTGCCAAATCCTTGGGTATTATCAATGGTAAATTCCATGTTGCTTTTAAAAGCACCATATGTGCTATATAATGGCAGGCGAAGGCAGTTCCCTTTCAAGGGAACTTCGAGCTGCGTCAAACGCTGCGGGAACGCCCCTGCGTTGTGCGTCATGAAGCACGTATGGAATCAGCCCAATGGAGAGATGAAACGTCATAGGCGGGTGACGTCATCGACCAGGAAACTATAAAGCACCCCAAAAACACAAGCGCATTAGCTTCTGTGCTTTCAGTCGCGCTACATGTGAATCTGTCCCTGTGTGATATTGTCTGTCTTACATACCCTGCACCACACAAACAATTTATCCCTATATATATATATTGAGAGATTATGGCGGACGAACAGCAGTTTAGAAAGTGTGTTCCTCCCTGCTCGCGTTATTTAACGAGCGGGGATACACATGATCTTTGTGTTGTTTGTTTGGGAGTTCAGCATGCCCAGTTTGCTCTCGAGGGAGCAGACTGTGAGCATTGCGAGCGTTTGCCGTTAAGGACGCTCCGCTCCCGCCGATCGCTCTTTGAGGAGAGCGGTTCGGTGCGCGCTCCCCGCGGTTCGGGTCCCGCTTCTGCCGAGGCAGAGCGGCGGCGCTTATCGTGGGGATCGCAGATGGATCTCACAGCGGGGTTTGAGACGGGCTCTGCCTTATCTCTCCCTTCACCTGTGAGATCCAGTGCCTCAGTCCCGGGTTCGGAAGCACGCGCTGCGGTTTCTTCCGCTCGGGCTGAGGCACCAATGCTGCAGCTATCCAGTTCTGAGGAACTTGATGTTGTTAGTGTTGAGGGAGATGTGGAGGATTCGCCACCCCACACTCCTGAGAGTGATGAGCTTATGGAGGTGTTAACAAGAGCTGTTGAAAAACTTAATATTGAATGGCCAGTGACTAGACAGGAGTCTGTTTCTAAATCAAAGTTGGATGAGAGATTTTTGCCGTCACGTGTGCAGCCTCCACGCCGGTGCCTGCCGTTTTTCCATGATCTCCACACCGAGGTGTCGAAATCATGGAGAAAACCGGTGTCATATAGAGTGTTTAGTCCCCAGACTTCTACATACGCTAATATTATGGGAGCCAAGGCTCATGGTTATGGTGCTTTGCCTCGTGTGGAAGAGACGCTTGCGAGCCATCTCTCCCCCGAAGCAGCATCATCTTTTAAGGCACCGGCATTACCCACCAAGCCTTTAAGAAACACTTCGGCTTTGGTGGGTAAAGCATATTCGGCAGCAGGTCAGGCTGCGTCATGTCTGCATACTATGTCAATCTTGCAGGCATACCAGGCTGATCTGCTAAGGGACATGAGTGAGAGTGAGGAGGTCAGTACTGACGTAGTTCGCGAACTGCGTCAGGCTGCTGATTTATCCCTGCGTGCCACCAGAGAATCGGCCAAATTAATGGGTCGTTCTATGGCAGCTCTGGTGGCCGCAGAAAGACATTTGTGGTTAAATCAGACTAATATTAAAGAGAGAGAAAAAGCTTTTCTTTTAGATGCTCCTCTTTCTCCCATGGGGTTGTTTGGTGATGCTGTGAATTCAGTTATCGATAAATTCCAAGAAGAAAAGAAACAAACTGCAGCTTTTAAAAAGTTTCTTCCCCTTAAAGTTCATGTCCCTGGGGCTGCTGGGCGGGAGCAGCCCCGGCCGTCTACGAGCTCATCACATAGAGCGCAGCAGAGGCAGAGTGTCGCGTCTCGTGCTCCCCCTGCTGGACAGTGGGCTCAGCCGCGACACTCTCAGCCGAAGCCTTCTCCCAGTAGAACTGATCTGAGGACAGTTATATTGGCTAAGAAGGCTTCGGCTAAGAAGAAGTCCTGACGCCAAGCCGTTCAGGATGCTGAGGGTGGTCCCCACCGAGGCGGAAAGGTGTTCACCTCTTTTTACGGTGCCCATTCCTCCTCGGTGCCCTCAGGGGCTCGTTCTGCCAACCCCGCCTTTATGCCGGGGCACAGACGATCCCAGCGAGCGCTTTCCCGAGGGACGCTCGCTCCCTCTGAGGAGGGTCTCAGAGCGGTCAGACCAGTTGTTCCCTGCCGGTGCGCCGTTACAGGGCGCTGCGTCTGCTGCTCAAGTTACACCAGAGGCCAGTCTCGAGAGGCTGGTACCCTTAGTAGAATTTCTGGCAGAGTGGAAAAGCCTTCCAAAAATATCTCATTGGGTCCTGCAGACAGTAGAAAAGGGTTATGCTATCCAGTTCAGGTGTCGTCCACCAAAATTCAGAGGGGTTCTGCACACAGTGGTGGGCCCCGAGCAGGCTCTGGTATTGGAACAAGAGGTGAAAACGCTCCTTCAAAAAGAGGCTATAGAACGGGTTCCTCCTCCCAGTTTGGAGTCAGGTTATTACAGCCGATATTTCATCGTTCCAAAGAAGGATGGGGGGTTGCGTCCAATTTTAGACCTGCGCATATTGAATCGCTCGGTAGGGAAGCTAAAATTCAAGATGCTCACTATCAAGCAGATCGTGTCTCAAATCAGGTCCGAGGACTGGTTTGTCACGATAGATCTGAAGGACGCATACTTCCATGTGTCCATCCTTCCACAACACAGGAAGTTCCTGAGGTTCGCCTTCGGGGGCGAGGCGTACCAGTACAGGGTTCTTCCGTTTGGCCTAGCTTTATCTCCCCGCACTTTCACGAAATGCATGGATGCAGCACTAGTGCCTCTGAGGCTTCAGGGCATTCGGATTCTCAATTACATCGACGATTGGTTGATTTTAGCTCAGACCGACCAGATGGCGGTTCGGCATCGAGATGTCGTCCTCGCTCATATCAGAAAGTTGGGGTTGAGGCTGAACGCAAAGAAAAGTGTATTATCTCCTTCCCAGAAGACCACTTTTCTGGGTGTCGTTTGGGATTCGGTATCGATGCGGGCGCGACTCTCTCCGACCCGCATCGCTTCGATTCTCTCAGCTGTGAAACAAGTGAAGCTAGGCCAGCTACTCACTGTCAAGCAGTTTCAGAGACTGTTGGGTCTGATGGCAGCAGCGTCCAACGTTATACCTTGCGGCCTGTTGTACATGAGACCGCTACAGTGGTGGCTCAGGACCAAGGGATTCTCCCCGAGGGGAAATCCGCTCCGCACGTTCAAAGTCACGCGGCGCTGCCTTCGTGCTCTGGTCATGTGGAGAGAAACTTGGTTCCTATCCAAAGGTCCTGTGCTGGGGGCTCTTTGTCGTCGCATAACGCTAACGACGGATGCTTCCCTCACAGGGTGGGGGGCGGTCATGAGTGGTCGCCCAGCCCAAGGTCTGTGGCAGGATCATCATCTTTCGTGGCACATAAATTGTCTAGAGATGTTGGCTGTGTTTCAGGCTCTGAAACACTTCCTAACAGACCTGAGAGGCCATCATGTGTTAGTTCAATCAGACAACACGTCGGTGGTCTCTTATATAAATCATCAGGGGGGCCTGCGGTCTCGCCGGCTTTACAAGTTGGCCCGTCAGATCCTCCTGTGGTCCCAAGGGAAGCTACTATCTCTGAGAGCAATGTATCTCCCTGGGTATTTGAATGTGGTAGCAGACTCCCTGTCGAGGCAGGGGCCGAGGCCAGGGGAATGGAGACTCCACCCCGAGGTGGTGGAGCTCCTTTGGTTGAGTTTCGGTCGCGCCGAGGTGGACATATTCGCTTCCAAGGAGACCACTCATTGTCATCGGTGGTTCTCCATCACTCTTCCAGCCCCCCTGGGGTTGGATGCTATGGTGCAGCCGTGGCCGAGGTCACGTCTGTACGCCTTTCCCCCGATTGCTCTGTTACCAGGAGTTCTGGAGAGGGTCCGCCGGGACGGGGTCAGTCTACTACTAGTAGCCCCGTTCTGGCCGGCCCGAGTATGGTTTGCGGACCTGATTTCTCTCCTGGACGGTTCTCCTTTGGAGCTCCCGGTCAGGAGGGATCTACTCTCCCAGGCGGGGGGCACGATACTTCACCCCCGCCCAGAATTGTGGAAACTGTGGGCTTGGCCTCTGAGGGGGCCCAGCTCATAGACTCCGGTCTCTCAACCGAGGTTGTTGAGACCATTCTTAACTCCAGAGCTCCATCCACGAGGAAGCTTTATGCCTTGAAGTGGAAACTTTTCACTTCTTGGTGTGGAGAACACCTGCAGGACCCAGTTAACTGCCCAGTGGGTGCAGTGCTGGAATTCCTGCAGGAGCGCTTCTCCACAGGGTTATCCCCCTCCACACTAAAGGTGTATGTGGCGGCACTAGCTGCTTACCACGTCCCTTTCAGTGGAGTTTCTCTTGGGAGACACCCGCTTATAACTCGTTTCCTCCGTGGCACTTTGAGGCTGAGGCCAGCAGTTCGTACGAGGGTGCCGACTTGGCATCTGGCCATTGTATTAGAAGGTCTTTCCCTAGCTCCTTTTGAGCCTATCGAAGAAGTTCCCGAGAAGTTTCTCACTTTTAAGACTATCTTTTTGCTTGCTATCTCTTCACTAAAAAGAATCGGAGATTTGCAGGCTCTGTCGGTTTCACCCTCGTGCCTGGAATTTGCACCTGGCATGGTTAAAGCTTTTCTGCATCCTAGACCAGGTTACGTTCCTAAGGTTCCTACTAATATTGTTAGACCTACGGTTCTGCAGGCTTTCTGTCCTCCTCCATTTATGTCATCGGACCAGGAGAAACTTAATTCACTCTGCCCTGTTAGGGCATTAGACGCTTATGTCCACAGAGCTGCCCTGTGGAGGAAATCAGAACAACTTTTTGTATGTTTCGGGCCACCCAGGAAAGGGTGTCCTGCGTCTAAACAGAGAATGAGCAAGTGGGTGGTTGAGGCTATCTCACTTGCTTATGAGTCGGCTGGCCAGCCTTCACCTTTGGTTGTCCGAGCTCACTCTACCAGGAGTATGGCTGCTTCTAAAGCTCTTTTGTCGGGGGTTTCCCTGAGTGATGTTTGTGATGCGGCTGGATGGTCTTCACCGCATACTTTTATTAAGTTCTATGACCTAGACTTAAGCTCTACCCCTGGGGCACAGGTGCTCTCGTCCTCTGTGCGCTAGTCTCACATGACGGTCATTTGGTCCTATGGCGACGTGGGTATTCGCGTTCCCGCAGCGTTTGACGCAGCTCGAAGTTCCCTTGAAAGGGAACGTCTCGGTTACGTATGTAACCCTAGTTCCCTGATAGGGAACGAGACGCTGCGTCGCTCCGCCATACTCCCGGCACTCCCGTTAGCGCTTCCTTCAAGCCTATCAGAAGCTAATGCGCTTGTGTTTTTGGGGTGCTTTATAGTTTCCTGGTCGATGACGTCACCCGCCTATGACGTTTCATCTCTCCATTGGGCTGATTCCATACGTGCTTCATGACGCACAACGCAGGGGCGTTCCCGCAGCGTTTGACGCAGCGTCTCGTTCCCTATCAGGGAACTAGGGTTACATACGTAACCGAGACGTTGATGCATGTATTTGCAACTGGAAATCTTTGTGGAGTTTCTGTGTCATGGTGAAAGGCAATAGTGGGCTAAGGATGAAATCCAACTGGTGGGACCTGATCGGATCCAGTAGCAAATGCTAAGATTGCTCCAAGCCTTTGTGACCCCTCCTCTGAGTAAATAGACAACAAAACAAAATGTCAACAATTATACAGGGTATTTGGGTGGTGGTGGTGGTGGTGTGGGGGGAGGGGGAGGGAAAACAAGGATAGGAAACGGCAGCATTGCTGATACTTTTTTTTTAGCTCAATACAGACCGATTGCACGCAAAACAGGCAGACATGACATGCACTGTGAACGTCAGACTTATTATCATTTTCGTTCCGTCTCGTCTCGTCAACGAAAACTCGAAAACGTCTCGTCATGTTTTAGTCACCTTACGGTGGAGATCCACTTTTGCGACACGACAGTCGCGTGTTGTCGCGACGCCTCCCCACATTTGTACATTGATGGGCGTTCCTCAAGTTTACCGCTATGGACGTGGTTTTGAGCCAGCGGCCAGTCTAGAACAGAGGGCCTGCGAGAGACTTCCCTCCGTCTCCATATGCTCTACTTCTATTGGATAGTCGCGTCGCGTTCAACGGAATTCATTTGCATAAAGATTGGCATTGGCCAGCTTTTGACGCGCAGCATTTTTCCAAAAGAAGCACCGCCTTCCCAGGATGCTTTGCGGGCGCGTTAAAGTCGCTACGGATCCACTTGTCTGTGCAATACTTCTGTCGCGCCGCGCACCGCTTTATTCCTATGGGTGACGTCACGCGACTTTAACGTGCCCGCAAAGCATCCCGGGAAGGCGGCGCTTCATTTGGAAAAATGCTGCGCGTCAAAAGCTGGCCGATACAACACGCGACTGTCGTGTCGCAAAAGTGGATCTCTACCGTTAGAGCCATTTTTAGCTAGTCATCGTCGCGTTATCGCCATAAAAAAAGTGCGTCAACGAAATCATTTCATTATCGTCATCACTGACGAAAACATCATTGTTTTGTTCCAACTTAAATTAATTTGTTACCCCGCTGGCTTTATTTATTTATTTTTCAATTTTTAAGTAAACTTTCAATTTTAAGTCAGCAGAGTAACAAATTAATTTAAGTTGACAAATTATTGTTTACAGTGTGCACTTCAAATACATTTGAATGAGATGTTATCAGCAAGCCAAGAAATGTTCCAGTTCCACTAATTATTGTCTGTAACTTAATAAAAGTGAAATGTGCTTATTACAAAGGTTACCTTCCACATCCTGCAGGTAGTCCCTCCAGAAAGCAATTACTCTGTTCTCATTTGCTCGTTTATTGCTCCCATTCTCTGACCACTGTATTTCAAATAGGTCATCCATTATGTCTGCTGTCAGCTGATTTGGCTGGTGACAAAACACGGATCTAAAAGCTTCTGGGTGTTGTTGGACTTTTGCAAGGACGCCAAGAGTTTTTAGTCAATCCCTGAACCTATACTAAGAGAATTTAGTATGATTCACAATTAAAACATTTTAAATAACAACATAGCATTAATTAATTTTTTTATAAATTAAATTGTATTGCATTTTATAATTGTATTTAATTTTATTTTAAATACATATGTTTGATTCAAAATATTCATCCAATGGACTGTGTATATTTCTGAAGTCCTAACAAACCTTTCAAATGGTCCACAAACACGATTCACCACCTGAAACATCAGTAAGTCTTCAACCAGCCTGTCCCTGTCGTCAATGCTTCTTAATGGCCTAAGACAACCTGCGTTGGCAAGGTAGTCCATAATGGGCTCAGTTGAGTGTTGTAGCTCTTCAAGAGTTGTGGCTTCAGAAATCTGTGTGTGAGCAAAATGGAATGTGAATTTCAAATTTAAGTTAGAAATATTTCAGAGAAAGTTTTCTATAAACAATATTGTTATACTAAGCTATGGCTTTTATAATGGAACACATTTTTGAGTAAATCTGAGAAAGCATGATGGTACATAAGTAAATGAAACGTTTATACTGCAGTTGTAAGCAAACCTTTTTGATTTTATTATAAAGCTCACAGTCAGCTACATCGTCCAAGACAGGCTTGCACATGTCTGGCTCCTGAACTAAACTGTCAAATAGGGTCTTAGAGGAACAACCTGGCGCAGGTCCTCCATGTACAAGGCTGACTGCTATTGCTCTCCCTGGTATGAAATACCTGTCTTCCCTGATGGCTGACATGAAATTAGAGAACAAGTCAATACAACAGCCTTAAAATCACAATTATGCAATGTAGAATAAAAGTTCTCAAATCTGTACAACAAACAGCACAAATATAATGTTTACCTTGGGAATCAAGAGCCAGGTTGAGACTGTTCTCTTTTCCCTCAAACATTGATGACCGCATTAGTGCCACCAGGAGTAACCGTAAAAATTCTCGCCTTGGACCACCCAGATCAATAGCCTCTTCATACTTTCCTTTATCATCAGAAAACCTGATCACCATTCTGTTATTTGGATTGTATGACAGTCTGGTAAATCCCCGTACAGCACCATCCAGCACAGATGCACGGTTAATATTAAACTTGCAGGTTTGATTGAAGTTTATTTTTGTTGCAAGTTCTTCCAATATTTCCTTGATGGGGGTTTCCAGTGCAGGCGGGATTCTGAAGAAGTACAGATTTTATTATTTAAATTTCAGTATAATTAAAAAATATATCAAATAATATAAACATGTATACACAAAAGTGTTGCATAGTAGGGAATGTATATTCCAATCACTACTGAATCAGACTGATTTAAAATAGTTGCAAACTCTGCAGGTCCTCAGTGAGTTGTCATGTTTTTCTATAGACTGGTAAAACTCTATTTGTAGTAAAAAAAAAAAAAATATATATATATATATATATATATAATATTCTACAATTATATACATTTTGTAGTGTTGGAAGAGAACACATTGTTAAGTGAAGTTACAATGACTGAATACTCCATTTAGTAACAATGCAACTACCGGAATGAATCAGTAAACAAGGTGTAACCAGCATTTATGGTACCAGTATCAAAAAAATTATAATAAATGAGAATACTTTCACAACTGAACTGAAATATCAATAATAAAGGAAAATACACCTAATGGAAATGGTGTACTTTTTAGTGTAATGGTTTGTTACATGTCCAAAATTTTGAAAATTAAAAATTTGATTTTAAATTAAAAATATAGCTGCAAGCAGCAACTAGCGGGGCCAAGCGCAAGCAGAGGACAGGATATGCCAACATGGTTGAAAGTGTCAGACCAACTGCAACAATGAGCAATTAAAGACATTGAGGATTTTGGGCATCTGGGTTAAAAATCATATTAACAGTAACTGATAAGATGATTCGTTATAGAGTTATAGACATTTATGTGAAAAAATACGTCAAGAATGACTGACACATGACACTAATTGGATTTTACTACCCCTTACTATCAAAATTTTTCTTTTTTTAAATTTTTTTTTTAATTGTCTGTAAGGGCAGCTACTACTATGCACTACGCACTCTTGAGTCCATGACAAATTTCCCCTAGGGGACAATAAAGTATATTCTATTCTATTATATTCTTTTCTAATATTTTGAGATTTGGGCATTGCCGTACAGCCAGCGACCTATGTGTTTAAACTTCTGATAGTGCTTTCATCTCGATCGGACAAGCAGTTTCGAAGATATTGGCAAATGTTTTTTAACCTGTTAAGTGTCACCCCCCTTTTTTTTTGAAAATACATGAAAATGCACATTTCGAACTTAAATGGTTGTGATTCAAGAATGCTTTGGAATATAGACGTAAGATTGGTCTTGTTTTAAAGAAGACATTTGGCAGATTTTTGTAGAAGTGAAATAAATTAAGAAAGTGAAATAAAAAAAAAAGTTATAGAAGTTTGAGTTTATGAAAATGTACAATGTAAAAAAAAATATTATTCATATTTTATATAAAATATATATTTTCAAAACCTGGGCGACTCTAAAACTGCAAAAAAATCAAAGCCAAAAATCTGAACAAGTTGTGTTTCAAATTTTATGTTGATATCTCAAAAAATGAGCTTTCAGTAAGATTTTGTTTGGGCGCAGTACCAAACTTTTTCACTAGATGACAACCAGACTCCATTACTGCCCATATAAGGGCGCCTCCATTTTTTTTCTTTATATCTAAACAAATGTCAGGCCTTTTTTTCTAAAATAATTGAATGGATGCTATCTTTTGAACTCTTGGCATGAAAACAAACTGAGGTTTCTACCATTCTGTCATGATTTTTCATGTTTATCACTATTTCAAAATAAAGGTCTAAACAAGCCTTAGCCTTGCAAATTGATAAATTACGGCTCCTCTGTAGTTTATTTTGAAAATCACCAAATATGGAAACTAGAGATTGTAAGCTTTCAAATGATATATAGTTTGTCAAGATTAGTTTAGGTTTAGTATAGGATATTACTGTTTTAAAAATGTAATGGATTTGGGCCCACCGGTGGGCCGGTGACACTTAAGAGGTTGCGAAGAGTTATACGAATTTGAAAATGTAATTTTACCACAAGGGGTAAAATTTCGAAAATGTTTCGAAACTTCTCAGGCTCCTTCAGGGCATCGTACTGATGACCCATACTGAGTTTCGTAACGATTCGTTTATGCGTTCAAAAAATACAGCATTTTAGCACATAATTCAAAATGGCCGACAGCCAAAATGGCCGATCTGGGAAAATTGGATATCAGTCGACTCGGCATGACGCCCTGAATCTAACGAGACTTTTATCATTTTTGGACAAAGCGTTCAGAAGTTATAAGCAAAAATAGCCATTTTTCGTATCTCCGGACCAGTAGGTGGCACTGCGCCGAAACGCAGCATGTAGCCTCAGGTCATGCTTGTGATGAGATGTACCAAGTTTGGTCTGAATACGATTAAGCATTGCGGGGATACAGCCTTACGTCTGTTTTCACAAGCGCTATGTAAAATTAATTTGCGCGGTATTCGAAAATGGTTTGACGAATCAACTTGAATTCCATAACTTTTTGTCGGCATGGTCTGGAGTAGGGATGGGCGATATGGCCTAAAATCCATATTGCGATATACATTGCAGCCTCGTGCGATAACGATATATATCACGATATATAAATTATAATAGAACCATTTCAGAACAGGTTAGACAGACCATAAGGAAAGCCAAACTGCTAAATGTATTTGTTTTAAAAACATTTATTATGCAAAACTGTAATTATAGAACATAATGTTGGAGATTAATAAAATTCAAGTACATTAGCTGCAGAGACTTTAACAAAGAAAAAGCTTAAAGTATTGGGTTTATTTCCTTTAGTGCACGCCTGTTCACACATACTCCGTGTGCAGTGCAGTGCGGTGTGTGTTGCGGTGTGTGTGCGGCGCAGGAGCAGCACGCGCTATTGTGCTTTCACATATGGTGCGTTTGCAGTGCGCAACTGATCTACGGCTGTACGACAAACAACATTAATCCTCTATTTTTTATTTCAAATCACTATTTTTATTATTAGTGTCTTTTATAAAATAATATAAAAGAGTTTCAGCATTGCGATTCTATTTGTACACAGACAGTAGGCTATTAATACGCACTCTTTCACAAGACTTAGGCTATTCACATTTAAACTTAATACACTAAAAAACGTATTATTACTTCTATATAGATTTATATATTAAGTTGCTCAAGCAAGTGGCAAAACATTTATACATTTATGTTAACAAAAATAGACTGTGTGGAAACGATCGCTGCACTACTGTATACACACCGCTCCTGGAACGCACTGCCGCACCGCATCCGCGTGCAGGCCTGTTAACATGAGTACGGAAAAAATACATAGCCTACATATGCACTGCAAACGGAGTATGTGTGAAACAGGCGATAGCCAGAACTGTTGCCCCTACAGAGTATAGTTTGCCGCTGCTCGTCGGATGGCTTATATCCGAACCAATGGATGTTGCACCGGTTTTTTTTACCAGCTCCTCCGTTTCGCTTTCAGCCATGTTTACTCAAGATGACGAATACGATGATGCGTTGCAGCCGTTTGCAGCTCGTGGCTCTAAATTTTGCGGGTAGATTGCGTCAACATGCATTATCACAATAGTGCAATATAATTAAAATCCATATCGTAGACCAATTTTGTATCGTTTATATTGCATGTCGTTTATATCGCCCATTACTAGTCTGGAGATGATCTGGTGCAATTTTAGTGAAAATCAGACAAATCGTCTAGGACGAGTTCGCAAAAGTAGGTTTTTTGGACAATTCAAAATGGCAGACATATTTTTATGACGGAAAATTACATGATTGAATCGTCATGAGCTCAGGAATCAGAGGAAACAAGAATTTTGTTGATAGGCCTTATGGTTCAAAAGTTATTAGCATAATATGAGTGAAACTTTGGACAGATGGTGGCGCAAGAGGCAACGAGTTAGCGACACCAAAATTGGTGTATTTGATGTTGGGACTGTCCTCTATCAGAATGTCGAACCGTTACAACTTTCCCGCAAGCGGTTCTATGGGCTGCCATAGACGCCCAGTCGGAAAAATGAAGAATAATAATAAGAACGCGAAAGAAAACAATAGGTGCCTACGCACCTTCGTTAGGCTTAGACTGAATAAGTGAATAATACTCACGTCTGGTCCTCAATGCTTGCCATTATGGCAAAGCAAAGATCTTCATCCTCTTCCTTATCTTCAGATTCTGCCCGAATAAGGGAAAGGTAGGTCTCATAATCACCCTTCAAGGAGGCAGATCTGAAGGACTGGTCATTGTGCCAACAATGGGCAAGTGAGTTATGTGGCCGGCCACTGGCTGAGGACTGCGCACCGATGGAACTGGTGGAGAATTGAGCTCTTGTTGGGGACTGAACTCTGGTGGAAGACTGCACACCGATGGAACTGGTGGAGAATTGAGCTCTTGTGGGGGACTGAACTCTGGTGAAAGACTGCGCACCGATGGAACTGGTGGATAATTGAGCTCTTGTTGGGGACTGAACTCTGGCGGAGGACTGCACACCGATGGAACTGGTGGAGAATTGAGCTCTTGTTGGGGACTGAACTCTGTCGGAGGACTGCGCACCGATGGAACTGGTGGAGAATTGAGCTTTTATGGGGGACTGAACGCTGGTGGAAGACTGCGCACCGATGGAACTGGTGGAGAATTGAGCTTTTGTGGGGGACTGAACTCTGGTGGAAGACTGCGCACCGATGGAACTGGTGGAGAATTAAGCTCTTGTGGGGGACTGAACTCTGGTGAAAGACTGCGCACCGATGGAACTGGTGGATAATTGAGCTCTTGTTGGGGACTGAACTCTGGCGGAGGACTGCACACCGATGGAACTGGTGGAGAATTGAGCTCTTGTTGGGGACTGAACTCTGTCGGAGGACTGCGCACCGATGGAACTGGTGGAGAATTGAGCTCTTGTGGGGGACTGAACTCTGGTGAAAGACTGCGCACCGATGGAACTGGTGGAGAATTGAGCTCTTGTTGGGGACTGAACTCTGGCGGAGGACTGCGCACCGATGGAACTGGTGGAGAATTGAGCTTTTATGGGGGACTGAACGCTGGTGGAAGACTGCGCACCGATGGAACTGGTGGAGAATTGAGATCTTGTTGGGGACTGAACGCTGGTGGAAGACTGCGCACCGATGGAACTGGTGGAGAATTGAGCTCTTGTGGGGGACTGAACTCTGGTGAAAGACTGCGCACCGATGGAACTGGTGGAGAATTGAGCTCTTGTTGGGGACTGAACTCTGGCGGAGGACTGCGCACCGATGGAACTGGTGGAGAATTGAGCTTTTATGGGGGACTGAACGCTGGTGGAAGACTGCGCACCGATGGAACTGGTGGAGAATTGAGCTCTTGTTGGGGACTGAACGCTGGTGGAAGACTGCGCACCGATGGAACTGGTGGAGAATTGAGCTCTTGTTGGGGACTGAACGCTGGTGGAAGACTGCGCACCGATGGAACTGGTGGAGAATTGAGCTCTTGTGGGGGACTGAACGCTGGTGGAAGACTGCGCACCGATGGAACTGGTGGAGAATTGAGCTCCTGTGGGGGACTGAACTCTGGCGGAGGACTGCGCACCGATGGAACTGGTGGAGAATTGAGCTCTTGTGGGGGACTGAACTCTGGCGGAGGACTGCGCACCGATGGAACTGGCGGAGGACTGAATAGTAATGCTGTGAACTGAAAACTAAGATGAAATGAAGGAATGTACATTAGACAAAGACTAAAAGTGCTAGAAAATAATTGAACCATGTCAAAGAAGGCACTCACCGAGTTTTGTGTGGAAGACTGGTCATTCAAATCAATGGTCATATTCTCTCCAGAAGCAGAACCTGATGACTGGTAGACCCTTTCTCCAGGCATGTCAACCTCAAAGCAGCTGTCATAAGAGCCGTCTGTTTCAGCCTTGGAAAATAATACAGCACATATGAGATCTCTAGTTAAACAATGTATACAGGTCCTTCTCAAAAAATTAGCATATTGTGATAAAGTTAATTATTTTCCATAATGTAATGATAAAAATTAAACTTTCATATATTTTAGAATCATTGCACACCAATGGAAATATTTCAGGTCTTTTATTGTTTTAATACTGATGATTTTGGCATACAGCTCATGAAAACCCAAAAATTCCTGTCTCAAAAAATTAGCATGTTTCATCCCACCAATAAAAGAAGTGTTTTTAATACAAAAAAAAAAGTCAACCTTCAAATAATTATGTTCAGTTATGCACTCAATACTTGGTCAGGAATCCTTTTGCAGAAATGACTGCTTAAATGCGGCGTGGCATGGAGGCAATCAGCCTGTGGCACTGCTGAGGTGTTATGGAGGCCCAGGATGCTTCGATAGCGGCCTTAAGCTCATCCAGAGTGTTGGGTCTTGCATCTCTCAACTTTCTCTTCACAATATCCCACAGATTCTCTATGGGGTTCAGGTCAGGAGAGTTGGCAGGCCAATTGAGCACAGTAATACCATGGTCAGTAAACCATTTACCAGTGGTTTTGGCACTGTGAGCAGGTGCCAGGTCGTGCTGAAAAATGAAATCTTCATCTCCATAAAGCTTTTCAGCAGATGGAAGCATGAAGTGCTCCAAAATCTCCTGATAGCTAGCTGCATTGACCCTGCCCTTAATAAAACACAGTGCACCAACACCAGCAGCTGACATGGCACCCCAGACCATCACTGACTGTGGGTACTTGACACTGGACTTCAGGCATTTTGGCATTTCCTTCTCCCCAGTTTTCCTCCAGACTCTGGCACCTTGATTTCCGAATGACATGCAAAACTGAGCAACAGTCCAGTGCTGCTTCTCTGTAGCCCAGGTCAGGCGCTTCTGCCGCTGTTTCTGGTTCAAAAGTGGCTTGACCTGGGGAATGCGGCACCTGTAGCCCATTTCCTGCACACGTCTGTGCACGGTGGCTCTGGATGTTTCTACTCCAGACTCAGTCCACTGCTTCCGCAGATCCCCCAAGGTCTGGAATCGGTCCTTCTCCACAATCTTCCTCAGGGTCCGGTCACCTCTTCTCGTTGTGCAGCGTTTTTTGCCACACTTTTTCCTTCCCACAGACTTCCCACTGAGGTGCCTTGATATAGCACTCTGGGAACAGCCTATTTGTTCAGAATTTTCTTTCTGTGTCTTACCCTCTTGCTTGAGGGTGTCAATGATGGCCTTCAGGTCGGCAGTCTTACCCATGATTGCGGTTTTGAGTAATGAAACAGGCTGGGAGTTTTTTAAAGCCTCAGGAATCTTTTGCAGGTGTTTAGAGTTAATTAGTTGATTCAGATTGTTGTAAAGTTGACAAGACGGGGGTGGTGGATGGAAGAAGAACACAGGGTTGGCAGTTTGGAAACTCGTGGTTTTTATTTAACTCTTCTCAAAATGAAACAAAAGCTTGCGCACACAGCGCCTTCACCGTATCTCAATACAGCATAAAATAAAGTTGCTTAAATCAGCAATTCTCCTTGTCT
Organism: Rhinichthys klamathensis goyatoka; assembly: GCF_029890125.1. NCBI lineage: Eukaryota > Metazoa > Chordata > Actinopteri > Cypriniformes > Leuciscidae > Rhinichthys > Rhinichthys klamathensis. The sequence continues at coordinate 3,175,631 of NW_026606608.1, read as the reverse complement.
CCGTCCGTGTGCACGAGTTCCCAGGTCTCTCTCTCTCAAACATTCTCCGTGGATCCTCTTTATCCTGTCTCTCCACACCAATCACTGCAATTAGACACAGGTGTTCATCATTTGCACTTAACCCACTTACAAGCCACTCGTTTCCTACCTCTCTCTCTCACTGCAGTACCAGCTGGACCACGCCCCCCTTGCCACATACCCCCACCACCCGACTCAGGCCGGGGAGCCATCCGGCCTGCAGTCCCCCCCCCACCTCCATTTCTGGAGAGGAAGTCGGCTACCACCATTTGGGCCCCCGGCCTGTGGATCACCTTAAACTTAAAGGGTTGTAATGCCAGATACCAACGGGTGATCCGCGCGTTGGTATCCTTCATGCGGTGGAGCCATTGGAGAGGGGCGTGGTCCGAGCAGAGGGTGAATTCCCGCCCCAGGAGATAGTATCGGAGGGTGAGGACGGCCCATCTGATCGCCAGACACTCCTTCTCAATGGTGCTGTACATGGTCTCTCTCTTTGAGAGCTTACGACTGATGTACAGCACCGGCCGCTCTTCACCCCCTACCTCCTGTGACAGGACCGCACCCAGCCCTCTGTCTGAGGCATCCGTCTGCAAAATAAATGGGAGAGAGAAGTCAGGAGAATGTAAGAGCGGCCCGCCACATAGAGCAGCCTTTACCTGGGTGAAAGCCTGCTGGCACTGCTCCGTCCACTGGACCGGATCTGGTGCCTCCTTTTTAGTGAGGTCAGTCAGCGGGCTGGTGAGGTCCGAATAATTAGGCACAAACCTTCTATAATATCCCGCCAGCCCCAGGAACTGCCTCACCTCCTTTTTGGTCTTGGGGCTCGGACAAGTCGCAACTGCCGCTGTCTTGTCAATTTGGGGACGCACCTGCCCGTGTCCCAAGTGGAAGCCCAGATACCTGACCTCCACCCGCCCAACCGCACACTTCTTCGGGTTGGCCGTCAGCCCCGCCCCTCTCAGCGACCTTAGGACCGCCCGCAGATGCTGCATATGGCGCTGCCAGTCATTACTATAGATGATAATGTCATCCAAGTAAGCAGCGGCATATGCAGCATGGGGCCGGAGGATCCGGTCCATGAGCCGCTGAAAAGTGGCCGGAGCCCCGAACAACCCGAAAGGAAGAGTGACAAATTGGTGTAATCCAAACGGCGTGGTGAAAGCGGTTTTTTTCTTTGGATAGAGGAGATAAGGGGATCTGCCAATATCCTTTAGTTAAATCCAGTGTCGAGTAAAATCGAGCAGTACCCAGCCGATCAAGTAATTCGTCAATACGTGGCATTGGATAGGCGTCGAATTTCGACACAGCATTCACCTTGCGGTAATCCACACAGAATCGGACGGAGCCGTCCGTTTTGGGTACCAAAACTATCGGGCTCGCCCAATCACTGTTGGATTCCTCTATCACCCCCATTTCTAGCATTGCCTCTAATTCAGACTGAACAACCTTTTTTTTGTGCTCAGGTAATCTATATGGCCGGCTGCGCACTACGACACCTGGCTCTGTCTCAATGTGGTGTTGAATGAGGTCCGTTCGACCAGGCAGGGGCGAGAACACATCCGCAAATTCTGCTTGCAACTTGGCTACATCAGTGAGCTGGGACGACGAGAGGTGATCTCCTCCTGAAACCAGAGTCAAAGATTGAGGTTTTGTGTTTGCTTCTGGCCCGAGATCTTCCTCTCCGCTCACCGCCGTCGCCAGCATCACTGACTCCGCCTCATTCCATTTTTTAAGGAGGTTGAGATGGTAAATTTGATGTGCCTCGCCCCGGTCTGTGCGAACCACCTCATAATTGAGATTTCCGACTTGCCGTGTGACCTCAAACGGTCCTTGCCACTTTGCGAGTAATTTCGAGCTAGAAGTGGGAAGTAATACGAGAACTTTCTCTCCCGGTGCGAATTCGCGTAATCTAGTTCCCCTGTTGTATAGCCGGCTTTGTTTGTCCTGAGCCTGTAACAAATTCTCCATGGAGAGCCGCCCCAAAGTGTGGAGTTTTGTTCTCAGTTCCAGGACATACTGAATTTCATTTTTACTGTTCGAAGGTCCGTCCTCCCAAGCTTCTCGCAGGACATCCAGCACCCCGCGGGGCTGGCGTCCATAGAGAAGCTCGAATGGGGAAAACCCAGTGGAGGCTTGCGGGACCTCGCGCACAGCAAACAAGAGGGGTTCTAGCCATTTATCCCAATTTTTGGCGTCTTCGTGAACGAACTTACGAATCATGGTTTTCAAAGTGCGATTAAATCGTTCCACCAGTCCGTCTGTTTGTGGGTGGTAGACACTGGTGCGAATAGATTTAATGCCCAATAACTCGTACAGCTCGCGGAGAGTCCGTGACATAAACGCCGTGCCTTGGTCGGTGAGAATCTCCTTTGGGATTCCCACCCGGGAGATAAAATTAAACAGGGCGTCCGCCACACTCTTCGCAGAGATGCTGCGGAGTGCCACTGCCTCCGGGTATCGTGTTGCATAGTCCACTAGAACTAATGCAAAGCGATGCCCACGTGCAGACCGTTCTAATGGCCCGATGAGGTCCATACCAATTCTCTCGAAGGGGACCTGCATCAAAGGGAGAGGGCACAAAGGTGCTTTTGGAGCGACCGGTGGGTTAACCAACTGACATTCACGACACGACGCACACCACCGGCGTACGTGCTCATGAATGCCCGGCCAGAAAAATCGAGTCATTAGACGGTTTAGTGTCGCCGCTTGTCCTAAATGACCAGCCATTGGATTACAGTGAGCCGCCTGGAAAAGCATTTCCTGACGGCTTTTTGGTACCAACAATTGGGTTGTATCCTGTTTGAGCTGAGTGTCTTGGGTCACTCGATACAACCGATCCTTTATCAGAGCAAAATAAGGATAGACGAGCGGTCGATCCGGTTGGAGCAGCTGACCATCGATAGAACGGACCTGTTCAAAAGCGTTTTTGAGCGTTTCATCCTGGGACTGTTCCAGGGGAAAATCATCGTGCTGTGTAAGAATGGTTCTCTCGATAGCACTCCGTTCCCCTGAATCAGTAACCAGTGGTCCTGGTTCAGCCTCTCCCACCTGAGCGACCGCCCCCCTTCCCCGCTCTCTATTTTCCCAAGAGACATCCGCACCTAAATATCCCAATAATACCCTAAAACCCGGCCAATTGGTTCCCAAAATGAGCGGATGTCGGAGGTGTGGATTAACCGCCACCTCCACCCTATGTTTTTGTCCCCGAAATTGAATATCCACTGGTACTATAGGATAACTCACCACATCCCCGTGCACACACCGTACTTTAACCATGCGGCTCATATCCAATGCCCCCGATTGAATCAGGCTTTGATGTATTGAGGTTTGGTTACAGCCCGAATCCACCAAAGCCTGATAAGTACCCCCCTTAATACTCACAGGTACTTGGTACAGGCCAGCTTGATCGGGGGCAGCCTGTGGAGTGTCTGGGACCCGGACTAATGTCCCCACCTCCATCTCCGGACACCGGTCAATAAAATGCCCTGGGTCCCCACACCGCCAACAGGCCGGCCCAGGCCTACCCGCCGCCCTAGTGGTAGAAAGTGGGTTAAGGGATTGATGTGGAGAGAGAGGAGGTGGAGAGCCAGACATAGAAAACCCGCCGGGTGGTCCCGAGCCCCTCGGCGGTGCGCGCTGGCCAGCCGACAGTCCTGCTGGTGGTCCACTTTTCCAGCGGGGCATCGGACGCGGCGGGGCACCTGGCCGGGACCTGGGTAAAGGGATAGGTTTAAAGGAGGAGAGAGAAACAGATGGGAGGGGTCCACCAACCCCTGGGCACGCCACCATTTGATCCTCTGCCAGGTGGATGGCCTGGTCCAGCGACGTCGGTCGGTGGCACTGGACCCATTGTGCAGTTTCCCTTGGCAGACGGGCGACGAACTGCTCCAGTACCACCAGGTCGAGGATGTGATCGACGTCGCTCCCCTCGGCCATCAGCCATCTGCGGCAGGCGTCCCGGAGCTGTTGCGCCATCACAAAGGGTCGGCCGTTTTCCCCCAGCTCCACAGATCGGAAGCGTTGTCGATGTTCCTCGGGGGTGCGGCCGACCCGCTGAAGGATGGCGCGTCGAAGATCTCCATAGACCAGGAGGTTGGCGACTGGTAGCTGCTGTGCGGCGATCTGGGATTCCCCTGACAGCAAGGGAATGAGCCGCACTGGCCAGTCCGTTTGGTGCCACCCACATGCCTCTGCGGACTTCTCAAACAAATCCAAAAATGCCTCAGGATCGTCCTGAGGGCCCATCTTCTGCAGAGGCATATGCTGGGCCGGGGTCGATGGTGGTCCCGCGGCCCGAACCTCCCGGTCCATCCAGCCTCGGAACAACTCCCGGTCCTCCTGCTGGGAGTTCACCCGGAAACATCTTTCCTGATCGTCCCTGAGGCCCAGCAGAGCTTGGTGTTGTTCCTGGTGCAGCCCCGCGAGAGATTGAATTACCTCCGCAAACGGCGATCCTGGCACGGACATGTTGGTGGCGGGCCTCGTTCTTCTTCACTCCCGGGTTTCGGCACCAGTGTTGTAAAGTTGACAAGACGGGGGTGGTGGATGGAAGAAGAACACAGGGTTGGCAGTTTGGAAACTCGTGGTTTTTATTTAACTCTTCTCAAAATGAAACAAAAGCTTGCGCACACAGCGCCTTCACCGTATCTCAATACAGCATAAAATAAAGTTGCTTAAATCAGCAATTCTCCTTGTCTCCGTCCGTGTGCACGAGTTCCCAGGTCTCTCTCTCTCAAACATTCTCCGTGGATCCTCTTTATCCTGTCTCTCCACACCAATCACTGCAATTAGACACAGGTGTTCATCATTTGCACTTAACCCACTTACAAGCCACTCGTTTCCTACCTCTCTCTCTCACTGCAGTACCAGCTGGACCACGCCCCCCTTACCACACAGATGATTAGGTTAATAGCTCGTTTAAAGACCCTTTTCATGATATGCTAATTTTTTGAGACAGGAATTTTGGGTTTTCATGAGCTGTATGCCAAAATCATCAATATTAAAACAATAAAAGACCTGAAATATTTCAGTTGGTGTACAATGAATCTAAAATATATGAAAGTTTAATTTTTATCATTACATTATGGAAAATAATGAACTATCACAATATGCTAATTTTTTGAGAAGGACCTGTATTGCATAGTTTGCAGTATTGTTGCCACTTCACAAGAGTTTTCAACAGTGACTGCAAATGTGAAAATGAATTCAAAAAACAGAAAGCTAAAAGTAAATAATGAAGTATAAAACTAGTTAACATTGCATAACATACATTTATACACTACAGTTGTGCTCATAAGTTTACATACCCCTTTTGCGAACGTGCAAAATGTTAATAATTCAAATAAAATAAGAGTGATCGTGAAAATTGCATGTTATTTTTTATTTAGTACTGGCCTAAATAAACTATTTCACATAACAGATATTTACATATACTCCACAAGACAACATAATAACTGAATTTATAAAAATGACCCCATTCAAACGTTTACATTCTCCTATGTGTCATTTCATGGATGATCCACGACTGTTTTTATATTCTGTGATAGTTGTTCATAAGTCCCTTGTTGGTCCTGAGCAGTTAAACTGTCTGTTATTCTACAGAAAAATCCTCCATTTTTGAACAGGTTGATGATTTGTAAATTCTTCTCATTTTGTTTAACGATCATACTTTCAGAAGCTACATAAATATTTATTTTGTCTTCTGGGAAACATACAAGTACAATTTACCCTGATCGTCCAATTTAAAAAAGTTTACACCCCCCATCTCTCATTTTGTTGCCTTTTTGAGCATCAGTAAATGTTTTCACCTTTTGTAATAGTTATGTATGTCACTCAATTGTCCTCAGTGTTAGAATATGGTTCTTGAAAATTATACAGCCACTGTTGGAAAGGGTTCAAATATGCAGAAGATGCTGGAAACCAAAAGAATGTGATCGAGTTGGATGATTTTTTTGAAGAACAGCATGCAGTTGAACTGCTCAGGACCAACAAAGGGACTCATGAACAGCTATCGCAAAATATAAAAACAGTCGTGGATCATCCAGGAAATGATACACAGGAGTATGTAAACTTTTGAATAGGGTCATTTTTATAAATTCAGTGAATGTAAACATCTATTAGTAAACAGTGAGAGTACTAAATTAAAAAAAACATGCAATTTTCATGATCCCTCTTTTTTTGTTTCAATTATTACCATTTTGCACATTCTGCAAGGGGTATGTAAACTTATGAGCACAACTGTATATGGCCTAAAATAAATAAAAACCCTATAAGGAAGCCCATATGGTTAAGAAAAATAATAATAAAAATCATTAAAAAAATACACTAGTCTTAACAAGAGTAGTGGTCTTGAGGGTTTTACGTATAAGGCCTTCAACTTGAACACCTTTAAAATCAAGCTGCCATCCAGTTCCTGACCTTCACTTAACTTAGGTGTAATGAGCTTGTTGCCACATCCCATAAGTATTTCCAAACTGCACACGCTAGCTGTGTCCCAATGTGAAGGCTGCATCCTTCGAAGGCCGCGGACTTCGAAGGATGCAGCCTATTCGTCCTTCGAAGGACGCACCATATAGCCTTCGTATGATTTGTAATTGCGCCACCAGGTGTTCCCCATTATGCTGTCGCCTAGCAACGCGGTGATAGGAGAGAGCTACCATTCTACACGGCATTACTTGTTGAAATGGAGCAAGAATATATCATTATTATTTTTATCTTTTATGTTTTGCTGGAGGAGATGGTGGGGATTCATCCCCGGCGCCGCCGGGTGATGTATCTCCGGCTTGATCAAGACCGTGGCCAGGTAAGGTAATCTGGTTTGCTGCATCCCAATTCAGAAGTTGCGAATTTAATTGCGGCAGTACACTTTAAAATGTACATAAGTATTGGGTGTACTTGAGTAATGTAATGGTACTTATGAAAATACTAAATACCCATAAAGCTGTTCAAATGTTCATTTATAGCCTACCTTATGAAGATGTGATTTTTATGGAGTTTATTCTCTTGATCATAGTGATCTTATTTATGCATGTTTCCAGCGTGTTTTGTTTTAACGCAATTGAAGCATAAAACACAAAACAATAAATAAATAAAGTGAAATATGCCCTTTTTTTAAAAACAATCCTGCAACGGTACTCCCGCTCGACTTCGGATGCAGCCTTATATGGGACGCATCTGTTGTTAGCAACAATTCCTTAATATTGTGAAAATAAATCATTTAAAAAAATAAGCAAGTACATTCGTTAAGTATTCACGTATAAATGTGAAGTAATGAGGGTGTTTTCTCTCACACAGGATAGCAACACTACAAAAACATCGTCTTTTACAATATTATGCATTGTTGTATAGTAAACTACTTAACAGTAAAGTACTTTAAATATAAAACCCTTCAACATATTCAGAATTAAAATGCAACATACACATAGCGCAGCAGTACTATTAATGCAACAACATCATATCTAAAAACCCTGACAACGAGGATTTTTTATGCATAATACATATAATACATACTAAATAAAAGTAGTTTATTAAAACTCTTTTGTTTCTTTCCCTAAATCAGACCAGACCCCTGTACTGCAGGATCAACCTGAGCGTGCCAGTTATGGACAGTTTTTTTAATGATTTGGACACACGACCTGATTTTCGGCTGAGCAGGGAGGCCCTGAGAGTGCTGCTGGGCCTGTTGAGGACTGAACGCCAACACGGATGGGGTTCCACAATAGAGACCCTGGTATTTCTTTTCTGGCTGGCGTGTGGCACATCATACAGGGTTGTCTCCAGAGTGTTTGACATGCCTCGTTCCACTGTCCACCGCATTGTCCACCGGGTCGCTGAGGAGGTGGTGGCCATTCGCCACCAAGTCATTCATTTCCCGAACACCCCAGAAGACCTGGAGGAAGTTTGCCGTGGGTTTGCAGGGCTGGCCAGACACCGAGCTTTCTTGAAAGCTGCAGGAGCAATCGACGGCTGCCATGTCCGCATCAAGCCTCCAAGCGGCCCTGATGGTCAGTGCTACAGGAACAGGAAACTGTTCCCGTCCATCATCCTGCAGGCTGTTTGTGACCATCAGGGCCGCTTCATTGACACCTACGTTGGCTGGCCCGGGTCATTGCATGACGCACGAGTGCACCGGTACAGCCCACTGTACAGTAGGTCAGTGTACCCTCCTCCAGGGCACTTCATCCTCGCAGACGGAGGGTACCCATGTCTCCAACACCCGCTCCCCCTCATCACTCCCTACAAGAGGCCAGTACGAGGTGTGGGAGCCCAGCGCTTTAATCTTCATCATTCCAGGGCACACTCCATTATAGAGCGTGCTTTTGGGATGATGAAGACCAGGTTCCGATCCATCTTCCTGAAAGCGCTGGAGGTGCACCACACTTTTGTACCTCATGTAAGTGAATTGAAAATACATTTGCAAAAAACATAAAAATAATGAACATCTTTTTTCCAGACCATATCATTTCTTGTTTTGTTTTTTCAATTCAGGTCATCACAGCCTGTGCCATCCTCCACAACATCTGCCTTGGGGTTGGTGACATCATGGCCCAGAGGATGGGCACGAGGAGGATGATGCAGAGGATGAGGGGGAGCATGTTTTGGAGACAGTCAGCGGTGCTCCCTGGCGTGACCGGCTGACTGCAGAGGTGTCTGCCCTGGAGGAGGTTCCCATCGACCACGACTACTTGTAACAGGCAAGTCAGAGAACTGTAAAGCTATAATGGCCAAGACCACAAATGAATGTCCATAGAATGGGTTTACATGTTGAAATATTTTACGCTTTGAATTGAGGACGCAAGTTAATTAATTGTATTCTTCCCTCTTTTTAAAATTATCTCAGTGAGATGGCAGCCGTCGATTGAGTCAGCCCTGCAAACCTATTGAGACAACTTAGTGGATAGTGGAAACATGCACTCAAACACTCTGGACTGGAGCCCATCCCAGATGATGTCCCACCAGCAGGAGGCTTTACCAGGGTCTCTATTGTGGAGCCCATCCAAGCCCAGCAGCACCATCAGGGTCTACCTGTTCAGCTAAAAGCGTACATTTTGTTGTTTTTGTTTTTCCAATCTGTTTTATGTACCGTTAATTTGAATTGTTTTCCTATTGTTGTAAATATTTGTAAAAAGTACTTGAAATAATTTTCATTTTACATGCTAAAAAAAACATGTATAGAACTCCACAATGTCCAGAATAATTATTGTTTTATTTCCAAATGTAAAAAAAAATAAAAATTGCATTACAAAAATAAACAATGAATAAAAATTGCCTTGCCTCATTTACAAATAACTTAAATTAGTGACAAAATAACTTAAATCAGTGACAAAAAACATAAATACAAAAACTTAATTATATATATTTTTTTTCAATCACTCTCTCAAGTATGGTAAACAGTCTGTCCATTCGATCCCTGCTCTCTTGTGCTCTCCTCTCCTCTGTTTCCCTTTGAAACCTCATGTCCTCCCTCATTAGCTCAATGAGCTCGTCGCTGCCTCTTCTTCTGTTGGCTGGGGCTCTGGCTGCTGGGGCTGGGACTGCTGGGGCTGGGGCTGGGACTGGGACTGCTGGGGCTGGGACTGCTGGGGCTCTGGCTGCTGGGGCTCTGGCTGCTGGGGCTGGGGCTGCTGGGGCTCTGGCTGCTGGGGCTGCGGCAGCTGGGGCTGGGACTGCTGGGGCTCTGGCTGCTGGGGCTGGGACTGGGACTGCTGGGGCTCTGGCTGCTGGGGCTGCTGGGGCTGCGGCTGCTGGGTCTGGGACTGCTGCGGCTGGGACTGGGACTGCTGGGGTTGGGACTGCTGGGGCTCTGGCTGCTGGGGCTGGGACTGCTGGGGCTGCGGCTGCTGGGGCTGGCTCTTTATCTTGGTCAGCCACCGCTGAACTTGGCCCAGGTTTGTCCTCAGGGATGGAGGCAATTAGGACAGGGGGGTTGTTGGAAGGCCTCTGTCCCAAGACCTCATCCATGTGGACAAACCAGGGCCAAGTTGCAGCAGTGGATTTCCCGCTCACCCCCTCACCTGTCCCAGGACACTTGCAATCCTAAGGCAGAGCAAATACACCATACCTGTTGTTAACAAGAAGAACACCACAATACATTTCAGCAAAGATGTGTCAATTAACTTGCTCACTTTGTATTTTTTTTTAAGTTGTCCCATTTTCTTAAGTTGAGTCTTCTGCACAGGGTCGTTCCGTCCGAGGACAATCCAGGTGCACGTTTCAGGTATGTACTCTTCTTCACGGTGACAGACAAGAGAGCTTATGGCTGGAGGCTTCAGGCTGGAGAGCTTCACTGCAAAGCAGACAGGTGAATAGGCAGGCAGGTAATCCTCTTCTTCACAGGTGACAGACAGAGAACTTACAGCTGGAGGGCTTCACTGCAAAACAGTCAGGTGGCTATGTAGGCACAAAATCCTCTTGAAGGGCCGGCAGACACAGAGCTTGCGGCGGGGGAGTTTCGCTGCGGACAGAAAGAGGAATATACAGGCACGTAATCCTCCTCTTCACAGGTGACAGACAGAACTTACGGCTGGAGGGCTTCACTGCAAAGCAGTCGGTTTGAGCATTCACCCACGTGTCCCTCTTCACAATAGGCTGCCAGATAATACACTTAATTGTCTGTGGAGTACAACAGTATTAGCCTCTTCTTATATCTTCAGAACGTGATAGAAAACTCAGATAAGCAATGGACATCCAGCGGGTTTAAGTTCACACTTCACACATCAAAACAGTGCATCACATCACTTCATCTCAGCACTCAGTGGGAAATATACACATAGAGGGCCGTCGCCCATTTTCTGACCTGGCATTCATCTCAAGGAGTCCTGCAGATACGAGAAGAGGAGGATGGAGATCGATTGAACTACTCACAGTCTCTCATAAACAATCTTACTGTACTTACCCGCTTTCCAGTTGAGTCGAGGTGCTCTTTCTCCCAAACTCATAGTGCCGCGCCCGTTTGCCGGCCCCACTTCCTCTGCTCCAATGCTCACGCTTCCTCCGAGATCACGGTCCCCAAAAACAACTCCCCCTCTGGTCTGTACTCTCTCCTTTTATCCTCCCCTAATGGCGACGTGTCCCAATCGCGGGGCTTCAATCCCCTTATGCGCAGCTGCCGGCGATTCAGATTAATCACCCCGCTCGCGAGGATTTTTGCGCTAGCCCGGAACTAGCCCGGTGTTCCATTGTTATGGGTCCGGCGGGAGGCAATCTCGGCGAACATTAGTTCCGCCTTGCACGGAGAAAAAGGTGAAATTTCGTCACCTCGTGACATCTGTCTGTCTATGCTATGTGTCGTCTTCCATGTCTATGTGTCTGTTCACTGTCTATGTCTGTCTGTCTATGCTATGTGTCGTCTTCTGTGTCTATGTGTCTGTTCACTGTCTATGTCTGTCTGTCTATGCTATGTGTCGTCTTCTGTGTCTATGTGTCTGTTCACTGTCTATGTCTGTCTGTCTATGCTATGTGTCGTCTTCCATGTCTATGTGTCTGTTCACTGTCTATGTCTGTCTGTCTATGCTATGTGTCGTCTTCTGTGTCTATGTGTCTGTTCACTGTCTATGTCTATGTCTGTCTGTCTATGCTATGTGTTGTCTTCCATGTCTGTGTCTGTTCACTGTCTATGTCTGTCTGTCTATGCTATGTGTCGTCTTCCATGTCTATGTGTCTGTTCACTGTCTATGTCTATGTCTGTCTGTCTATGCTATGTGTCGTCTTCCATGTCTGTGTCTGTTCACTGTCTATGTCTGTCTGTCTATGCTATGTGTCATCTTCCATGTCTATGTGTCTGTTCACTGTCGATGTGATTGCCCACGACTCAACTTTTGTCTTTGTGCACTCAACTTACTCCTGTCATCTGTCCTTGTCGTTTGACTGTGTCGTCTTGTGTGTCAATACTGCATGTGTCATGACTGTGTGTTTTTTCATTCTGTCGTTGCTATGTGTTGTTGCTATGCGCCGTGTCACTCTGTCGTTGCTTTATGTTGTTTCACTCTGTCGTTAGCAAGAGCCAGTGGTGGTAAGTAACAAAGTAAAAATACTTCGTTACTTTACTTAAGTATTTTTTTCTGGGATCTGTACTTTACTTGAGTATTTTTTATTTGCATCTACTTTCACTCTTACTCCACTACAATATTAAAGACAAAGTTTACTTTTTACTTTGATACATTTCGCCATGCCCGCTCCAAGTATTTATTACACTGGCTAAACCAATGAAAAACTTGGTTTTCTTTTGAAAAAACAACAACGCGCAAGCTCTTTGCTAGCATACGCTCGCTCACATAGCAGTCAGTTCGGCATTGTGAAGTGGAAGATGACTGGCGCAGAAACAGGTGAAGGTGCAGCTCTCGCAGCCAGCAATGATCCCGAGATTGTTCACCCATGGCCATATCTCAAGGATATGTTTGAATTTACTGAAGTGAAGGGAGATTCATTTCGGCTGAAATGTCTTCTTTGCCTGCCACGGGTGAATGAGATTTCAGCGTTCAAAACTTCACCCTCAAATCTGAGAAAACATATTGAGGTGAGTTGACGTTAATGTTGTTACTATTGTCACTATTTTTAACCAAGTGATATCATATCGAAATGTGCCTTGTAAACTGCTAGCTAACGTTAGTTAAGTTAGCTAAGGCAAATTTATAGCTAACGGTGGCAGACTTGGGGTTGTGTGTGTGATTAAACCGTAAACTGGATGCAGGAGAGAATCAGCTCAGCTGGTAAGTAAGCTCAGCTGGTTCTCCCTGCATGCTGCGTGCCGTCTTGGACCATGTTTTAATAAAGCTGGAAAGCCACATGCAGGCTATATGGTTGTTATTAACAGTTTAATTTAATTACTTAGGGAAATGCACATTTATTAATTCATTGTATCTTTCTTGCAGAGAAAGCATCCCCATCAGTTAGAGAGTTACTCTAAATTGACTCTGAGTCATAACAGCTCACAGATGAGAAAGTGTCACGAAAATCCTCCTGCCAGTACTAGCAAGCAGCTCAAGTTGGATATGTCAAGCAAGCGAGTGTCACAAGTGAACATAAACAAAGCAGTGATTAAATTTATTGTTGAAGGCCTTCAACCATTCAGCGTGGTGGACCTACAAGCATTCAAAGACCTGATCCAGGACCTCCAACCCAATGCCACCATCATGTCACGCCCCACTCTACGATCAAGTATAGCCGAAGCTACAAAATCTATGAAGAAGAAATTGATTGCAGCAATGAGTGAGGTGGAATACATCGCAACCACCACAGACTGCTGGACCACCAGAAGGCGCAGCTTTATTGGCATAACAGCTCACTGGCTTGATCCTGATAGTTTAGACAGGCGCTCAGTAGCCCCTAGCATGTAGGCAGTTAAAAGGCTCCCACACTTTTGACGTTTTAGCGGCTGCATTAAACGACATCCATGCAGAGTACCAGATCCGTGATAAGATCGTTAGAACAACGACTGACAATGGGTCGAATTTTCTAAAAGCATTCTGCATTTATGGAGACCAAGATGAAAACAACAATGTGACTTACATTGAATTAAGCAACTCAGGTGAGTGAGATGAGGAGGAGATTTAAGAAGAGGAAGAAGTTGTTAACTTGCAAGAAGTGGCAAGTGTGCTTGATGTAGGCGATGGCTTTGAGTATCATTTACCTAAGCATCAGCGTTGCTCGTGCCACCTTCTCAATTTGGTGTCAACGGTAGATGCTTTAAAGGCAAACTCGAATGAGGCCTACAAAAAAGTGTCCAGAGCCGCATTTTCAAAATGCCAGGCACTATGGAACAAGAGTGCACGATCCGTTTTAGCTGCAGAAACCATCAAAGATGCATGCAAACTTCAGCTAATAAGGCCCAATGCAACCAGATGGAACTCGCTGTTCCTTGCAGTGGAGAGAATAGTGAGGATCGTCAAAGAACAAGGAGAGGGAGCTATCCGAGATGTCTGCACATCATTCAAAATTCCAATGTGAGTACTGTGTTTTTGTTTATTGGGATTGATTTCCTATGCCACTACTCTTACATTTTTTAAGCTAGACAAACCACACCAACTTTATTGTAGCCTCTCTACAACTGTCCCATTTATTGTAACTACTACATACTTACTAAATTGCCCCATTACAAATTTCCCACTCCTAACCCAACTTATAAAACGTATTAATTACTCCAATTAATAATTAATTACTCCTAAATTCCTAAATCTCTAATTGAACATTCTATTATATTCTAAAGCTACTACCTAACATTTGATTAAACTCTCACTATGACTACCCCAGATTGAAATTAATTGTTTTGTGTTTCAGGCTCAATCCAACAGAACTGGCCTTTTTAACAGAATACTCAGCAATCATGAGTCTAATGGCCAAGGCCATCGATATTTTGCAGGCTGAAACCAACATACCGATAGGATGGCTTCTTCACACTCTGACTCAACTGAAGACAAAACTGGACCGGATCAAGCCATCATTGAAGTTTTCCAAGCCACTTGTTGATGCCATTCAACTGGGTTTGAAGAACCGCTTCAGTGAAATCTTGGAAGACCCAGAACTGATTCTTGCTGCCAAAATTCAAGACGTTGTGGACCAAAGATGAAACCGTCCTCAAAAAGGGTAAGGCAAAGCGTGTTTCTTTTGAACAGATATTTAGTATTCATTTTCAAAAACCTGAATGGGGATGTCTACTGTGCATTGATGGCAATTCATGCATTAAACCTCACATTAGAGGGGGGCAGAGGTCATAGGTATAATTATTTATTTGTAATCGTTCTCTTACCATATGATCAGTTCATTGTTTGACCAGTGCAATACCAATGTCCATGTAATGGCAGAATTGGCCAGGCTTGTAGCCCCACTCCATTTCTCTAATTAAAGGGGGGGTGAAATGCTATTTCATGCATAGTGAGTTTTTTACACTGTTAAAGAGTTGGATTCCCATGCTAAACATGGACAAAGTTAAAAAAATTAAGTTGTACGTTTGATTGAGTATTTCTGTTCTCAAAATACTCCTTCCTTGGTTGTCACAAGTTTCGGAAAGTTTTTTTCGAGTATGGGCGCGTATGACGTCAGATGTGCCGGAATTTCCTTATACGGTCCTAAGGGCACTTCTCTCGGAAGGGCGCGCACGCAGCTGTAGAACGATAGCCGTAACCTATGCCCATCAAAGCGCTGTGCATCGGCTGCGCTGCAATATGTCACCAAAGAAGTGTGTTTTCGGTTGCCAAGGCAAGACAACACTGCAGAGATTCCCAAAGAATCAAGCGTTAAGGGACCAGTGGATGGAGTTTGTTTTTTCAGAACATCAACACAGTTGTGCAAGTGTTCTTGTTTGTTGCATGCATTTCGAGAATGATTTTTTTATTAACAAGGCCCAGTTCGAAGCCGGGTTTGCTAATCGTTTAGTTCTCAAGGATGGAGCAGTCCCAACACTAAAGGTTAACGGTCTTGCGTTGGAACCGCAGGCGGTGAGTAGAACTGCTTCAAATATCTGTGTGTGTCTATCGGCGTGTTAGCTCCGCCCACACGGCACGCCTCCACCCGCTCGGCTTTTTCCGGAAAGACTCGATATAGCCTATCTTTCTTTTATTAATATAATAAAACTAAAGACTTTTTGGAGATATGATGGATGCAATATTACTCTATAGGTATTCAAGATTAACATGAGATTGACTGAAACTGAGTGTTTCACCCCCCCTTTAAAGGTTAGGGAGGATAAGAGAATGATTAAAATATTAAATAAATATAACCTGTGCAATAGATTAACACACACAATAATGCAAATAGGAAAGGAATTATATTCCATGATAGGTTGCATGCGTTCTATGACAATACAGCTTGGATTGCATGCATCCCTGAGGTGGAATGTTTATGTTTGTTAACGGTGTAGAATGATATCATGGCTATTTGACAAATGAAAATTACAGTTAAGAATAGAACTATGAAAAATATGTACTTTGGCCATCAACTAATGTTCTGAATGCCATTCTCTTCAATTTCTGCATGTGTTTGGGTAATGCATTGTTTTTCAGGACTGGACTACATCAATTTGGAGCTGGAGCCCTTGCATCCCCTCAGTAACTTGCATGCCACCTCTTCTGATGATGACGACTTTTTCTCATCCATCAAATCAAACGCACAAGAAAGCTCCAAAGAACTTGAGGAATATTTGGCATGCTGTGCTGACCACACCAGTATGCTGAAGACCTTTCCCTCCATCTACAAGTTGTACATCAGGTTAAACACACCCCTTCCTGCCTCAGTGGCGTGTGAGAGGCTGTTTAGTACTGCAGGACTTTTATTTAGCCCCAGGAGAGCCAGGATGGACTCTTGCAATTTTGAAAATCAGCTTCTGCTTAAGCTGAACAGAAGCTTTTACAATTTTTAAATAGTATTCTGTGTAGCTTAACCCTCTGGGGTCTGAGGTGTTTTCAGGGTCCTTGAGATGTTTTGGTATGCTCTGACATTTCTGCTTTTTTCAGTTGCTTATAAACATATTAATGGCACAGGTGAAATTACACTCTATATAGCACACACAGGGCTACCATAATATGTGAACAACATGTTAATACATGTTTGTATTTTTGAGAGAATATTGTTTATGCGTGGTTATTGAAAAAACTAAAAACTAAAGTTTCTAATATAAGGCCACAAATAACATACTAAATATCTGTCCACAAGACTTTTGACTAGTGGATGTTGTCGCCTAGAGTTTTTGCTTCGAATTGATCTGAAAATCATTCTGCCTAATCATTCACATAAAACAATAGATTGTTTTAAATTGTGAAAAACATTTTTTTGTTTGCAAAGGCAATATGCGGATGGGCGGAACGGCCCAACCCCCTCATGAATAATTAGGCAGTTCTCACCTGAGCAGACTGCATACTAATGAGCCTTTCATTCAGTGGTGTCACACAAGAAAGAATGCTAGGACAATATATATATAAATAAATAAATATGTATACACACACATACACATATATATATATATATATATATATATATATATATATATATACACTGCCGTTCAAAAGTTTGGGGTCAGTGAGAATTTTATTTTTTGGAGGAAAGAAATCAATACTTTTATTTATCAAGGAATAATTAATTTAATCGAAAGTGACAGTAAAGACATTTATAATGTTACAAAAGATTCTAACCCTAACCCTATTAATCAAAGAATCCAAAAAAAAAAAAAAACTGTACAACTGACAGACCAACAACTGTTTCAACATTGATAATAATAATAAATGTTTCTTGAGCATCAAATCCTCATATTATACTGATTTGTGAAGGACACTGAAGACACTGACACTGGTGATGCTGAAAATTCAGCTTTGATCACAGGAATAAATTACACTTTACTATATATTCACACAGAAAACAGCTGATTTACACTGGAATAATATTTAATACTATAACTGATTTTTGTTGTATTTTTAATCAAATAAGCGCAGCCATGGTTAGCAGAAGAGAATTATTTTAAAAGTATTTAAAATCGTACCGACCCCAAACTTTTGAACGGTAGTGTGTATATATATATACAAACAATCAAAATATAAATGAAAGCCAAAAGCACATTTTTAGTCACACCTTTTAGCCATCCACGTACCATTTTTAGCCATCCACCGCGGTAAAAATAAACCAGTCGCATTTCAAAGTCGTTCGCGAAACGACCGCCAGGTGGCGCAAAGGGACATTTAGCAAAACGTAAGTGGGGCTAATGTCTGTAGCCTAAGGATGAAATACTACAAGTTATGGTAATTTCCAAATAAGCCTACAACAAACATTTATAGCCTACTCCGTAATTGTTGGTCATACAGATAAGATATAATCCTTTAAAACTGTAAAAGGCTAAAGTATAGGCCTACACTCACAGGCTAAATGAAAAAATCGCTCATGTGAAAAAAAGACGTTTGGGTATTTCTCAGTGAGAAAATTCATAGCCGAGCGGTAGAACTTAGGGTTCATCATCAAGATGACACGGGTTCAAATCCCGCACAAACATGGTCTGCTGTAAATTTTATATTTATTTAGATTTGTCTAGCTCTAAAACTCTGTTACACCATACAGTTTTTTTGCTTATATTTATAAAATACAATTATCATGCATTTCCATTTTACACTAAGGAACAAAATAGTATCCAACAGAACGACTTTGCATCTGTATAATAATAGGCTACCAATCGTAATTTCAAAAGCAGTTCTGTAAAAAAAATAATTATATATAGCCTATATGTATATATTTTTTTTTTTTTTCAGGGCTGCCAACTCTCACGCATTGAGCGTGAGAGTACTCACGCAATTGACCCAAATCTCACGCTCTCACGCCACACCCCCGATTTCTCCCGCTGAAGTGTCAACCCGGTCGGTCAAATTCCTAAAAGATATAGTTTATCTATAGATCTACCTGTTGAGCCTCTCGTGATCGACTAGTTATACCGCAAATTAGTTAAAATATCCCGTAATCTATCTAGAGCGAGCGTGCATGCGAGACAGATATTGTGCTCCAAACCATGCGCGCGCATGGCAGAGAGGTCTCTGTTCCCTACAACCTAGAGTTTTTAAAAACATGGTTTTAAGTAAAGTGTGATTTGCCAGGGGGGACTGGGATTTCCTTCTGGTCTAAACATCCCTGCTTCTGCTGAATTATTTTAATCCCCCCCGTAATTTTTTGGTCATACAGATAAGAGTAGCCTAGAGTAGCTTACATCGTTCAAAACTGTAAACTTGTATTCATATAGGCTAACGACAAAAACAGTATATCTGTAGTCTCTGTCTTCGGGAACTGCGCGTCACAAAAAATGAACCGAAAGCCACTTCAGCTCAGTCACGATAAGAAATCGGCTATGTCTAAAGCCTTTAAATGTCTAAATATTTAGGCTAATAAATGTTATCTGATTGTGTAGGCTAATCCATATGAAAACGAGAGGTACAGAGGATCTACTCAAACATGCAATGTAAGCGCTTCCCAATGAGAAAATGACAAGACAAGGGTGAAAATCTCGCTCTAATTAAATGTAGGCTAAATCGCCCTGAATTAAAATGTAAAAACAGATCAAATAATGTATTTGTCGAAATGTTGCGATATTGTTTCATTTAAGTTCATAATTATTCTATAAATGTTTTTTAATTTAGCAGCATTATCACGAAGCACCGTGTTTTGATATTTATTTGAATAATATAAAATAAAATAAAAACTTAATTCACAAATTGCATGCCTTGTAAGGATCCAAAGATCCCTGTAGAATTTAATATTGAGTTGAACATTTTGTTCATGACAACAAATTAACATGCGTTTTTTCAGATTATATTTAGTTTTGCTTGGAAAAAGCTGGCCCAAACCAGTTTTATTTAATCAATTATTGAAATAATGAAATATTTAGTAATAAATTTTTATGACAGAAATATCACTAGGCTACATGTAACTTAAATCATTTAATGCCTTCATTATCAACACTGTCTAGAATAGCGATTTAAGTGTGAATTGCGACTTCTCTTTGTGTTAAGTCAGCCTCAGACTCCGATAGCCTGTGGGGGGTTGGAGGGACAAAGGTGTTAATGTTCCTCTTTCATATGGAGAGTGTCGGATAGCCAGCCTGATGAGCAGGCAAAATTATTGTAAGGATAAATCTGTGTCTAAATGTAGACCCCATATCTTATTAAATTATAAATATTGTAGTTTATTTATTGTAGCCTATTTAAAGTTTTTTTCACACAAAATTTCAATTGAAGTTATTGTAAGGTGAATTCAACAAGGCATGCTGTGTCTTTGAAGCAACAATTAAAGGTTAAATAATTTTTTCGTGATTTGTATGGCTGACACGGAGCGACATATACAGTATTATCAGCTGTATGATGTGTTTTTACCCTGAAATGTTTAATTTCGAGAGAGAGACCCGCGCGCGCAGCGAGGGAGACTAAATAAACTTGTTAAAAAGAGATCCAGCGCGAGAGAGGCCAAGAGAAACGCATGTTTTTAATTTAATTATGTTTCTTTGGACAATTTTCGTTTTGTACTGTTTTAATTGTTTAATTTAGCTGTAATTTCTTTGGTAATACAAATTTAAAATGTCGCAAGAATAAGATTAGCCTAGTGTTTCTTATTTTGCATCCCCAAAAGAAATAAACTCTAAACCCGATGCAACCCTGTTTTAAATTAAAAAATTTAAACCTTGAAATGTTCGAACTTGGTTTCAAACTTAAGTAATTTTAGTGTTCTTTTACATTACACAATAATTTAGCAGACTAAAGACGAGCTTCTTCATTTTCATTTTCTGATGCAATCGGCTGACAATCTTCCTTCATCAGTTTTTGTCATTTGTGCAGCGGCTGCGGTTCTACAGGAATGTAGCAAATTTATGTTGTAATGATAATCAAACAAAACTCTTGACTTTAAGTAAACAGATATAAACAGTTACCTATTTAAGCATCAAGGTGGGAAAATATAAACGCTGTAGGACAACATCGGTGCTACATGCTACATTGAGATTCGATCTCGGGTCGATTAAAGCTCCTCGAAGCTCGTGTTGTTGCGTTGATCACTGAGCTACCGTCTGTACGCTGATAAAGTTGTAAAGCCTCATTGATGTAGCCTTAAATGTTTTTATTGCAATGTTTTATATTGAAATGTTTTCATTATTTATTCAATTACATTTCAGTAGCCTAATTTCAGTATTGTGATTATGAATTATTTTAACTACGTTTCACTTGTTGAATTCTTCTGCTACCAGCTTTCAATCGCTCTGAATCAGCGCGGTGCGGCAGCAGATTACGCATTAGAGAGAATAAACTGGAATAAACGAACACTTTTCAGAGTCTATGATTGTAGCGCCTCTTAGCGGTAAAAGGCAGCAAATACACCACACATTTTACCGCTGCGGTGGAACGGCTGATGTGGGCATTGTCATGGCTTGCCTCGACATTTGCGTTTGAATAGCGCGCGTCCTCCGTGGGCGTGTCAGATTAACGCGTAATGAAGTGTAATGAGCTGGGAAAAAAAATACTGACAGCACTCTCTTTTCATACAGATTGCATAAACTGAGAATATTTGTTTTTTATATAAATTACTTCATTTAAAAGAAGAGAATTCAAGCTTCATAAAGAAAAAATCTCTCGTGCCTGTGTGACAAGTAATCGCGGAGTTACAGTTAATCTTAGGACGCGTTTCAGAATGGACTTCACTGACAGAGAGAACGCAGAACTCGCATCATGTTTGTTTTTCTTTATTTGGTGAAAAGCACAACACTTTGTTTTTATTGTGAGTATCCACAAAAAAAATAGAAACTTAACAGGATCTAATGATGTATCGCACTTATATGTAAGATCAAAATCAACCGAGTATTTTGAGTCTCTTTTGCACTGATAAGAAAAAAAGCGAGACAATCGCGCCGGCGCGATAGCCGACCCCAGGGGGTTAATAGTGTGTTTTGAAGATATTTCAACTTAAAGATGTGGTTCTTCCTTCTTTGATATTCTGAAACAGTCTTCTTGTATCTTGCACATCTTCTTTTTGATGCAGATAATGTTATGGAACATGTATATTGCAAGTTCAACCCCTATACTGGAGCTATAAGGTGCTTTATTGTCTCTTATGATTGTAAATCTATCAAATTCTTAATTCTTAATTCAAAATCTAATCTAATAATTTGTTCAAATAAAACATTGCATATCACTCCCAAAACAATTGATCTGCTTAATTATTGATATTTACAGTTAATTTGAATATTTACTTTTACTTTCGGTACTTAAGTACGTTTTAAATCGGATACTTTTGTACTTTTACTCAAGTGATGTTTGAATGGAGGACTTTCTACTTTTACTGGAGTAATTTTTTATTTAGGTATATATACTTTTACTCGAGTATAACTTTTGAGTACTTTTACCACCCCTGGCAAGAGCTAACGTTAGCTAGCTACGTTCCTTTCTAGCCACAACCATTAGTTATTACGAAAAGGCAAGTTCTACCTATGCAGTATGGCATAGATTTTGTGTGGATTACAAAGGCTAATGTTGGCTAACCTAAAAGAAGCACTGTATTCATATTTAAATCCTAAAATCTCAGACTATACTGACTGATATTGCACTATTCCCTCCCTCTCTTTTGTATATTTTTTTTTTGTAAAATGGTAAGTTCTATTGCATTTTTATACTGTACACTTAACAGTATTTTTTATTATATTTCTTACTGTCCTCTGTTTTTATTCTTTATATGTTAAGTGAGTGTTGTAGCCTAGCCTACTTTAGAGCAAAGATTAACCAGAGTCAAATTCCTTTTTTGTTTACTCAAACCCGGCCAATAAAGCTGATTCTGATGCTGTTTCTATGTACTTATGTTTTAAGAAAAAAGAGTGACAACCCTTTGTCACCTGACTATGTTCCTTCAATCTTCAATCATGTTCCATCCCCGGAGAAGAGAAAAAGAATAATGAGGTTAGATGTCCACTAGTCAACAGAAGAACAAACTTCAAAGAATAGAGAAGATCCAGAGACACCTCTCTCCACCCAAAACTAAACCTTATTTGGCTTAACCTTATTTGCCTACTGATTGCACTCTAATCTTGATTGCCAAGGATTTTAATAAGGTATTTTGCAAAAATGCCCAAACCACCAAAACAACTGCCCAAAGACCGAAATGCTTCAGAAGACTTTAGTGCCACCGGCGTAGGTGCTAGTGCTAATGCTAGCCCTGAAGTAGCTCCTCTTTTGATGACCGAGGCTCTGTTAAAGAGTATTTCTGCAGCGGTTGCAGAGGAGGCACAGCGCATCCTACGGTCTGTAAACGAGTCGCTTGGGAAACTTGAGACTAAAGTGTAAAACATTATGAAGCGCATTGATGATGCCGCGGCTACGACAGCGGCACTTGTCGCTTGACAAGCCGAGGCCGAAACGCGCATCTCCCAGCTGGAGGATGACATCGCTCCGATAAAAGACCGATTGGACGCGTTGGAGAAAGCGAACAAGGGGCTGAAAGATAAATTATCTGAACTGGAATGTCGGCAAAGACGGAAGAACATCAGGCTGTTAAATCTGAAGGAGTCTATTGAAGGGAGTGACCCGCTCGCGTTTTTCGAGGCGTTTATTCCCAAGCTCCTGCAGCTACCCGTCCAGACTATATCCGTTGACCGTGCCCATCGGGGCTTTGAAGTACCTGAAGAGGATCACCCGCGTGCTGTGGTCATCAAACTCCAACACTGCAGTGATGTCCTGAAGATAATGGCAGCGGTGAAACGCCTTCGGAATCTTCAGTATGAGGGTCGGCCACTGCGCATCGTCCCAGATGTACCTCCAGACGTTCGGCTGCAAGACGTGCGTTTAATACGGTCTGCGCTGAACTTATTAGGATGAACATACGCTTTAGGATGGCTTATCCAGCTACTCTGTTCTTCAAGGTAAACAAAGCGCAGAAGTCATTTAAGGACTCAAACAAGGCCGAAGCCTTCCTTTCAACCCTCACTGGACTGGTAAAGTAGTTTTGACATTATCAATGTGACTATGAGTGCTTTATTGCCCCTTCTAAGTTCATTACTGATAAATATGCCCGTTTGGGGAACAGTGGGTAGCCTACTATACACAATATGTTACATCCTAATTGGAGAGTTGGTAACTGGTTACCCAGATAGCAAACTGACTCCAGACCGGATACGGCGCGGAGGTACCATAAGCTCCGGAACGGATCCGCAAAACGGGTCCGGAATGGAGTCCACTTGCACAGCGCAACGTATCCGGAACAGATAAGGATTGCGAATCCAGACCAGATCCGCGGCAGACCCTACCCATATCCGCTGATAAAGCAGCTTATCCGCCGCGGATCCGATCTGGACCCGTTTTTGAAGCAGCGTATCCGCTGCGGATCTGATCATTTTGGTCAGGAAACCTTTCAGATCCCAATTATCTGGCCAAAACTATAGCTACAGATATATTTAAAATGTAATGGTGGACGAACATTAGAAAGACTGGATTGCTCTATAAAAACTTGAATAGTTATTAATGTATCTGCCTTTATTAATATGAATAAAACATGAGATCATTAAACATTAATAATTTTTAGCTAGTAACAATAAAAAAATAGGCTATTACAGACTATAAATTTATTTCCTATTTTTTTTTATAGTTTTATTCATGTACACATTGAATAGACATTACAGAAAAAATGAAATCAACCATGAATTGTACCAAGAACATCATTTTATTTAGTGAAAAACATTACACTAAAATTATAAAGTATTTCTTTTCACTACTGTTGGGTCAAGGTTTGCTGACAGGGGAACGGCTCCTTGAGCTTCCCCTATCTGATGCCAGGTTGAACCACCGGATTACATGTTTTGTAATGTCGTCATCGGTGGCGGCACGGGAGACTTGGCTCTTTCTCACAGCACCTGTAATACACAAGCAGATTTTCATTAAATGTCATGAAATCACATTGAAGCTACCAGGTTGTTGTTTTTTAGAGGATAGACAACATTTACATTTAGTCATTTAGCAGACGCTTTTATCCAAAGCGACTTACAACTGAGGACTAAACCAAGCGAGTCATCGTGAAGAGGCAAAAACAACGCAAGAAGTGCTCAACATACAAAGTTCGGACATAGCTCGGAGTAGCATAAGCCAGGCAAGCGAGGATTTAGAGGAAAGGATTTTTTTTTTTTTTTTTATGTTATGTTAAGTGCTCCCGGAAGAGATGAGTTTTCAGTTGTCTTTTGAATGCTGTCAGGGATTCTGCATTCCAGATGAGGGTGGGCAGATCATTCCTCCAGCATGGAACCGTGAATGAGAATGTTCTGGAGAGTGATTTTGTGCCCCGCTGTGATGGTACCACGAGCCGTCGCTCATTGACCGATCGTAGGCTTCTGGTAGGGATGTAGACTTGTAGTAGTGAGTGGAAGTAGGAGGGAGCTGAACCTGTGGTCAATCTGTAAGCAAGCGTCAAAGCCTTGAACTTGATGCGAGCAGCGAGTGGTAGCCAGTGCAGAGAGATGAACAGAGGAGTGACGTGGGCCCTTTTGGGCTCGTTGAAGACAAGACGAGCTGCAGCATTCTGGATCATTTGTAGAGGTTTAGTAACACATGATGGAAGTCCAGCCAGAAGAGCATTGCAGTAATCAAGCCTAGAAATGACCAGGGCCTGGACGAGAAGTTGTGTTGCATGCTCAGTTAGGAAAGGCCTGATCTTCCTGATGTTGTGCATCCTTTTTTTAACTTAAAATAATGTTTCCAAAATAATTTCAGTGTTCAAGTCGTAACAGGGTGAAAGGCACTTCTGGATCCAATGGCGGTCCAATATCTGCTATAACCACACTATGTAAGATTGCCAGATCGGGTCACGTTTCTGTAGTTCAAATGAGACATAAGAAAACTACAAATTTGACTTGCTTTACCTCAAGCGTAAATACTTTTTCAATGCTTTTAAGACCCGCGGGTACCCTGTTTATACATTTACTTACACAGGAGTAACTTCTTTGACTCCATCTGGTTGAATGATTTTTTCCCATTCATGCCCTTCCAGTTGATCCTCCTCCCAACATCGTCATGGAACATGCGGGAAAGGATGTTCCATGTGACACGTTTCGTGTCATGGCCCCCAATAGTTGCCAGGGAGGAAATCTAAAATGTAACAAAAATCTGTTATTTATTAAAGGCATAAGAACAAGACTTTCTGATTGGCTGGAAGACCATTCAAAACATTTATAAAATGGCTGATAAAAATATTTTGCATAAAACATTAAAAATAATTAACTATAACAAAATCCCAAGGTAATTTTAAAGTGCCCCTATTATGGCTTTTAAATGTTTCCTTTCATGCAGTGTAAAATACATAGCTGTTTGTGAAATGTAAACGTTCTACAAAGTTGTATATGCATGATAAATAAAGTAATTTTCTCCCAAAAGAAAGAATCGACTCTGAACAAAATTAGAAAAATATCAACATACTTTAACAGTAAAACACTATGTAATGTAAACTTATCTTAATGAGATTGGGAAAAACAACTCACCACAATAAACTTCAGTTGATTATGTGCAGGATTTTTGAGCCATTCCTCAAAATTCTCAACCTCTGTCATGGATGTTAATGGAAACACAACTGGGTCTTCAGGCATTTCCATGTCTTGGCCTGCTGGATTCAACTTGCTCGTCAAGTAATTTACTTTAGTTATAAGTTGCTCTTGTTGATGCTTTATTAGTTCCAGCAGGCTTAATATGTTGACTTCTGCAGCTGTAAAAAAAAAAGAAAGAAAAAAGTTTGTAATATATAAATAAATTTCATTCTGCATTGGTCAACTCATTAAGGCACAATTCACTGAACAGATGAGAAATATATACTATTTTTTTATAGATTCCTTAAATAATTTAATTTAGGATTCTAATCACATACAAGCATTGATCAGAGAACACAAACAGAAGCTCAACTAAATGATTGATTAAGTGATTATCATTTTAACCATTATATAGCATGTCAAAAAATGTAAGTTTTCATTGAATTAAAAACTAGATTAAAATGCCCATAAGTTTAGTTGACTAAAAAAAGAACTAAACAAAAACAGGATAAGTTTGACTAAATATGATAAAAGTTAAATAGTAAATTTGACACAGGACTAAGTATGCATAAAAATAAAAAAGCTGACAAAATAAACTCTATTTGAGTCTTGTATCTAATGACGTATTGCTCACCAGAGCAGGCAATACTGTCTGATCCACATCTTCCTGGTAGGTCTGTAGACCCTGCTTGCAGAAGGGGTTTGCTCTTCTGCTGGTCTCTGTGAACAATGAGGCTGTGAAATGGGTGGAGGTGGAGAAATGGGTGGAGGTGGAGCAGCTGTGCCGCTACCTAGGATAAAAGGTGGTGGTGCGATAACAGGAGCTGATGTTTGTGTTTAAAGTTTGCCTCTCTTTTTATGAGCATCTTCCTCCTCGCTCTCATCAGAGTCTCCCAAGAAATGACTATAAATTAGGGTGGAAAAAAACAAGCAGTGAACATCTTATTAATTACTCTTATTAATAATAATAAATATAAAGCCTTCCTGTAGCTCAAACAGTAGAGTGTTGGCGCTTGCAATGCTAAGGTCATGGGTTCGATTCGCAGGGAAAGCAAGAAGTTGCTTTGGATAAAAACGTCTGTCATAAACATTTTCACTGGCCTAATAACTTAAGTAAATCAGTGAAATTGGTTGAGAATGGTTTCTCTGAGAAACCAGAAAACATACTGTCCATTTAACTCTATTTCAGCTGGCTTTACGTGTGGTGGTTGTCGGGTTCATCATATCATAACACTAAATTATGTTTTTGAGAAAATTTAGAGGCCAAAAAGTTCATATAAAATATAAAGGATAATATACGTATACTAACATCGGCTTTGGCCTTCTTTTTGGCCGAATCTCCTCCTCTTCCTCTTCAGACTGTAGATCTGATGTGTTGCACTTTAGAGCTTTCTTCAAAAGTTGTCGTGCCACAAAGTAGTCATCTAAAAATGAAATAGCCTACATGTTAAACTTCAGTAGACCTTCAAATTAATAGAGTAAAAAAGAACAGAACTATAGACAACAGAACAATATGAGACAATGTAATTAAAAGGGTTTTCTTCCCATATAACATATTGCCAAAATACTTTGATATTTGCTTACAAAAGCCATTTAGGTTATTTAAAATGAAAATACCACATGATTTAATAACTCTGGCATCATATTTTTTCCAGTCAGGTCCAGGTTCCTCAGAATTTTTCACTGCCCTGTTCACGCTCTCATCATTTTTGTAGTTTGGCCAGCAGGTAACTCCATCACTGTACCAATTTTGTGGCACCACTGCTACGGTTTTGTTTAGCAGGAACTCAATTAAGTGAAACATCCTTAAACGAGAAGTAACAAACAGCACCATAGAAATTTAACTTCCTGTTTCAAGAACAGGTCAGTACATCTACCTTGGGTTATTTCACCAAGTGCATGGTGTAATTGCATATGGGTCACTTTTAAATGAAAGAAGCTGGTCCAAAAAATTCAGATATGGTCATCAAATCAGAATTGGGCATCAAGACCTGCAGTGTAAATGTGGCCTTATATAACTCAATTGAATCAACAATGAACTGTCAACTTACTGTGAAGTTGCTTTGAAACAATATGTATTGTATAAAGTGCTATATAAACAAACATGACTTTGAACTCATTGAACAAGCAACTTACAGTAAAGTAAAGTACTTACAGTTAATTGTTATCCAGCTTCAGACTGCAGTGTTTGTGATGATGCATGGTAATGTCATTTTTAGGTGTTCAAGCACGAAGTGCTGAAAACCTATTGTAATTGCTATTTGAAAAAAAAAAAAAACCTAAAACGCATCGTGCAGCCCAAACCGTAAGGCCTAGAGACTTAAAACCTGGCCAGGTGCTAGGGCCTCAGTTTGGGGAGAACCTATCAGAGTATGACCCCGATTGGCCCATAGGTGGCGCTACAGCAACCAAAAGTACTAAATTGCCCATAACTCATCGACCGTTTGACCTAGAATCTAGAGTACACCACTGTGTCCCTTGGCTCAAGACGGACAAGATGTATATCTCGGATTCTCGATTTGAGCAAAAAAAAATTTGTTATGGCCAATTTTGTCCAATACCTACTTTTGCGAACTAGTCCCTGGTTTTTTGCCTGATCGGAACCAGACCAGTCTAGGACAATTCTATGGACTCTCTAGATCAATAATTATCAAAAAAAAGTTGAACTTTGCCCTTTGGTTCACTGTAACAGGGTCATTTAGAAAAGGGGGCGTGTCAAAATACACTCAAAAGCCTATAAATCATAAATACTCAGAACTTCACAAAAATTGATGAGCACATGTGTCCTAACATGGTGAAGAAGCATGCAGAGTTTCATGGAGATCGGACCATAGGTGGCGCTATAACTGTTAAAAAGCTTTAAAACCATACATTTCCTATGGTAAATTGCCTGTATTGGCTGTAAATTGTCTTTTCCATCTATGATCGTATACTTTTCATATCATAATGTTTAAAACCAGTGCAGTACAATTCTCTGGACTCTCTAGATCAATAATGATCAGAAAAGGTATAACTTCTTAATTTGGATGGCTATAATAGGGTCACTTCAATATGTAGCCTTGACCAAATGTCCCCAAAAACCTATATCTCTTCAATGAATGCTCAGATCTTCTTAAAAAAAGGTCAGGACATATCACTCTAAACAAGCTTGACAAATTTTAGACAGATCGGACACAATTTGCCTCTATAACAGTTAAAAAGGTGAAAATGATATGAATATAGTGGCATATTAAGCCAATAAGTGGTGTTTTACTGCCCCCTGCTGTTTAAAATAGTAATTTTGTCATAATGCTGACTATCATTGTTCTATAATTCATTTTTAGAATTAACATAATCACTATTTTAACATTTACAATCACATTTAGTCAAAATTTATTGTCACATTGACAAATGTGAACCCTGAATGAGACAGTTTAATCTACAATAGAATGTGTGTGTGTGTGTAGTCCCATGTTTCTGAATAAATTCTGAATAATCTGATTAATAGCTTGCAAAGACATTAAATGCTTATAGACCATTTAAATATATTTTCATAATGACTTTGTGTGTGTGTGTGTGTGAGCAAATGTCTACATATGAGTGCAAAAGCACCTGTGAAAACACTTTATTAATAAGTAGAATGGCCAGCAGAGGGCAGTAGAAGACCACTTATTGGCTCACTCTCATTTTGACACACTTGATTTTCAACAGTAAATCAAAGCACTAAAGCAAACCAGTTTTTCCATGTTAACTATTATAACACAATCATTTTTTGTCAGAGTTTAGCACTTCATTTTTATTTGCACTTCACATTAATTCAGCAATGTGGTAAATCATGGTAAATCACGATAGAAACATGGTAAATCATAGTAAAAAATACTATTACATGGTGTATCATGGCAAATCATGCTAGCAATGTGATGAATCATGGTAAATCATGCTACAATCCTGGTAAATCATTCTAGAATGTGGTATATCATGGTAAATCATCCTATAACATGGTTAATCATGGTAAACTATGTTAAATCATGCTAGATTCATGGTAAATCATACTGGAACATGGTAGATCATGAAAAATCACACTAAATTTGGTATATCATGGTAAATCATGCTAAAACATGGTCTATTCCATCTATGATGTCAATGGTTAAATGCTTGCTACATAAAACTTAATGTCTTTTGATGCTTTTGTGCTTAACGGGCTTAAAGGCCTTAACTGCTTGAACACCGCTAAATGCTGCTTGTTTGTCATTGTATTTGTCCTCCTAATTCTATATAAACACCTGTCATCAAAACTAATGTGCAACCGCATCAATTCTTACAGCTAATATTAGAACACAAGAGCTAAAACTAAAACTATCATTCTCCCCAGAAAAAAAAAAAACTAAGCTAAGAATGAATAATCTGAAAATGCCTTTACCTTTTAACTGGTAATTATAAAAAAGGAAAAACTGTTAAGCCTCTTTAACCTTAAAGTTTCAGTTTACCCAATAATTAAAATAAATAAAAATGAAGATGAGAGTGAGTAAATGATCTTAAAATATTAGTAATTCTTGGGTGAACTAAACCTTTTACCTGTGGAGATATTCCTAAAATGTATGAAATAAGGGTATGGCCACAAAACCATCCCTATGAGGTAAAACAACACATTTTTGGACAAGCTCTGAAGCTTTAACACACTTGAATATATCCAATGTTTCTGACATAGTATGGATATTCAGATTCAGTATGGACAGTCAGAATTGAATGGGTAAGTGAAGAACAAAGACTTCTCTGAAAATTCTTTGTACACTATGTAGACTCCATCACTGCATTCCACAATGTTATGTATCATGCAAATCTCTTTTCCAATGACAAAGACATTATTACCGGTTGAAACATTAACAGTCCACTTGTCACAGGCCATCTCACCATACTGTGCTTTCACTGACAATCCATCTACAAGTGGCCCAACAAAGTGCTGTTTTTTAAAAGAGGCACCATTTAAAGGAGTGTCAGTAATTCTCATCTCAGACAATCGACGAATAATTTGGGCAAGAGGAAAGTCTGGTTTTCTGACAAGCCTTTTTAGTTTGTGTAGGTAACTTTCATAGGGAAATGCAGAAAATGAGTCAAGACAACCATGTTGTTGTACTTCATCTGCTAGATGGACCAAAGCATGTACATTATACACAAGTTGATCTTTGCCATACATTTCCCCAAAGTGTGAAACAAAATATCTAAGCAAGGTGCGAGCATACTGTGTGTGGTAGGATAGTCTAGGACTTACTAAAATAGCAATACCAGAGAAGAGTAGCATGAAATTGTTGTACATATTTCGGTCCAGAAAGGTACTTAATACTACAGGTCCTGTGTACAGCAGAAACTGCCTCAATTCAGTGGCCTTCCAGCGATCTGGGCTTTCGAGCAAACTCCACAGGAATATAGGGACGCATTTCTACCAGTTTAGCTGACATTCTTTCAATTATGTTTGCAGGTACTCTGAAATTCAGAGGACCCCGGAGCCAAATTTTCAACAAACGCCTAACCACACCTAAACAAACCAAATGCATATAATCTAGAGGGAATTGTGAAACCATGCCAACACTACTGCCATAAAATGGATGTGGCCCCTCATGATGATGAACCTCATCTCATCAATCATTCTTTCAAATGTATCATCTGTCCTTAGAGCATAGTCTGTACATGGGTATGTCATGCGTCTGTTAATGTATTTACCAGGCTGAGAACATTTGTCACAACCATGGTAACCATTATGGTTCTTTGTGTTTTTAACAAAGGACCTGGCTGGTGTGTCACAAATGACTGTGTCCAGCTCGAGCTTCAATGTCTTACCCTCTATGTCAAAGCCTTTTTCAAGCTGTTGTAACTCAGTTACAAAATCTTCAAGAAACTCTTTTGCTGAGCTTGGTTTCTTTGATCCACAGAATAAACCTATCACTACTGGTTCTTTCATAGGAACACTCAGTAGCAGTCCAAGAATGGGCCACAGTTGCAGACTAGAGCTTTTGAACAAAGGAAGTCCATCAATGTTAATTTGTAACTTCAAACATAAATTGTCTGCAAGTGTGTGTATGTATTTAGACAGCGTACTTCTAAGTGATGTCAGAATACCAAAATAGTGGTACTGTCCCCCAGCTCTTTCTATGATAGAGTACTTTGTCTTAGTCCTAAGGAGGGTTCTAGCATCCTTTGGAAGATCAGGATGGCAAATGCGAAGTATGCACAATAGTGCTGTCAAAGCAACCAAAGAAATTCCAAAGTGTATGGCCCAGTTGGAAATGCTGTCAGAGAGTGAAAATGTCTCAGACAGTTCATTATCTGAATGTTCTGAATCGGCCTATCAAAGCTGCCAACTACGAAACCCTCCTGTATGTCTGCATCTACCTCCATGCCACCTTCCTCCTCACTAAAGACTAGTCCAGTTTCAGTTGGATTGTCTGTACTGTCTTCAAAAAAACGTGCTGTTGACATATACACGTTCCCTATCTGTTGTTATTTGAAAGTCAGTCAAATTCGTGCAGTCATCCCTAATTTGTCTAAGTCGTTTATCTACGTCTACATGGGTCCTCCGTCTTAAGGTGGAGCTGGAGACAGGTAAAGTTTTTCTATTCATTTTGTCTAAAAGAAACGTTACAGAAACACAAAATACAGATTGCAACAGCGAGTTGTGAAAAAAAAAGAACTAAATTTATAGAGTTTTTTCAAAAATAATTATACAGCAGGGCTCGACAATAAGTAACCAAACCAGTATAGTGTTAAATGCTGTAGTGGGGACCAGTGTCAGTATTTGACAAAATATCTGGCTAAATCAAGTTAGAAAAGTATTAAATCTTACTTTACTCAGATATTCAGAGATGAAACAGTAGATCAGACTGGTAGCACTTGAACGAACTGTAAGCTGAAACAGAACACACACACACACACACACACACAGTCTCTTAATACAATATGAAATAATTATCTGAAACAACATTACATGGGGAGAGGTGGTTGAAAATATATTTGTGATGTAAACCAAAATGAAATGAAAGCTTTAGCGCAAGTTCTGCTGGGAAGACTCAATTGTTACGTCATTCATCACCTTCTCATCTATCCAATTGCGTTCTAATATTTGTGGTATAAAAGATGGGTACTTACACATGTCTGAGTTCGCAGATGCTGACGCTTACATTCACCTCCACCCTCCCCACCACCAAGTTGGTTCCTTCCATCCATCCTCCCCACCACCACCAGGATGGTTCCTTCCTTCCATCCATCCTCCCCACCACCACCAGGATGGTTCCTTCCATCCATCCTCCCCACCACCACCAGGATGGTTCCTTCCATCCATCCTCCCCACCACCACCAGGATGGTCCCTTCCATCCATCCTCCCCACCACCACCAGGATGGTCCCTTCCATCCATCCTCCCCACCACCACCAGGATGGTTCCTTCCATCCATCCTCCCCACCACCACCAGGATGGTCCCTTCCATCCATCCTCCCCACCACCACCAGGATGGTCCCTTCCTATACCTCACGGGGGGTCGGCTGCGCCCCTGCCTTCATCTTCAGGCAGGAAATGCAGAATCCGTACCCTCGGATCGTGAGTTATGGACGGGGCCTACGCCAAAGGCTGCTAATAAATGGTTTATTGTTTCAATATTATTTTCCCGAGTCTTTCTGGTAGAACTGAAACTAACCAAACCAGTACAGTGTTAAATGCTGTAGTGGGGACCAGTGTCAGTATTTGACAAAATATCTGGCTAAATCAAGTTGGAAAAGTATTAAATCTTACTTTACTCAGATATTCGGAGATGAAACAGTAGATCAGACTGGTAAGTTAGCTAAGTTAGCACTTGAACGAACTGTAAGCTGAAACAGAACACACACACACACACACGTACAGTATTATATATTAATTATGTATATTACATGGGGTGGTGGAACTGTCAAAATGAAACAAAAATCGACACAAACTATAACTTTATACTCGAAAAAGGTATTAGGTAACGTTAGGCTTGATAATTGATAAAAAGGCTTGATAACGTGATAATTTCTCGCCTGACATTACTGGAAAGGGGAGAAAATAATGTGCTCAGGGTTTGATAAAAATACGGACAGCAAACGTTAAATCACCTTAAATCACCTCACCTCCCAGAGAGAAATAATTCCATCCAAAAAAAGCTTTTTACCCAGTTATTAATTACCAGTAAAACATTTTTACTCAAATCTCCGCTAAATCTAATGACCATTTGCTAACTGAGGCCCTGTCCACACGGACACGGGTATTTTTATAATCGTGACTTTTTTTACGCGGTTCGGCCGTTCGTCCACACGAAAACGCACTGAAACCGAACATTTTTGAAAACCCCTGCCAGGGTGAGGATTTTCAGAGACGCCGGTTACAGTGTTGTCGTGTAGACAGTGAAACCGGGGTTTTTGCCTTGCGACGTCAGAGTGTGCGCCGTTATCCGCTGTGTTTGACGTCAGATTTGCGCTTCTGATTGGCCAACGTGGCTTTACGGTTAAGGTTTATATCGCCGCCTGCTGGCGTGGCATGCTCTTAACCGCGCTTGATAGCGTCTTTTTGCGTTTTCATGTAGACGGAGACCGAGCATGTGTGGACGGGATTTTAAAAAATTTTTTTTTAGAAAAAACTCTGGTTATAAAAATACCCGTGTCCGTGTGGACAAGGCCTGAAAGAACAGCGGACTTAGCGGCTTGAGGGCGGATCCGCCCCGGAGTCTGTTGCTATCAGGGTATCGTGATTATTAGTGTGGATGTCCAACTTTTTCTCTTTTTTTTCTCTCTCTTATTTCACAGGGTGATTCAGGGAGGGAAGGGGAATAAGAAAAAAGAGGAATATGGTCCTAGGTTTTCTGTATGGAATGTATTTTTGTAATCAATTTAAATTACAAAAAAAAATGGGAGTGATAGACATAAATTGTAATATTGAATATGAGAAATTTGAACATTGCCTCTG
The DNA here is from genome assembly GCF_029890125.1 of Rhinichthys klamathensis goyatoka. Taxonomy (NCBI): domain Eukaryota; kingdom Metazoa; phylum Chordata; class Actinopteri; order Cypriniformes; family Leuciscidae; genus Rhinichthys; species Rhinichthys klamathensis. The sequence continues at coordinate 3,140,674 of NW_026606608.1, read as the reverse complement.
TACCTCTACCAATACAAGTTGTGATTATTACAACCCCGAAGATCTGAAACAAAATAATGACTTCTCTTTTTCTCTAATGCATCTAAATATTAGAAGTCTTAAAAAGCATGATGACCTTGTTGCACCTCTCGCTAGTACTGGGAAAAACTTTGATACCATTGGTTGTAGTGAAACTTGGATGAGTGAGCAAACCTTTTTAGATATTTATAAAATAGATGGATACTCATTGTATTGTATTAATAGGCAGGTGTTAAATCACCTCGTGCTTGTATGTAAATCCTCATTATTCAGTAAAGGAGCGTCATGATTTGACAGTTGATGATGGTCACAGTGATTCATTATTCCTAGAAGTTAAAATGGCGAGTGGTGCATGTATCATCATTGGAGTAGTATATCGACCACCAAATTCTGACTATGAAACATTTAGAAACCACTTTGATAATCTCCTTTTCTGTATAAATCAGATGAACAAAAAAAGAATTATTATGGGTGACTTTAATATTGACATTTCTAATGAAGATTTAGGGGAACTGATTTTCTAAATACCCTTTACTCCTCATCATTCTTTTCTACTATTGATAAACACACACGTGTTACAGAGAGAAGTAGATCTATAATAGACAATATTATAACCAATTTGCAAAATACTGGTTGTAAATCGGGTGTAATATTCTCTGATATCTCTGATCATTACCCTGTTGTGTTTTTTACAAACTGGATAAAAAGAGTATCAGATCCATGTACTAAAAGGAAGGCAAAAGTTATTAATAACAAATCACTTGCAAATCTAACTTAATACCTCCAAAATAAAAGCTGGGATGAAAAATACAATGCCACAGATCCCAATTTTGCTTATAATTTCTTAATTGATGTAATAACAGATGCTATCAATGCGACTATTCCAGTAAGGATAATCAAACATAAAAAGGAAACTCATCCGTGGATCACCAAAGGAATATTAAAATCTATCCAGAAGAAGGATAGACTTTATAAACAATACAGGAAGAATCCAAATAGTAATAATAAAATCTTATATACACAGTATAAGAATAAATTAACAAGTTTAATACGAGACAGCAAAGCGAGTTATTTCACTAATCGTTTCAAAATTGCCTCGGGGGATCAAAAGAAATCTTGGAAGGTGTTGAATGTGATACTTGGCCGCAGTAATAAATCCTCAGTTATCCCTGACATCGTTGTGCCAACCCAATCAAATAATGATACATTACCAGACTTGTTTAATAGATATTTTGCCTTTGTTGGAAAGAATCTGTCTCAACAATTTGGTCCACCAGGGGATGCCAACTATAAAACATTCTCGAGGAATAATTATCCCAGTTCTTGGTACTTCTGACCTACCTGTAAAATTGAAGTTACCATTATTAATAAAATTAAAAGCGCTTATACAGCTGGTGCTGATGGAATCTGTAGTATGATTCCTAAAGCCATAGTGAATGAAATAGCTGAGCCATTTGCTTACATTATTAATTTATCATTGCAGTATGGCATAGTTCCTAAACAAATTAAAGTGGCAAAGATAATACCAGTATATAAAACCGGGGACAAAAGTGATATTCAAAACTATAGACCAATATCAATCCTGCTACCGTTGTCTAAAGTACTAGAAAGGGTGGTTTATTCATGACTTGTAGATTACTTAAACAAACACAACATATTAGAATCTTCACAATATGGCTTTAGGAAGAATAACAGCACAAGTATAGCCATTTTAGATCTTGTAGAAAAAATAAATGATGCTTTTGATAGAAAAGAAGCCGGTATTGGGGTTTTTGTTGATCTGTCAAAATGGTAAATGGTAAATGGACTGCATTTATATAGCGCTTTCACAGACCCAATGGCCACCAAAGCGCTTTACATTTTGCCTCACATTCACCCATTCATACACCGACGGCGGTGTCAGCCATACAAGGCGCCATCCAGCTCGTCGGGAGCAGCTGGGGTTAGGTGTTTTGCTCATGGACACCTCGACACTTGGTCAGGTGGAACTGGGGATTGAACCACCAACCTTCTGGTTTGTAGACAACCTACATGAACCACTAAGCCACTGCCGCCAAAAGCATTTGACACGATTGACTTTCAAATTTTACTTGGAAAATTGTCAGGGGTGTGGCTCTCCAGTAGTTCAGGGACTATATTTATGGAAGACAGCAATATGTAAGCTTAAATGATATTGAATCTGGATTGGAAAATATAGTATTTGGGGTTCCTCATGGATCTATTCTAGAGCCTCTATTGTTCATTGTTTATATTAATGATTTTGTACATTGTTACAGTGATGTTCATAAAATACTCTTCGCGGATGATACAAATCTGTTTGTATTCCACAAACACTTGAATCATCTTGAAAAATTCTTAAAGGGGTCATATAATGCCATTTTTGTACAAGCTAGTATGATTCTTTAGGGTCTAAATTAAAAGTTTGTAATATACTTTAATTACAAATTCTCATTAGTATTGTAAGAAAACACTTATTTTACTTGGTCAAAAACAGCTCTGTTTTCAGCACGCTGTTTCAGTGCATATGACTTTAAATGATCATGAGCTTTGCTCACCCCGCCCCTCTGTTCTGTGCGTACACAGTGTGTAACACAATAACACAATAACCATAACGCGTTGTTCAGTATAAACGTGGGATTATGAATTATATTGAGAACATCATACATAGAAAACATGCCGTAATGTACCCTGAGTGTAAACATTAGACGCATTCATTATGAAGTGTGCAGCTAGCGATTTGCAAAGATTAATATGAATATTAATATAAAGTTTAATAAAACGTTACACTCACTTCAGTTGTTCTAGAGATTCAGCAGGAACATGAATATCTGGTACCGATCCTTTTTTCATGAGCAGCTTCTTAGCAAAACCAGCTTTACACTGATCCTCGTTTATAAAGCAGTCTGGTGTGAAATGATTCGCGCAAACATGAGAGCATTGACGTTGCTCGTGGGGAATATTCCCTTCGAAAACAAACTCAGCCACTACGTCTTCAGCGGTTTGGATTTAGGAACATTAAAATGACTGTGTTCGTTATTACACCCAAGAACAGAACACCACAATCACTTAGACGCCATTCTGCTCATAGACAGTGCTCCAGCATATCAACAATGAGCGCGCCGGTCCGCGCAGACTATGATTGACAGCTGGCTCACGAGCGAGGGCGGGTCTGTGTTGAAACGTTGCTGTCAATCAACAATCGTGGGAGGGGCTTCCGAGCGTGTGACGTCACAAGGTCGAACGGCTTGATTTGAGACAGGGGAAAACATATAAGGAGATTAAAACAAAAACACTGGATGGATTTTTATCATTATATGATGGCTGTGTACAGGCACTGCCAACACACATTTCAGTACAATCAACTTGTAAAAGTGCATGTACCATTATATGACCCCTTTAAATGACAGACTAGTAGAAATAGATATCTGGTTTAAATGTAACAAACTATCTCTAAACATTAGTAAAACCTATTATATTGTTTTTCGATCTAGTATTCATAAGTACAGTGATTGTGATATTAATTTAATCTTAGATGGTAGAGTTATTCAAAGAGTGGATGCAATAAAATTTCTTGGAATACATATAGATCAATTTATAAATTTTAAGGAACGTATTAATGAGTTGGTGAAAAAACTATCCAAAATTGTGGGTTTGTTCTTTAAAGTGAGACATGTGCTCTCATTTGATGTACTCTTGTCCCTGTATAGGACTTTATTTGAGCCTCACTTGATTAACTGTAATATTATTTGGAATAATACTTACCCTACTTATACTGAGAAACTCTTGATATTACAAAAGAAAGCCATAAAAGCTATTACATGGTCCACACGTAACTCCCATACAAATGCTCTCTTCTATGGACATGGCCTACTGAAGCTTCCTGAATGCAACCTTTATCATAATGCATGCACAATGTACAATGTTGTCAATAGGTTAAACATTAGATTGTGTGAGCTCATTCCGCTATATAGACCTTTTTACACACACTACACTAGACATAAGTTGCTCTTAAAAGGTAAATGTAGGAACCTCACAAGTGCTAGGTTTAGTGTATGCTACAGTGGCCCTCAATTATGGAATGAGCTGGATGAGCCTCACTTTCTATATTTAAAAAGAATCTAAAGCAACAACTACTGGAGAGCTATAAACCCGAGCGATTGGCGGCTGAGGGTTAAACCCCTTTCACTTGGTATAAGGATTATTTCAATTTTCAATTTGCAAAGGCACAATGACTGTCAATTTCTTGGCTGATGCAGGTAAAATGTTTTGTAAATACCTACAATTTAATGAATGGTTGCTCCTGGTATCTAAAGTTGGATCGCTCATGCTATCTTTATCAGATGGGTGGGGAGGTGTTGGTGGTGGGATGGACCCCTACTTATAAGCTTTTGCTTATTGGGAGTCCTTTTTCACAATGCAATATTACTGTTTTCCTGACCAGTTGTTGGTGCAGGTTACCTGAATCATGGTGTACTATAGTAGTAGCTGTAGCTGGAATTGTAATTGCAGACTTGGCTGCTGAATAAGTATTATATTTTGTAACTTGTTACGTTTGTAATGCGTTACCTCCAACAACTGCTTCTGATGTAGCAATACATGTAATGAGTGGCATTGTGAAATAAAGAGATAAAAGGGAGAAAGGGAGAGAAAGCAGCAAAGCCATCAGCTGCAGCAGTTATGGATCTAACGGATTGTCCTCAATATCCGCTAGCAGGTTGTGCTTACAAAACAGCAGAAATGTCCATTTCCAGGTTATGCTATAAACCACTTTATTAGGTAGTCTATTATACAGAGGTAAACAACAACAACAACAACAACCATGAGCCATTTCCTAAATACACTCCTGAAAACATTGGGTCTTTCACTGTTGTGGTCAGTGACAGTGGCTAGTGGCTAGTGACAGTGGCTAATAGGCTAGCAAGCTGGCCAGGAGCTGGAGCTAGAGGAGGATATGTTTTCAAAGGCAAAACAAGCTCCTTATCACAACAATCTTCTAGCTCAATAAATAGAAAATTACTATATAGAATCTCTTAAGTTACAACTGTAAACTATGTAGTACTATCTTCAAGTGTTAATATGTGTTGGGTGCTAAATTTTTTAATATCTTTACTTACATCTATAATATTTTTTTGCAACTTTTTTTTAAAATAAGTCAATGAGAGCAATAAATATTTTTTATATATATAAAAAAAGTCGAGTTTAAATCTGTGTTAATAAAGTTTTTTTTTTAAATAAGTCAATGAGAGCAATAAATATTTTATATATATATATATATATAAAAAAAGTCGAGTTTAAATCTGTGTTAATAAAGACTGTGTCATATGGGTTTTATATGCCCAAAAAAAAAAAAAAAAAAATACCAGAGCAAATTATTACGGAAATTAAAAGTGGTACATAAATTGCTCCCTTGAAACTCTTAATGCCTCCAGGAAAATGTCAACTCCAAAGCAGGTGCTAGTGCCAAGTGGATCCACTCTTCCCTGAAGAAACTGGAAAACAGCATTGTGTAGATTCTCAGGTGGCGGGGAACTTCAATTATGTCATCACAATCCACTGGTGTTGGTCTCTCCCAGTCAATGCTGTGTTCTTCTAAATATCTCTAGAAGGAGGGAAAACAGAAAAAAAATACATACAGTCTCCTTTAAACCAGATGCTAATTTGTGCTGCTCTTAGTAGATCTGTAATGTGGGCATTGTCAGTAAATCACCCACAGAACTTCACACTCCCCACTCGGCCCTTTTATGGGATTGTAGTAGGCTACTCTCATCCTAACTTGCCTTTGTTAATTAAATCTGGCCCTATAAGAATCATACTGTTCTCTTACGAGAGTATCTCTCGTACTGCGTAATAGCTTTACGCTAGGGGAAAAACTCTTTTCCGCGAGATATTGAAGCCAAAAATTATCCTTTAATTTTTTATTAATGCAAAACGCTTTGCAGCAGCAAGCAAACATAGGCGAAACAGCTCGCGCGCCTATTGGTTGCTCTGCAGCAAATGCAGCAGCCTATCGAGAGAGACTCTGCGTGACGTAATGACCAATGGGGGCAATTCGCGCCCATATCGTCACGTCCCGCCAGAAGGGGCGTGGTCTCGCCCTATAAATATGCTCGTTAGGCTGATACAAGCTGATTTTTACCTCTTCAGCGAAGCACACGCATCGCTGGATCCGGAGTGAGAAGCCGCGCCGTCGAAGCAAGCCTTTCAGCGGGACGAGCTCTGGAGTCGCTGGCCTCGCCGCCTTCATCTGCCGTACCTGCTGCGCTTTCCGGCGTTATATATCCTTTCAATACTCTGTGTGTATTTCTCTGTTGAGAAGTGTTTGTTCGCTTACTTGACGCGACTTACACTTCTCTCACAAAAAGAGCAGCGTCTTTTTAAAGATGCCTTCCTGTGGCTCGTGCCGCGCCCCGCTCAGCGATGGAGATCGACACGTCATCTGTGTTTCCTGTCTGGGTGAGGATCACGCGGCTCTCGCGCTCGCTGACGGCGGATGCCCTCATTGCGAGCTTTTGCCCATGGTGACTCTGAGGACGCGCCTGGCATCATTCTCCGAGCCTTCACCACAGCCCGCCGTGACACCGCGCCGTAAAAAGCGCCGCGCCCAGCGCGCTCCCGAGCTATCTCCAGCCCGCCAAAGCTCGCCGGTTCGCCCGCCTGCTTCGCCGGCTTCGCTCGAGTCGCTCACTGACGGACAACGGCTACCGCCTGCCGCCGCGTCCATCCACGAGCCTGACGAACCCTCCGAGGCGTGTTCTCTTCTGGCGTCCGATAGTGAGGATTGGGCGAGCTCCGTGGATCTCCCCTCCGCTAGCGTTTCCCGCCAGACCACTGGTAAGAGAGCCGGCATTGAGACTGAGCTGATGCGTCTGCTCTCTCAGGCCGTTGAAAGCATCGGCCTCGATTGGGAGGCGCCCGCGCAGCCGCCGCGCAACAGAATGGACGGACGCTTTCTCGGAAGTGACGAGGCTCCGTCGAAATCGCGGCCCGCGCCCTTCCTCCCGGAACTTCACGACGAAGTTACGAAATCGTGGAACGCCCCCTTCTCCGCCAGGCTTCGTACCTCTGCTTCTGCTGCTTTCTCCTCTGTGGATGGCGCGAAGGAAAGAGGATACCTTTCTGTTCCTCCTGTGGAACCAGCTGTAGCGTCTCATCTCTGCCCGCCCTCTGCTGGACGGCGCGCGCACACGACGCTTCCATCTAAAGCCTGCCGGGTGACGTCATCCATGCACGGTCGCGCTTACACCGCCGCCGGGCAAGCAGTTTCAGCGCTGCACACTATGGCCATCCTGCAGATTTTCCAGGCCGACCTTCTCCTTAAACTGGACGAGGAAGGACCCGGAGCGATCTGCGTCGCGGACCTGAGAAGCGCTACAGACCTCGCTCTTCGCGCTACTAAAGCCGCTGCACAGGCCATAGGACGAAACATGGCCTCTCTCACCGTGGCTGAGAGACATTTGTGGTTGACGCTGTCCGAGATGACGGAAGCCGAGCTTGACGGTGTTCACTGACGGTTCAGCTTGACGGTGTTCCTCGACGCGCCCATTTCTCAAGCGGGCCTTTTCGGATCTGCCGTCACAGACTTTGCGGATAGATTCATGGAGGTGCAAAAGACTTCGCAGGCCATGAAGCACTTCCTCCCGAAGCGCTCGAGCTCCGCTGCAGGTCGCTCTAAACCGCCGCCTGCTCGCAGCTCTCAGCCGCAGCCTGCACCGCCCGCCGCCGCCGCTTCACAGCGCCGCCACGCCCGAGACCAAAGACCGCGCTCTCGCTCTGCTGGACGCCGCCCCCCTCAGCGCGGGCCCCGGCCGAGGATTGAGATCAAGCCCGAGGCCTCAAAATCTTCCTAGCCATTCTGGGAAAACGACGGTGTTCAGATCCCGCTGCGGCCGGTTTTTCACCAAAACTTCTCGCTCGGTCAGTTCCAAACATCGCGACTGTCCCAGTGTATTTCGCAGAGAGTCAGCCGGTGTCACAGCCCGTTTGCCTGCGCACAAAAGCCGTTTTTACGGCTACCCAGATAAATCCAATAAAGAGTGCATTTTCTGGTGTTCCGGCCACGGCCGAAGGTGTTATGAGTGTTGTAAGAATGCCCACCCAGTGCCCATTCCCACACACAAACACAGCCCGCCACGGTGCAGGGCTAGCACAAATAAAATCGACTCCGGTCGATTGTGCAAACAATGTAGTGCAAGTGCCCATGTCATCATGCCCGCTCACACTACATGCTGCGTGTCCCATGGTTTCTGTAAAAACGAAACCAACACACATTCAGTCGGCCATGAACGACAGTGTTTTCAGTGTATTAAATGTGCCCGCAGCCCCGCGCCCACATTTTCTCACTGACACGCCGATTCCCACGGGATCTCCCCCGCTCGCTTTTTCTGCACAATCTGCCATAAAAAAGCTGAGCGCGGCCAGGTCGCCCGCTGTGATCAGCGCGCCCCCCGCCTCGAACGCTGTAAACACGGTGTTGTGTTCCCAGTATGCCCAGGCTCTCGAGCTGCCGTTTTGTCGCGGCCAGAGCCCGGATTTCATTCTGCCTCTAGCTATTCACGCAGATGCGTGGTCAAAGCTTCCCGGGGTTTCAGAATGGGTGCTGAACACTATAAAGAGAGGCTATTCGCTACAATTCGCTCGACGCCCGCGCCGTTATACGGCGGGCGTCGAAACCACGGTGAAAAACGAAGTATCTCATCTACTTCGTGCCGAAATAGCGAAACTACTGAGCAAAGGGGCTATAGAACCTTTATCTCAGGCTCAGAGCGAAGGGGGCCTATACAGCAGATATTTTCTGGTACCGAAAAAGGATGGGGGTCTCAGACCCATTTTAGATCTGCGGCAGCTGAACAGAGTGCTTGTGAAGCGCCAGTTCAGAATGCTTACGACCAGGAAAATCCTCGCGCAGGTGCGCTTCGGGGACTGGTTTATGTCGATAGATCTGAAAGACGCCTATTTCCAAATACAAATAGCGTCCCATCACAGGCGATTTTTGAGATTCGCCTTCGAGGGCCAGGCATATCAATACACAGTCCTGCCGTTCGGCCTGTCCCTAGCGCCTCGTACATTTACGAAGTGCATGGACGCGGCGCTCGCGCCCCTGAGACTTCAGAGCATGCGAGTTCTGAACTACTTGGACGATTGGCTGATTCTAGCTCGATCACGATCGGAGCTCATAGAACACAGGGCCGCATTGCTCGAGCACCTCGAGAAGCTGGGCCTCACAGTCAATTGGGCGAAGAGCTCACTGTCTCCCAGTCAGAAAATTTCCTTTCTGGGAACCGTGTTGGACTCGCTGTCCATGACAGCACGCCTGTCACCAGAGCGCGTGCTAAATATTCAGCGCGGCGTGAAATCCTTCCGCCACGGCGCGATAGTCCCGCTCAAAAGGTTTCAGAAAATGCTGGGGCTGATGGCCTCAGCAGCCTCTGTACTCCAGTTGGGCCTGCTCCGCATGCGCCCACTGCAGATGTGGCTGAAGACGCGGGTTCCACCCAGGGCATGGACAGCGGGTCTGTTTCGCCTCAGGGTCGACCTTCAGTGCGTTTCAGCTCTGAAACCTTGGAGAGAAACCGACTGGTATCAGTCAGGTGTAAGTCTGGGGACCGCTTCGAGCGTGAAGGTGGTGTCTACGGACGCCTCCACCTCGGGGTGGGGAGCGCTGCTCGAGGGCAGACCGCTAGCTGGCCTGTGGTCAGAACGGGAAAAGCTCCTTCACATAAACTGCTTGGAGATGATAGCAGTCGACAAAGCGCTACGGCGTTTTTGTCCCCAAATAACAGGCCACCACGTCTTGGTCCGGTCGGACAACATGTCGGTGGTGGCATACATAAATCGCCAGGGCGGCGTCAGGTCACGAAACCTTCACAGGTTGACGGAACGCCTCCTGGTTTGGGCTCAGCACAACCTGCTCTCACTGAGAGCGGCGCACGTGCCTGGTCACCTGAACGTGGGACCAGACAGACTGTCCAGGAACAACGTTCCAGCAGGGGAATGGTCGCTGCACCCGCAGACGGTCCAGCTGCTGTGGAAAACGTTCGGCAGAGCTCAGGTGGACCTATTCGCGTCCCAAGAAAACGCTCATTGCCCGGAGTTTTTCTCGAAAAGCAAGGACGCGCTGGCTCATGTTTGGCCCCGCTGCCCCCTGTATGCTTTTCCTCCTGTCTCGCTCCTGCCTCAGGTGTTGGAACGAATCAGGGAAAACGGATGCCCAGTGCTGCTTGTAGCCCCGCTCTGGACGAACCAGACGTGGTTCCCTGCCCTGATGCAGCTGACCAGCACTGCCCCATGGCCTGTACCATTGAGGAGAGACCTCCTCTCTCAGGCGGAGGGCTCAATCTGGCACCCTCGCCCGGAGTTATGGTCCCTGCACGCATGGGCCATCAACGGGTACCCGCTAGCCTCCCAGAGGGAGTGTTAAACACGATCGCGCAGGCTAGAGCTCCGTCTACCAGGCGGCTCTACTCCTCGAAATGGTCTGTTTTCTCTACATGGTGTCAGGCCCAGAGCCTTTCACCTGTGGAGTGCGGGGTTGCGGAAGTGCTTTCCTTCCTTCAAGAGCTACTGGATAAGGGCAGGACCCCATCCACGCTCAAAGTATATGTGGCGGCCATAGCAACGTTTGCAAAACCGGTGTCTGGCCAGTCGCTTGGGAAAAACGACTTAGTCGTGCGTTTCCTTAGGGGAGCTCGGAGGCTGAACCCTCCAAGGCCCCCTTCAGTCCCGACGTGGGACCTTTCCACGGTCTTGGAGGCCATGAAAGGCGCCCCGTTCGAGCCAATCCAGCTGGTGGACATGAAACACCTGTCGTTCAAGACAGTGTTTCTCATGGCTCTCGCTTCAGTGAAGCGCATAGGGGACCTACAGGCGCTTTCAGTAAGCGCGTCGTGTATGGAGTTTGGACCTAATGACTCAAAGGTCATTCTCAAACCGAAACACGGGTATGTCCCGAAATCCCTCAACACGCCGTTCAGGGCCCAGGTAATTTCCCTGTCTGCCCATCCGGTTCTCAGTGAGGAGGAGGATGCAAGTCTCCTCTGCCCCGTCAGGGCATTGAGAGCTTATGTGGCACGCTCGTCTGTTTTCAGACAGACGGAGCAGCTTTTTGTTTTGTTCGGCGGGCGTTCCAAGGGACTCGCCGCCTCAAAACAGAGCCTATCCAGATGGATAGTGGATGCCATCGCGCTCGCTTACTCTGCGAAGGGCTTACAGTGCCCCTTGGGTGTCAGGGCGCATTCCACGAGAGGCGTGGCCTCTTCGTGGGCATGGTCTAGCGGGGTTTCCCCCTGCAAGATATCTGTACGGCCGTGGGCTGGGCCTCGCCGTCTACATTTATAAAATACTATAACCTGGAGGTACCCGCCTTACAAGCTAAGCTTTTGGCGGTCTAAATTCAGTGCTATCTGCCCCGCTCTGCGGCCCAGATGCTGAGTTTACTGCAGCCCCATGAGTGTTGACTCACGTATGGCCGCCCAGATCAGGCTGAATGCTTTCACCCTGGCTGCGCGTTTGATGGTCATATAATAGCCCCGCTGGGTGCTTTTGTATAGGGAATGACGCTTCCAGCCTCTCTTCCTTTACTCTATGTGAGTTTATGGTGATTATGCACTACATGAGCCCTGGGCTTCGGCCCCTGGGACTTTGGTGTTGGATCCCTTTACGCACGGCGTGTTGCATTGTGTTCCCCTAGCGTAAAGCTATTACGCAGTACGAGAGATACTCTCGTAAGAGAACGTACTCGGTTACTAACGTAACCTCGGTTCTCTCTAGAGAGGGAACGAGTACTGCGTATCTTGCCGTGCGTGGAATACGCTCTGGTTCGCTTCAGCGATAAAAACCAGCTTGTATCAGCCTAACGAGCATATTTATAGGGCGAGACCACGCCCCTTCTGGCGGGACGTGACGATATGGGCGCGAATTGCCCCCATTGGTCATTACGTCACGCAGAGTCTCTCTCGATAGGCTGCTGCATTTGCTGCAGAGCAACCAATAGGCGCGCGAGCTGTTTCGCCTATGTTTGCTTGCTGCTGCAAAGCGTTTTGCATTAATAAAAAATTAAAGGATAATTTTTGGCTTCAATATCTCGCGGAAAAGAGTTTTTCCCCTAGCGTAAAGCTATTACGCAGTACTCGTTCCCTCTCTAGAGAGAACCGAGGTTACGTTAGTAACCGAGTACGTTTCCAAACGTACAAACACATTATATTTATCATTTAATCATTTAGCACAGGGGTTCTCAACCTTCGGCAAGCTAAAGTGCCTAAAGTGTGCCAAGAAAACATCCCCCACACCATTACACCACCACCACCACCAGCCTGCACAGTGGTAACAAGGCATGATGGATCCATGTTCTCATTCTGTTTACGCCAAATTCTGACTCTACCATCTGAATGTCTCAACAGAAATCGAGACTCATCAGACCAGGCAACATTTTTCCAGTCTTCAACTGTCCAATTTTGGTGAGCTCTTGCAAATTCTAGCCTCTTTTTCCTATTTGTAGTGGAGATGAGTGGTACCCGGTGGGGTCTTCTGCTGTTGTAGCCCATCCGCCTCAAGGTTGTGCGTGTTGTGGCTTCACAAATGCTTTGCTGCATACCTCGGTTGTAACGAGTGGTTATTTCAGTCAAAGTTGCTCTTCTATCAGCTTGAATCAGTCGGTCCATTCTCCTCTGACCTCTAGCATCAACAAGGCATTTTCGCCCACAGGACTGCCGCATACTGGATGTTTTTCCCTTCTCACACCATTCTTTGTAAACCCTAGAAATGGTTGTGCGTGAAAATCCCAGTAACTGAGCAGATTGTGAAATACTCAGACCGACCCGTCTGGCACCAACAAGCATGCCACACTCAAAATTGCTTAAATCACCTTTCTTTCCCATTCTGACATTCAGTTTGGAGTTCAGGAGATTGCCTTGACCAGGACCACACCCCTAAATGCATTGAAGCAACTGCCATGTGATTGGTTGATTAGATCATTGCATTAATGAGAAATTGAACAGGTGTTCCTAATAATCCTTTAGGTGAGTGTATATATATAAAAAAATTTTCTTTTCTTTTTTTCTATCCTGTAGTACCCTACCATAGGGTAGCCTACTCGCTAATTTCACAGCCATGATACATTACTAATACAGCTCAAATATTACTTTTTTTTACTTTAATGGTTTAAGGCGATCGGTTTCTTCAAATTGAAGTTAACTTGCATGGTAATTTCACACTAGAGGTTGTGTGTTATATTACAGGACTATTGTTTTTCGTTGACATTTTAAAATAGCTTCATTAACAAACCTGCTCAGACAATGGGTCACAAATTTGTTTGCTGTTCTGTAACTGCCCTTCAATCCATAATTGCTGTGGTGACCTCCCATGCTCAGTGGATATTGGATGCCGATCCCATGCTTCCTTGAAGAGCTGGAGATGCAGATTTATTCTTGGGAGCATCACATAATGAAGGCAAATTATATCAAGTTCATTATCAGGATTGAGAGCACCGGTGCTGGAGAGATGTTGGAGTGCAGAGTGATAGTTGACTGTCACTGCGCACCAAACATCTCTCCAAAGTCTCTCAATACGTTGATTTTGCACGCTGCGTCCAGTGATGAATCTTTCTAAACAAGAGAAAAAAAAATTAAGCAATTATGAAATAGGGCTGTGTTTTATTGTGATTCTACATACAGTATGTATTTAGAGGAAAAAACAAGTGTTAAAACTGCTAAAATTACACTATTCAAGAAATACCTGATCCACTATCTGGATGCTCAAGCATAAAGCGTGCCACCTCAACATTTTCTCCACCTTTATCGCTACGCACTCTTTTAGGTACCCCAAAGAGTTGCACAGCACCAACAAATGAAGAAAGAACAGTCAAGGCTCTGTTGTTGTCACTTGCATGCAGGTACATGATTTTCCTACTGTACCCATCTACACCCCCATGGATCACAATTCTCCATCAAAAAAAAAAAGACATTATGAGTAGGTCCAGAAGCTATGTTATGCAATAAAATGTTCAGAGCATTAAGGAGGTAGATCACCCAAAAATTTCAATTCTCTTATCACTTACAATGTTGGAGTAAATACACAAGTCATTCATTCATCTTTGAAACACAAATAAGGTTATTGTTATTGAAATCTGAAAGATTTCTGTCCATCTATTAAAAATCAATATTCACCCAAAACTTTGGAAAATTAAAGTTGACTTAATTTCAGATTTTATTGACACATAAACAAAACGTTTAGTTCTGGTCCTTGATGCACATCATACTGCATTGTGTATTCTGTACATGTATAAGCTGTAATTTCATATATTATTGTTTATGTAAGGAATAATTGACGACAGGCCATTGAATTATTAGAGAAATAATGCACACCCGAGGTGGTAATGAGGTCACGACGCGAAGCGGAGTAGCCGTTACACCTCGGGTGTGCATTATTTTTCTAATAATTTAACGGCCTGAAGTCAATTATTCCGCTTATACTACAGTTACCACACCTCGAAACATTGTTTAGATGATGCATTTCAAGACGTTTTTCAAGTTTTTGTCATTAAAACGCTCTTGTATTTAGGACTAATTTCTTATGCATCTAATCCCATGCCTCCATTGCTAATTCCAAAACGTCATTTTAGAGTTAGTAACGGAGGTTTGAGCCACTGATAGCAGACTAATGATGGGGACACACTTACGACTTGCTGAAACATTCGAAGACTGACTGTTTCCATCGACTGTAGCAGGTCTTAAACACAGACTATGAACAGACTGAACGCGCTGAACACGCGTTTGGGCATGATCAGGCATAAGTTTCAAATTACATTCATAACTGGCCTTAGTCAGTGTGTCCCGGCTTTATACAGTTATTAATGCCGTTATTAGAGAGAGAGAGAGAGAGAGATGTTGCAATAATGAGACAAAAAAGCATGTGCGTCAATAATAATATTTATTTATTAGTTAAATTTGTTTTAATTAATTCGTTCATTCTCGTTTTCTATAATTGACAGTAGATAACCCAATAAATGAAACACACGAAGCCCTTTTAACAAGTAGGCCTATCAATAATTATTTATTTGTTATATTATCTGGAATAATTACGAAAACCCAGCATGACTAATTTAATTTTCTATTTAGCCTATAGATAGGACTACATACTTTATTTATTAAAATTAAACTGTATGTGTCCATTGATTGTGAAGTTAGACATCGAAAACAGCAGATCAATCGCATGGGCTGCATGTTTTTTCTAGTTATGAATTCGCCTTTGGCTAAGCCCCGCCCCCCCTTAGTTACTGTTGCTACGTCCGACAAACAAACTTCATTTGGGCTCTGGTATCAACATGGCTTATGCTGTGACAGCTCTTCCTGCTGAAATTTTATCAAACTTTTATAAAGCAGCAAATAAAGTGTCCGATAGAAGTAGGCAAAAGGGGCTGCAATATACGTTCGAAGGCTATATTCACGACATACAGGTGAAACGCAAGGAACAACAAGGCATCCAAATAGAGGCAAAAGCATACACAAAAGCGTCACAGTCAAAAAATGACCCACCGCATATCCTACTAATGGAGACGGAGGCTGGGACTAACAATATCAAGGAGCAACACTGTTCATGCAAAGCTGGGTAGGTCTACTATAATCGTTATTACAAAGCAAACGGACTACGCGAGTATAACGGTGTATTTATTAGCAGCGTGTGCTAGCTAGACGACACTTGTCTACGGATTTGACTTCGGTTTGGGAAGGGAAAAAAACGCACACCCCCCTCCAACCTCTCTGGGAAACGCGTATCTGTGTTACAAATGCCCCAGGCACAACGTTTAACCATATTTTTGATAAAACTACGACGGTAATAGCCGGCCGAGACCAAAAATATGAGACGCCTGTGTTAAAGTCAATGGAGCGCTGTGAAAAAGTGTCGGACCTCTGTCGGAGCTCGTTCTTGGCTGCGCTGTGATTGGTCAATCTACATTCTAGGGTGTGGCTTAGCCGAAGGCGAATTGTATCCTGTTTTCCGTTATTACAGTTGACTACGCGCAGTGATATGGAACTGTAATGCGGTCAAACCTGCCTGGAACTACTTTAGCCGTGCGTTTCCCTTAAAAATAATTGCACACCTTAGAACGTTCTCAACCAATCAGAATCAAGCATTCAACAGCCCTGTAGTATAAATTGTGTATAATGTGCACTGTAAACCTTTTAAGTACGTATGTTAAGCATATACTGTATATTGTATCTGTACATTGTAAAAATTGTAAATTGCAAAATTGTAAATGATACACTGTCTTTTATGTTAAATTGTATTCTGCGCTGTCTGGACTACACTTAATTTCACTCACTACGGCAGTGGTTCTCAACTCCAGTCCTCGGGACCCGTTGCTCTGCACATTTTGTATGTCTCTTTTATCTGACACACTCAGTTCAGTTCATGGAGTCTCTCCTGACGAGCTGATGATCGTGTTCAGGTGTGTTAAATAAGGGAGACATACAAAATGCCGTAGTGAGTGAAATTATTAAGGGTGCTTTCACACCTGGATCGATTGGAGACGTTGTTCCGAAACAAAGGGGCGTTTCCCTTTTGGCCCGGTTCGTTTGGTCATATGTGAACACAACAATCGCACTCTGAATCGGAACAAAACAACCGAGCCGAGACCGCCTAGAAGAGGTGGTCTCGGCTCGATCGCATACGAACCCTGGAGCCGTTCGTTTGTGGTGAGAACACAACCAACCCACGAACCGGAACAAATCAATGTGTTGCCTGTCTTTCTCATCACTTGTAGCAGCTACCTCCACTTTTGGCAAGGTGGTCTCGTACCTTTATGTACTGCTGTCAGAGTTTTTTCGCCTTTGCGCGGCACTGCTCGACGGACCGTTCATAACCCCTCTCTTTCATTTTATAGCTGATCTTCTTGCACACTTCGCTGTTCTTGTGTGTAGTGTCCAACATCCGGGAGATGTGTTCTTCCGACCAAATATCTATGAGGCATTTCACCTCTTCGTAGCACCAAGTCAACCCGCGATTCATTTTGTGTTAGGCTACTGTTGTCATGGCGATGTCCCACAATGGAATGCGCGACCTGCACGCATGAGGTAGTGACGTAATGGCGTAAGGAAAGGCATGGAAGGGTGCGGCAGTTGCCCCAAAGCAGGCCGCAAACACTTCCTTACTATGGTAGCTATCCCTGGGCAACAGCGAGCTGACACATGAATCTCGCAGGCAAAGCACCGTGTGCGAGTCAACAACAGTAACACATCATGCCGTTCAATCCGATGAAAACAATGGGGTAGCCGCAACACAGCAAGGAATTCTGCGACACTACCAAAAACTGGGTGAACCCAAACAACACGCGCCTCCAGCGTCACCCACTGCCCCCAGGGGGTACGCTCGAGCTATAACATCCTTCCCCTGACATGATTGGCCACCAAGAACACGCCACGAGCCAATCATAAACCGAATAGGAAGGATAAACGCAAATATAATCAATGGGGAGGAGGAACTGGATTCAACCACAGTCCATCCTGCAACACAAACATTAACCAACATAAAATAAAAAAAATCTAAATGGGTAGGCTTAGCCTAAACTATATTAAGTCTATAATAATCTATCTGGTGAACTACTTGTATGAAAAACTTGAAACATTAGCAGCAGCACTTATAATCCCCCTTGCTCTGAGAAAGGTGACAGTAAGATTACTAGACCTGGAAACTTCAATTATAGAACTGAAGGAATGTCAATTTTCACAAATTCCCATGATTGATCATCATTTAAATTAACAATCAATTATGCGTCTGCTGCAGTGGCGTATGGCCAACAGCATGACAGGGTTTGCAAATGCTTGTCAGAATGTGTTGTGGACGTGCACTGAAACACACTGAAAACGGCAACTAAACCCAATGAATTCACAACGATTTAATAAATTAGTATTCTGATGTTATCTAATACAGGGTACCCGCGGGTCTTAAAAGCCTTGAAAAAGTCTTGAATTTGATCATCTCAAATTAAGGCCTTAAAAGCCTTGAATTTAGTATCCACCTTATTCCTGCACCCCATGACGCTTTGCGCGAATTATGGGTGTAACTTCCGTTAAGCTGTAAACAATCAGTGAAAGGCTCGCTCTATGATCGCAATACGATGACAAAAGTGTCACAATGAGATGACATTAATCGACTCACCCTTCAATCATCGAGCATTAAAATGAAATTTAAAAGTTTAAAAGAATCAACAGACCAAAAATAGCCCCAAAAGCGCGAGTCTTTGGTTAAATATCACTGTAGTAGGCAAATATATATCTGTATTGTATAACAAGCCTTAATCAAAAATGTGCATTAACTTCAGCATTACGTGACGCTACATCAAAGTGATTTCCGTCATTTTGACAGATTATAGATTGGATTTACCTGTGAAAACAAACCTGAAAAGAGACGTAAGGATTTAAGGAGAATAACGAGAGATTCTTCGTGGATTCCAGTGAATTATTAATGGAATATCGTAAATTAAATTCGGGAGAACAGACCACAAATGTGCCGTATATGTTGTCCTTTTTCATACTTTTACAGCGGATTGCAAAGGAAAAAATAAAAATCATCATGAGGAAAAGAAAGCAGCGACTGAAGAGCTCTTGCCGTAGATATTCTTGTTATAACATGTCACGTTAAAATACCAAGTATAACGTTATTCTCATGATGTCTGAAAATAAATCATGAAGGAAAATTGACAGCTCATCCAGTCAAACTGACGGATCAGCTTTATTTGTAGGGCAACCTTATGATTGGAAATGCGTTTCAGCCTTTTTGAATGGAAGTTCCCCAAACCGGAAGTGCCGCTCATAATTCAAAACCCAGTAAACTCGTCAGGAATAAGGTGGATACAAAGTCTTGGATTTCGTTTCAAAGGTTATATATGTTTTGTGCCTTTGTTAGGATTAAGTTCATACCGTAACAAAATTAACTGTTACTAATGTAGGCTAATTCAAAATGTATGCAGCGTTGAGTGCACCTCGCGCTCCACGTCATAGCAGAAAAAACGATCGCGTGCGCACCGTTACTATGCTTACTAGGCAAGTGAGGTACAGAACAAGATAGTACCTAGCCTTGTTTAATCCGATGTGTCCACAAATGAAATAATCTAAACCCCAAATAAGAGCTTTTCTGTTAAAAGAACATATTTTCTACCCGGTCTTTTCAATAGTATCTCAACCATGCGCGCGCGCTCTCTCTATACTGCTGAAGAAGGATCATACTGCGGATGATCTGAAAACACAGACAAGCTGGAGTTCAGCGATCTTTATTTAAGATGTTCTACTTAAATTAAAGTGTCATTCAGTCGGTCTGTGTTCTGTCACGAGCCGCTTGCGCTGTTTGTGCGACTAAATCTGAGATCAAAATGCAGGCTGATATATCCACGAGCAAGAATGCAATGTTTCCCAAATATCCACACGATTTCAAATGTGACATTGATTTTATACAACAGTAAATAAGAAAAGAAAAAAGGGTAACATTAAGTGATGTACTACATTTAAAACAGCATTGTCAGGCTTGCTCTATTTTGCAACGAAATATGTGGCTTTGAACGAATCGTGAGATTCAATGAATGAATGACTCAAAGACTCACTCTGTCACTCATAAAGATAGTGAGTTACTGCCACCTACTGGCGATTTTAATGGGGTTTTTTTTAACATTGCACATTTAATGAAAAAATGAAATGGAAAAATGTATTAAAGGGGGCAAATCTTGTCCCTTAATGGAAAGGGTGTGACTGCAGTCTAAGTGGAAGAGGGGGTATATACGGCACTCTGAAAAATTGGAGAACCACGGAACTTAGGAAAAGGGATAATTATGTAGAACTGCACAAGTGCTACTGCTAAAGAGTGCAATGTCAATAATTTCTCATAAGCTCAATTGAATTGGCCTAGAGAGAATAATTAGTATGACATTTTCTGTCTAAAGACTACATATTATATAAAATAACTACCAAAAGTAAAGTAACTGCAGTTTGACTAAAAGTTGACAAACTGCAAAGACTTTTCGTCAACTACAACTATAAAAAACAGGATGACTCAAATGTGATTAAGACCAATAAGCATTTTCGTCTGAAGACTAAATAAAAAATGGCTGCCAAAATTAACACTGGCCTACACACACGTGCGCGCTACAATGCTGTTGCGTATGTATTAAATATGACTGATATATAATTCAATATATATATATAGATATATATATATATATATATATATATATATATATATATTTAATTCAAGTAGCCTCCTTGTACATAATTATTTTCTAGGGTTTAAAATGTATACAGATTTGACATTTTTCCCTCATACTTCTGTCGGAATGGGTACGAAGTTGGCATTGAATTTCATTTGAAATGGTATTAAAAAGGTCTTAAAAAGCCTTGAATTTAAGTTGGAGGATCCTGGGGGTACCCTGCTAATATGACAGTCCCAAATTAATCATCGTTATTATCCGTTGAGCACTTTGCTAACTCGTTATCGTTTAACGTTATCGTTATTTAACTCAAAGAAATGCAACCTATATGAGATTAGTCAGATATATACAAAATAAACATAATATTACAAATTATATCTTCACTAAATGACGTGAATGCACAAGTGAACTTGAACTAAGTTACGTGCCATTCAGAATGACTCATGTTGTGCACGCGCTCTTCCTGGAACAACGCGACACGGCAACTAAACCCAAATAATTCACAATGTTTTATTATAATATTGTTCTCTTTATAATGTAATGTGACAGTTCATTATTAGTCGTGCATTGCCGTTTGAGCTGCGCGCGCTGAAGATCACGCTTTAATTCTTAACCAAATGCATCCAATATGAGATAAATCAGATATAGAAAGGCGCACACATAATAAACTATTACAACTTACATTTGCACAAAACAAAAGGCAGCGAATGCACACGCAAACTTATAGTCATGACGAAGGTGTAAAATAGTCCCAAACATAACTCCGGCGCGCTCGCTTACATGTTTCGTGGTTGAGCAGCACACACGCATGATTCTGCTTGAATCCGATAAGTTTGATATCGACAATTAATTGATCGCCGATTAATCGTTTACATCCCTAGTTCGGTCTGAACATTACGATAGGCTGTCTTGCTTGCCTGTCAAATATGTACAGTATTTGCATCTGCACACCCTGTTTACATAGACATATGTAATCAGTGCATTCCAGCGAGAATGAAAGCCGCTGTTATTGTAATATTATGTGCTTTGTACTGTAACAGGGCTCGAAATGAACTTTTTTACTTGGTAGCACTGGTGCTCCCAACTTCAAAAAGTTAGGAGCACCAGCAAAAATTTAGGAGCACCACAACTACAAATGATATACTAACAGGTTTCATTTCACTGGGGCTTTACACATCCTGTGGCCAAGATTTGAAATTTGGTCTTCTGGCTCTATATCATCTCACCCCGATCATATTTGCACATGAGTTGTCATTTGCATACGTCATGTTAATCGCAACTCCGTTCTTCCATGAGCTGCAACATAGGTTTAAATTTAGTGAAGGCAAGCTCTTCTTTGGCGATGGTGTATGCGGTGTTATATTTGACGTATAATTAGCTCTGCCAATAGAGCGTAACGACCAGCAGCATCCTGCCGATTAAAAGCCTTAATAATTGAACCTGATTTGTTTGCCACACACTTGTCCCCTCATTTTTTCCTTGGCCCTCTATTGCTATTAATATGCTGTATCTTTGTTAATCTTGCTGAATAAAAATACAGCGGTTCATTGTTCGTTCATGTCACTTCACAGTGCACTGTAAAAAATGTGAGGGTGTCTCAACTAATTATTATTTAGTAACTAGTTCCACAGAATTTTTACGTTCACTCAAAATCTCTCTTCAAAGTGTTGCTTCAATTATTATTTTTTAGTTGGCCTAAACTTGACTCCAAATTAAAAAAGTATTTAAGTGATTTGACCACTAAAAAGAACTAAACAGAATACAACAACAACTGGTAACAAAATGGTGTCCGAGATATTTCATAAGTATAAAAAGTATTGAAAAACAACAACCGAATATTTGCCATCATAACACTCAGAGTGGTGCAGGGATGTCAAAACCCGAAAGTCTAATTCGACACTGGTTCCTCGTTTATTGGTGAAATAAGCTCTGTGGTAAACACAATTTGACAATACTTGAATGGATTTTCTTTTCTAAAATGTAAACTACACAAACATACACCCCAAACGTTTGAACTGAACAGTTATATGACGAGCGCTGAGCGCGTCTGTCTCTAGCACAGGCACAACCCCCCTATAGGTTTGAATGGGGAATGACGCCTCTGGCTGTAGTGAAAACTGGACACCTGCAGCGCTAACATTTGTTTTTTATGCTAATAGCAATGCCAAATATTGTCGGATACATGCAAAATATAAATAACTGTAAGTTACAGTCTTACCCTGGACAACATAGTGATGAGCACGTCGCCGAATGACATACTTTTCTGCTTTCGATAATTTCTCGGGGTATTCTCCACTACTTTTGTAGTTTAATATTTCCTTGTATTGTGTAGGATCCATGCTGAAAATAAAAAAGGTCTAAATTGAATCTTGCTTAAAGTGTTTAGACTTCTTGTAATGTAGAACTATTTAATCGGAATAATTAGTAAAGGAAACAATCACTATAATTATCACTATAATAAGTAGTAGGAAACTATCACTATAATTTACTATAAAATAATGGCAGTAATGTTATTAATCATGACAAAAAATGCATCATAGTATTTAATATACTAAATACAACACCAAAAAAAAAAAAAAACAGCAAAACTTACCTCATAAATGCTTCCTCATTCAAACGCAAGAACTACAATAAAATCCTTTTTTTATTATTATACTATAAGCCGATAACCAGTAGCATGCGTGTACCGTGCACTGTGCATACCATGAGAGATTATAAATCATGTTAGTTATTTGTGATAAGCAATAATGAGAATCAATAAAAGTGTGCGTTTGTGTTATAAAGTCAAATGTGCGTAGGTGAGGGATGGGTAAAAAGAAATCTGGCGGGAATATAATATGGTGGGATCCACTCAGTGTAAGAGATCGATGGATGACAGTGTTTACACATGAAGATGACACTTAAATACATCACCAGCATCACTGCAGTGTGTTATAAATACTGAAAATGTAATATACAGAACCACTTTTTCTGGGCCTTCAAGTAGACGAATATCATAAAATAACGTAAATGAGAATAACAACACAGAATACTTACTTGTGCAGTGCAATATAGTTTATTTATGTCTACAGCAAAACGATACACACGCAGGAATAAAAATAATAATAAAAAGAACGTATAACTCGAATTAGCAAGTACGATGTAACGTTATCTACATCTGATTGCGCCATAAACATCTGAAAATATACATTCTATGCTTTAAAACCTGTATGTAATTGCGAATTATTTAACAAACACCGGAACACCGGTCCGCAGCCGAGCCACTGCCTTGTAAAACCTGTGAAGTCAAATGCTGTATCCTTCCGCAAAATCAAGTGAGCCATAATCCAGATCAGGGGCGGAGTGGGACCAAAAAATCTACCGGGAAATTTCGTAGACCACCGGCCCTCGTCGCCGGCAGGGCCGGATTAAGAGTTCAGAGGCCCCTGGGCACAATGTCTTGCAGGCCCCCTCTCAGGCAGGCCAAATGTATATTTTGTCCAAGTACATTTTAATATGGCATTTACAGTTTTACTGACTTAAAAGGAACTTTGTCGTACTCTGCTGGATTAAAGTTCATAAATGGATGTTCTTTCACATAGGAATTTGTAAAACTATGTTGGGTGGACCTCTGTGCCTCTATATATATATATATATATATATATACACACAATAAAATGTTGTACATTTTAAGGTCAAATGCATCAATCTGGTGCTCTTTGAGAGATCAAAATTAAGAGCTTCAACCCATGAACTGCTCATTGAACAAAGAAAAAGCATTGATTTGTACCTGGACATTAAAGAGGGCTCAAACATCTTTTTAGTTATGATATATAGAGTCTCAAGTCTACATTACATTATCACTGGTGTTTTAGGATGCCAAACAATTATTATAATAATGTAATAATGATTTATATAATTATTCCTATGATGTAAAATCCATATAGCCTATAAATGTACTGTATAAATGAAAATTAATATTTCAAAAGTATATTTTAGTCTACATTACACTACTATAGGAAAATTAAAATACTTTTGTCCTAATTTCTTCACTTGCAAGAAATAAACCCTTGAGCTTTTATTTAGGAGAAAACACCAGATAACCATGCTGATCGCGTGAGCAAAGCGCACTTTTCTTTAAATCACTCAGCACAAACAGGATGCCTATATACTTAATTACAGTCTTGTGCTGTTTTATAAAGGCACAAAGCCATATCATGGTTTCGATTTTAGTTCGTTGTCAAAATATAACGCTAGAGACCTTTATGGTATAGGCGGTACATTTTACATCTCATATGTGTTGGGAAAAGGGAGAAGAGAGAGTTCGGCAAAAGGTGGATTCGAACTCGGGTCGAGCGCTGCTGTCTAGCACTTCACGCCCTACGCCACTGTAGCTATTTCGTGAAGGGCGTCTTTTTGCTAAAAAGACAGGCACTTAGTGCAAATATGCGCTCCGTTATCGAAAATGTAGAAACCCCCCCCCCCCCATTCAGTTTTGTGTTTATTACCAAAAATAGACTGCTTAAATTCAGGATTTAAAAAATAAAGGTTTTAAATGTTAAAGTGTTGTATAGGATCCATCCGCTCTCATAGTGCAGAAACGAAACCTCGACAATTTGATACATGTTGTTTTGATATTATATCAAATGTTTATTAAATATTTATAAATGTTCATTTTAACAGCTAAACAACAAATAAGTTCTGTTTTATGCATTAAAATATTGTATAGCATAGCTGACCTCATACTTAGCAAATATTGGCTAAATTTGTGTTTATTGGTCCAGTCAACATTAGCCATCCTAAAGTTGACTGGATTTGAAAATATCCCTTCATTTAATTTTTTTTTTCAAATATATTTTTGCAGACTTAATATAATATGTCTTCTTAACTAATCCCAAGCATGAATATTGGTTCAACTTAAATATTTCTGCTCTTCCAACATTTTATTAATTGGCGTTTTTACAGTGTATGTTAACAAATAAAAAACAATTATTTCAATAATGTAGGTTATTAGTAGCCTAAATGTTGAAATTAACATTAACAAATTAACAAAGTGCAGTTTATTAATAGTACTTGTTAGCTAATGTAGTTAACTAGAATTTAATAAATGGAACATCATTGTAAAGTGTTACCGATTTGTTAGACACCGATTCAGACATCTCGTGAGTTCAGTGTTGGACAGATCAGTTGTTTTAACCATTCATTAAAGTGAATCGGTTCAAATGAGTCATTAGTTCGCGAAACGTACGTGTCATTAGTGGACGTGTGTAGCCTATGGCACAGGTTGTGTGATTATCCCGCCAGTTTATTTTTTAGCACAATTCACACTCCGCAGTAATTCAGGAGAAAAATAAAATCTCAGAATTCTCCGCGTGAAACTTTGGTCTTCCGCCCTTTTTCTATCGTATCAAATGATTTTGATTAATGCGCGAGGGAGAGATCAAGACAGCGCTCGTGTTGTTTGAAGATGTGAGAGCGGGCGCACGGCCGGGGCTCTCTTTCTTACATAGATGCGCCCTGTCAAGCGCAGCAGTCATTCTCTACATCACTCACCGATCAAATAAGGCTTTGGCGGCCGCCAAAAAAAAAAATGTAATGCAGGAAAACCCCTGGATTGGTTATATAACGTTGGATAGAATGATGGTCCTGCCATCGCGTATCAGCGCACAAGGTACACACTGTGAAGTAATCTGCAAACGTTTTTTTAGAGAAATGAAAACAGGTCGGACCACAACCATTATTTGCACTCGCAAAAATGCTCCCAAATATAGATACTCATTAAATTTCAGGAGCATATGCGACCAAAATGGTCTCAATTTCTAGTCTTGTGTAATGTTTTCTTACCGGCCTCGGGTTCGTTTTTTTAGTTTGACGCGCCGCGTGCCGGTTAGAAATGTGTCCGCGTGCGGTCCGCCTTGCTCTGATGTCATGCCGACGTATGTCAAAAAACTCTCGCGAGCGCAATGCGCACGTGTCGGATTCTGCAGTCGCGCGCAGTTGCTCTCCACCGACTGCGCTGATCAAAAGCACGATGGGAAACGACTTGCTGACGACACAGCTTAATGCTCATTGGCTGCGATTGTCAGCTGATCATTTTTTCCCTTAATTCTAAGAAGTCCATTATACTATTTACTTTTTCTATAGTACGTTATTAGTAATTAGTGCTTTATTTACCCTTTTATTTTTATTTTCTTGGTTTGAAGTCCTGTGTGTTGTAATTTTCTCTTTATTGTATTGATGCTTGTGTTAATTTTGTACATTGACATTTTTGTACAACATTATTTCATTAAATAAATTAGTCAATTTATCAATACATGCATACATAGATCTAATGTGACTGTTTTACAATAAGGCCTCATGTTAGTGTGTTTTTATCTGAGATCTTTATCTGGGTGTCTTATTCCAGGAGTGCAGTAAACAAAACCCACACATGCATGCTAATTTCTTAATTTAGAATGTGTTTTTGTTTCATATTATTTTTTAATAATAATTAGCTGTACACACCTTTCCTAATCATTAAACATGAAGGTCAAACTTACATTAAGGTGACAAACAATTGTGTAATATATTAATATATAATATATATATATGTAAAAAAGGGTAAACTATCCCTTAAGTAGGATAAACATCATTAGGTTAATCAGCTGTGCCATATCCCACTCTGAAATGTTTAACCCATAATTAGGGATAACAATGTAAATTTAGTGCAGCATCTGTGTTGCTCATCATTTCTCATTATGGGTTTGATTATAAAAGGCATCCACAAAGTTAACAATTGTAGCAATATGGAGAATGTGTTGTTAACACTATCAGACTCCCAGGGAGCTATAACATTAACAGTAAGCAAAGAAATTGCTGAGACAATAAAGAATGGTGAGTAAAAAAAAAAAGATTGGTTGCTTGATGATGGAATTTATTTTATTGATTGAAATTCCTTTTTACAGATAAAACATATGCAGCATATATAATGCAACAAGTGAGATCTGCAGCACAGAAAGGTAAGGCATTTTTTAAACCATAATAACATTTAAAATGATCATGGGGATTTTTTTTATTTTTTTATTGTGTTTTCTTTGGCAGACACTACCCACTGTTCAGAATCTCTGTCCTAGTGTCCCCCTCCACGTCCAGCATCTCTGTCCCAGTGTCCCCCTCCTGTTGCCACTCTGTCCCAGTGTCCCTCTCCACATCCAGCATCTCTGTCCCAGTGTCCCTCTCCACATCCAGCATCTCTGTCCCAGTGTCCCCCTCCACGTCCAGCATCTCTGTCCCAGTGTCCCCCTCCACGTCCAGCATCTCTGTCCCAGTGTCCCCCTCCACGTCCAGCATCTCTGTCCCAGTGTCTCCCTCCACGTCTAGCATCTCTGTCCCAGTGTCCCTCTCCACATCCAGCATCTCTGTCCCAGTGTCCCCCTCCACGTCCAGCATCTCTGTCCCAGTGTCTCCCTCCACGTCCAGCATCTCTGTCCCAGTGTCCCCCTCCACGTCCAGCATCTCTGTCCCAGTGTCCCCCTCCACGTCCAGCATCTCTGTCCCAGTGTCCCCCTCCACGTCCAGCATCTCTGTCCCAGTGTCCCCCTCCACGTCCAGCATCTCTGTCCCAGTGTCCCCCCCTCCACGTCCAGCATCTCTGTCCCAGTGTCTCCCTCCACGTCCAGCATCTCTGTCCCAGTGTCTCCCTCCACGTCCAGCATCTCTGTCCCAGTGTCCCCCTCCACGTCCAGCATCTCTGTCCCAGTGTCCCCCTCCACGTCCAGCATCTCTGTCCCAGTGTCTCCCTCCACGTCCAGCATCTCTGTCCCAGTGTCTCCCTCCACGTCCAGCATCTCTGTCCCAGTGTCTCCCTCCACGTCCAGCATCTCTGTCCCAGTGTCTCCCTCCACGTCCAGCATCTCTGTCCCAGTGTCTCCCTCCACGTCCAGCATCTCTGTCCCAGTGTCCCTCTCCACATCCAGCATCTCTGTCCCAGTGTCTCCCCCCCACGTCCAGCATCTCTGTCCCAGTGTCTCCCTCCTGTTGCCACTCTATCCCAGTGTCCCCATCCAGTGATTACTCATCCAGCATCCCTTGTCGAGTGCCCTGTTGAAACAAGGAAAATAAATCTCACACAACAATCCTCACAAACACACAATCTTCAATCCCCTTCCATGCAATCAGAATGTCAAGAAACCCAACAAGGTATGCACTGTTTCAAAATATTCAATATGTATAAATGTTCACCTCACAATTATAAACTGCTGTTTTCATAGAATTCACACACAGGACCACACTGCTGCTGCTTGACCTCACACAGATGTATCTGCATCTGTACTATAGAAATAAGATTGCCTTTTACACAAAGCTTGAGCAAGTTTTCAAAGAAAAAGGTTACAACATCAGCAATGAAAAATTGAGAAAAAAACTTGATAACCACCTAGAAAAGGGCTGAAGGCCGGTGTCAGTCAACAGGAGAGGGAAAAGTTACATGGGAGTATTACAAGGTTGGTGTGCTTTTTGTATCAAAATTACTGCAGAATCACTGGGTTTACATTTAAAATAATTTCTAAAGCGTCTCTATTTACATTGTTTCACATGTTTTCTTAAAGCAAATGGAAGACTTATTTGGGAAATGTGGAGTTGGGAGTGCACCGTCAGGCACAATATGCTCAACTCCTCTGTTCAACACTACCTCATCCCAGACTACAGTGCCAAAGTCCTCATTTGCACAGGCCACAAGCTCCCAAGAACAGCTTCTCCCAGAAGAGCAACCAGGTCCCTGCACTGCTATGTCCTCCACAGCAGACTGATCTCATGAAATGGCGTATGTATGACACGCCAATTCGTATTTCCATTTTTGGCGTGCTATCAACACGCATAATCGCTTTTCAGCGTGTTTATCAACGCCTTTGACTTAACGTTATATTACTGTATTATGTATATATAGATATATGACCTACCCCAACCCCGTCCCTAAACCTACCCGTCACTGGGGTTAATACCATTTATGAGTCTTCTCCTACCATCCTAGGAAAAGAAATATCGCTCCACAGATGTAGATATAGATTTTGCTTCGTTTCGCTCGGACATTTAACGGCGTACACATACACGCGGAATCACTCGGACATTTAATGGCGTAGACATACACGCAAAAGATTTCGGCGTGGACATACACGCGGATAGCTCAAAATGCGTATAGATAACACGCCACTTGAATTGAAAGTGGCGTGTATGTTTACGCAAAGTCATGATGTCATGTTGTCCACAGAAATACACAGAAGGAGACAAACAAGATCCACATTCTGTGACGTTTTTGAAGCGCATTCAGAGA
This sequence comes from Rhinichthys klamathensis goyatoka, assembly GCF_029890125.1. Taxonomy (NCBI): domain Eukaryota; kingdom Metazoa; phylum Chordata; class Actinopteri; order Cypriniformes; family Leuciscidae; genus Rhinichthys; species Rhinichthys klamathensis. The sequence continues at coordinate 3,111,182 of NW_026606608.1, read as the reverse complement.
GGAGAACAGCTGCTCTAGAGTCACTAGTGCGGCCTGACTTAGAGCGCCGCAGAAGGCTTAAAGAGAGGCGGAGAAGGGTGTTTGAAAAGAAATCTCTTACCTGCCTTGGAGAAATAATTGAACAACTCAAAAAAATCAGTAAATCCCAAGAAATGATAATCGATCTATTAAAAAAATAAAGTTTAACTTTAAAGTCCATTCCCATTTGAATCACATCATTTTAATTGCTCATCACATCATTATTATAGAGATAACAACACAAAACATGGTCAATTTTGTTTCTTGGCAAAAAAAAAAAAAAAACTTAAAAGCCAAAACAAATCGAGCCAAAAATAAAAAATGCTATTACTCACTAACTTAGTTTGTGGGGAACCGGAATAACCCGGATGTGGAAAGTGCAGAGGTGAATTTGTGTGAGTGTTTGGAAAACCAGCCGCGAATCCAGCCACGCCGTAGCCTTTAGCAATGGTGAAGCTCAGTTGGATGGTAATCCAGATGGTCCTTAACACAGCTCGCTTGGGGTTCTTTTACACACTCCGCGCTGAAGCCATCGTTATGGAGAGCGTTTTTCTCTCTCCCGCATCCGCTCCAGCAGAGGCACAGCGTTTTACCCGCTGCCGATTTCGTCACCGCCTCCCAGGTAAGTGAAAACAACACCTTACTTTTTATTCAGTTTTCCACCGTCCAACTACCAACAGCTCGTTCAGTTCACGTGGTTACTTTCAGTTTGGCGTTCGACTGTTATTGAGGCTTTCCGGTTCTCATCTCGATAAATCGAGATCTCTTAACAACAAACTTCACGTCTTTTTAAACACTTTCTCTGTTTCCCCCTCTTCAGTGTAAATTCCTCCTTTTATGTGATAACCTCATTTCCTTTTCCCCCACTTAGAAACGGAAGTGGGCGGGGATAAACTTGATTTAATTTGTTTTTGTAATGTTTCAGCTCCGCCACACTCCCTAGACGGGGACAGTGGTTAACTGGCAGAATACTGTCAATCATTTGATATTAAGTGCTTAATATCATTCTGTACAATCTCATCCACCAGCTCAAATGTTCACAGGCGGCCACAAATTGCATCTCTATGATGTGATGCATTATTGTGAATGTGGGCTTCTGGTGGGTATGGGTCATCCTCCATAACATCTGCCTGCAGATCCTCCTCAATGTGGTCATTGGATTTCAGGCAGATGTTATGAAGAATGCAACAGGCTGTGACTGGGGAAGAAATGTTCTTCACTTTTTTCATATGCAGATGTCACCGGGCGACGAACCAAAAGGAACTATTATTCCCGGAAATGTTTCCTAGTGGGAGCGGATTTAGTGAGACACCAAGCCGGTTCCGGGGTTTTCCCCATGTATTGCGTCCGGGCGTAACTTCTAAATGACGAGACAAGCGTCAGCTGTGCGGGAGGAGGAAAGCGGACAGCGATTGGGACACGTATCCATTACAGGGATTATAAAAAGGCCAATCTGGCGTGAAGGAAGTGTAACAGAGCGGGAGAGAGTAACAGAGCGGGAAGGCAGTCCTTAATGTTCGGCATTCCGGGAAATTGGAATAATGGATTCATAACGTGAGAGTGACAAGGATTAAAGAGTGGCTGAGCATCCACACGGCCCAAGCAGCAGTTAAGTGTCTCTCAGATATTCTTTTGTGAAGTCCCTGTATCTTCAATCTTCGTTTGGGTGTATCAACCAGTGGACAGTGGCTCTAAATTAGTCAAGATATTGACTGTAATGGCTGTGCAGTTGTAATCCTCACTGTGCTGTGTATTAGATCCATCAATGGGAGAGGACGCCGGCCGGGGCCGCGAGTGGAAGCCTTATTCACTGTGAGTTGATGTGAACTGCAGTGCTTAGTGTGAAGTGAACACGTGTGATTCTTTGAAGTGACTTACTGCATGCACAAGTATGGGTGTATAGTTCTGCTTCCACCCGTTAGCCCCAGTGGGCAGGTTTGTGAGGTTTGAGCTGGAGAAACCCATCTAACCATTGTTGATACAGCGTGTGTTGTGTAGGAACTATTGTGAAGATCTCTTACCAACGCCTGTTCCATTATCCGCTAACTGCTCCACTGTCTGCTCTGAAGTTAAGCGGTTGTATGAGCGTTTCTTACCACAGTTTGTTGCTGTCTGCTTTGAAGAGGAGCCGTTGGGTGAAGATCTCTTAATAACATCTGTCCCATCGTCCACTGACTGCTCCACTGCCTGCTCTGAAGTTGAGCTGCTGTGTGAAAGTGTCTTACCATAGTCTCCACTGCCTGCTCTGAAGTTAAGCTGCTGTGTGAGAGTGTCTTACCACAGTCTCCATTGCCTGCTTTGAAGTTAAGCTGTTGTGTGAAAGTGTCTAACCACAGTCTCTACTGCCTGCTCTGAAGTTAAGCTGCTGTATAAACGTTCTTACCCCAGTCTGTTGCTGTCTGTTCTGAAGAGTCGCTGGGCGAAGATCTCTTACCAACGTCTGTTCCATTATCCGCTAACTGCTCCACTGTCTGCTCTGAAGTTAAGCGGTTGTATGAGCGTTTCTTACCACAGTTTGTTGCTGTCTGCTTTGAAGAGGAGCCGCTGGGTGAAGATCTCTTAATAACATCTGTCCCATCGTCCGCTGACTGCTCCACTGCCTGCTCTGAAGTTAAGCTGCTGTGTGAAAGCGTCTTACCACAGTCTCCACTGCTTGCTTTGAAGTTAAGCTGCTGTGTGAAAGTGTCTTACCATAGTCTCCACTGCCTGCTCTGAAGTTAAGCTGTTGTGTGAAAGTGTCCTACCACAGTCTCCAATGCCTGCTCTGAAGTTAAGCTGCTATGTGAAAGTGTCTTACCACAGTCTCCATTGCCTGCTCTGAAGTTAAGCGGTTGTATGAACGTTTCTTACCACAGTTTGTGGCCGTCTGCTTTGAAGAGGAGCCGCTGGGTGAAGACCTCTTACTAACACCTGTCCCATCGTCCGCTGACTGCTCCACTGCCTGCTCTGAAGTTAAGCTGCTGTGTGAAAGTGTCTTATCACAGTCTCCACTGCCTGCTCTGGAGTTAAGCTGCTGTATAAACGTTCTTACCACAGTCTGTTGCTGTCTGTTCTGAAGAGTCGCTGGGTGAAGATCTCTTACCAACGTCTGTTCCGTTATCTGTTGTCTGCTGCTGTCTGCTCCGAAGAGAAGCCGCTGTACGAAAGTCGCTTGCCACAGCCTGTTGCATTGTCTGCCGTGCTCATTCGGAGAAGGACCGTTGTGAACTCTGTTGTGGCTACTTACCAGTATTGACCGCAGAAGAACGATCGAGTCGACGTCCCGGCTCCGTTACCCGTTGGGTTGCGACTGTTGCACCAAGTCCTCCCCACCTTTGCTGGATAGAGGAAAGCATAGCTGGAATTCTTCCACCAAGTGTTTTAGTACATAGGATTTTAATTCAATAAAATTGAACTTTTGTTACTTACCCTGTTGTCCGTCTGTGGTGTCTCTGGATAAACTCCTCGAGGTGGTACGTTAACAAGGGGCCCGTTCCGGCCCGGTGACACAGACATCTGAGTCTCCTGAATTTTGATTTTAAAATTCCAATTCAGTTTCCTATTGAACAATCTCTGCCTGACAGTCAAGTGGCCATTGTCTCTGTATGGCTTCATTAGCTGAAGCAAAAGAGGGTATGCAGAATCTCCAATTATATGCATGCCCTCGGGAACCAGGGAATGTGGATCTTCCTCAAGAAGTCGGCCTACCTCTGACAAACGAAATGCCGTTGAATCATGCCAGCTACCAGGGTGACCCACACTGACATGACAGAACCGCCGCTGACTGTCATAGAATCCTGTAAGTATAACAGAATAGAACTGTTCCTGTTGATGTAGGCCACAGGATTCTCACATTGGGGTTTTACCATTGGAATGTGGCATCCATCAACTGCACAGACAGTTTTAGGAAACCCAGCTGTTTCGAATTCTAACTGGGATATATGCAGGGCTTGTCCTCTGGGCCAGGAGATGTAATGTGACAAATGCGTTATTACAAGAGAACAGAAATCATGCAGGTGTGTTGAAACTGTAGATTTGGTTATGTTAAATCTGTCTGCCACTCCTCTATAGGACTCTTGGTTGGAAAGAGTCCATAGAGAGGCAAGTATACTGTTTGTCAGCGGCACTTTAGTCTGCTGTGTATTCATGTAGAAATGACCTAGTGTATTTATAAGATCCTGCATTAGGAAGAGAAAAAAGTTATCATATAATTAAAAACATGGACAGATGTACACATCTCACATATGACAGTTTTCTTTGTTATGGTCAATTTGATGTATTTTATTTTCATAGCATGATATTCTATCCCCCTATGTTATATAGTCCTGGGGGGCGGGGGGGTTTCATTATCATCAAATTTGATTTTGATTTTGAATTTTTTTTTACACTGTACAGCATATTTCTAACAGGATGCTTGCTTCGCACAACATGTAGGCCTACATACCTCCACATGCCCTCTAGAAAGTCTGAAATGACTTTGAAACTCAGAAGGACTGTACAAATGGACCACATTCTCAACAAAGTCAGGAATTTTAGGGACATTCCTAGGAGAGAGAAAACATTTCTTATGACCTCTCTCTCTCTCTCTCTCTCTCTCTCTCTCTCTCTCTCTCTCTCTCTCTCTCTCTCTCTCTCTCTCTCTCTCTCAAAAGCAATTTGCTTTGGCTTCATTTACGTTTTAATGAAATCCTTTAAACCTTTTTTTTAATTTGGTGCTGAATTATCTGCAGTCTGGGCTGTTTATTTTTTACACGACATAAGTTTCATTAGATGCAAGTTGCAACATACCACTCTAGACCACCAGATAGATTTATATCCCTACCATTTACTGAATAAGCCATTTTAAGTAATGCGCACTGTTCACCTTCGGTGATTCTCCTCATCATAACCATCTTTGTGTAAAAACAATGGTATATCAATTGCATCCACTTCGTCTGCGATAAAAAACGAACGCAATCTCTTCCATTGCTGACGTTTGCAGTCCACAACACAGCGAGATTCAGGAAGTGTCCGGCTTGCCTGCACTTTTTCCACTCCTCCCCTCACTGCAGCCGCCTACTCTCGCATACATTTCAGGCGAGGCAAGGCGCATCTCAAACAAGCCTGTTGTCAGTAAGTAACTGCGACGTCGTGGCAACGTCATCAACAGTCGCGTATTGGTAACCAGTTGGTCATTCTAGGTTTTAATAAATGAGCGGACATGCAGGGGTCTAATTTAACTTGTCCTCATTTGCCCAAAACTATTTTTGAGACTCTTTCAACGACATATAAAAGATACAGACTCAGAATTTGGTTTATTCGGTTTATTTACTAGAACAGCACGAACAAAGCAAAAACAGTATACAAAGGTTTTCCCCAGAAGCTCGAACATCGAAACTACTCCACGTCTTCATTTGGGTGGTCCTAATAACAAAAGCAAGAAAAAAGGAAAGAAAAAGGAACAGGTGAGTGTCTTCTCATTTAACAACACAAAGATTAGCTAGAAAATGATCTGCATAAGTAGACAGTTTTGTTACAGAGGCAAGTCAGATCACATGTGCTTTTAAAAAGTTCATTTTGTTGTTCGTGTGTAATTAATAATTAATGTAGATGTAGAATATAAAATAATTTGATGTAGAAAGTAAGGAAATTGTTGCTGTTATATTTATATAATCACAAGAATATTGACTGGTGTTCGTGCACGTTTCGCTATACTTTCGCCTTGCTCCGAGGCAACTTGACGCGCTCGCAGTTATTCTTTGAAAACGACAGTCCTCAGTCTAAAGCACCAGGAATCAACGATGAGAAGGAAGGTACACAGGTGAATGTTTATTTTAGTAGGCCTGCACTTCAACAAAACCACAAAAGAATTGTGCCCAGATAGCACAGGTCTATTTGATGTGATGTTTACATCTGGAAGACGTATTTTTAAGAGTGTTTGCTCATCTGCAATACGTCTATAGGACGTTTCCTGTCAGATGTCAAATAGACGTTTAGAAGATGTCTTTAAGATGTAATGATTTAGAATGCATGTTAAACTGACATCTTCTAAACGTCTATTTGGTATCTGACAGGAAACGTCCTATAGACGTATTGCAGATGAGCAAACAATCTTAAAAATACGTCTTCCAGATGTAAACATCACATCAAATAGACTTGTGCTATCTGGGTGAAAAGCAGTAAACCATGAGATTATTACATTATAACAAAAAGGAATTTGAGAATAGCCTTTACAACTAAATTAACGATAACTTACACAGGCTATTTTCTAATTTCACTAAACATTTTCATTTATTTTCGTGAACATTTTTTATAAAACATGGACCATTTTTATTAAAAGGGCTTATGTCTGCTACTGTAGGCTCATTTTGTAAATTTAAGCAACTACTAGACGCACAAACTGTGCCGGGAGACGTGCTCGGCCAGGTTCGGCTCAAAGTCATGCATCTTCGGATGCGGATCCACGTGCGCACCCAACGCCCACACCGCGATGACCTTTTTGCCGACCGCACCTTCGCGCCCATGCGGACGCGGCGAGTATAAAATCAAGCGTTAGGGCCTTAAAATCTTCCGTTTTTTTCTGTTTCTGCTTTGCTTTCAACTAGAACATTGTAGTGATCTCTTGTCTCTGCTGTTCATACCTGAACATACACTACCGTTCAAAAGTTTGGGGTCGGTACGATTTTAAATACTTTTAAAATAATTCTCTTCTGCTAACCATGGCTGCGCTTATTTGATTAAAAATACAACAAAAATCAGTTATAGTATTAAATATTATTCCAGTGTAAATCAGCTGTTTTCTGTGTGAATATATAGTAAAGTGTAATTTATTCCTGTGATCAAAGCTGAATTTTCAGCATCACCAGTGTCAGTGTCTTCAGTGTCAAATGATCCTTCACAAATCAGTATAATATGAGGATTTGATGCTCAAGAAACATTTATTATTATTATCAATGTTGAAACAGTTGTTGGTCTGTCAGTTGTACAGTTTTTTTTTTTTTTTTTTAGGATTCTTTGATGAAGTTCAAAAGAACAGCATTTGTTTGAAATAGAATCTTTTGTAACATTATAAATGTCTTTACTGTCCTTGATAAATAAAAGTATTGATTTCTTTCCTCCAAAAAATAAAAATAAAATTCTCACTGACCCCAAACTTTTGAACGGTAGTGTATGCGCCGGGGCATGTTTAAGAGTCTCTGCAATTAAACTCTATGTCCTTCTCCCCAAGACCAGCTTTACATTTCATGGCAGCATCTGGAATTAAACAGAACAACCATTACAGTAAGTAGCATATTGTACGTTGTTCATGCTTGCTTTATTTGTGTGTTTATTCATACGTTCAATTGTAGATGTATACTTGAAATAATTAATCATATTAATTGTATTTATTTGTCATACTATACAAATCTCACTAATTAAATTATCTTTACAGAAAGTAGGCTATTCAAATGTCTTAATGTGCAAAAAGTCGTAGTTTCACAGACTCAAGCGCGTATTTTCCCCCTTTTTTGTCAGAAAAGAAAATGAATAAAAAATAAATAAATAAAAAGGTTTACCCATATAAACTTGTTTTTAATTATTCAGTTTGGGTAAAAGTATAGTGTATATATATATATATATATATATATATATATATATATATATATATATATATATATATATATATATATATATATAAAACTAAAGTAAACCAGCTATAAAATATGATAGGCTATAGAAAGTTTATTTTAGTTTATTATGTTATACACAGACAGGTAAATAGTCTTGTAAACATATCGAAGTATGACTGAAACATGAACAGATTTTGTTCTTGCATATTTTAAGATATGCCAGTGCAAGTTGCTTTCAGTTCAAAACCTCAAACATTTCAGCTCAAACATGCATTTCAGTCTGAGACTAGCAAAGTCTATTTTAGTCTTAAGCCTTGTCTGTGAATGTATTATTTCGGTGTCAAATTTGTTATTTATACCACATTTATCTCTGTTGTTCATAAACTGAACATTGACTCGCGTGTGATAACCTTGCACACTGATGTTTTTATCAGAGGCAGCTTCTTCCGCTTCCCATGCAGACTGTAGTGGCTCCACACATTGTTGGTTGCCACTGCCCGCATGACCCTCCTTACACAATCTCCTGGATTGGTCCCACCAATAAGGCTGAGATGGTGTGTCTGGAAGAGAATTGTTTTTGGCATGCAGGTAACCAAAAGTAATAGTGTACTCATTATGCCGTAAAATGTTATACCGGTTTCGTTATATGAAACCTATTTAGCCATTTGCTAAACTAAATTTTTAAAGAGGTAAATGTAAAATTTACTTCTAAATTACCTAATCCAATAAGTTATATTCGGCATTGATATAAAATCGGCAAAGAGAAGGTAAATGGGGTCGCACATTTTAACATTGTATTTTTGTCTTCTGAATTAAGTTGGCACCCACCACTTTCTTTCTGAATTCAGGGTCTTTAAGGTGGTTCTCAATGTCCTCCAGTTCCTCCTTGCACTGAGCAGTCGGTAGGTCCAAGATATCGTCCTCCCTTTGACGACCCTGGTTCCTCCGTCTGCCAGACTGTCTACTTTCTGCAGCAGCACCTGCAGTGTTTCTGCAATTAAGGTGAGCTTTTATTTATTTATATTTCAAGGATTGAAACTTTTACTTGTAAAATATTAACAGATTAATTCACCCCCAAATAATTTTAATTTAACTAAGGGTAAATGCAGTTGTATAATCATTTTTGATTACATTTAAATACATGTGGTCTTGTTGTATCTCTTACCTTTTAGATCTTTTGCCATGGGAACCTCTCTGGAAGCCTTTGTCAATGATTGTCTTCCCACTGAAAAAGGTAATTGTTGTGTTCTCTTATTACGTTACTAATTGATATTTCACACTAGATGGAGATATTGTTCTAGACATGAAAGTAGGGTGTGCTCATTTATTTTTATGTGATTTCACAACAGTAACATCACAATTTTCTATTATACAAGTAGGCAGGCTTTCAATAGCAGGTACTTGAACGAGCTGAAAACAATGCCTCTGATCTGTGTGTAACAAGTTATATGTGCATTGAACCTGCTTGTCTCATATGTTTAAATATCTTGTAATACATAGACCAATCTGTTGTTTGCTCAAAACTGATTCTTTACAAATTTTTCTATAAATGTATTTACCATTTGTATGTGTAGCTGCCACTGAGGACGATCTGGGAGGCTCTTCAACATCTGCAAGCAAGATGAATGCACAGTTGTTAAGCTTAAGTTAAAGGTCCCATATTAAGTTACATTGATGAATCAAATTCTACCTTCAGGTAAATCATGCGATGGGGGAACTGAAGTGTCACATGTGGGATGGTGGGAAGATTCTGTGAAGACTTCAGATATTTATTTTTTAGGGTAGATTACTAGTATTTGCACACAGTTAGGGGTGTGCAATTTGTGTTGTCTAATTGTTGTTTTAACCATATGTGAGTTTGGTTGTATTTCAAAAAGCTGAACTTACCCAAAGAATAAATTTGCGTTCTCATGCCGGCAAAACATTTAGATGCATTTCATTAATTTTTAGCACTTTTATAAATTCATTTGATTTCCATTGTTTCTACAGTTGCAAACTAACCGCACAGAATATGAAAAGCTTTGGGAGGTACTAGTACAAAAAAACAACAACTCTAAAATACTGTCTAATTAACAAACAAATTTTAGAAAATTAGAAATGTCAATCGCACAACCCTAACGTATATTTCCTTTTAATATCGTACTTTATTTGGTGTGGTATTTGTACAAAGGAAAAAGTGAAAATCACTTTGTTGCAGGTTGGGTGGAATTGGAAGTTTAGCTGCTTCTGCTGTTAAAACATACAAAAAAAAAAAAATTCAGTAGATAAAATTTTACATCGGCAATTTTTTTGCAGTGTCTGCATAAGGCAAGTCAATATTCAGATCATATATTACTTCAAAGCACATGTTTCCAGTCCAAACATTATCAATATTAATTGCTATTAGGATTGTATTGAGTAATTTATAGGTTGTTGTTGATTATGGCTTAATGAAACTAATTATTTTCATTTAGATCTCCATAATTCTTATGTTAGGGTTAGAAAAATAAAAAAATATATACCTTTGTCTGCCCTTTCAGTTGTTTTCTTGAGGTGAGGAAAGGGTTCATCTAAATGGTATTCAAAATGTGAATTACAATAATGTTGGAGCTGAATTTAGTAACTAATTTGGAAATTAAAGATGTACCTTGACGCTTTCTCTTTGTGGTAGGTGTCCAGTGATCTCTTCCCCACTCATCTTTAAAAAAAGAATACTTGACTTACTTATTGAAATTAATGTGAAATTAATGTGTTCTGGGCTTGTCATGTTCTCATACCATCGCTGCTGTCTTCAAATCTGCTGGTTTTTTTTTTTGTTGGCCTCTTAAAGCAGTTATCATCACTTTCGACAGAGGAATTGTTTTCAGCATTTTTACTTTGTTTTACTGCCTTCTCAAAATCACCTAGGAATGAAATGTTAATGGAATTAGGAAATCAAAATGTCATAATATATTCAGTTATAATCTAAAAACATCCAGCCATATATTGAACTTTACCAGTTCTGGAAAAAACACGTATTTTTCGTGTGATCCAGTTTTCCTCATCAGGAAGTTGTCCTTTTTTTTGCCCGTTTTGTCTGATTGGTTGGGGGCCAATAACTATATTGTTGCTGAAATTTGTACAGAAAGTCAAAAGCTAGCGTTTACCTTATTGGGTAAATTGAAACTTGCGAGATTATATTATTGATGTGGGCTGGACTTGTGAAAGGTTATACCCCATCTTCTTTATAGGTCCAACACTCTGCTACAATTCCAACAGATGATTCGTCTGTAAATTCTACAACACACTCACAGTACATGCTAAGGAAAACAAAAGCAATGTTAATTTATTGAATATGTAATTATTTCACATTTCTCCTAGCTTATTTATGTACATTTAGAATATATAAAATATCTCACATTAAACAGTCACAAATTCACTGTTGATGCAAGAGGGCCATGAATGTTTCAGTGTCTCCATGATTGATTCTGATTGCTCTCTTTTCCACTTGTTTTTTGGGGATCCATCTCATTGATGTTTGTTTTTTGTCGTACTTGTAGACTCCCACAAGAAAAGTGGCATGGCTCGATGAACAGTGGTACAGGATTATGATAAACCCTGCAAAGGACATTTCCATCCTTCTCCATTGCATCAGTAATCTCACAGCCATTCTCATGCAGCAAGAATGCTTTGTCCCTGGCACTAGCTCTTTCTCGCTCTTTGGGTTTTTTAAGAGGAGATGACTGCCTTTCCTCTATTCTCTTGGCGATCTGACTCAAAGGGTGTTTTCCACTTCGTACCATCCTTTTCATTGTATACAGGTATGATTCGAATTTGAATGCACTGCAGTTGTCAAGCCCATGAAACTGCAAAGCATCATCAGTGATGTGGGGCATAGAGTGGACGTTGTACACTATACACTCCTGACCATAGAGCTCTCGTCCTCTACAGACAAAGAAGTGCAGCAGGTTTGCAAGTGTTGGTGACACTAACAAGGACATGGCAACGCTGAAAGTCAGAAGATGTTGATACATGTCGTCGCCAAGGATTCCTTTCAGCACCAGCTTGCCTGTGTAAAGCATGAATTGGCGAAATTCCGTAGCCTTCCATCAAGACTTCGAGGCGTGCGACTGAAGATGGAGGGAATTTCACTTCTGAGTTGAAGAAGCCTAGTTGTTACTACTTGCTTTTGAGTGTTTGAGAGCCTTACTCCTCTTGGTCCACTTGTCCAACTGTGCAGCAGCTTTTTCATCACCCCCAGGCATGACTGATGCATATAATCAATGGGGAAGCTTTTATCATGTCATTGGAAAGCTGGACCAGTGGTGTGCTGTCTTTGTGATGCTGGGGCTGAACCTGCCTTCTGAATGAGGCATCTGTTCTCAGAGTGAGGTTTTCAGTGTCCTGAAAGGTGACTCTGTCGAACCATTCACCCTTTTGGTCACATTTATCGCAGCCATAATATCCAGAGCACAGCTTTGTGCCACGGACTAAAGCTTTAGCTGGAGCATCGCAGACAATGCAGAGAACATTTATGTTGTGTATTTTACCTTTGCATTGAATGCCACTAGACAGGAGGTCTTTGAGGTCTGCTACTACATCATCTAAAAAATGCAGATTATTTGGCTTTTTGTTTCCACATGCTAATGTTGTAGGGAAAACAACAATGGGATTGAGGTGGTTCGCACAGATGACTTTCGCTGAACTCTTAAATAATGGTAGGCCATCAACATTGAAAGACAAATTAATGGTGTCATTGTCTTGCAGCTCTTCAACAGGGTACTTCTCCAGGTAGTCCAGTAACTTTTGCTGTAGAGGATAATGCAAATATTCCATTCCAGATTTTTGGATGGTTGCTACATGCCTAGGTGTTTTCAGCAGAGTACGGGCAGTAGAGGGAAGATCTGTGTGGCCATGTTGCTGAAGGACCTTTAACAAATGGTCAACAGTATTGTTCTTCACTTGAAACTGGGATGCCCAGATTGCCAGATCTGTTGCAAGTGAAAATTTGTCTTCCTGGTCAGTTGTGTCATTTTCCTCAAGGTCCATGTTCTCCACAGAGTCATCCACCCAGTCGCTTTCTTCCCATGTGAATGATGCTCCAGTGGACAGGTGGTCCTCCACAGAACTTGAGGCATCATCAGAGTCAGTCTGACACTCTGAGACTTGTTCTCTGACTTCTGTGGTACTTTTTTCTATTTTTTAAAAAATACGTTTGGCTGCTCTCCAAGATCTCAAATATTCCCTTGATCTTTCCCTCTTTTCTTCACTCATTGTGTATTATGTCTAAAATGATAAGATAATACTTCAATGTATTTCCAAAAGCTGAATTTGTTTAACTTACTTCAGTCAGTTGGTTTAATTAAAAGCTGTGAAAAAATCAGACTGAAGAGGCTGGGGGAAAAAAGGACTATTAGTTATTTTTCGCTGTGTTTTGGTATTGGAAAATATTCCTAAAGTAGTTTGTGTCGACATTATCACCATTCACCTTCATTGATTCATTTCAGGTTGTCATTAAGTAATGACATTTTTTTTTTATTACAATTGATCAATCCCGATTTTAAAAAAAATTGTCATGACAGGATTCGACCAGGTCTTGCTAGTGTTTCTTTAATGCATCTGTTGGAGTTTTTATTTTTTTATCTCGAAATCTGTGACTGTGAAGTAGTGTTGTTTTTGGCGGCCTGTTTTAATTTGAGTTTTAGTCTAGTCTTTGTGTCAAGCCGTCATTTTAGTTTTTATTAGTTTTAGTCACGTTCATACTCGTTTTAGTCTAGTCTAGTTTTAGTCGACGAAAACTGATGACATTTTAGTCTAGTTTTAGTCGACGAAAGACATAGTCTAGTTTTAGTCGACGAAAGACATAGTCTAGTTTTAGTCAATGAAAATTGTATTTTAGTCTCATTTTAGTAATGCAATTCTATTTAACCCAGTCAATATAGTATAAGTACCTAGTAGTATAGACGAAACCAAACTTTTCTTTTAGCCAAACCCATTTCAAACAATCTTATCTTCTTATAGTTATCTTATTATATTATTGTTACCTTATAGACTCAAGAATGCATCCATTCCAGACACGGAAGACGCTCTGATTTGAATTTACAATATATTTTACCAACCAAACATGTTAGAAGTAGCCTACACACTCCAAATGTCCAAAGACGAATCCCTTTCTCTGTGTCAGACTTAACTTTGTTTGTTGTCGTTTATGCTAACGCCTGTTTCACATACCCCGTTTGCAGTGCGTATGTGGTGCGTATTTTTTCCCGCACCCATGTAGAGCCTATGGTTAGAGCGCTCACACCGCACGCGGATGCGGTCCGGCAAGGACACAGTACCTCAACAACGCGACATAATGGATGTAGGCTAAAAATATTGATTTGAAATAAAAAATAGAGAATAAATGTTGTGATTGTGGTACAGCCGTAGATCAGTTGCGCACGGCAAACGCAGCACATGTGAAAGCACAATAGCTCGTGCTGCTCCTGCATACACACCGCAACACGCACCGCATAAGCACTACACACGGAGTATGTGTGAAACAGCCATAACTCACGCAGCTGCATCTTCTAAATAATGCCGCGAGTGGGGCTTGAGGAAGTGATGTCGCCTGCGTCTGCGCAGTGCGATCTCATGCAGCCCCTGAAGTGACACCATAGACAGTAAAGAGTGACACACGAAACAGAAATGCTGCATAATAATAATGCAAGTAAACGAGACGAAATAACGTTAAATAACATTTCGTCTCGTTTTGGTCAACGAAAATGAAGAGACATTTTAGCATAGTTTTTATTTTGTAAACCACATTTAATCTCGTTTTTATTCGTCAACAATATTGCATTATACATTTAATTATAGTCATCGTCACATGACAAGCAGTTACGTTGCTTCTCGTCTCGTTTTCGTCACGTGATAAAGGTTCGTTGACGACAATATTTAGTCATAATTTTCGTTGACGAAAGCAACACTACTGTGAAGATTTGTGCATTATAGTTTGGTGTTTTATCCACCATTAAAGTACTGAAGATGATCTCGGGAACGTTCAACCAGTCTATTGACACGGTTTACTTCGTTATTTGACGTTAATAGTTTAATGTGTTACAATGCTGCGACAGAATACATTCGGTTTTCATTAATCATCATTGACAAATCAAAAATGCAGGAGTTTATAAGAATATGACTTACCTTGAAATAAAAGATGCCAAGAAAAAAAAACTTGAGAGAATGATGTAAAATCTAATAAATGGAAAAAAAGATCATCCACTGTGACACAATTTAGGATTGGGTTGGTTTAGGTAAATATTGGTATCATGAATCGAAATGAGATTAGAGACTTCAAGAGCTTGTGAATCAAATGAAATCTATATCAGTCCCAGGGCCAACATCTGACTTATAACTTTTAAATACTAAGAAGGTATCTGACAGGCATTCAAAACGTATGCTTGCAAAGCCAAAGTTGCTCTGTGCTAGGGCTCTTAAAAGAGCCTTTGGGGTGTAGTTCGCTGCTGTTGACACATAAGGAAAGGGGAGAGAAAGTAGAAACATGTCTAAATATGAGTGAGATACAGTATATCTGTACGAATTATGATTTTGATTATTAATGATTTTTGACTAATCAGGATGACTAGATTTATCACTTACAATAATCAGACTGCAATATATACTGAAAAAAGAGAAGAAAATAATCATTTTCATGGTATAAATTCCAAAAGTTAATATAGGCTCTTGATTTATTAATATATCAATTGCCTAAAAAAAAGCATGAGAAGAATGCAGTAATGCATCTAATGAGACTTTACAACCTTTTTTATTATTATTATTTGAGTTTAATTATTATTAATAAAAGTAGTAGTAATACTAATTATAATAATAATAATAATTATTATTATTATTAAAGGAGAACTCCGGCGCAAAATGAACCTTTGGTCTAATTACACATTGTTACCTAGTCAACCATTCTCTGAGATTTGTTTTCATGATTATCGAATGTAAAGAGTTTTATCTCTAAAAACTGTTTAGCCTATAACGCTAGTATATAGGGCATAGAGTAATGGCAAATAAAAATCGCTAGTTAATACCACTAACAAGGCTCAAAATAGCCCCACACTAGCACGGTAGCGTAATGAGGGTCCCAACATGCAAACCGAAGCATTGAGAACTTTGTCAGTGTCCAGACAGTTTAATAAGAAGATACTTTATAAAGACAGTCCAGTTCGAGTATACAGGCAGGAGCCATCTTTGAAAAACAGTCTCGACCAGTAGAACTACGAACGCCAATCCAAGTGAGCTGAACTGTGTCTTGGAATCTCATATGGTCCGTTGTTTCCGGAAGAAAGCACTGAGCCCATAAGAGAAGCACTGAGCGCAACACAGAAAATAAATAAATAAAAATCATTTAAAAAAGAGAGACTTAGATCGGCACTTGGATCGGCGTTCGTAGTTTGACTTGTCGAGACTGTTTTTCAAAGATGCAACATGACATCATGACTTTGCGTAAACATACACGCCACTTTCAAGTCAAGTGGCGTGTTATCTATACGCATTTTGAGCAATCCGCGTGTATGTCCACGCCGAAATCTTTTGCGTGTATGTCTACGCCATTAAACGCCCGAGTGATTCCGCGTGTATGTGTACGCCGTTAAATGTCCGAGCGAAACGAAGCAAAATCTATATCTACATCTGTGGAGCGATATATCTTTTCCTAGGATGGTAGGAGAAGACTCATAAATGGTATTAACCCCAGTGACGGGTAGGTTTAGGGACGGGGTTGGGGTAGGTCATATATTTATATATACATAATACAGTAATATAACGTTAAGTCAACGGCGTTGATAAACACGCTGAAAAGCAATTATGCGTGTTGATAGCACGCCAAAAATGGAAATACGAATTGGCGTGTCATACATACGCCATTTCATGAGATCAGTCTGAAAGATGGCTCCTGCCTGTATACGCGAAGTGGACTGTCTTAGGAAAGTATCTTCTTATTAAACTGTCTGGACTCTGACAAAGTTCTCAATGCTTCGGTTTGCATGTAGGGCAGGGTCGGATTAAGAGTAGGGGTGCGCCAAAATATCGATATTTACTCCCGCGATCGATTCTCGATGCGCTCTTGCCAAGTATTGATCTTAAAAGCCGTTATAAAACGCTCTATTCATTATCCGAGTTGACTGGATTTGACTAGCTTTCATGAGGCACACACGCAAAGTCTCTCGCTCTCTCCCGTGCTATGTATGTAATGCGCGCAGGCTGTTCTGTCTCGCATGCGCGCTCTAGATTCCGGGAGATTTGAACTAATTTGCGGGCATCAGGGAGACGCTATCATTATGCGGGAGACTCCCTGAACTTCCGTGAGACTTGGGATGTCTGGCTTTGCAAAAGTCCGCAAAACGGGAAACACGACCACATGTACAGACACCTCACGCGGCATCACCCGGAGCTCTGTGAGAAAGCCGTGGTTGGTGCTGGCTCGAAGCCGACACACCCCGGCGTAAACATTTTTATTACTACTGATTGCAGCAATGTTACACTAAAATAGTGTCTGTGACTGTTTTGTTGCAACTGATAAGACACAAGTTGTTTTTGTTATTGTGTTTCATCCCAAAAAATAAATGGAGATTAATTTTCCTAATTTAAAAAAAAAAAGAATTTTTTAAAACATGATATATTGTGAGTTATTACTGATAATATGTCGATTATCGCAGTATCGCCATATCGTGTTATTATCGGTATCGTGAACAATGTATCGCATATCGTATCGTATCGTGAAGTACCCAGCGATTCCCAGCCCTAATTAAGAGTTCAGAGGCCCCTGGGCACAATGTTTTGTAGCCCCCCCCCTTAGGCAGGCCAAATGTATATTTTGTCCAAGGACATTTTAATATGGCATTTACAGTTTTACTGACTTAAAAGGAACTTTGTTGTACTATGCTAGAGTAAAGTTCATAAATGGTCGTTCTTTCCCATAGGAATTTGTAAAAATATGTTGGGTGGACCTCTGTGCCTCTAGGGGGGTTCGGGGGCATGCTCCCCTGCAAGAACATTTTGTACATTTTAAGGTTAAATGCATCAATCTGGTGCCCTTTGAGAGATCAAAATTAAGAGCTTTAACCCATGAACTGCTCGTTGAACAAAGAAAAAGCATTGATTAGTACCAGGACAATAAAGAGGGCTCAAACATCTTTTTAGTTATGAGAGTCTCAGTCTACATTACATTATCAATGGTGTTTTAGGATGCCAAACAATTATTATAATAATGTAATAATGATTTATATAATTATTCCTATGACGTAAAATCCATATAGCCTATAAATGTACTATATAAATGAAAATGAATATTTTAAAAGTATATTAAAATACTTTTGTCCTAATTTCTTCACTTGCAAGAAATAAACCTTTGAGCTTTTATTTAGGAGAAAACACCAGATAACCATGCTGATCGCGTGAGCAAAGTGCACACTTTTCTTTACAGTTTTTTCCAATCGCTATGACAGTTTTTTCAATACATTTAACAAGTTTCCTAAACTCTTAACGCACCAACACACCTAAAACACACAATTGGCAAAACGGTTAATTTCATGCTCAAAATCACACATTGTAAACTAAACTCCAAAACTAATTTTCAAAATACAATAATACACTAACACAATACACTATGTCTAACAAAACACTGCAAACAGGTTTCAAAATCAAATAATTATTCAAAACACTAACACATGTTCTCTTCCAACAGGAAGATTTAGTCAATCATAACACAATGACAAAAAAACACTATCATCAGCTGAAATTACAGAAACTGCATTATTTTATGTGTCAGGTCTGCCCTTATACAATAGACAGTATATTGTATTGATTATAGATTGTGTTTTGCACTGTAGTTTCTTTTGATGCCTCTCTACATTTTTGTTTTGTTGGGTTTAGTAAATGCATGCATTTTGTTTCTTTTGTTGCAGAAATGCAATACAAAAAATGAATGACCATCTCAGAGTAGCTTTATAGAATGTACAGTTTATGAAAAAAAAAAAAAAGACAGAGACAGAATTGCTGCAGTAAAGACTTTATTTGCAAAAGGACATTGCTGCAAAATATACAAACAGAAAAAGCACTGGAATAATAATTAAAAAAACAAAGTAATCTTCTAATCTGCCCGGTCTTCTGCATTTGGCCACATGTTCTCATCCACATCACACCTGATATCTTCTCTGGCAAGGCATCGTGGGAAGAATCTTTTGGCATGCCTTATCCACCCCTGGCAGTGTTCAGCTGTGATGTCTTGGCATGCAGCATCCATTGCATCCAGGAGGGACATTTGGTCATGTGGACGATGGTCAAAAACCTTCCATCTCCAGGCTGAGAAAAACTCCTCAATGGGGTTGAGGAAAGGGGAGTAAGGGGCAAGGAAATGGGATATCATCCTTCGATGGGCGTCAAACCAGGCTGTGACTGCACGGGAATGGTGGAATGCCACATTGTCCCATATGATCACATATATTGGCAAGTGGTCTCCCACCTGTCCCCTTTCTACCTCTGGCACCAGTCTTTCGTGCAGGTCTTCTAAAAACAGGAGAAGGCGGTCTGTGTTGTAGGGGCCAATCTCACATTTATGCAGGAGTGCACCGTTGTTGGAGATTGCGGCGCACATGGTAATGTTGGCTCCTCTCTGGCCCGGCACGGTAACTGTGGCCCTTTTGCCAATTATGTTTCTCCCACGGCGACGCCTTTTTGCCAAGTTGAAGCCAGCCTCGTCAACATAGATAATTTCATGTGGGACTTGATTGGCCTCCAACTCCATGACTCTCTGAAAGTAATTAGACAAAGTGTATGTAAATGCTGTGCTGTATATCTACTGTATGTCCTAATGTACTCCAGGTTTATAGAGTAGTTTACTGCAAAACACACTGTGTATAGTACAGTAATGACTGTACTGCATAACCTTACCTGGACGTATTGGTGACGGAGTTCTTTGATGCGCTCACTGTTCCTTTCAAAAGGAACTTTGTATAGTTGTTTCATTCGGACTCTGTGTTTAGCTAGAGTCTGAGAAATGGGTGTTATGCTGATTGCTGCAATGTTCCCAAAGACAAGGTTGTCCTCTACAACTCTGGACTGAATGTCCTTCAGTTTTATTTCATTGTCAGCAATCACCATGTTGACAATAGCAAGTTCCTGTTCTTCATTCAGGAGCTTTCCTCTGCCCCCTGAGGGAGGTAGACGTTGAATCCTTAGAGGGACAAAATACAGTTACATTTTAGAGACCGGAGACATACAGTCACTCTAATAAATGGCAAATTATTTACACTTTGCTGTAGGAGAAGCAATATCCTACCTGTTGGTTTCTCTGAAAATACGGACAATGAATGCCACTGTGTCCCGGCTGAGATTTGGCTGTACTCGTTCACCAGCCTCTCTGTATGATAGCCCGTGGTTTATGACATGGTCAATGATAGTAGCTCTTATTTGATCAGTTACCCTAGCTCTGGTCCTTCTTTGAGCGCCACCACGCATTCTAACTCCTCTCCCTCTACCTTGCCCCACTCCTCTCCCTTGTCCTTGCCCCACTCCTCTCCCTTGTCCTTGTCCTTGCCCCACTCCTCTCCCTTGTCCTTGCCCCACTCCTCTCCCTTGTCCTTGCCCCACTCCTCTCCCTTGTCCTTGTCCTTGCCCCACTCCTCTCCCTTGTCCTTGTCCTTGCCCCACTCCTCTCCCTTGTCCTTGTCCCACTCCTCTCCCTCTACCTTGCGCCACTCCTCTCCCTTGTCCTTGTCCCACTCCTCTCCCTTGTCCTACTCCTCTCCCTTGTCCTAGTCCAACTCCTCTCCCTTGTCCTGGTACTCGTCTTCCTCTCCCTCGTGCAGGCATTTTTTTCTTTCTTTCTTTCTTTCTTTCTTTCTTTCTTTCTTTCTTTCTTTCTTTCTTTCTTTCTTTCTTTCTTTCTTTCTTTCTTTCTTTCTTTCTTTCTTTCTTTCTTTTTTTGTGTTGCTCTATATTGTTCCTTTTCCACACAAGATCAGCCCAAAGAGTCCTCTTTTAGAACATATGATCATGCGATTGAAAGAACCTCAACACCTAAATGTGCTTCCTAGATGGGAATCAGCTGTGATTTATATATTTGCATAACTTCAATAAGCTGTTTCTCATTAGCAATGGAATAAGATACAGGGAATATATTTGTGTTTCAATTCACAATATAAACAGCTGTTTACCTTGACTTTAGCCTGTAAGTTTAGGTTTAGAACATGGTGTTATCTGTTCTGACATACAGTGTTAAAGCATTGGTAAATTTGCCAGTAAAAATCCATTGTTTTGGTCTTGTTTGAGTTAGTGTGTAAAAGAAGTTCAAGCATTTTAAATTTGTGTTAATTGTATGCTTTTTGTGTTAAAGCAACAAGAAATGTGTTAATAGTGTAGCTTACACAGACTGATGTAGTGCTAACTGTGTTAAGAGTTTAGGAAATTTGTTAAAAGTATTGAAAAAATTGTCATAGCGATTGTAAAAAACTAAATCACCCAGCACAAACAGGATGCCTATTCTTAAAGTCTTGTGCTGTTTTATAAAGGCACAAAGCCATATCATGGTTTCGATTTTAGTTCGTTGCCAAAATATAAATGTTAGGTAAGGTTATACATTTTACATCTCATATGTGTTGGGAAAAGGGAGAAGAGAGAGTTCGGCAAAAGGCGGATTCGAACTCGGGTCGAACGCGTCAAAAGCTGCTTTCAAGCACTTCACGCGCTACGCCACTGTAGCTATTCCGTGACGGAGCGTCTTTTTGCTAAAAAGACAGGCACTTAGTGCAAATATACGCTCCGTTATCTAGAATATTTTTTTTCTTCCCCTCGCTTGGGCCACAAGTGCGTATGGCGAACTTGCAATGAATACATTTTATCAGACCGGCCCTCGCGGCCTCGAAACACTACCGGCCCACCGGGGAAACTCCCGACTCTCCCGATTGCCACTCCGCCCCTGGTGCCCAGGGCCCCTTAGATGTCGTGGGCCCCTGGGCAAGTGCCCAGTTGCCCTAATGGTTAATCCAGCCCTGATGTAGGGACCCTCATTACGCTACCGTGTTAGTGTGGGGCTATTTTGAGCCTTGTTAGTGGTATTAACTAGCGATTTTTATTTGCCATTACTCTATGCCCTATATACTAGCGTTATAGGCTAAACAGTTTTTAGAGATAAAACTCTTTAAATTCGATAATCATGAAAACAAATCTCAGAACGATTGACTAGGTAACAATGTGTAATTAGACCAAAGGTTCATTTTGCGCCGGAGTTCTCCTTTAACACTGTTAACAATAATGATTGAAATAAAATATTATAATCATTGTTATTAATAAATAATATTTATATTTATAAATATTATTTAATGTAGTGGTATTAATAATATGACAGGCAGGCGGATGGCCGATTTCATTATAGATCTGATCTCATCTTTACAAGTCACGTCTCTCGTTCTCACAGGCTTGCATCTAAACCTGTGAGACAACGCGCTTTCCATACAAAGTAAAGATAATATTATTAATAATTGTATATTTTATTTCTTTTAAAGTAACGATAACATCAGAGACATGACTGATGAAACGAAAAAGTACATTTCAATATGAGCGGGTTTTCTCCCAAATGACGTCACACAGACTTAACGGCATTTAACGGTATTTAATTATAGCGACTAGTGGACGGTGGGGAAAAAAACGGAAAACCATTGTTTATGTAAAAAGTAGTGGTACATTTACTGGAAAAGACAGTTAATAAATTGTATGACAATTTAAAATCTGTTTATGTTCATTAGGTGAAGGCGGCAGTTATTTATCTTAGGGTGTATTCACACCAGGAAAGTCCGATAGTTCACTTGCTTTGGTCCGGACCAAATAATTTTTTTTTTTTTTTTTTTTGGTACGGTTCGCTTTCACACTGCTCTTTTTGCAAGTGAACCAAAATTTGTAAACAAAACCACACGTGTGCTAAGGTCGTCCATTCATTGGACAAGGATTCTCAAGTAGGGAAATCAGGAAGTGCAAAAAAGGCTCAGCATGGAGATATTTCGTACTGCAATATTTGTTCTTTTACTAATTTTGTGTTATTCTGTACAAACGCAATATGAAGAAACTGCGCAGAAGACGGATAAGGTATACAGTTTTCATTCATAGAGAGGGGCTATGTTCACACATTCAAATAATGAGATTCTTATTGTATATACTGCTAACAAGTGCTGTCAATGTTAACGCTTGCAAGCTTTTTTTTGCATCTATGCGCGATTAGACTAAAGAGAACGCTCTGTATGCGAATGTCCTGATGCACACACTCATTCATTCATTCCATTCCAATGACGCACACACGACGCGCAGAAAGACGCGCAACAGTATCGTGTGGCCAGACAGCGCGCCGGAATGGAATTCTCTTTCGCACTTGAACAACAATTACACAAACCATTATGCCAAAATCTCCGACTACGGAAGCCTGTTAACTCAAAGGCGCAGTGCTTTCTTGCAATTGGGTCGGTTCATGTTCACACCGTAAACGAACCGTACCAGAGTTCGTTTGGAACCGTACCGAGACCACCTCTTCAGCTGGGTCTCGGTTCGGTTGTTTGGTCCGCACCAGAGTTCGATTGCTGTATTCACACCTGCTCAAAAGGTCCGCACCAAGAGGGGAAACGAACTAGAGTTCGATTCAATCGAACCAAACAAGGCAGGTGTGAATACACCCTTAGTTATTTATCTGGCTGAGTAACTTAGGCCTATAATATAGTATGCTGTAATTAGATTTTATTATTTACTTTCTTCAAAGTTTTAAGTGTCATTTACCTTTGTAGTGTAGTATAAAGTATGTTTTAAAAGTAATGTATCTAAATCGGTTGAGTAAAAAGTACTTTACCTAAGAAAAGCTGGTAGTATGGGATGTCCACTCATGAAAATCGGGTTCTGCGTGCGGTGGTCACATACCCCTGCTTATATATGCCCGCTAGTAGGTGACGTGGGCTTGGCACGCGAAGAATGTGCCAGAATGTGAAAGAAAAGTATATAACGTTATAATTTATTTTTAAATGTACATTTATATAATGATACCTTGCGTGAAATCTAAGTTTATATATATATATATATAAGTTATGACTGTATAATTTAAATATATTAATGAAATTGGCTAGATTTACGAAATTAATTAACAATTATAATTAATCAGTTGTGCAGTCAGTGTTGGGCAGGGGCGTCGCTAGGCCCTTTTTAGGTGGGCTTCAACCCCCTTATCTACCCTACCTCACATTTGGGACCACAGTGATTATAAAACCCTGCCTTTGCATGGTAATGAAACTGGTTAATAGTGAGCGTTAACTTTTTAAATTATTTAAAAAAAAAATCATACCCTCATTGGAGGCTTAGCCCCCCCTAAAATGAAAATCCTAGTGACGCCCCTGGTGTTGGGTACCTGGAAGGGATGGGAAATATACATAACATATAATGGGTCAAAGTCGTGACGCTTGCTTTTTCTGTCCGACTGAACTTTTTACCAATTAATAAACATTAAAATGAATAAAATTATAACATGTATGTCTACCACCTCCCTTATACATATGCCCACTCTTATTTCTTTAAAAATAATTGGCTTATTGGCCATTTTCTGCCACCTGAAGTGTGAAAACATCATGTGGGGCGACCGTCCGGCCTTGACTTCTGTTTGGACAACTGGTTTTAAATCAAACTAAAATAATTTAAATATAATCCTTACTTGTCCGAAGATGTTGATTGTCTGAAATATCATCTGGGGCGGGACTTTTATTTTGACAATCATCTCAAAGAGGATGTTGCATCAGCCAACCTCATGGTGAGGGTCCCACAGAGACAACTAGCAGGTGAGTAGTCACTCTCATTTTTACAAACAAATCCTCTTTAAAACTGCTGCAGTGTATACGTCACATTTTTATATCATGTGGGGCGACCAACCTAAAACTGTAAATAATAAGTTTTGTGTGCTTGCTACAGGCAGCGGATCAATGCAGATCCTGTAGCAAGAGCTGACTATCTTGCCAGGAAAAAAGAAAGGTAAAATCTATAGGTAGTTAACAGTACATACAATATAATGTTAGGCCACCAGAATCAGTGACAGTATACTAATGTCAATAGTTTATTATACAATAATTTGTTTCAGCTACCAGAGAAGAAAGCAAAAGGGCACAATCAAATACATGAAGTCAGATGAACTATCAGAGAGAGAGAGGAAGAAACAGAAAGCCAAGTGGAAGGCTGCATCAAAAGGTTACAGGGAGAGGAAGAAGACAGAAAAGGCGATGCTGGAAATGACGGTACTTTCCTGTTATCCGGACCCCACGATGGCCTACCCCTAACCCCGCCCCTAAACCTACCCGTCACTGTGGTAGACCAATCAGGGACGATGGCCTACCCCTAACCCCGCCCCTAAACCTACCCGTCACTGGGGTTAAGACCATTCAGGGACGATGGCCTACCCCTAACCCCGCCCATGGTATATGGTGGGGTCCGGATAACAGGAAAGTACCGAAATGTCACCACCATCCTTAGAAAACACTACGTTTATTTTAATTGTACGTTTAAGTGATTAATGTAATGAAAATGGAAAAAGGAAAATGCTGTACAATGTGTCTGCAGAATGCTGCTATGTTCAACTGTTAAATGAAATAGTAATGAAAAGGCAAACATTGTATGTTTAAGTGATTAATGAAATGAAAATGAAAAAGGAAAATGCTGTTCAATGTTATGTCCAAGCGTTTAATGCATTAGTATTGAAAATATTAATATGATGGTTATGTGACAAATGAAATAGTGAGGAAAATGTGTCAAATGAAATGGATATGCTGATTCTTCATAAAATTTCATTAAATGTGTTTTAACTATCAAAATCATTGAATAGTCTTAATTGCCTGCTGTTTTTCATCATGTGGGGCGACCACTTGTCATATGGGGTAACCAACCATATTCAATTCTGTAGTAAATTAAAAAAATAATGTCTGTCCATTTTGGTTGAAATATAATTCATTGGTATAACATCAATAAGTGGATACTATATCTACACATTTTAAATCAGTTTCATGGATTATATGAGTAAAAAAAATATGTAATTGCTTTATGAGGGTGACACTGCCATTATAGATAAAAATGTATTTAACATCATTTGCAATAAATGAAAGGACACATGAGTATATCTTTCTTAAACAGTTCAATTAATTACTGATACTTCTTAAATTATAACTTATGTAAAGGAAATCTATTAATTTTAAGATAAATTACGGTCGGTCCAAATGACTTTTTTAAGGTGTTGCCCTATTCATTTGAGTTTAAAAGCACTAAAATATCTTTGTTTGAAGTTTTCACACACATGCATGTGTAGACTACACTCCAAATGTTTAGAAAATAGCCAAATATATTATTATTTCAAGTATTTTAAAAATGAGCCTCTCGAAGGCCTTATACGTCATTGACCCATAGTCAACAACCCATAGGTGGCGATATATGCGAGTCGCTAATAAGCATTGATGCTGAAAGAGAAGAACCGGAAGAACCAACCAGGCCTATCGACTGATATCGACGCATGGCAGCCAGCATCAAAGGCCCTGTCCCAAATGGCGCACTTAATGCGGACTTTCGGTCTCGTGGACTTAAATTGCCTGTGCTCGCCGAGTCTACGAGTTCGTAGGCCGTCCCATTTAGCATTTTAACGCTCTGAAGTGTGCTCAGCAGCGCCCCCTTTAGCATTTTAACGCTCTGAAGTGTGCTCAGCAGCGCCCCCTTTGTACCCTTGAAGCGGTCTTCCGCGAAGCCCACATAGATGCAGGCTCCATGCACTTTAACTACCCAGGAGTCCTTGCGAAAGGCCAATCAGACGACGGATGGGAGGAGATTTCGCTCACGGACAATTGTTAACATGGCTGAGAAGAAAATATTTAAGTGTAATTATCATTACGGTTTTTTTGACAAGTTTATACAAACATTATGATAATCGACCAGTGGTTGATGTCTCAAACATAGGCTAATAATAGCGAGCTGAATAATACGATCGCATTATGATTCATTAAATAAATAGAACAGAATGTCAGGGCTTTACTGAGTCATATGTAAACACAACAACAATAGGCAGCATATTTCCCCGAACCTGCAGCTCCTGTCCATAACAACAATCAGACCGTCTTCTGTTTCCGGTGTGACGATCGAGTCTGTCCCAAAAATACCTCTCAATGCGCCCTCGCGGACTCGCGCTAAGGGCCCTATAGGTCTGCACTACATGACGTCACCGAAGTGTGGACTCTGAGGAAGTCCACAAGTCCGGAGTGTGCCATTTGGGACAGGGCCAAAGAGTATAGAAGTACTTCAGCATTCGGCTTTCTTGATGTGCAAATGGTTGAGAGAGGAAAGTAGTATGATATGAAATATGTGGAAATTTATGGTTTTATCATAGTATGATAATTTGTGGGATTGTGAGCGTTTTCCCCAGAGCTGACTAACGCGTTTTGCACGTTTGTTTGCACATTTGTTTTGTTAAAGGAGCTTTATAATTTTGTAAATGCAGTGTTGAAATCTATCTTAAGAATTGAAAGTAAATCAAACATATAAGAGAAGTGCAAGGTGCATCCATATGTTAATTAGGTGTGAATTACACTGTTTTCCTTACAAAAATAACCTACAGGAATACTGCAGTGTTTTTTTTTTTTTTTTTTTTTTTTTTTCAGGATATTTATTTATTTATACATTAACAGTATTTGCAGGAAATTTCTACAAGTTTTAGAATGAACCCTTCAGTACAACAGAAACATGCAGGGACATCCAGCACACTTGCAGCACAAGTGGAAAAATCCTGCAGGATATTTTTCAAGGGTTAAATACATGGATTTCTATGAGTTTGGGTTAGCACTGCATGCGTGTACATGTTCACGTTCATTCATCAATTATCATTAATCAAAGGACGCAGGGAATCTGGTAGTAGCAGCTAGTTAGCAGCGCGCAGTTAATTATTGCTAATCGGTCATGTTTTTTTCTATCAGGGGAGCCATCCTTTGACTGATAGTCCAGACTTTGTTCCCTCCATATTCCCTCATATCAGCATCACCAGGAAAGGTGTCAAGGTCTGTTTTTTTTTACCATTGTAATACCATTAGCATTATTTTTTACCATAAATATTTTGACCTCATTTGTTTGACAGTTGTTTTTTTTCTGCTAGTTTCTGTGTTAAGTCAGGTCAAGTCAAATATATTTATATAGCGCTTTTCACAATACAGATTGTATCAAAGCTGCTTCACAGTATCAATCAAAACAACTTAACAGTGTTTGTTTATTACTGGAAAAAGACATCCAAGTTTGGTAGAGCTGATCAGTGGTATGATGGGTCATTTAATTTGAATATCCCCAACTGAGCAAGCCAAAGGCAACAGTGGCAAGGGACCGAAAAACTCCATCAAGTGACCCGATGGTGTCCTAAAACTCCACCAGATGACCCAATGGAGAAAAAAAAACCTTGGGAGAACCCAGGCTCAGTCGGGGCCAGTTCTCCTCTGGCGTTTATGAAGTAGAGGCCGAATTTACAGTAACTGTAAGATAAAAAAATTATATGAATGCCTGGCTAAATAGATGCGTCTTTAGTCTAGTTTTAAACTGGGAGAGCGAGTCTGAGCAACGAACAATATCAGGAAGGCTATTACAGAGCTTCGGTGCTAAATGTGAAAATGCTCTCCCTCCTTTGGTGGATCTGGATATCCTAGGAATGACCAGAAGCCTCGAAATTAGTGATCTTAAAGAGCGCAATGGATTATAGGGCGATAGAAGATCCGTTAAATAGACTGGAGCTAAACCATTTAGAGCTTTATAAGTCAAAAAGCAATACCTTGTAATTAATACGGAACTTTATAGGTAACCAATGAAGTGATGATAGAATCGGTGTTATATGATCATATTTTCTTGATCTAGTAAGAACTCTAGCGGCTGCATTTTGGACTAACTGTAGCTTGTTTATTGAAGATGCAGGACAACCAGCTAATAAAGCATTACAGTAATCTAGTCTCGAGGTCATGAATGCATGAACTAACTTTTCTGCATCAGAGACTGATAGCATATTAAGTAGCTTAGCAATGTTTCTAAGGTGGAAAAAGGCTGTTTTTGTAACATATGAAATATGCTTTTCAAAAGACAGGTTGCAGTCTAATGTAACACCCAGGTCTTTTACTGTAGCGGATAAAGTAACAGGGCATCCTAATATGTTAAAGTCGTGCTGTGAAAGGTTTTGTGGACGGTTTTTAGAACCGATAAGTATTACCTCTGTCTTGTCTGGATTTAATAAAAGAAAATTACGCATCATCCATTTCTTTAAATCTTTAACACAATCTTTCAATTTGGATAATTTAGCGTATTCATCTGGCCGTGATGAAATATATATTCGAGTGTCATCGGCATAACAATGGAAACTAATTCCATGTTTCCTTAGAATATTAACAAGTGGCAGCATATATATTGAGAATAATAAAGGGCCTAACACAGATCCCTGCGGCACTCCATAGTTTGTAGAAGTTGTGATCGATTTTTCTCCATTTACATTTACATTACATTTACATTTATTCATTTAGCAGACGCTTTTATCCAAAGCGACTTACAAATGAGAACAATAGAAGCAGTTAAACTAACAGTAGGACAACAATACGTAAGTGCTATAACCCCTCTCAGTTTAATTTTAGTGCAGGTTTTTTTTTTTTTTTTTTTTTTTTTTTTTAAGAATAGAAGAAAAGAGAAAGTGTTAATTCTACTGAATCAAGTGCTGCCGAAAAAGATATGTCTTCAGCAGTTTCTTGAAAGTGGCTACTGACTCAGAAGCTCTGGTTGAGTTAGGCAGATCATTCCACCAACAGGGAACAGCCATGGTAAAGGTCCGAGAAAGAGATTTTGTGCCTCTTTGAGATGGTACCACAAGACGACATTCGCTAGCAGAGCGCAGGTTTCTGGATGGCACATAAGTCTGAAGTAATGAGTTTAGGTAAGAGGGAGCAGTGCCAGTGGTTGTTCTGTAGGCAAACGTCAGTGCCTTGAATTTAATGCGAGCGGCAACTGGCAACCAGTGCAATTGTGTGAGGAGAGGAGTGACGTGTGCTCTCTTCGGCTCATTGAAGACTACTCTGGCTGCAGCATTCTGGATCAATTGTAGAGGTTTGACAGAGCAAGCTGGAAGACCAGCCAGGAGAGCATTACAATAGTCCAGTCTGGATAAAACAAGTGCTTGGACAAGGAGTTGTGTGGCATGCTCTGTAAGGAAGGGCCTGATCCTCCTAATGTTGTGCAAGGCAAATCTGCAGGACCGGGCAGTTCTAGCAATGTGGTCTGTGAATTTCAACTGATCATCAATTACAACCCCAAGGTTCTTAGCTGACCTTGATGGAGTTATGGATGACGAGCCTAGCTGAATGGAGAAGTTGTGATGAAGTGTTGGGTTGGCCGGGACCACAAGTAGCTCTGTCTTCGCAAGGTTTAGTTGAAGGTGGTGGTCCTTCATCCAGCCAGAGATGTCTGTCAGGCAGGCTGAGATACGAGCAGCTACTGTCGGATCGTCAGGCTGGAATGAGAGGTAGAGTTGCGTGTCATCAGCGTAGCAATGATAGGAAAAGCCATGTTTCTGAATCACAGATCCTAGTGATGTCATGTAGATGGAGAAGAGGAGTGGTCCAAGCACTGAGCCCTGAGGCACCCCAGTAGCTAGATGTTGGGTCTTAGATGCCACACCTCTCCACGACACCCTAAAGGACCTACCTGAGAGGTAAGACTCGAACCATTGGAGTGCAGTTCCCGAGATGCCCTTCATCTTTAGGATTGACAGGAGGATCTGGTGGTTAACTGTGTCAAAAGCAGCAGACAGATCCAGCAGGATGAGGACTGAGGATTTGGAAGCTGCTCTTGCCAGTCTCAGAGCTTCAATTACTGAGAGCAGGGCAGTCTCAGTTGAGTGTCCGCTTTTGAAACCAGACTGATTGTCGTCCAGGAGGTTGTTCTGTGTAAGAAAGGAGGAGATCTGGTTGAAAACAACTCGTTCAAGTGTTTTCGCGACAAATGGAAGAAGAGATACCGGTCTGTAACTTGTTAGATGTGCTGGATTTAGATTGGGTTTCTTAAGCAGTGGGGTTACTCGAGCCTGCTTAAAAGCTGTGGGAAAGGTACCAGTGTGAAGAGAGGTGTTTATGATGTGCGTGAGTGTGGGTACAACTGAGGAAGTAGACGAGGAAGTAGACGATTTAAGTAGACGAAATGGTAGCGGTCAGATAAGTATGACCTGAACCAGCTTAATGCTTGTCCTTGAACACCAGTGCCATTTTGTAGTCGATCTAAGAGTATTGAGTGATCTATAGTATCGAACGCAGCACTAAGATCAAGTAAAACTAGAACTGAGATACAGCCTTGGTCCGAAGCTAAAAGTAAATCATTTGTGATTCTAACAAGCGCAGTTTCAGTGCTATGATGTGGCCTGAATCCAGACTGAAACTTTTCATAGATGTCGTTTTCTTGCAAGAAAGAGCCGAGTTGTGCAGACACAACTTTTTCTAATATTTTTGACATGAATGGAAGATTTGAGATGGGTCTGTAATTTGCTAGGTTATTTGGATCTAATTGTGGTTTCTTAATAAGAGGTTTTATAACTGCCAGCTTGAACGTTCTTGGAACATGACCTAAAGATAAAGATGAGTTAATAATATTGAGAAGAGGCTCTTCCACTATAGGTAACACTTCTTTCAATAGTTTAGTTGGTATAGGATCTAATAAACATGTTGTTGTTTTAGATGAAGTGATAAGTTTATTTAACTCTTTTTGTTCTATGGTTGTAAAGCATTGTAATTGTTCTTGCGGGGTGATAATTGCGGCTGAATTATAAGGCGCGAGCAAAGATTGAGCGTTTACGATTGTGATTCTGATGCTTTCAATTTTACATTTACATTTAGTCATTTAGCAGACGCTTTTATCCAAAGCGACTTACATCTGAGGACTAACCAAACGAGTCATCGTGAAGAGACAATAACAACTCAAGAAGTGCTCAAAATACAAAGTTCAAACATTGCTCAGAGTAGCATAAACCAGACAAGTGAGGATTTAAGTTTTTTTTTATTTTATTTTTTTTATGTTAAGTGCTCACGGAAGAGATGAGTTTTCAGTTGTCTTTTAAATGCTGTCAGGGATTCTGCATTCCGAATGAGGGTGGGGAGATCATTCTACCAGCATGGTTTTCGATTTTCTCGCTGAAGAAGTTCATGAAATCATTACTACTAAAATTGTAACGAGGTATTTTGTTCAGACGACGTCTGTTTATTTGTTAGTCTAGCCACGGTATTAAATAAAAACCTTGGATTATTTCGGTTGTTTTCTATTAGTTTGCTGAGGTGCTCAGCCCTGGCCGTTTTAAGGGCCTTTTTATAACGTGACATACTGTCTTTCCACGCGATTCAAAAGACCTCTAAATTAGTTTTTTTCCATTTACGCTCTAAATTACGGGTTGCTCTCTTTAAAACATACGTAGTATTATTGTACCATGGTGCTATACTTTTTTCTCTGACCTTTTTTAATCTAATGGGTGCAACAATATCCAATGTTCTAGAGAGAATGGAGCTCATAGTGCTAGTTAATTCCTCTAGTTCATCTGTTTGTTTGGGTTCAGGCAGCAGCTGAGTTAAATCAGATAAGCTATTTGAGAAATGATCTATGGTGGATGGAAGGATTGTTCTACCTGGTCGATAACGTGGCGCAGCATGACATATTACAGCAGTACGTAATATGCAAGTTACCATGTAATGGTCCGTGACATCATCACTTTGTGGAATGATATCTATATCGGTTGGATCGGTTCCATATGATATAATTAAATCGAGTGTATGATTAAGACCATGAGTTGGTCCGGTGACGTTTTGCTTGACCCCGAAGGAGTTTAATAAATCTGAACGCAGACCCTAACGCATCATTTGAATTATCTACGCGTATGTTAAAATCTCCAACAATTAATGCTTTATCGACGTTGACCAATAGATCTGATAGAAAGTCTGCAAACTCTTTTAGGAAATCGGTGTAAGGCCCTGGAGGTCTATATACGGTAGCCAATGCTAGAGATAATAGGGATTTTTTTCTTACATCTAAGAGCGTAACATTTAGCACAAGTACTTCAAACGAATTAAACCTATGATGTGTTTTCTGAGTAACATTAAAGGTGCCCTAGAATGTGAAATTGAATTTATGTTAGCATAGTTAAATAACAAGAGTTCAGTACATGGACATGACATACAGTGAGTCTCAAACACCATTGTTTTCTCCTTCTTAGTTAAATCTCGTTTTTGAAAAACACCCCTGAAAAACAGGCGAATCTCCACATATACCCGACTGTGACGCAACAGTCGGGATCATTAATATGTACGCCTCCAAATATTTGCATATGCCAGCCCTCAATGCCAGGCGGAACTGCGCAGCCGAAGCATGGCAGTTGCTCAGTGTTTGGATGTACACATGAACACAAAAGTATTTTTTAGTTCCTTCATCTGAGCCTCTGAAGAAACAATGGGTTAATTTTATTTTCTCTGGAAATTTCCAAACATTTATTTTATATAATAATTTTTTTTTTGAAAATAATCGTATTTAAATTGTGAACAAATTATATACAGAAAGCGATCAAAGAACAATCTTTCCACACAGCGCGAGTTTATCTGGACACTTGCCAAACTCGTTATGAAATCTATGACGCATGTTACTGCACAACGAAGCTCTTACTGTATTTACATCATCGTGTTTGCATTGGTGAGAGTGCAGAAAATGCTTTGCAATGATAAGATCTTCATTCTCGCGATCAACACACTGTCATCTGCTCAATGCTCATCACGGCAACATTTTATGTGATGGGAATAGATCTAAATACTTTAAAAACATCTCACGATTCGTTAATCTCGATAGCTGTTATAGTAAAAACGTATAATAGCAGTAGTAAAAGTATTCAAGAGAGTTTCACATGTAATGCATTGCTATTTCATATGCAAGCATGTCAGCCAATCACAGCAGTGGCCGCGGTTACACTGAATCCCACAGCAGACACGCCCCTTCAAACAGAGTGTTCAAATCAGAGGCTAAAAGCAGGCTAGGAAAAATGCCATTTATTTCTAAATTATGATTATTTTTGATCTAAAAAACATACTAACATTATAAGGGCAACCCAGGAAACATTATAAAATAAAAAAAATAAAAACATTCTAGGGCACCTTTAAGGATATCTCTGTAGATTGTTGCAACACCGCCGCCACGACCGATCAGACGGGGCTCATGCTTATAACAGTATCCTGGCGGAGTAGACTCATTTAGACCGAAATAATCATTTGGTTTAAGCCAGGTTTCAGTAAGGCACAGAACATCGAAATTATTATCTGTGACCATTTCATTTACAATAACCGCCTTAGGTGTGAGCGATCTAATGTTTAGAAGACCTAGCTTTAGAAATTGTTTTTGTTCACTAATAGCGAGATTTTTTGTTTTAATAACAATTAGATTTTTTCTTGAACCCGCGGTAGATTTATTATTTGATCTCAGTAAACGAGGAATAGACACAGTTTCTATGCAATGTTCTACACTAGTATTAATATCAATTAAATTGGTGCAGTAGAGACTGTGATTTGGATTTTTGGTAACTAGTCAAACGGTATTTAACATCTTGGAGATGTTATCCGACAGAAGATCTGCCCCGATTCTACTTGGGTGTAAGCCATCAGCGCGGAAGAACCTCGGTCGCTCCCAAAACAGATTCCAATTATTTACAAAGAGTAGTTTCTTCTCATTGCACCATGATAATAACCATTCATTTAGCGCAAATAATCTACTGAACTTTTCATGCGCTTGTCGGTACGTAGGAAGCGGTCCAGACACAATAATCGATGTTTCAGGCGATGTTCTGCGTACCGTATCTATAAGGCTCCTGAAGTCTTTCTTCAGAACCTCCGTCTGTCGCAGCCTAGTGTCGTTAGCTCCCGCGTGCAGCACCACAGCTCCGACGCGCTCGCCACCGTTCAAGATCTCAGTTACCCGCGCAGTGATATCGAGAACACGAGCACCAGGTAACGTAACGTGGACGTGTCGGACCGTGGAATCGCCGATGATCACAGCATCGCGTTCCGTTTCACGAAGAGGGGAGAAGCGGTTCTGGGTGGAGATCTCGAAAACCGGGAGGGGCGAAAAGATTCTTGTCCTGGCACGCGGCTTCCGCAGAACCACCCAGGCTTCGTGGTGGTGTGTTGGAGCCGGGGTGAATGAAACCATTGCTGATCGTGACCTGAACGCTCGGGACCAATGCTGAGAAACGCACGGAGTAGACGTGGTCAGCTTCAGCGGGTTACTAACGTTAATCACTGATCCGTGTGCATCAGCGCGTGAAGTTTCAAGAGCTAAACGCCGGTCTCTCAGCTCAGCTTGTCTCTCTAGAAGGTCACGGATCTGTTCTTCTACAGCCTCTAATACAGACTGCACCGCGAGCAAATCAGATTTGTTCTCATCTGCACCAAGAGGTAGATAACATACATCTGATATATTCGCCATTTTAACAGATGGACAGTAAGTTAGCAATGATGCAACCAGTGATGCTATTAATATTTATACTAATTTATGACTCAAGTCTTGGGTATAATCCGTCTTTTTAATGGTACGGGTGTAATGTAGACGCACGATAGATGGGAAAATGTTCGTTTGTAAGTGAGTGTAAAGAACGCGTCTGGCAATCAATCGTAGGGCAGAGCAGCAGTGAAGCAGTGTCTCGCTCTACAACCAACAACCAAATGTTCCAACCGTATTTGCGGTTCCAGCCGTATAATGACTTGAGACGCGTCTGGCCACGTTTGTAAGTGAGTGTAAAGAACGACTCTGGCAATCGATCGTAGGGCAGAGCAGCAGTGAAGCAGTGTCTCGCTCTACAACCAACAACCAAAGGTTCCAACCGTATTTGCGGTTCCAGCCGTATAATGGCTTGAGACGCGTCTGGCCAACAGTCCGAGTTGGAATTATGAGTTAAAAGATGGTTCAGAATAGAATAAAAGAAAGAAATATGGAAAAACAGAAGGAAATACGAAGCTAATACGAGGCTTAGACAGCCACGACGCAAACAAACTCACAGCAGGCAGCGAGGCAGACAAGAGCAATCGAGCACGAGAACATTCATGTCCTGTCTGTATATCTTGTTTGCTCTCGAAAACAGCCTAGATTGCAGTAGTTTGCTGATATGTTGCTATGCCTTCCTCTGCTGTTTGTTGTAGGTATGAACGACAAGAGAAGACGGGAGGAATCAAGGGCTCCTGATGAGAGACCTAGTGGTATACCTGCAGGTATGCCAAACTCCTAATTTTGATTAATTCATAAACTGACACTGTTAGTTTGTTACACAATGTGTTTGTCTTACCTGTGTGTGTGTGTGTGTCTCTCTGTCTCTCTCTCTCTCTCTCTCTCTCTCTCTCTCTCTCTCTCCCTCCTTTAGATGAGCTTTCCCCTCGAAAGACAATATAGAGAGAACTACTCCTCACTGAAAAGAGAGCTGGAGGCTGTACAAGAGGAAAACCGGCAGCTGAAAGAGAAACTGAAGAAGTCCAAATTCTAGATGTATGTGTCACGAGGTGACGAAGCGAAGCGGAACTAAGTCCCGCTGAAATTGTGTTCCCCCCGGAACGGCCTTACTTAAACGCCGAGCCGGTTCCGGTTGTGTATCTGTCGCCATGGCAGCGGCGGCTGATGACAGATCAGCATCAGGTGTGGAGGATTTACGTGGGGATCTGCGATAGGGCTATGCAGACAAATGGAGTGTAAAAAAGGAGAGGGAAGAGACAGTCGAGTGTGGTGCTCCCCCGGGAGAAATCGTTTCTTTTGCAGTGACGCTGATTCACGGAGATATTGGGGGAATATTGTGAGGATTCGGCTGAATTGAGGGTGCAAGGTGATTGTGTGAACACGAGTTGAAAACGTCAAAGGATGGAAAGTGAGTGAATTGTGGAGATCAAGTCAAGACCGGAAAACGCCATCATCATTGAAAGGGAGATAAGTAGCATGACATCGGATCTATGTGAAGGTACGCTCTGCATCGAGCTGGATATAAAGTTGTGAAGTGTATTGATCGCGAGTGTAACTGTCACCTGAGAGTGCGTGGATCGAGTCATCATCGAATTCCTGCTATCTTTCTTCTGAATGTGAGAGAGCATTGAAGACGGTTGTCCCCCGTGCCCGTGAGAAGTCATCTGCATCTCCACGTCTTCTGATGAGAACTGATTCAGCGCAACAGTGGAAGGATTGATCATTGGGTGAGTGCTGGCCTTATTGCACTGATAGTAAGAGTGGATATGCAGTGCCTGAATAGAAGTGTCACACAGTATTGGCTTGAAGTGAGGTTGTGGTGTGTGGGATTTATATACATATTAACTGCCGAGTATTTCCCCAGTTCATACTCTTGTCCGCTGTTACGGAAGAAGACTCCAAGTGTTGAATGTGCATGTTCCATCTAGAGCTGTCGCGATAGTCGATATATCGACTTATCGCACGATATATGGAAATGAGCGCGATCATTTTTTGTGCCGCGATATATTGCAACTGATAATTTGTTTTATTATTAAAAATAATAATTAGATTCACTTTTACATTAAAATGAATGTCACCAAGACACCAACATTTTAGTTGATCGCGCGCGCCTCTGTCATCTTGTCTGCACTCTGTGTCGGAGCCTCGGAGGCGGGGCTCAGGCAGCGTCCACACACACACTGTCAGTGAAATGTGACCCAATTCCGATTTTTTACTCGTGTTCTATGACAGTGTAAACAGGAAAAAAACGCATGCATTCGGATATTTCGAGATCGGTTTCAGGCCTCGTTCATATGTGGAAATAAATCAGATGTAAATCGGATATGTGCCAATGCGGCTGTCATGTAAACAGGCAGATCGGATTTTCTGAGGCATTAGGCTGCGTCTCCGCGGTTTAATGACGAGAGAAACCCCGACGCGCCTCTGCGGATGGACGGATGGCCCGACGAAACATAGTGTCGTCGTAGGAGAGGAATGTGGACACACGTTGACACAACACATCAAAGGTTGGCTTGCTCATCCTAAAATTTCGGACCCACTGCTCCTCGTTAAAGCCCGCCACGATCTCATGAAAGTGCGTTTATTGCACGATTTTTTTTCACGTGGCATTTACGCCAAAAATAGTTTTTTGTGTGCATGATACGCACTTTATGGCGTTTAATACGCACGTTTACAGTGCGTATCATATGCAAGCAAAAACTATTTTTGGCGTATAAATGGCATTAGAAATAAAATTTGTACTATAGATACTCATTTTTATGAGATCGTGTTGTTCCCACCTGTTCTCGCTGCGCGTTCGTCCATCTGAGCAAGAAGAACCCTTTAAACATGCGCGATGTTTCAGTCAAGTGTAAACACATGACTCGGATATGGGTCACAATTTAAAGAACGTGTAAACGGACGGTAAAAAAAAAACGGATATAGGCAACAAATCAGAATTGGCCATCAAGACCTGCAGTGTAAACGAGGCCGGAGAGAGAGCGGACACCGTCAGGTGAAGAGAAGGCGTGAACCAACTGCATTTTAAAGTGTTCTGTTTCGTGACATCTACAGCGAGCCAGTTAGGAAGAACGTGTCCAACATGGAATTGATTTCAAAGCCGCAATCTTCAGCTCCGGTGTGGGAACATTTTGGCTTTAAGCCAAACGAGAGAGGAGAGCTAATTAACGTGAACGAGCCGGTATGTCGACTGTGTTTTAAAACCGTGGCAACGAAAAGAGGCAACACAACAAAGTTAAAATCGCACCTAAAACATAACCATCCCACCCAGTTTTTCAACCTGGGAACAACAACTGCAGCTGGAGTTGGAGAGGGTCCTTCTTCCAGACAGTTATCTGTTGCAGATGACTTTTCCCGACAGTGCAAATATAAACGTGACAGCGTGAAATGGCGCACACGGATAGCGTAACTCGCT
Source organism: Rhinichthys klamathensis goyatoka (assembly GCF_029890125.1). NCBI lineage: Eukaryota > Metazoa > Chordata > Actinopteri > Cypriniformes > Leuciscidae > Rhinichthys > Rhinichthys klamathensis. The sequence continues at coordinate 3,072,665 of NW_026606608.1, read as the reverse complement.
ATATAGCCAAAGAAATGCAGCCATTATACACAGTCGAAAAACCAGCATTTGTGTGAGACACTTTAAAAGTTTAAATTGACATATTACTTTGTTTTGATCTAGTTCTTGATACCTTGCACTTTTTTGTTAACGAAAGTGTATTTATTTACTTGTTTTATTTATTTGGGATATATTTTTTCACATTTCACAATGTCTAAAAATGTAATAGAATAAGAATAAAATGTTCTTTGTAACAGTGTACTTGCATTATTATGCTATTATATTGTCATTATGTAATCAGTGGCATAAAATGGTCTGAAAATTACAATAATATCGTTTATCGCAATTAATTTTGGTGCAATATATCGCACAACAAAAAGTAGTTATCGTGACAGCTCTAGTTCCATCTCTGCATGTGAGAAGAATGTGGGCACTTGTGTAACTTGTTCTGTCTATTTAATAGAAGACCTCGCCGCTAATGTTCCCTTGTGTGATGCCTGCCTGAAGGAGAGACACACACTGGCCACATCTCTGTCTGTTCTTCAGCAATGCACTCTAGCCGTAAGCCCTCGTTTCTGTCTTGAGAAAAAGACGTGCATGCACTTGTATAACTGACCTTGTCTCTTTAATAGAGGATTCCTTGCCAACGTGTGATGCCTGCCTGAAGGAGAGTCACACACTGGATACATCCCTGTCTGCTGCAGGAAAACACCCTCCAGCCGTAAGCCTTGATCGTGCACCGAAGAGCATCTGCCACATTACTTGAATTACTTACTTGTCTGTTTTGCAGAAGAATCCCTCACCTGTCTGGTGGAAGAGCTCTCTCCTGGCCATCAGTTTCTGTACCGGCCACGCCCCGACTGTTCGGCGGTCCGAGAAGGTTTGCTCGCTTGGATACTCACCTGTCTGCCCCGCGAAGATCCTCCTCCACCACGAGACTTGTCCTGCTCCGCTCCTTGAGAGGGTATACGTACCTGGCTATTCACCTGTCTGGTGGAAGAGTTCCCCTTCTGGCCATCAGTCTCTGTACCGGCCACGCCCCGACTGTTCGACGGTCCGAGAAGGTTTGCTCGCTTGGATACTCACCTGTCTGTCCCGCGAAGATCTTCCTCCACCACGAGACCTGTCCTGCTCCGCTCTTTGAGAAGGTATACGTACCTGGCTATTCACCTGTCTGGTGGAAGAGTTCCCTCCTGGCCATCAGTTTCTGTACCGGCCACGCCCCGACTGCTCGACGGTCCAAGAGGGTTTGCTTGCTGGATACTCACCTGGCTGCTCGGTGGAAAGTAATCCTCGATCACGAGACTCTGTCCCGTTCCAAGAAGGTCTACGGACCTGGATATTCATCTACTTGTTCCAGGAAAGATTCTCGAACTTCGAGACCCGTCCCGTTCTACGCCCTGAGAGGTTCTACTTACCGGAATACTCACCTGCCGGCCGGACCGGCGGCTGAAGAGTTCGACGTTTTGACTGTTGAGGGACATAGGAGCTGATTAAGACTTTTTAAGTTCATTTTATTCAATAAAACTTGTTAACTTTTATCTACTTGTCTGTCTGGTCTTTGGCATGTTCCTCGAGGTGGTCCTGGTTTAGGGGTGGGTGCAGTCTGGCCTTGACCCCCCCGACCTGTGACATATGACTTGAGGTGACTTTTTTGGGGGCATCATTTGCAGTACAGCATCCACCTAGGCTAATATTTATAATATTTTACATCCACATTTCCAATTTTTGATCTGTCTGACAATCTTCACACATTTTTATTGGACAGGGTTTCCGCAGAGTCATAAAAAGTCATAAATCGTCTTAAATTTAAAGGTGCTATATGTATTTTTTTAGCGGCCTCTATCGGTGATGTTTTAGATTGCAACCAATTTTTACAAGAGCGCTCGTGCTCTTGCGCGTGCTCGAACACAAGAGCGAGCACTCATGGTACACGACCACACTGAGACTTTCAACACACCGGAGAAAGCATCACACAACATGCTGGAAACTCATGTTAACTCCCACTGCAACGTTACAATAATAGGCTACTTTTATCAGCTTGACGTTGAACTAATGCTCCATGCTCGTACCATGATAACATTACATTTGTGGTGTTATCTAGCATAATGCATTTCACTAACTATTCGTGTATCTTTCACAATCAGCAATGTCAACATAGGTGAATGTATAATATGATAACGAAAACGGCAAGTGAACTAGACTGAACATTTTCACTGTAACAGTAAGATCGTAGGAAGTAACATTACTGTACTGAACGTGTCTGGAAATGTGTATTATAAACAGGGGCGGATCTACCGGGGTGGCATAGGGTGGCAAATGCCACCCTAAAGGAAAGCCTTGCCACCCCTGCTGCCACCCCAGTTGGCGGCAACGGATTAAAAGTTATGGCCAATTTGACAATTTACGAACGCGAATCTCCAATGTCCGACTGCAGTGAATTCGCTCCGTGCATAATATGACGACCGTTGACGTTCGTACTTAATTGTGTGGGCAAATACTTCCGGTGATCTGACCGCGAGAGCGGGAGACAGCGAGAGCAAGAGACAACAGCGACCGAGTTCCATTACCAGAGAGATAAGTTTTCAACCCGACCAAATTTTTAAATGCATATATCATTTTCAGTGTATTTCACCTGTGCGTTTCTATGCTTTATATTACTGCATTTATTTTGTGCAAGTGAGATGAGTAAAGAACATCTGTTTCATATATCATTATCTGTCTGGTGTTTATAAGCAGTAGCCTACAGTATTTTACTATGTGTAAAATATACACAAACTTAGCTATATTAAGTTGTTTGTGTACAGTTAAAAATATAAATGTAAAATATGTGATAATAATATTGATCGAGCAATTGATGTAAGTAAGTAAAAATACATGCGCAGAATTAAGAAAATATTATTTAATATTTATGGAGATAAATTGTAGCCTATGATAAAGCAAACGTGTGAATGTTCACAGGGTATTTTATTTAATATTATAACTATTATTATATAGTAGTGTAATGTAGACAGACACTATATCACAACTAAAAAGAGTTTTGAGTTTTTTTTTTGTTCAATTTGCACACTGAATATGGGTTGGAGCTCTTTATTTTGAACTCTCAAAGTGCACCAGATTGATGAATTTAACATTAAAAAGCACAAAATTTTCTTACGGGGGAGCATGCCCCCGAACCCCCCTAAAGGGACAGAGGTGCACTCTGCACTCACCACAGATTTCCATGGGAAAAACCGGTATGCAGCTTATAGCTTGTTTTAGGATTCATCACTGTGGAGTATAGTTCAACTGAGTATAGTTCAACTTTTAGTATAGTTCAACCCCCAACCCCCCCCCCCCCACACACACACACAAAACAGATACAAATAATGCCCTTTTGTAGTGTGTTACACATACGATTTCTCATCAAACTGTGTTAACTGTGATTAAATTCAGTATATATACGTCTGCCATGTTGCCACCCCTCAAAAATTCCTGCCCCCCTCTTGCCACCCCATAAATATTTTCCTAGATCCGCCCCTGATTATAAACAATATGATAGTAGTGGGATGAGTGACGTTAGACAGTAGATCTAGTACATAAAACGTCTCGGTTACGGATGTAACCCTCGTTCCCTGAGTAGGGAACGGAGACGTTACGTCGGATGACGGAGAATGGGGGTTTCGCCAGAAAGCCTATCATCTTCGAGTATTAAAAAATGAGCCAATGGCAATGAAATGCCATGGGTCTGCGGAATTTGCATAGCGTATCTCCGCCCCACCGCGTGGGTATTTAAGGAGAGATACCGGCAAAAGCAGATCATGTCTTCGCTGAGGAGCCGAGACTGAACTCAGGCGTCTACCCAGCGGTACAGCGGAAGTGGCAAGGAGACGTTCCCTTTCGTAGTCACTCGGAGAATGAATGGGGGTCCCCGTGTAATCACGCCACCTTCACAGCTGTCTTCCAGTGCCCTGCGAAGTCTGACCTCCCTGTCGTGATATAGGCACGGACGAAGGAGTCCTACTTAACACAGGAATACCAAGGTACACTGGGAAGCATATCTCAGGGGAGATATGCCGCAGCATGCCTACCAGTAGGGAGGACTTAAGAATACACATATGGCTGGATTCATAACATATGCACGGGGCAGAGTTTGCTCTTCTCCCAGTTGACCCGAAGGCCCAGACGAGCTAGGTGCCGGAGCACAAGGTCTCTGTGTTCGCAAACCTGATCTCGAAAATGAGCTAATATTAGCCAGTCGTCGAGATAATTCAGGATGCGAACCCCGTGTTCGCGTAGGGGAACAAGGGCTGCCTTGACGACCTTCGTAAAGACGCGAGGAGACAAAGCCAGCCCGAATGGGAGAACCGCGCACTGGAATGCCTGCCCCTCGAAAGCAAACCGAAGAAACAGTCTGTATCGAGGTAAAATGGAGACATGAAAGTAGGCGTCCTTCAGGTCTATCGCTGCAAACCAATCCTGTGGCCGCACGCATTCGAAAATGCGTTTGGCCGTGAGCATCTTGAACGGCAGCCTGTGAAGGGAGCGGTTCAAGACGCGCAGATCCAGGATTGGCCGTAACCCACCGGTCTTCTTGGGGACAATGAAGTACGGGCTGTAAGACCCGACCTAATTTCGGCTGGAGGGACAGTCTCGATTGCACCCTTCGCCAGCAGGGTGGCAACCTCCGCTCTCATGATCGGGGCATTGCCACCGACCATCGTAAAGCGGACTCCCCTGAAGCGGGGAGGAGACCGTGCAAATTGGATCGCATAGCCGAGCCTGATAGTTCGGGCGACCCAGCGGGACAGGTTGGGAAGGTCTAACCAAGCTCCTAAGAACTGAACCAGCGGAATCATCCGAACCACAGACGTCCCCCCGGAGGGGCAGCAAAGCGGAGTGACCGGCCCAGGCGTGGGTGGCATAGCGGCCCGGTGCGGAGGCGTGGGTGGCATAGCGGCCCGGTAAGGGGGCGCGGTCATACTCCGCGTCCTGACAGAGGAGACCAGGGAAGGACCAGCGTTCCACGGGGGTCTGCTCTGCCAGGGGTCTGGTGACAGAGAGGGACGAGAGTGGTGTGGTCCGGAGACGGCACACACTGTCATCCGCGCCCTCAGGGACAGAGGGGGACGAGAGCGGCGAGGCCCGGGGGCGTCGCGCACTGTCATCCGGCTCTGTGTGCTCAGTGATGGACATTTCGGTTCTTTCTTTAACCGGGTGAAGGCTGCTGCTGGGACCGTGCGGGAGGGGCGGGAGCCACAGGAGGGCGCCCTCGGCGGCGAGCAGGCTGAGGCGTCTGTACCGACGGCTGGGTGGAGGCAGCAGCGGGCCGTCGGGGCAGAATGTGTTTAATCGCCTCAGACTGCTTCTGTGCGGTTGAAAACTGCTGGGCGAAGTCTTCAACTGCTCCGCCAAAGAGGCCGGCCTGAGATATGGGGGCGTCGAGCAGACGAGTCCGCTCAACGTCCCGCATATCGGCCAGGTTCAAGCACAGATGACGCTCCTGGACCACAGAAGTGGCCATCACCTGACCCAAGGAACGTGAGGCCACTTTCGTCGCTCGGAGAGCGAGGTCAGTGGCAGCACGCAGCTCATCGAAGAGCTCGGGGTCAGTCCTGCCCTCGTGCATATCTCTGAGCAGCCTGGCCTGGTAGACCTCCAGGGTGCTCATCGCATGCAGGGCAGCGGCCGCCTGTCCTGCATCTCTGTGAGATCTCGCCACCAGGGTAGACGAGAATCTACAGGCCTTGGACGGGTGCTTAGGAGTAACACGAGAAGAAGCACTCTGAGGACACAGTTGCATCGCAACAGAGCGTTCAACCGGGGGAATCCCAGTGTACCCATGGGCGACCGCGCCATCGAGGGGAGGAAAGGCGGAGAAAGCTGTCGAACGCTCACGGGAGGTCAAAGGAGCCTTCCATGACTTCGACAGCTCCTCATGCACCTCCGGGAAGAATGGAATTGGGGATGGCTGTGGCCGTGAGGCGGCAGCCGCACCCAAAAACCAATCATCCAACCGCGAGCGCTCGGGGCAGGGCAGAGGGTTCCACTCTAGCCCGATGCTTGCGGCGGCCCGGGAGAGCATGGCCGTCATCTCGGGATCTGACTCGGGCAACGCTGGCACTCCCGAGGGAGGCAACGCAGCCGCATCATCACTTCCCGATGACTCTTGCCCGCCTTGTGATGCTGCGATCGACATTGAATCCTCCTCTGGAGCGCCGAATGAAACACGCGGGGCATCCGCAGATGGACCCGCCTGAATCACCGCGGCACTCGCGGGTTGCAACACTGTAGAGGGGGGCGTGGTCCGAGGACGCATCGTCGGATTGTTCCACACCGTCACCCTCAAGTCACCCTGTCCACCAGCCGAAGTACCACCTCTCGTGGAGGGTGTAGATCGGGGTGTGGATGAGGGGACTCTCTCTCGAACGAGATCATTGAGTCTCGACCTCAGTGTTGCGATGGTCATGTTCCCACAGAAGGAACATGAGTCATCCACAAGCGCTGCTTTAGCGTGCTCTAAGCCCAGACACGCAAAGCAGCGATTGTGCCCATCAAAGGAAGATAAATATCGACCGCACCCAGAAGAACGCGGGCGAGACATCTTTAAAAAGACGTGCCACGTGCAGCTCTTTTAGAGAGGAAAAACTCTGCGATGCTGAGGCGACCAGGGAGAAACACACAGACAGCAGACCACTGCTCAGATCGCAGGCAATGTGAAGCTCGCTGGATACCGCCGTCACACCAACACCGGAGAGTTCGCTCGTCTCGAAGAGATGAAGTCACTGATAGAAACTCAGGATTTGGCTTGTGGAGTGAAGAGATGCTCTTGGCTCCGAAGCGAAAACATGATCTGCTTTGCCGGTATCTCTCCTTAAATGCCCACGCGGTGGGGTGGAGATACGCTATGCAAATTCCGCAGACCCATGGCATTTCATTGCCATTGGCTCGTTTTTTAATACTCGAAGATGATAGGCTTTCTGGCGAAACCCCCATTCTCCGTCATCCCGACGTAACTCGAAGTGACTACGAAAGGGAATAAAAGTTACATCCTAAAGCACCTACTTTTTGTTATCCTGGAACAGTCTTTTGTATTCATTTCATGTCTCATATATGTTGTAGTTACATACACCGTGTCCTAACCAGAAGCGATGCGATAAGATCCAGCAACAAATATTGTGTCTGTCCACACTAGATGCGACGTGTCTGCGAGATGCGTAACCCACAGCCAATCAGAACAGTGTGTGGGCGGAGACTCGCGGTGGGTGCACAGCACCAGAGAGTAATCTTGACGGCAATCGCAAGAAAATGGATAAGTAGCTACGTAATCAAATTCACAAATATTACACCATTTAAACATTAATCAAATACATAGGCTATTCAGTTACTAAAACAATAATAAAAACAATCTTTGTTAAATAATACACTTGTTTCTTCACAGTTTGAATTTTATTTTTTCCATTTGTTTAATTTCAAGATCTGAGGTGAATTATCCATTTTTGCTTTTACATCTGCAAAGCTGGAGCACTAAATGAGATTCAAAGTCACATTACACGCTTTTAACATCAAATAAAGCATATAAACAGTACCTGAGAATATCATTGCCATACTTTGTGTTTGTTTGTCTGCGACATCGCAGAAAAATAGAAACCGTTTCTAAAATAGAATCGTTGCGTGTCGCTGGTTAGGACAAAAACTGATTAATATAGAAAAGATACCTTTTATAGTTACGTGTGTAGTTAGGACACGGTGTGATAATTCATACATGTATCACAGTAACACTGCAAAATTAAAGACAGACAAACAGATCCAACTAAAATCACATTTTATTGAGTCAGCAAACAATAAGGAAAGCTTCAATACTTAAGTTTGTTGCAGTAGCGGACCAGCTCACCAATCTGGCTTTCTGCCTCTGGTATGCGCACGCACACCCTGTAATGTTTGTGACGGGAAACCCGTGTATACAACTACGGATGGGCCCTGGCTAATATTCGGGTTACAAGTCTGACTCTCTAACCATTAGGCTACAACTGTCTTAAGAGAAATGGCAGCATCGTTATTTTATTTTTACTCAAAGATTTGTAGATCTATTAGTTAAATCTGTTGACTTTAGCAATTTTGTTGCATTGTATGCCAATGGTGACAGGTCAAACATGAGAAAAAGCACTTGTCTTCCCCCAAAGTTTGAAGACCTCTAATTCAAGAAATATTAAAGATATCTTAAAATCATTTTTAAATTATGCTTCTTAACAAAATTTTCTTTTGGTATCATCATTTTGAAGGCCCTATACTATTTAATTCAGAGAATGAATTGTTAAATTTGTAGTAATGGTCTGAAGAATACATATCATATGCTAAATTGAGTTTGTTCATTACACCCAGGCAGGCTTGGTGCATGTAGTCAATCGGAAACTGCTCTCCCATGTCCAATGGGAGGCTCAAAAAGGGAGACATTGGAATGTCCTCATTCTCCTGACGTCTTGTCTAGACCCCGAAGCCGCCGCCATCTGCGCCATTTAGAATTTCAGCCGCCGCCAGCCAATAATTTCGTAAGCCAAATTGAGCCGCCATCTGATAAAGTTTGGCTGAGCCGGCTAGAATTATTTGCATCAAATAATAATTCTATCACATAGAGACATACACACACGAAATATATAAACAATACACGAGATCTATTTTCCCACTGGATTCATAACAGCACAGTCTTGTGCTCGTTGCTACGATACACAGACTCACAGTGAATTGACGACCAATTAAAAGTGCTTGTTTTCCGTACAGAAGAAGCGATGCATTTTTTTTCTCGCACTGAGGTGAAATGGCGGAAAGAAGCAAGCAAGGTAATTTGGATCTCACTTCTCACTTTACTAATTCCTACTTACTTTTTTTTTTTTACTTAGGCCTACCCAGACTTTTGTTAAATCTTCAGGGCACGGTTGCACAAACACCTGAATCAAAGATTGATGTTATGAACCAAATAGCACTGAACGTGATATTACTGCAGTAACAAACCACCGTTTTCTCATTGCTAATTCACAACGCATGCTTCAGTGTACATTGAAGTGAAATGTGCAAAACTTTGTCCAAAATAATACTGATAACAGTGTGTGTTTATATTAAGGCGAGACACGGCAGGCAAAAACATCGGGGGTTTTTTACTGGTCAATTTTGAGATTTTTGGATATTTGTCTTCAATAACATGTCTTCTTTCAGACTTGTGGTGAAAAAAAGTCCGAAATACACATTTAGGTCTTTATTTTACTACACTTCGTCTGTTTGCGTCTGTAGATTTCTCATAAATTCAACAAAAGTTTGCGTTCTTAATCAACATACTTCTCCGCGATCTCTGCCGTCACCCTCTCATCACATGCACCGTTAGGAAGCTCTCTCTCTTCTGTACAATCCTGTTGGATCCAAATATGGTCATTTCCTTTTTATCAGCAACCAATCGTGAAAGTAAAAAGACTGAATGCGCGATCTCATTGGCTGATGATAAATCTTTAAAGCCCGTTTTCTCAAAATGACCTTTCTCTCATACTCCAAGTCCGAAATCTCCACTTCAGTAGTACCTAGTTATATTATGAAGACATTTACAGAGGGATTCCTAGCCTGATATATAACATTTTATTCAAAAAAACATGGCGAAAATCATTCTGATTTACAGGATAACAAAAGTAGATATCCATAAATCCCTCTTTAATTTTTTTTCCATCTAATATGTGAACACAATGAAAAAAATATATTTTTAACCTGGCTTTATCCAATACTCAGATTTCGTTTTTTAAAATATATGCAAATTAGCACATATTTAATTAGATATTGCCTAATTTGCATATTTAAACATTAAATTAAAGAAAACTTGTAATACATTTTTTTCTCATCTTAATGTAAGTAATCAACTGGGAAAGTTTCATGGTGATATCTGCTAGTTAAACATTTTACTCTATTCACCCGTAGTGTCTCGCCTTAACTATAAAGTTAAACAGCGAATTACTGTACATGTCATAAATATATGCATAACGTTACTCCGTGAAGTTTGACAAGTGTGCATTCTTACACAGCAGCAGGGACATTATTCACTAACGTTGCAGTGGCTATTGAATGCGCCTAGCACTATAGCTAATATTACCAATGTGTTTTGTGTTTTGTGCAACCGTTCTTGTAAGTAAGAATGCCTTTTTATCAGGACTATAATGCCATTTTGTCATTGTGTCAGGAATAGTGTTTTACCGATATTTTTGTTCTCTTTTAGGACGCGGAATTAACAAATATATCAGCACATCACGAACACATCTGCTTAAGGATTCTGGTGTGACATGGAGGCCTCACAGTGTTGATTCTGCTTGTAGCCTTCGTTCACATTTTTGGACATATATGGGCGATCTGTATGTGAACAACAATCGCATTGATGACAAACTCTACTGCAAACTCTGCTTTGAAGCAGAAATGACAAAAGAACATGGAATGCTGTCAAAAGTGTACAGCTTGGGAGAAAAAACATCAAGTGGAAACTTCCTTGCTCATGCCAAAGCTGCACACAAAGAGAGTACAATATTTCTCAAAGAACAATCAAGTAAACTGACTAACTGGATCCAAACTGTGCCGAAAGGAAGCCCAGCTACTTCCCAGTTTGATGTTAATCGCGACATCGTGTTGTGGCTGTGCCAGGACCTGCTCCCTTTTGAATTAATAGAAAAAGGAAGGTTTTCAAGCATTCAACAAGAAAAATATTCATCTCAATTTGCCAACCAGCAGAGCCCTTGCAACAACAGCCCTGGCAGATGTCTACATGGGTTTGAAGTCCAAAGTCAAAGAACAACTGGCAGACATTGTCAGTGGTAATATAATGTTAGATGGCTGGACTGATGCTCATCATCGATACCCATATGTTGGTGTGAGAATCTGCACTGTAGATGCGAACTGGAATTTCCTTCTGTTTACACTTTGTGTTAAACCTGTAGAAAATCACACATCAGAAAACCTTACAGTGTTTGTAAGGGAATTACTCAAAGAATTCCTTCCCAAAGATAAAAATGTGTTGCTCTTTGACACAACAGATGGGGCAGCGAATATGATTAAGTTGTCCCGGTTACTGGGCCATGAGAGAGTAACATGCGTAGCACACTGTTTACACAACTGTTTACTCCATAACAGACACTCTTACCAAAATCCCTGAAGCACAAGCCTTAATTTCCCAATGCAAAGATATTGTCACTGCACTTCAAGGCCCATCTAATAGAGGAATTTGTGTTGGAGCAGAAAGAGGCAGACCTATTTTCCAAGATTCAAGACCTGCAGGATGAAATTGATGCAGATTCAATGATCCTATTGATGAAATGGATGATGCAGAGGATTGGCAGCTGGGAACTAAGAAATCAAAACAGGGCTCACAGACACACAAAACACTGAAGACCACAGTGCCAACACGTTGGAACAGTGTCCTCAACATGATCAGAAGCTTAGTCAGTATGGAGACAGAAGTCACTGAAATCCTGAAAAGGATAGGAAAGCCCTTGTTATGCCTCCTACCTGATGACATCAAGCTACTTTGTAACTTAGTTAGCTTTTTGGAAGACTTTGAGAAATTCACTCTCATTATAAGTGAAGTCAGTCCAAACCTGAGTGCCATACCACTAATCAGGGCTCGAATCAAGAAAATCTGTGCAGTGGCTCCCAGAGATCCGCTACTAATGAAGAGAGTCAAAGAACGAATAGTGAAAAACATGGACAAGCGTATCCCCATGTCAGATCTGGTTAGAGCCACCGCAGTGTTTGATCCAGCTGTCAGAGATATCACTATGACGAAAGATGAAAGCAGAGAGCTGCTGCAGAATCTCCATGAGAAACTGAACTCCTCCAGGTGACATTGATATTTCCGTGTACTTGCTAACCACTTACTTTTCTCATGGTTTTGATTTTAACAGCCATTTGCCTTATGCATATATTTCACTTTTCAGATTCAGTTCAACAGTGTTTGGGGTTGGAGATGAGAGGACAACTACTGATGGTGGTTCTGGAGGTCCTTCTGGTGGGAATGGTGACCATGATGGAGATGTGGGAGGAAGTGTGAAACGCCTGCGACTAGAATTATTAGCAGAGGCACAAGAAGATGCAGAAGCTCATTCCTCATGTTCTATCCTTGACCAAGAGATAGATGCTTTTCTGGCAGTGAGAACAAGAGACCAAGGAGCATTGGACTTTTGGTGAACCCATAGCAATACTTTCCCCACACTGTCCGCTATGGCCCGGTGCTACCTCTCCATTTCACCAGGTAGTGTGCCGGTGGAATGCATGTTCAGTTCCACTGGGCTACTGCTCAATGGCAAACGATCATCACTTGCTCCTTCAAGGTGTAATATGATAAGCTTCATCCATGATAATGCCAAGTTATTGTATACAACTTAGCCTACATACATTTAGCCTAAACACAACACATTGTAAGCTATTTGAAAATGTTTAGTAGCATACAGACTACAAAATAAATATGTACATACGTTGTGAAAGTAAAATCTGGTGTTTTCTTTATTACATTGTATTGGATTTTGTAGAAATATAGTGTAAGCCATGCATTGCTTGGAAATATTGAGATCTAGTAAATCAGTATAACATAGACATCTGTAGACATGAAGTGGCAGCTTCAGCCATTTGCAGCTATGAAAACTTTGGCGGCTGCAGCAGCCATTTAGGTTTTGGCTGAGCCGGCTAGCCAGCCAATAACTTCATCAGCCAGCCATTATTCTCAAAACAAATGGCTTCGGGCTCTAGTCTTGTCATTTCATCACGGTGTGTCATTGGTGCGTAGGGGTACCTCTGGGTAAGTCACTCGGCCAGATTGCTGACTTTGAAGAACCTAACGATCCTGGATCATCTCAAATGGTCAACAGTAAAATCCTGATAACTAATCCTAATTTAAGCCACACCAATCTTCTTTGTTGATTTTAGTGATGGGAAGTTCGGATCATTTTACTGACTCTCGTTCATCAAAATAAAAATCTTTTTTCAAGTTATTTCCTTCATTTAAGTGGCTTTAAATGTTCTATTTTTAACAGGTAAATTCCCTGAACACATCCACCTATGAAATCTTGATCATATTATGAATTAAGAAATCATTATAATGCAGTCAAAAATAATTTACAGGGAACATAAATAGTTACTTTACCTTCCGAGTTTTTCGTCCATTTGTCACGTGACAAACGCAATGAATGACTCATCACTAGTTGATTGGGAGAGCTGTTGAATGTTTTTCTCACTCTTGTGTGCTGGAACTATTCATCTTCACACTCTGGCTCCAAAATGCCAATCTCATCTCCTCTGCAGATTTTACCCCTTTTTATTGGTCTTGCTTTAAAACTATTTGCCCAGTTATTTCTTCTTTTTTTAATGCTGTAACAACTTTGTTCTGTTATTCCATTTGTTCCTGTTTTAATAAAACTTGTAACGCCTGTTGTGTAATTGTATTGTCATTTTGTTTAGTCTTTCCCAAAAGACTGACCCAAAAAATGTGTTTGTATGGTAAAAACCACGAAAAATCTTTCATATTAAATAGTGTTTTACCTGACTGCCTATCTTTCCCCCCAGTGAGCTAATCTAACTGGATTCAATTTGTCAGTTGTCTAGTAATTTGCTTCAAGAGTCAAGACCTGAATGCAGTTTTGGGGGACTTCCTGGAAAAAAAACATTGTGCCATCTGCTGCCTGATAATGCTGATGTAATCTTTTCTCTGGCTTGTGAAACTAACTGATCAGTTTGGGTGAATATTTTTAACACAATTTAAATCTTTAAACCTTTCATGCATGAATTACGATAACCTCAGTCAGGATTTTTTTTCCTATGTGTTTTTATTGCTCTTAGGGCATGCAAAACAAGATTTGATTTATTTATTTATTACAAATTTTCAAAGAGATTTTCAGATGTCCACTTGAGTGGACAGCACGCATTTTTGGTTTAAGCTGAAGAGATACTATATTAAACATAATACAATAATCAAAAGTTTCGTTGCCAGTAAGTCATAAAATTACCAAGTTATTACGAATAGAGTACGTATCTGGAACGTTGTTGGTTATCTTATAACCTTAGGAGGACGTACTGACGTTGTGGGTTGGTAATATGATGGTAATGAAATTACGAGCATGCGTTGTAGTTACGTTGTCAATTGGTAAAGTCATGACGTGACCAAAAAGTAGGAATACATTACGTAACGGTTACGTCGTGTGTTAGCTGGGATGAGATAATCTTGACAGCGTTTTATTCAATCCTCCGCCAACGCTGTCTCTCATCGTGTCACTGGTTAGTCTCTGCTCTACCTAAGCGTGTTCATGTGTTTGAGGAGGCATGGCTTTGCAGAGTGAATATGCAGGGATGGTAGATTATGCTTGCTATGGTTATGCTTGCTATTGCCAGCCTTTCCGAAATTGCCTACCCTACCTTAAGTAGTTTAAATTGTTAAACAGTTTCTTCTTGATTTTTATTTAATTTAGGTCTTGGTGTGTTTGCCACAACACTTATCTTGAAAGGTTCCTTTATTCTTCAATATAGGGGAACATTATTAGAAAAATGGAAGTTGAAAAAAAATAGATTATACATGCTACTTCAAACACAGAGGGCGTGACTACTTTAATAAGTGGGTTAGCCACTGATCTGCAAGGTTCTGCATGGCTTGTCAGAGATCTGGTGGAGTCTAAGTTTGGCCTGGTACCCAAAGGTTCTTTGCTGTCCTACCAGTGCCCTGCCGAGTCATCAAGGGATGCTGTCAAGCATGCAGAAGCCCCTCCTTTCCCTACGCTTCCTCTGGATGGGTACAAATTTGAAGGAAGATTTAAATTTGTCCCGAATTTCCATGATATGTTGTTCTTAGAAAGCTTGGCAGTCACTCGAACTAAGCACAATAATTGAAAAAGACACACAGGACCAGTCACAAGCTGTGTCCCAATGTAAAGGCTGCATCCTCCGAAGGCTGTATTCGAAGGCTGGTTGCGTCACCGCAGCGCGACGAAGGCTAAAGCGACGCCAAATTCACCTTTCGTTTCCCCATGAAAGGAAGGATACATAAAAGGATCCTTAGCGGTCTATCCTACCCCATAAGTCATTGCGCGCCCGTGACGACAGCATTTTTATTTAAAATAGGCCGAGACTTCGGTGGTGGACGGCAAATACACATTTAAATGTAAGTATTACGTTTTCATTTACTCAAATAGCTAGAAAAACCAGAGTTAAAAGCCACAAGTTTTTCTTTCTTATAAACTTCATCTTAACTCCTTTGTCACCATTGCGGCTTCATTTGTCATTTAGTTTGAGGTAAAACTTGTGCTAATATTAGACAGCTAAATGTATTAAATTGTGATTAATTAATTAAATAAATAAACAAAACTAAATAAATTAAATTTTATTGTAATATTTGGACTAGTCTGTCTCACTTGTGTATTATAAGAAATATCACTCACCATATAAAGCCCACAACAACAAGAAAAGCAGTAGATAAGGCAATGGGGTTTCACTTTTATGTGTTTTTGTAGTGCTGTCATGCAAGCTATGTCTACAAAGGGTTTAACAAAATTTGAGTATCCAGAAATATGATTTCTGAAGTATTTTGTATGCATGTCCTGATGTGTCATATTTTGCAGTGTTAACAATGCACTAATGTTAAGATTGCATCCCTGTGTTAATATTTTTCATAAGTTCCTTTTCTGCTTTTTTAGAGCAGTTCTGGAGAAAATGGGACTGCTGGGGAAGATTACTCCCATACAGGCCAACAAATACAAAGTAAGAAAGTTAATACACACATCTTTGCTGAAATTTATTGTGCTGTTGTTGTTAACAAGCCATGGTAATTTGCTCTGCCTTAAGATTGCAGTAGGACAGGTGAGTGGGAAACCCACTGATGAACTCAGCCCTGGTTTGTCCACCAACCTCCCTGTCCTAATTGCCTCCATCCCTGAGGACAGACCAGGGCCGAGTTCAGCAGTGGGTGCCCACGGTGAGGAGGAGCCAGGGGCAGCACCAGCAGGAGCACCAGCACCCACACCATCACCAACATCAGAACCACGAAGAAGGCGAGACAGAGAGGACGAGTTTTTGGACTTGATTAGAAGGGGGAAAAAAATAATTTCTGTACATTATTTATTTGTATGCAACTTTAAATGTGCAAATAAATGAGAATTCATTGCTCTGGACATTGTTTATTTTTGTAATGACAGTCATCATTTCTACATGAAACAAATAAGTTTATACCTTTTTTTTTCAATTAAAATTGGTAAATTAAAATAATTTGTTCTGGGTTACATAAAAGTAAGTTTTCCAACTATTTACAATATACGTTAAATATATCAAAATTAACATTTACAGTACATAAAATAAGAAAGAATGATGTGGACTTTTATTCAGCTAAGCAGGGAGACCCTGGTGTGCTGCTGGCCCAGGATAGGCTCCACAATAGAGACAACTGCTGGTGGGACATCATCTGGGATGGTCTCTTGAGTGTTTAAGTGGATATTTCCACTATCCACTAAGTTGTTTACCAACAGGTTTGCAGGGCTAACTAATGGAAAAAATATTAAGATACTTTATTACGCTAAAGTACTTTTAATAACCACTAATACCGCATTGGGAAAAAACCACTAGTCATATATTTCAAACCTTAGTTAAACAAAATTATCTTGCATGCTCTAATGTACTTAAGGTATCAAGAGTAAAAGTAAAGGCATGTATTCTGCAGGAAAAAAACTCCTTGTCAGGGTTTTTATGATGGTTTTGCATTTATATTGCCACTGCATTACTGCGTATGTTGCATTTTACTTCTGAATATTTTCAAGGTTGATACATTTAAACTATATACTTTTGTGCAGTTTAATGTAAAACAATTCATCATATTGTAAAATAACATCATTTTGTAGTGTTGCTGTCCTGTGAGGGGAAAAAGTACTTCACATTTGTATGTGAATATTAACAAAGTAGTTCCTTACATTCCACCACTGGTTATTTTGAAAATTAAAGTAGCAAAATGTAGGCCTATTGTCACAATATTGTAGAGTTTGAAGTACGCTGTAAGTATGCTGTATGCTTTGAAGTACAGTTAATGAGAATCAACATAGGGAGTCCTGTACTATGTGCATTGATTTACAGGCCTCCTAATTTTAACAAAGATTTCATCCAACAATTCTCTGAGTTTCTCTCTAATATTGTATCCCATTGTGATAGGCTGTTGATTCTAGGAGACTTTAACATTCATTTTTTTGTCCATCCAAACCTCTGGTGAAAGAGTTTTCTTGTCTTATTGAATCATTTAACCTGTCAAAATCAGTCTTTAGCCCTACTCATAATCTGGGGCACATTTTAGACCTGGTGTTATCACATGGTTTTCCCGTAACAAATCTGAGAGTAGTTGATGCTGCTATTTCAGACCATCTGCCAATTGTGTTTGATTCTGTTTGTGTTTTCTCCACCTCGTCTCGCTCAAAGTCTTTGAATTACTCTCGTTTTATCCAACCTTCTACTGCCAGCTTATTTTCCGAGTACTATCAGGCCAACGTTGCAGATGACATCCCATTCGACGAATTAAATACTGAAGAGATGGTGGAGGTTTTTACAAAAGCCTGCTCCATTTCTTTAGACGCTGCTGCTCCCCTTAAGCCCAGGAAAGCTAAGGGAAAGGGCCCCACACAGCCTTGGTTAAATGACTCTACTCGCTCTCTTAGACAAGAGTGTCGTGCAGAGCGGAAGTGGAAAAGAGATAAACTTCAAATTTCTTATGAATGTTTAACTGCATGCTTAATTACCAAAAGTCAGTGAAAGAGGCAAAATTCAACGTTAGATTACGTTAGGCAAGTGCTCAGCTGCTGGCGCGTTGATCGAAACCCTCTGGTGCACAGGGACGGAAACGGAGAAAGCAACTAGATAAAAAGAAAGCCCAGTATAGAGGTAAGTCTTCTCATCTCAGCCATTAAGGTGTCAAACGAAATAAATTTACTTAGTATTGTGCACAGGCATGCTGGCCATCGGGACTACCGGGAGATTCCCGGTGGGCCGACGTGCTTTTTGGGCCGATACATCTCATACTTTTATTATTAATATTATTTTTTGTCTTAGTGGCCCATAAAACTCGTAAATCGGCCCATTCGTTTTGTTTTGTTTTGTTTAATTGGCGGCGCTGGGTTACTTCCAAGTAACAAAACTAATTATGAAAGTTTCCTTTATTTTTCAGTGCATTTGTTTTACAATATAGCCTATGGCTATTACTGTCATGGAATTAATATTATAACTATTGATATGTAGTTATGTAATGTAGACAGACACTGTAACTAAAAGAGGTTTGAATTTTTCTTTGTTCAATTTGCACACTGAATATGGGTTGGAGCTTTTAATTTTGAACTCTCAAAGTGCACCAGATTGATGAATTGAACATTAAAATGCACAAAATTTTCTTACGGGGGGCATACCCCCGAAACCCCCTTAGCCTTGTAGCAGACTAATAGATGTAATAGTAATAATAGTAGTGGTGGTAGTAGTATTTGTAATTTATATACTACAAGTTACATGGTCAGACAAAATGTATTTGTTCAATGCAACTATGTAGGATGATAGAAATATCATTGAACGTTCTTTGTAGCATTTGTATGAACAATGTATTACAGTTGATCCTTCAAGTCATAATTTGCTTGTTGATGAAGTTTTGGAGTGACTATAAGAGCATTTTTGTTTAGTTTAATAAATACTTTTGTATCATTTGTAAGTATTTTTAGGGGGGGGGGGGGGGGGGTCGCAAAACTCAATCTCGCCTAGGGCAACCAAAGGGCTAGAGCCAGCCCTGCTTTTCAGTCTGGCTTTAGATCTATGCACAGTACATAAACTGCCTTGTTGAAGGTCAACAATGACCTTTTGCAAATCCTCGACACCGGATCGCACGCAGTGCTTGTCTTACTAGATTTAAGCGCCTCTTTTTATACGATCGACCATAGTATCTTGTTGCATCGGTTGGAAAAAGTGGTGGGCATTCAGGGTGCTGCCTTACAGTGGTTGGCCACATCTCAAAGACAGAACTTTCTCAGTAAATATGGGGAAATTTACTTCTGCATCTGTTCCCCTACTTTGTGGTGTGCCCCAAGGGTCCATTTTAAGCCCGCTCCTCTTTTCACTTTATATGTTGCCATTGGGTGCCATATTTGAGAAACATAGGATATCCTACCACTGTTACGCTGACGATACAGTTTTATCTACCGGCAAAAATTGATATGTCTTATCCACTGGAAGCCATGTGTGACTGTTTTGAGGAGATCAAATGTATTAGCTAGATGGCTAATAATTTCCTACAATTAAATGAAGGTAAGAGCGAAATTTTGATTTTAGGCCCATCTAGCTCCTCATCTACTTTTAATTTCGGTTCCTTCCCTGTTAGTGTTCGACCTCATGTAAGGAATCTCGGATTTACATTGGATTCGGTACTTAATTTAGAAACACAAGTCAGCTCAGTGGTAAAAGGCAGCTTCTTTCAATTGAGATTGATTGTAAAAGTAAAACAGTTCTTGTCCCCAAAAGATTTAGAGACTGTAATCCACGCCTTAATTACATCACGGCTGGACTACTGTAATTCCCTAAACTGTGGTCTGCCTCAAACTACAATCTCTCGCCTGCAAGTTGTTCAAAATGCTGCAGCGAGACTTCTGACTAGGCTTGGGAATCGGTTCCAGGTTCCGGTTTGGAACCGGTTCCAAATGTTCCGATCCATCGGAATCGTACAAGTCCACACGTTAACGATTCCACTAACGATTCCGAATGTTCCGTTCCATCCATTCCCGCGTTCCATCCATTCCCGTTCCATCCATTCCGTTACAGTATGCGACTGGATTTTTAAATCCCCCAAAAGCGTGATGGCTACGAGACGTAAACGATCGAGAGTGTGGCTTCATTTTAAATGCAGACCGGGGGAAGCAAATCTGGGCGACACAACCCCTCCCGTCATTTCAGCTCCAATGACGGCATCAAAACAATGAAAGCATGGCGAATCGGCTCTCCACGGCTCTGCTTTCGTCGGCGAAAAAGTAAAGAAACTCGACGCTATAAGCCCTCAGTGCCGAGCCGAGCAGTTCGCACGTGACTTTTATGCAGTGTTTCCCACACATAGACTAATTCGCGGCAAACAAAATCAACTCCGGCCGCCACATATTGCGTTTCGTTAATTTTTTTATGCTATTTAAAACACGCAGCGTATTCTTTCCGTTGTATTTCCTTTCCCCGCTCTCCCTCTGTCTCTCTATCACTCACGCGTCTCTCTCACATACACGCACACACACACACACACACACACACACACACACACACACCGCGTATGTCTATGAGGCGCCGGACTGGACAAAAGCGAAGCGAACTCCGCGAGCGACACTGGGCGAGAGAGAGACAGAGTGTGACTTTTATTTAAACTTATATAAACTAATATAATTTATTTTACTGGACAGTTTAAAGCTCATAACCATATTTTGTTGTTACTTGAAGAGTGCAGTGTCATGTGGCATCATGCAGTATTTGTCCTGAAAAGGCTACTCAGTAAATGTCTGTAATTTAAGGTCATTCCTATTTTATTTGTATACATTTTAATCATTAACTTTAAAAGCACACTCTTTTTATGACTAAAATAACAGTAAAGGGTAAAAAAAATGAATTCCCAAAAATTAAAACGGAAAAAACGGAATTTGGGAAAAAATCAAACGGAATTTGGGAAAAAATAAAACTGATTTCATAAGGCCCTAGAAATTGCACACTTGGTTTTCATTCTCTAAAACCACTTTAAATTAGACATTCAAAGCCAACAACTCTCAAAGCCAGCCTGTAAGTGTTCAGCAAATGGTACAGGAATCGATATGGGAATCGATAAGGAATCGCATCGATAAGCAGACTCGACAATGGCATCGATATCGATAATTTCTTAACGATGCCCATCCCTACTTCTGACTGGTACAAAAAAGAGAGATCACATTTCTCCTTTCCTAGAAATTTGACATTGGCTTCCGGTTAAGTTCAGAATCGATTTTAAAAGTGCAGTTTTTGTGTACAAGGTGCTATCCGGTGTTGCACCAAAATACATATGTGACCTTCATAGTCTGTACTCTCCCCAAAGAACTCTTAGGTCTTGTAATCAGCTTCTTTTAACTGTCCCACGCTTTCGCTGTAAAACCAAGGGTGGTTGGGCCTTCTCTGCCGCGGCAACTAAACTCTGGAACAGTCTGCCCTTTGCTGTGAGGTCTGCTCCGACATTATCCAGTTTTAAATCGGCTCTTAAAACTTATTTATTCTCTCTGGCTTTTAATTAAATTGCGTTGATTGATTTTATATGATCTATTAAATGGATTGTATCGGGTGCAATATGTCTATAATTGTCTTTTGCCTTGTCTATTTCGATGCTTTTTAATTGCACATTGTAGATCTGTACAGCACTTTGGCGCAACTCTGTTGTTTTTAAATGTGCTATAGAAATAAAATTAGACTTGACTTGACAATATTAACAAACTGTTGCTAACTACAGCAGCGTCCCATATCAAAGTGCGCATCTGAAGCGCTTGGACCGGTCTAGCCTATGGATTGTTCTTGTCGCCTAGCAACAGTGACTGACAGCTGCCGATGACGAGCGGGAGTAACGTTTACACTGGACTTTTTATATTCAACTGGTTTTTACATTCAAATAGGGTTGAAAACCTGTGTAAATGTATTCACCACGGTCCATTTCTGTACATAATAAAAAGAATACACTAGCCTACAAAATCGCATCAAGGTAAGAGGTAAGATAAGTGAACATTTGAACCTTAAATATATATATATATATAAACCAGCTCTGGCCATGGTCTTGGCTAAGCCGAAAATACATGACCCGGCGGCGCCGGGGCAGAAACATCCTCACCATGTCCTCCAGTAAAATATAAAACATAAATATGACAATAGCCAATTCTGGCTCGATATTTGTTTACTCATTTATAACAAATGAATTATCAGGATGGCAGCTGTACTCTCGCACCGTTGCTTGGCGCCAGGAGCGGTAATAGGGAACCCCTGGTTGTGCAAGTGCGTCCTTCGAAGGATGCAGCCTTCACATTGGGACACAGCTTAAGTCTGCTCTATGGAACCAAATGCGTACACCACGCATTACATCAAGTGGATTCCGTGAGGTGTGTCATGTCAGAGGAGAGTTGACCAGCCAGGCACTAGCTGCCCGAATCATCAAAGGGGTTCGTCAGACTTCTGCAATGAAGCATGGACTGGATCTTCAGCCTGAAGTGCTATTTCAGTACTCTGGTATGATGAATGTGAATGTTTTACAGTGTGGGTTTGTTGTACATCCTGATGCGCCACACCTTGGCACAAGTCCTGATGGCAGAGTCTATGACCCTACTGAGAACCCTCCCTTTGGACTTGCAGAGGTAAAATGACCTGACGTTGATGACATTTCTCAGGTGACACATAAAATTTGTCAACGGTCAAGCAAAGCTAAAGGAAAGCCACAAATTCTACTGGCAAGTTCAGGGACAGCTTGCAGTAACAGGACTGAGTTGATTTTATAACAAATACCAAGACAGATATAACCATTCAGCGCATCTGGAGAGATGAGTTTAATTGTCTTGATGAGGGACAAAGTACACATTTTTTTATGTAATACATGAATGTGTATTTTAACTCTAGGAGTTGTTAAACTAATACTTGTAGTGATTGATTGTTTGTTTGTTTATTGTTAAACGAATAGGTCACCCAAAAATGAAATGTATGCAATAATTTACTCACCCTCGTGCCATCCTAGATGTACATGATGCAATATATACACTCACCTAAAGGATTATTAGGAACACCTGTTCAATTTCTCATTAACCCTCTGGGGACGGCAAACGCACCGGTGCGTTTTGGCAGATTTTTTTCACATAGCAGAAAGATAGACTTAAACTACTCCAACATTTCTGGTCATACAGAGTTAAGACATATTAAAAAATAAACTGTTAAATGTCTACTTTTTTATGTGCCCACCTACAATCGAATTAAAATATTGTGCTTTTGTAAAATAAAGAAAATAAACAGGGTGTGCGTTCTGCCTCTCCGTGTCCGTGAACTTTTTTTCTGGAGCACGTCTCTAAACTTAAAGTCCCTGTAAAGGCAATTCTAAAAAAAAAAATCTAAACCCATTATAAATGTTAGAAATGTATTGCTAAAACATATTACAAAGACTGTGAACTGTGAAGTACTGAAATGTGGAGTTAGACCGTTAAACAGTTTTTCACCATTGCTATTTTCCGGATTTTTTGGGCGGGGCTAAAACGGGGCTCGATGACGCACTGGAGCCCCTGACCTCGTGGACACGCCCCTACTTGATGACGCACTGAGGCTGGCCCCTCCCCTAACAATAGAGCACATTCGCATCAGTTTGGCACTCAATCGCGAGTTACTGTACTATTAGTTACTACAGCCTACAGTTTGCTAGCTAGCTATGCCTTCGACACGGAAATGCGTAGGCTACTACCTGGATGCGATCATGTACAAAACAGATCGGTGTCTTTATTTAAATTTCCTAAAAACGATCACATCAAGAAGAGGTGGATTAATTTTGTGAAGAGCCAACCTTGATGGAGAGCTGAGGATCACCGCCAACACCCGCCTCTGTAGCGATCATTTTACACGGATAATTTTATAAACTTTCGTCGGAGACAACTGGGATTCACTGATAATCCGCTATTACTGGTGAATGGGGCCGAACCGACTATCTCCCGCCTCGGCCTTCATCTCCCCGTCCCGAAAGCAGTATCAGCTAATATCAGCGTCGGGAGCTTTCCCGCGAGTGGGCGTGGTTTCAGCGCAGCCAGCGGACACGCCCCCAGCGTTTGAGAGCAGAGAATACTGCTCATTTTTTCAAGATTTTGATAGCTTATTTTATGTACTTACCGGCTTTTTTTATCATTCAAATTTGGCTGGGTGGATAATAACACATTTTTCTGTGGTGTGACAAACTCAGAACACATACTTAATTTTGACTTTACAGGGACTTCAAACTAAACTCAGCGAATACTATTCACCCAGACATGAGCAATTATGATCATTTAAGTTTGTACTTTTAAATTATCTAATTTAAAACTAAAATAAATATTCTCTGTTTATGTAATCTATATAAAAAGAGAGAGGTGTCAGCCATTCTCATTATCGTTCTCGCATCTCATTATTCCGCTAATGTGACACGCCCACGGAAAGCGCGCGCTATTCAAACGCTAATGATCTGAAGCAACACATTGAGACGTGTAAACGCCCACATAAACTCGGTAAACACACTTTATTTAGTCAGATTAATGTACTGTCGTCTTGCGCGGCTGTGAGGAATAATCCTGGGACATTTACCTACCTCAGAACAAGTGCTGGTTTATTTTCACTTCGAGGAGCGAGCTGAGCTGTAAGTGTTTTTATTCTTGTGCTTGTTTCTAATCGCGATATATAATAACGTTAGTGTCTGTAAACGCAAAAATAGCCTACTGTTTAAATTTGAATCATGTTTCTCTGTGTGTGTGTGTGTGTGTGTGACTAGTTTTTGGATAGATTATAAAGTTTTAACTCTAAAATAGACATCAAATAAGCTTTCGTTAGCAGTTTCTGCTCATATGTTAAATATATAGTATGTTTTGTCAATAAACTAATCAACTAAGAATAGTGTTTGTGCAATGCAATGCAAGCTATATCAAAATAATGAATCCTTAACTTTGAAATATGTATGATAAAATGTATTGGCCTACTAAGACCTTTATGGAAAAAGACTATTTTCTTTTCAAGATGTTGAACTTTGAACCAATTCTGTAGAATGGCCCATATAACCTATTTGAACAGGATTTGTTTCCAGGTATGACTAAAAATATGCTTTTGACTTTCATTTATATTTTGATTATATATATATATATATGTATGTATGTATGTATGTATGTATGTGTGTGTGTGTGTGTGTGTGTGTTGTCCTTGCATTCTTTCTTGTGTGACACACCTGAATGAAAGGCTCAATAATATGCGGGGTCTTTGTCTTCTCAACCACCTAATTATTCACAATGGGGTTGGGCCGTTCACAATTTAAAATAATCTATTGTGTTATGTGAATGATTAGAAAGGATGCTTTTCAGATCATTTTGAAGCAAAAACTCTAGGCCACAACTTCCATTAGTCAAAAGTCTTGTGGACACATATTTAGTATGTGTTTTGTGGCTTTATTTCAGAAACTTTAATTTTTAGTTTTTTCAATAACCATGCATAAACAATATTCTCTCAAAAATACAAACATGTACATACATGTTGCTCACATATTATGGTAGCCCTGTTTGTGCTAAATAGTGTAATTACACCTGTGCCATTAATATGTTTATAAGCAACTGAAAAAAGCACAAATGTCAGGGCATGTCAAAACATCTCAAGGACCCCAAAAACACCTTGGTCCCCAGAGGGTTAATGTTGCAACCATCTTGGACATAGTTCGGGAACTTCTTGCAATCCCATCTGTCTTGAGGTGCAAGCCCTGAGAAAACCTGGTAGTGAAGATAAGTGCATAGCTTAGTTATTTTTCATATTACAGACTGCTTCATTTAACATGCCCGGAAGTTATGGGGTGTTTTAGGTGTGATGACAGAAGTGACCGTTAATTTAAAAACAACACAATTAGTATACAGCATCTGTTATATCAAGACTGGAGAGTACTTCTTTATTGAAAGCAAAGAATGGCACTGAAGGCTCTTCTCATTGGAAAATATGTTTTAATTCTCCTACCAACTAGCTTTGGCAGGAGTTCAATTCTGTTTCCTCTGGTATGGTTTGTTATTTGGATTGGTTGAAGTTAGTCCATGATAAACAGACATTCATCCAATCACCTATGTCTACCCTTTTGTAAATAGTTTAGGACGACTTCTCAGATGGTTCTTGGAACAAACCATGTAGCATTTCAGGTTAGGTAAGATTATGTCAAATTCAGGTTTGGAGGTTTATTGTATTCCTATACAGAACAATATGAAATTAACAATCTGTTTTTTTCTTCTTTTTTTTCTGATTACTTCAAGGTCAGATATGTAAATAAAGTTAAGTGAAAATGCGTTTTTAATATACAATGTTTCTGTACTTTTTTTATTTAAAACAAAATGTCTCTCTCATGTTAAATGTCATGTTTAGGCCTTTTTTTCTTAACCAAATGCAATCAAAACAAATGCATTGAATTAGACAAACTTAAACATAATGTGGTACATTTAATCCAGTATGGATATTCCAGGAAGTGACTCACATGAGTCATGACAGGTAAAAGAAAATCAGAACTATAAGGTAACTCTTAACTCATGCACAAATCTACATTGCATTATGTCAAAAGATGAATTTGTTTTGTTGTAATAGTAAAAATACAATAATAAATGTTTTCCTTTTTTTTTTTTGTGTCAAAGTGTGCCAATAATCTTAATAGTTTTTGTTTTTATGTAACTGTAAATTATTAAAGTTCCAATTATTTGTGTCCTGATTGCGAAGTTACTCCTAAAGCCAGGTCAAACATGTAGCCTAGTAGTCCACATGGGTAACTTGGGAAAACAATGCTGACTTACCGGTAAATAAATGTCATCCATGAAGACAGGGATCTTTTTGAATTCTGAAAGAGTGATTTTGCTCTGACAGTCCTACTGCATTTTCTGCCTCTGTGGCTTTTATGTCTGCATTCCCTGGATAAACCATAAGGGAATATTAAATCAATGTTAAATACAATATCTAGATACATCATCTGTACTTTAAATGTAATTAAAAGTATGTATTGCTCTGTGACCATTTATATTATGTAATAGCCAAAAAGAAATTTAGTTGTAAAATAGTTCACGAACAAAAGCATAGACTATTACAGTCTATAACTGCTAACGTTACAGTAAGGCTGCCAATGACAGATTGCCATAGTAGCGTTACCCCGTGTCTACACTAGACACGATAAATGGACCATTGCAATGCACTTTGACTATGTCAGAAATAGAAAGGGGAATCAGTTTATTGTCGGGAATTTGTTGTGTCACATCGCGCTGCGCCATTTACCATTTAATGGGTTATATTGTCCTTTCGTTACGCCGCTCGCGCCCGGTGTAGACACGGTGTTAGGTGGGGAAAGTTACCATGTATATTAACATAAAATAGCATTTAGAGGTCAAATAAAATCGTACCAAGGGAAATTTAAAAATCTAATAGAACACCTAACTTACCAGTGAAAGCCGTCTGATGTATCATGTCGTCTTTTCATCTTCATGCGACGACCACATATCCGACACAACATCTTCCTTGCTAGAAATCTCTTTTTCTGAAGCCATTTTACGAGTCGTGCAGTAGTCCTCTTAGTTGGCTTATCGATCAGCAGAAGTAACAGCTCTGTCGTTAGATTCATGTTCTCAGGGTTCTCAAGTTTTATTAAAAGCTTGGAGTGAGATCACATGCGGTTAGGGGAGGAGCCTAAATGGAGCCCCACCCCCGCCTATCCCCGCCCCCAATTATACCCATTGTTCATAATTAACCAGCAAAAATTGAAATTATAACAATTGGTAAATCTGATAAATGACAGAGCAATTCATCACATCAAATATAGGCCTACTCTTTAATGTTATATTTCAAAATTAGGCTACAAATATATAACAAATTGCTCCAAAATGTTTGGAAAAACAAATATTTTTGCATTTTTCCCTGACATCTTTGAAAAATACAAATGCAATGGCAATGATTAGGCTAATGTATGTTTTGACAGGATATACAATATTACCAAGAGCACTCTGCTTTAGCCTTAATGTAACTAGAAATACTATTAATACAGTATAATATAAAATTTAAAATAAACTGAAGAATTACATCTTCATTCCTTCCCATACCCAATAACATTTCCTTAGCCAAACTGACCCAAAGCTTTTGGCCTGGTTGCAAAGCAGTTGTAGAGTTTTTGACTGCATCAATAATGTATATGGGCTATATATTAAATGTTCTAGTCTAAAAATGTTAGGCGAGCTTTCTTCCAACTTACTTTCTCCATCACGACGTGTGTTCGCGCGATGTCGCGGTGGCCGAACTTCCGTGTGTGTTCGCGGACTTCGCGTGTCTATAAGTTGCCTAGTAACGAACGCAATCTGGCCGAGATGCGGACGCGCTGGCGGCAGGAAACTTATCTTTGTGTGCTTGCGCCTCGTATACAACGTTATATATAAAGCTTGCAGGACAACTTGGTTGGCATTGCCTTTTCAGCGTGAGAAATACACGGTGTGGCGTGTGAGCGTGTGAACTGGTTGAATTGCGTGTGTCTCACGGCCAATGCGTGAGACTTGAGAACCCTGTGTTCTTTTTTGTTTTATCTCTTTTTACAAGCAGTAATAAAACATTTTTATACAGTAGGCTACATAAAAACAACCAAGCATCAACCTCAAAACTGATGACTTCTTGACCTCACGACCCTGAAAATTTAGCCGCGAAAATGCGGACTCTTAAAGTCCCACTCCGATCATATTTTGAGCTATTTTTAAACATTCCCAGTGGTCTTTAAATTATGATTATGCCATTTTTAGCCAAAATCACAAAACCTGTGCCGTTTTCTGGGACTTCGCTTCAGCAGAGCGGCAGTAGCTCATTAGCAATTCGCCTCTGCGTTGTGGGCGGAGCCGTTGGCACGGAGACGACCCTCCCCCTGCCCGTTGCTGAGAGCTCTGTCTCTCCCGCTAGCTTACATCCCCAAAACCGGTGGGGCAACAGTATTATATACACGTTAATTGTTATTATCCGAAGTTAATCACCGATCACCGATCATTATTTCACTCCAAGACGTCGCGTGTGGAGACGCCCAGTGGAGTTACTACGTCACAACTCCAGTCGATTTTAGCCGGCATTTTAGCGTCTGCTACTGATTCACAGCCATTTGAATGTAGAAATACTCAGAAATACAACTTTGAGCTGATTTTTCTCAAGGTATGTCCTCTAACATCAGAAAAATGCCACAAGAACATGTTAACACCTAGAAAAACATTATTTTCATCGGAGTGGGTCTTTAAGTTACCATTTTCGCATTTCCGGGTTTTTCAGTATCGAAAGTATTAATAATAAATGCACTACACTGTTTCTACGACTTTTGGAAACCATTTTTTATATCAAGGTAATAAGTGGTATAATTAAACATTTAAAAATGAAAAGATTACAATCTTTCTTATGGGTGGCACTAGAGGTTGCCTGATTCTTTCACACCAAACTGTGAACATTTATAATTTTAAATAGACATAAGGGTTTATGTTTGTTTAAATATTTTATGCCAGAAAATACAGGATTTTTAACTTTTTTTTAAAAAACGAACTTTTTTTAACAAAATAGTAGATAATCTAAAATAGTGAAGACAATAAATGTTTTCTGTAAAATACTGTTTACATTATTCATTCAGCCACGTTTTTTTAATCTTACGTACGAAGTTACTGTTTCACTACACGAAAAGCAAGCAATGCCACCATCTGGCCACCTACACGAGCTGCATAGCAAACCGAACAGAATCGAACATGAAGGGGGGTGTAAATATTTAACAATTTTACACAAATTTCAAATATATGGAATAGCACCCACTCTGACATTAGTTACATCATTTGACAACTGCAAAGATGTACAAGATCCACCTGAACTCCACGTTGTGTTTAGGGGGGAGCGCCAGGCCTCTGTGATTAAAGTGGAACCAATGGTTGATGATGACGAGGATGACGGACAGAATCATTTGACAGAGCACACGCAGCAAGAAGCGAGCGAGCAACTGGAGGCAGACAGCAGTATTGTAACTGTGACAGCAATGGCAAGCCAAAGCACTAAGAGAAGTAAGCGAATAAATCGTAAAATACCATTTAAATATAATTCTGATGTATGGTGAGTATTAAAGCTTTAACAGTTATGTTTAACATGTTTGCCTAAAGTAACATTCAGCATTACTAAAGCTAACGTGCACGTGGTAGAGACCCTTGTATTGCTAGCATGTTATACATAAAAAGAATAAAAAGGTCATTGCTAGTATTTATCTTTTTATTATTTGTCTTTTTTTTCTGTCAATTGCAAGTTTGCATCTCATAATTATGACATTTGTCATAATTTTTATTCCATGGCAGGAAACAATATATACATAATATATATATCAAGTACAATATCACAAACTGGAAGAAGCCAATTGGATGGAAATTGTTTTCATGTCAGAATATGTCTACTTGGCCACCCCCTTACTCTACTCTCCCTACTCCTCAGAGATGCCAGTCCGCAGACCTGCTCAGTTGGAGGAGGTGGAGAATGATGTGCAAGGTAGGTGTCTAAGAGTAATGATTTGACAAAAAGTTGATTGCACCAGTTGAGCCAGACTTCTTCAGAGAAAAATCCTACAGTACTTTCTTAACCTTAGGAAATAGTTCAACCAAAAATGAAAATTCTCTCACAATTTACTTTCCCATTACATCCAAGACGTCTGATTTTCTTTATAATGTTGGATTTAAATGAAGATGTTTAGGAAAACAGTTCTTTAAGGTCATTTCAGTGCAAGTGAGTGGTCACCAAAACTTCAGGTGACTTTAATCTTTTCTGAAGCAATCCAAATGGTTGTAGGTGAGAACAGCCACAACATAACTCATTTTCACTGTAAATATTTGTATTAACAGCCATCATTAAAAAATGTAATTGTTCTGTCATTAATAATTAAACACATACCTATTTGGATAATTTTGCCCTTGTTTAAATAATCTGTCCATCAAACATTTATACCTCTCCTCCATACAGACCTTCTCCAGATTCTTCAGGTTTCGGGGCTGTCGCTGGACAATATGGACTTTTAGCTCCCTCCAAAAATTTACTATTGAGTTCAGGTCTGGAGACTGGCTAGGCCACTCCAGGACCTTGAGATGCTTCTTACGGAGCCACTCCTTAGTTGCCCTGGCTGTGTGTTTCCGGTCGTTGTCATGCTGGAAGACCCAGCCACGACCCATCTTCAATGCTCTTACTGAGGGAAGGAGGTTGTTGGCCAAGATCTCGCAATACATGGCCCCATCCATCCTCCCCTCAATACGGTGCAGTCGTCCTGTCACCTTTGCAGAAAAGCATCCCCAAAGAATGATGTTTCCACCTCCATGCTTCACGGTTGGGATGGTATTCTTGGGGTTGTACTCATCCTTCTTCTTCCTCCAAACACTGCGAGTGGAGTTGAGACCAAAAAGCTCTATTTTTGTCTCATCAGACCACATGACCTTCTCCCATTCCTCCTCTGGATCATCCAGATGGTCATTGGCAAACTTCAGACGGGCCTGGACATGCGCTGGCTTGAGCAGGGGGACCTTGCGTGCGCTGCATGATTTTAATCCTTGACGGCGTAGTGTGTTACTAATGGTTTTCTTTGAGACTGTGGTCCCAGCTCTCTTCAGGTCATTGACCAGGTCCTGCCGTGTAGTTCTAGGCTGATCCCTCACCTTCCTCATGATCATTGATGCCCCACGAGGTGAGATCTTGCATGGAGCCCCAGTCCGAGGGAGATTGACCGTCATCTTGAACTTCTTCCATTTTCTAATGATTGCGCCAACAGTTGTTGCCTTCTCACCAAGCTGCTTGCCTATTGTCCTGTAGCCCATCCCAGGCTTGTGCAGGTCTACAATTTTATCTGATGTCCTTACACAGCTCTCTGGTCTTGGCCATTGTGGAGAGGTTGGAGTCTGTTTTATTGAGTGTGTGGACAGGTGTCTTTTATACAGGTAACGGGTTCAAACAGGTGCAGTTAATACAGGTAATGAGTGGAGAACAGGAGGGCTTCTTAAAGAGAAACTAACAGGTCTGTGAGAGCCGGAATTCTTACTGGTTGGTAGGTGATCAAATACTTATGTCATGCAATACAATGCAAATTATTTATTTAATAATCATACAATGTGATTTAGATTACAGATTGAATTTACAGTTGAAGAGTACAGATTGAATTTACAGTTGAAGAGTACATATGATAAAAATTACAGACCTCTACATGCTTTGTAAGTTGGAAAACCTGCAAAATCGGCAGTGTATCAAATACTTGTTCTCTCCACTGTATGCCGTGAAATATTTGTTAATTATCTTTAAAGGGATAGTTGACCCAAAAGTGAAAAGTACCCTCTGATTTACTCACCATAAAGCCATCCTAAGTGTATATGACTTCTTTCAGACAAATACATTCAGAGTTACATTAAAATAAAATATCCTGGCTTTAGCCTAAGCTTTATAATGGCAGGGAATGGCCCCATCCCACTTGTGTCTATAACTTAACTATCGCAATGTATAATGTAGGATGTAGCGTACATTGTGTAAGTTACACTTTAGAAGCAAGTCGAATTGTATAGCCATTTTGTCAGTTTAATAATGGATATTTGTCTTACACAAACCCATCAATTGTTGTGTGTTTGTTGGCGCGCTGCGCTCTCTGCTCAATGTTCCGCTCCGTGTTTGTGCTGCGCATTCTGCTCTGTCGTTAACGGCAAATACCGATCACGCACTGGAAAAGCATAGTCCGCTCAAATAACGTGAAATTTCTCAGTAGTAGACTTCTGTTTGCTGAGCTGGTATAGACATGCTGGGCAACAATGGTAAAATTACCTGCTCTGATCACATGTTCTGGTAATAATAGCTTTGTATGACTATACTTTATTTTGATAATTAGTAAAAAAATAAAAAATAATTTGTTAAATCTGAGTGTTGCATAGAACTGAATGAAGGATAATATTGAAGAATATTAATGTTTAATATTTTAATATAAGGCTATTTTCTGTCTAATTTGTGAGGACATGTAACTTGGCCTCATAAATTGTCCTTATGAAAAATGTCACTGCAAGCTAATCCTTTTTGCCTCCCTTTAATTCGAATACATCCATGAACAAATTGGGCAGTTTTGAAAAGTGCTTTGAATGTAGTCCGTCTTGTACAGCCTCAACAAAAATGTGTTTCTACCCGGAAATATAAAATGATTTACCTAACTATGAGATGGCAAGATGAGAGAGGGGGTAAAATCTTTGCGTGGCAGGTGGAGCTGCCACTCGACCAGTCACGGAAATATGTTCCATTCAGACATTATAGCACATGTGACAGAAAATTACGTGATGTGACGTGATATAGGTATCTTGTACTTAAATATAGTGAACAAATAAAATAACGAATTTATTCATGAATAGTCCATTATTCATGAATAAAAATTGTTCAGTCTTTAGAAAAACCTTTGCAAGCCCAGTTTAAAAGAAATTTTTGTTATCATCTGCTTTGTGGGGAAATAATCAGGGCAGTGGATGATTCTGAATTAAATTGCTGTTTACTGACACTGTGATTTACTTTTTGTCCTTTTTTTCAGATCATTAATCCACATCGTTTTTCAAGTAAGCAAGTCTTTAGTATAATAAGCCTCATCTGAGAATCTTAAAATATCTGATTCTGCACACCACATGCCACAATGCATCACGCTGGTCAAAGAGGCGCAAATGTAGGTCAATGCTTAAGGTCACAGTCAGAGATACTACAGCAATTTGAGGAGATCTTTAATAATACAAATATGCAAGGCAAGACTGACACAGCATCGGAACATGTAGAGTGCCCAAGGGAAGTAGTGGATCCAATTGTTTCAACCTCTAGTCACTCAGTTGTAGAGGAGCTACCAGTTATATAGGAGATTCCAGTTATAGGGAACTGTGAGCCAAGTTCAGAATTCAGTGAGACCCATGAGTCAATAGACACAACTCATATTGATTCAGATAATACTGAAACTCCAACTACAGAGTTTTTGATGACTGGTCTGAGATTTTGGGCCTCTACATTTTCAGTCTCTCTGGTGGCATTAACTGCACTTTTGAGCATTTTGCACGTGTTTCATCCAGAATTGCCTAAAGATGCTCGGACATGACTCTCCCTGCCAACTTGAACACACTTAAGTTGCAGTTCAATATAGATGGGTTACCACTATTCAGAAGCAGTAGACTTCAGTTCGGGCCAATTCTTGCAATGGTAGATGTTGATTACACCAGATCTCCCTTCCTTGATGGCCTGTTCCGTGGCCTTAGCAAGCCTAAAAGTGCCTCGGAATTATTGGGCCCATTTATTGAGGACCTTAAGGCCATTCTTGAGAGGGGTTTAATTTATAATGGGCAGCAGCTAATGGCAAAAGTGTGCTTGTTCATTTGCGATGCCCCTGCACGAGCCTTTATTAAAAACATCAAGGGTCACAATGGTTACTCAGGTTGCGATAAATGCATTCAAGTGGGTGAATGGCAGGGCAAAATGACATTTCCTGATGTCAATGCTGAATTAAGAGCCGACGCAGACTTCGCCTCCATGATCGATGAGGACCACCACTTGAGTCGAACGCCATCTCCCCTAGTTAGTGTAGTGAAAATGGTGACAATCTTCCCATTGGACTACATGTTGTCTTGGGGTAACCAGAAAAATGCTGTATATATGGATGCGGGGCAAATATCTTGCAACTAGGTTGGGCAGTAAAACAATTGGGCAGATTTCTGTGAAGTTGAAGGCATTGACACCTTACACTCCAACTGAGTTCAGTCGCAAACGCAGGGAACTCGCAGAAATTGATATGTGGAAAGCAACAGAGGTCCGGTATTTTATTCTATATGCTGGCCCTGTAGACGATTCCTTTGGAGATGTTTAACAACTTTATGTTGTTTTCTGTTGCTATGCATCTCCTTTTGTCTCCTGGGACATCAGAGAAAATGGTGGACTGTGCTCACGAATTGCTAATTTCATTTGTGAGTCACTTTGGGCAGCTATATGGCAGAAGTGAAATAACTTACAATGTCCACCAGCTGACACACCTGGCAGCAGAATATCATCTCTATGGTCCCTTAGATAACATTGCTGCCTTTCCTTATTAGAACTATTTGGCCCAACTGAAACATTTACTGCGCAAACCTCATTTGCCTTTACAGCAAATAGTTAAAAGGCTTTCTGAAAGAGACCCTCAGACTCCCCAAATCAACAAAGGCCATCAATTCATCCACCTCCATCATGATGGTCCATTGGTGCCTCATTTGGGACATGGGGATCAGTATTGAAAGGTTGTAACTAAAGATTTCACCTCATCATGTAGGTTTGGGGATAATTGATTTTGTTGTCAACAAGAGCGATGTCCTCAACTATCTGAATGCAAAGTAGCTGAGGAAACATATGTGATCTTCCGGAAATTTACAAAGAAGGAATCATATGTCCAATACCCCTTCGAATCAGCCATCATTGGCTGTTACAAAGTGTGGGACTTAAGCAGCGGTGTTGGTGTTGTAAAGCTCCAAATAATAAAAAACATATATACTTTTCCCCGATAAAAAAGAGTTCATAGCCATTCCATAGCCATAGGGAGAAAGTTTTCTGGCCTCCATACCCTCTAAAAGAGTCTGGCAAGGTTCGTGCTGCCATCAGGAGGAGGGAGGAACCAAAAGAAAATTGGCAGACTTATGAGCCTGTCAGGGCCCTCATAAGCCGAGGTGGGTATTGTTAAATCGGGTTAAATCTGTGTCTGCAGATCCCTTTGAGGAAGCAGAGAGGTGCCTGGAGAGGTATTTGAAGCAGCAATGCGACACCACTGATATCCAGTCAGAGGAGGAGAGCCAACAGCCTCAGAAAAAGAGAAAGAAGTAATAATTTCCAAATTCACAGTGCGAAGTTGCTGAATTGTATGTGCACAAGGCCATCCTCAGAAATATATGTTTACTGTAACATCGGAATAGTTGACATTTTGAATATTTCGGTAAACAGATGAACAAATGTAAATAATGCAGTGTATTTATAGTTTGTCCATGTTCACTTCTAGACCAAACCTAATCTACAAGAATTCGGATGACTCTGATGAAGATCAACCTCGGAGTAAATATCCCCAAGCTTCAAAAATGTTGTTCCCAGGTACAGTATAGTAGGTGTTACGGTAGTGTTCCCTGTGTTTGTTTGTTCTCCTCCCAGTCTCTACCTCTGCTCAGGTGCACTGCATCTGAGGACCTTGATTAGCAGCACATGACCAGCTGATTGTTGGGAGTTAAAGGCTCCAGTATTCTGTTCCTGACGAGAGGCCTTTGGTGTGGCGACTGCTGGCTGTCTTGCTGCTTCTCAGCCTGTGATTCAGATCTTGATTTGGACTTTGTGTCACGTATTAGTTTAGTGTCTTGATCTTAATAAATGAAAAAGTTATAGTGTGCACATCCCACCTTCTGGCAGGTGCAGGACAAATTAACTCCAGTGAAGAAAAATATAATGAAGATTTTGCCTGAAGACCCAGCAGGGTAAAAACGTTGCATTCATTAAACATGGGAGTCTAAATCAGTGTTGAAGACATTATATTTTTCTTCACTGGAGTTAATTTGTCCTGCACCTGCCAGAATGTAGGATGTGCACACTATAAATTTTTAATTTATTAAGATCAAGACACTTAACTAATACATGACACAAAGTCCAACATTGGAGTCTAAATCAGTGTTGCGGACATTATATTTTTCTTCATTGTTCTTAATAAATCCCACTGGTTGGGTGATTTTTAAAGGTGTTATTTATTAGGAGTTTGGGTCAATGGTGGGTTTTTGTTTGCCCCTAAAGGGCTGTCTAAGGGTGGGGTGTAACATAGGCCACAGTGTGGTTTGTGTAACAAAGTAAGCAGAGAAGCCAATTCAGCATAATAACCTGTAACATCTTTTATACCCTTTTATACATCTTTTTTTGCTATTACCTCTGAAGGCCAGTATTCCTATTTCTATGTGAAGTCTCCGGGTCGGATTTACCGCGAAATCCAACGGATGTGACGTGCATGCGCGCTCCCGAGCCTCTGAGTTACGTCCGGTTAAAGGCGCCCGTTTTTCGGCTTATATCTCAGTCAATCTTTGATCAATATTCCCAAGACTCTAATCGTTCGTAGTGCTGGACGGGGCCTTTCGAACGAGCCCACCCCCGAGGTCCAACTCGCCCGGCTCCCCGAGTTATAGCCGTTCGAAATCGGGGTTCCCAGCGAACGGCGATCCGGTAGGGGGCATCCCCGAGGCCCGCCACTCTAGCGTTCGGGCAAGGGTTCCCCTGGGACCTCCCCCCCCCGAATTTGAGCTCTCTGGGTCTTTGCGTTCCAGAGATACGAGCGATTTTCTTCTGAGATCGTGACGTCACCGGCGTCCGCAATTTTGCAGCGCACCCGATGGTTTTCTGCTAATATCTCCGCGAAAACACCACCAAAAACTATGGAACTTATATGGTTCTTTTCAGCTCGACTAGATGGTCCCAACGAGCTCGGTGCTTGCCGAATCCGTCTAGTATTCGCCGAGATATTTGCGTAATAGACGGTATTGTCTATGAGTTCGAGCACGAGCGCTCTTGTAAAATTTGGTTGCAATCTGAAACATCACCACTAGAGGCCGCTAAAAGTTACATAGAGCACCTTTAAATAACATGAATTTTTAATGTTTTTTAAAAATGGAGATATAGCGTTTTGGAACCAAACTCTTAATTTCTTTATTTTACGCTTTTTTACAATACAAAATAAAGGAATGCAAAGTTTTGCACTCAACCCAAAACTATTTGTTATTCCTGTCAATAGATGTAACCTTGCAGAATCTGCTCACCACTGTCACAGAGTTGACGAAGGAGGTGAGGGACCTGCGGCAGGACTTCCGAGAGTTCCGCCAGTCCTGTAGGTGTGGCCAAAGTGCTGGGGTGGTGGGCTTAACTGAAGAGCCACTGCAACTGCCTCTGCACCGCATGGAGGAGCTGGAGAACGCAGAGGTGATACTCCAGTCCCAGGGGCAGGGGCGTCGCTAGGCCGTTTTTAGGGGGGCTTCAGCCCCCTAAACTTCTGCCTAGCCCCCCTAAAAATGTGAGATTAATGTAGGCTACAGAAATTCGTGTTCGCTTCAGTCTTGTTATAATCAGATTCAGCGCGTTCTTCATCTTCAATCCACAGCGGCGCCGAGCAGAGAGCACGTCAGAAACAGAGGACGAAACTGTCAGAAACAGAAACTGTCACTGCTCGTCAATGTCAGAATATTTGAGATGACCAATCAAATCAAAGTAGGCGGGCTTTATGTTCACAGACGCTGCTGAGCGCGAATTTTAACAGTGCGACTCGACGAGTACGGTCAAATGCAAGATAAGATGTAAGTAGCTAAACTTAACATTTCATATTGAACTTTTTTTAGGTCATAAATGTTAAAGGAATGACAAAAAATAATCAGACAAACTAATATAGTTTTGTCTAATTTCGCCATTTTGAACTGAAAATAGGCCTATGTAACGTGACTCATGTAATGTAATAATTAGTTAACAAGAAACAGTAACAAAGCCGTTTTCATCATGTTAGGCACAAGATTAATAATGAATGTGTACATATTGAGAATATAATACAAATTGTAGCCTTTAGTAAATTAAAAAAGCTCAGCTTTAGGAGGGGAAGAGAAAGGGATGAAGAGACTGAGAAAAAAAGAAAGAGTGATGGAGATGAGAAGAGAGCAGGTATTGACAAATAATCTACTGCCCACTGCCCACTGACAAGCTATTTCTTATCCTTTTTTTGGTCTTCAAACGTCTTGAAATGCACATATCAAGAGAAATAAAAAATTTGAACCCCTACCAACCTCAAATTTAGGACCTCTGTGATTATAAAGCCCTGTCTACGGCCCTGTATTAGGCATAATATCAATAATAAATGTGTAGCCTACATATTGTGAATGCATTTAATAAACTTAATTACCTTTAGTAGCTTTCAGTAAATAAACGCGTCTGAGAAAATGATTCATAGGCAAAATCAACCTATCAGTTGACCCTATGTTTACTTTCTTCACTGGCAAACAAAAATGAAAAGCCTATATCAGTCAAAGCTCAGCTTTAGGAGGGGAAGAGACAGGGCAAGATAAAAACAAAGAGAAAAAGAGTGTGATGCTGATGAGGACAGAAAAATAATCAGCTGCCCACTATCCAAGTTTTTTGGCCTTCAGAACATCTTAAAATGCACATATGTAGATCAGAGAAACCAAAATTTTCTCGGGGAGAGCCCGAACCCCCCCTATTTGCCCTACCTCACATTTGGGA
The DNA here is from genome assembly GCF_029890125.1 of Rhinichthys klamathensis goyatoka. Classification (NCBI taxonomy): domain Eukaryota; kingdom Metazoa; phylum Chordata; class Actinopteri; order Cypriniformes; family Leuciscidae; genus Rhinichthys; species Rhinichthys klamathensis. Next base: position 3,033,671 of record NW_026606608.1, on the reverse strand, counting down.
CCACAGTTATTATAAAACCGTGCCTTTGCATGGTAATGAAAATGGTTAGTAGTGAGCTTTAGATCCTAAACTAAAGTGTTACCTTTTTTTATACTTTTTTTTTAAAAGTCATATTGGGGGCTTAGCCCCCCTAAAATGAAAATCCTAGTGACGCCCCTGGCCAGGAGGCTAGGAAGGCAATGGTAATTATTTAATGATTAAATAGTGGTCACATCATTCTTCTGTTCTGATTGACCTTCACTGATCTGCCCAATTTTGTTAAACTGTTTAACAAATCTGTTAAACTATCTGTGTTTAAGCTCATCCCAGACGAGGATAGAAACAAATATCACTTTAAAATGTCCCAGTCAACAATGTCTGATATTTTAGCACATCTTTATCAATCTCAGTTAAATTCAGACTTGACAATTGACAAACCTACATAGAGTGACATTACATCATCTTTGAAAAATAGCTTTTTTTAAATTGTTTACTTTTTAAACTGAAAATAGTTACTTTTTTATTTTGATAGGTGGCCCGCTTCACAGTTATTGGGGGGACCACCCTGGAGATCAGGGTCCGGCGCATGCTGGCATACAGCATGACCAATGAGCTGGCCTCAGGCCTAAACTGGGCAGGCAAAAAGAATAAGGATGTGGGCAAACAGAAGCGGCCCTTTAAAGAAATGGCTCTCTGCAAATGCATGTTTGGTAAGTCATTCTGCTTAAGTATGAATGCAGTATGAATGCAGTGCTTTCAGTAAAACAGTATGCCCTCAATTGAGTAAATAAACTCAACCTTCACGCTTCTGTCCCATCCTATTCAATTTACTACCAATTGGACTATGTAACATGAAATTTATTATTAATTAAGCTTATTATTTTTTCCATTTTGTCTATATTTGACAAGTAGCCTAGTTTGACTGAACACCGATGTGCGTTGAACCTTGAAACGAAAATGGGAATGAGTGAAGCTTGCTCCTATTCGGCCAATTCGCTAGTAGTTCGTCCATAGACTGTAAAAGAGTTCGTCTGAAGAAAGGCCGAATCACATCTGGCAGGATCACACCTGAGGCCGAATCATATCTGGCAGGCGGATGTCTACCTCAGCTAGGCTATTTCTCTAAATTGTGTAACACTAGACACATTAGGCCTACAGAAGAAATTAAAAGATTTTTCTCCCTCTGGTGAGAAGGGAGAAGCACTCCACACAAATTTGAGCCTTAGCCTACTGTATGTCATAAAACTGTAGCCTAGGTGTTTGTCAAATAATTTCATCCTAAGATAGGCTATTTGACAGACTTTTCCAAATTGATGTCAAAACGGCTATATTTACCTAGCATATTAGACGTTGCCTTTAACTTACCACTTAATGTTTCCAGATGTGAAGTTTGTTGTGGTGTCCCTGCTGCCACAAATTACCTCAGTGACTCTTCAGACCAGAGTGGAAAAGTGTCGGACCAGCATCCAGCACACACGTGACTGTTAAATTTCGCGCCAATCAAAGAGTGATCACACCTGTAACGTGATTCAGAGAGAGAGTGGTGCGTGGGCCAGTGCGTGACATCATTTGTCCAGCTGAAGAGCATGAGCGGAAAATACATGGGCGCGCACAAATTAAATTAGTCAAGTCAATTGGGCTAGGTTCTATTAAGACTTGGGTGTGAGGCGTTTTGAGGGAAGGATAGCTATGCCACACACACACTTTTTTCTACATTTATAGTAGGGATGCACCGAATCCAGGATTCGGATTCGGATTCGGCCGAATATTGGGCTTTTTAACGGGGTTCGGTTTCTGCCGAACCTCAGAATTTTTTTCCACCGAACCGAACCCTAGGCTTGCACTACGCGCGCTACGTCGAAGTCACCGATCAGTGAATGACATCAAAGTACCGCGTGAACGAATAGAGAGCAGACGGCTCCTTATGCTTTTAAATTGCTCTCGCGGTACTTTGATGTCATAAACTAATCTGTCTGTGCAGCGCCGGTTCAAGTCGAACAAGCCTGTAGTGTAACGCGTTGAGTCAGGAAGAAAAATAGGGATAGCTCACAGCTAAAGTTATTGCAGAGGCCAGACAGACTCACGGAGGCGATTGGCATCTCACAACTCGCACTTTATTCCACAATCGAACTTGTGTAACTGTCTGTCACACGTTCTACGTTCCACAGCGTTACTTAACAAAATAAGGTAAAAATGAGCATCAAACAGAAATAACCCGCATACATGGGCATGTGTTCGAGGCGCACGGCACATACAATACGGACTGCAGACAGTTCAACAGGAGCGCGCAGTTCTTAAAGGGGCCACACCTTATTTCCACTCGTTACAGTAGGCTGTGAGAAAGTGAAAATGGAATTCGTGAGCAGAAAAAGTGTTGTTTGGCAGTACTTTCAGTGAAAAGAAGGCAATTCAAGTCGAGCTACATGTTCAATTTGCAATGCCGATTTGTCTCATGGTGGCAAGGACTCTAAACAATAGGCTACACAACATCGCCGCTGTTAAAATGCATAATGTTGCTTATTCTTTTTTTTTTTTTACAGTTATAAAAGTAAAAGTAGTGTTTATTATTTACAGTAATAAAATAAAATGAAAAATCCACTTTGTTTACTTCATTAATGTGTTTACTGTGTTAATGGACTGAGGATGAGAGTAGGATTCGGTATTCGGTTTCGGATTCGGCAGAATCTTAACCAGTGGATTCGGTATTCGGCCGAACCCCACAAATCTGGATTCGGTGCATCCCTAATTTATAGGCAGTGTTGTGCTAGTCACTAAGAAATAGTAACTAGTTACAGTTACTAGTTACTTCATTCAAAAAGTAACTCAATTACTTTGTTGATTACTTACAACAAAAAGTAATGCGTTACTGTTAAAAGTTAAGTTTTTAGTAACTTAAAAAAAACAAAAACATTCTTTAATGTTCCCATTAATGCCCTTTTATGCGTTATGGTCTATACAAACACAAAACTGACTTAAACAGAAAGTAATTTTTAAACACTGTTTTATTTGAGTCAGACCAGCACAAACTGAATATATCAAGGATTTCTGAGGTGACTCAATATGCTGACTCGCGATCTTCGCAGTAGACGCTCCAGAGAGAAATGCACATTTCATACGGATTACATAAGCAGAGAGCAGTCTGTAGTCTGTTTTCTTTCGTTTTGAATTGTTCTGTTTAAAAGTAGTCTGTGAGGCAAGTAGGTTACCTTATACGCCGAGTTTCAGTTCATTTATGAGACGAGCTCCAGTTCACGCGCCGGCGCCTCCATTTCGTGATTATCTATCGTCTGCTATATTTACTTCTTATTTATTAAATCCAGGCAATTGGTTGATGAAACATTGATTAAAATTAAGATACAATTAATACAAAACGAAATTCACTTTAAAGAAAGGTGTTGTGCTTTTTGTTTGATGTCTCTGCAAGTATTAAAGCATCTTTTAGTGCCGCTTTCAGAGCACGTTGCATCCGTAACGGAGAACTGTCAAAATTCATTTGATTCTAATCATAATGTAACATTATTGTGAAATGTATTTATTTATAGGCTATTTGCTATAGTAAAGCCTGTGTTTTTATCCAACTAGGCTATGTGTGGGCCTTATGTAAAATACGGGACAAATCGCGTCCCTTATTGATTTGATACGGACGCATCATTTTACTTGTAAATACGGGACAATTCCGTATTTTAAGGGACGGGTGGCAGCCCTACCACCAACAATGCGTCGCTGCTGTAAACAGGTTAGGCTGTAGGCTACACTTCAGCCAAAATTAATTAATTAAAAAAAGTAACGGACAACGCACCATATGGTAACGGTAACGGAGTTCATTTATTTAAAAAGTAATGCGTTACAGTATGAGTTACTGTCAAAAGTAACTGCGTTACAGTAACGCGTTACTGCCCAACACTGTTTATAGGCTGCATGGCTAGGTTATCAAGTTTAGCCTGATATTATCATTCACAGGCATAGGCTAATGTTAAACTGAAATGTACTGTAACGTCAGTGCCTATGCACTACGGCTCTGACGCTGATGCATGCTGGGATTCTGGGAGAACTTTGGGGTTGTTTCGTGTGTGTTATGCCTTATTTACTATTTATGTACGTGTTTTAGTGTAGCATGATTACCCTTTTAATTCTACCCCGTGTGTGACCCTTCGTGTGTGGGTGGCTGCGTCCACCCCTGTGTGTGTTGCGTGTGTGTGTATTTGACTTTCCTATGTGTACTGTGTTCGTGCCATGTTCTGCTCCCAATCCTTGACGACAGCTTGATTGAACAAATCATTGACTAAATCACAGTAGCATACTTTTACTTGTATTCTAGATGCCTTGACTCAACGTCTTACAACAGCAAACACCTATGACTTCGCTCAAGCTGTACAGAAGTGGCTGCGCTACGCCCCAGACCGAGTGGGAGGAGCTGGAAGACAGACGCAGCAGGAGTTAACACGTTAAAAGAAAAAAATGAAATACATTAAAAATGATTGTTTAATTTTTAAAGAATGCATGGGGTGTCATTTGTGCTAGTCTAGGCTATAGCCTAAAGGTATAGTTTCTATTTTCTATATTTTGCTAGCCCATCCTGGCTGTCGATAAAGCAGGATTATAGCCTAATAATAATGTTTTAAATATTATATTAAAATTACAGACCTTCAGATTAAACCTGTGGTATACTAAAACACCATTGAAGTTTTGTTGATATGCTGGGATTTCAACATTGTTTCAATATCCATTGTAATCGAAATACCATTGAAATTCTGTTGATCTCTAGGTATGATTTAAACGTTGTTTCAATGATAATAGAGGGTGCAACATGATGAAGAATCAACATCAGAGTTCGACGTTGATTCAATGACTTTATCGTTGACAGCGGGATGTTGATTTAACATCGTTTCAATTACTATTTGCTATCTGGGAGCAAATTGTGCGATTAATTAGTTAATTTTTTTAATCGATTCCCAGCCCTAATATGGTGCTGGTCATATAATTAGAATATCATCAAAAAGTTGATTTATTTCATGAATTCAACTTAACAGGTGAAACTAATATAGTATATAGACTCATTACATGCAAAGGGAGATATTCCAAGCCTTTATTTGTTATCATTTTGATGATTATGGCTTACAGCTTATGAAACCCACAAAATCTAAATCCCATAAAATTAGAATATTACATGAAATCACACAGTAATTACACAGGAATACCATGGTCATTGAACCAGGTTTTGGTTATTTTGGCAGTGTGGGCAGGTGCAAATCCTGCTGGAAAATGAAGGAAGCATGAAGTGCTCTGAAAATGTCCTGGTAGAACGATGTGATGTTGATATTTTAGTCACTGGCTTGATTTACTGATGCATAAACACTATTGAACGATTTTGAGAGAAAGATTACCTGTCTGAACTTGAACAATTAGGCTACATTTCAGAAATTGTTGCTTGGTAGCTCGATGGATTTATTTTCAGACGTTCATCGAGGCCAGCTCTGTATTGGCCCAAGGTGAAGAAACAGTCGTCGGTGAAATGTTTGGACCATACAAAACTTTGGGAAGTTGTGTCGGCGCATTTCCAGAGAAAATAAAATTAACCCATTGTTTCTTTAGAGGCTCAGATGAAGGAACTAAAGAATACTTTTGTGTTCATTTGTACATCCGAACACTGATCAACTGCCATGCTTCGCTCGTTTGCAAGCCATGATATCTCTCGAGGAAAAACTTAAATCGCGTTCGTACTTCCTAGCTCATTTTCTCATGGGCGAGCCAAATTCTCTGGGCGGGCAAAGCAGAGAAAGGGGAGGTTACCTTTCCTCTGTATGACGTCATACGGAGGAGATTCAAGATCAGCGCGTCTGAGTTTTCATTTTCTCAAAGACAGAGAAAGATAGCCAAAGCTCGGTTTACACCGATTGAAATTTCTAGCCACTGGGGGACCATATACAGGCTGGGGCAGCGTTTCTCAAAGTGTGGGGCGCACCCCACTGGTGGGGAATAGAAACATGACAAGTGGGGCGCGACAAACGGGAGAAAATGTGGTAATTTTTGTGCCCATCTCTATTAATTCCTTTATTTATTGAGCATAAATTCAAAACAAAACAACGACACATTTAAATGGAAGCCTTACTTAACCTTTTCACAAGTAAGTTTAAAAGTTTTTAGAGGCGCCCGTTATTTAGATCATTTCCCTTTATGGTTTCCATGGTGACGGGTCATTGCTTGTCACACCGCAGCCACAATAGCGCTGAATGACTGATTATCTGCTTTTATTTCACAAATTTGTTGGCTATAGCAGGAAATATCTGATATTCTGATTGTCAAATATTAGCAAGTAGATGTGTTTTGTTGTTTAAACAACTTAGTTGAGCTATATGCGATGGGCGTTAGTTTATGCCGGATTTTAGAGAATCGGATCTGTTGGATTTACGTCAATTTATCCACTTCTCCCGAAAAGCATAGAGTAAACTTGAAAGTTACTTACACGATGTGTATTTGATATGAATAATACGTGTCGTCTAATTATAATGGAAATAATTATTATTCGCGCTTCCATAGACATAAGTGTGTATTAGACAAACTCTAAATGTATTGCTTTTTTAGTAACTTACTTATGTGAATTTAAATGTCTGAAACCTAAAATAAACATTATGTGGTTGAAAACACTGAATAGTTGTGATGTCAAGCGGTGAGCGCTACGTCTCTGGCTCAGAAAATATGTGTAGCCAACTAAAAAACAGGCTCATTGCAGACACTAAATTAGTTAATCACTTAATTTTGAAATTTCAAAGTGCACCATATTTATTAATTTTATCTTTAAAACGTACAAACTTTTCCCTAGGGGTGCAGAAGTCCACACCACACACAAAATACTGTGGGAAACACAGTAGCTAATATGATAGTCTTCGAAAAATACAATTATTATTATAAAAATACCTAAAATACGTACATTATTAGGATTTTACCGCCTCGTTTTGAGCCAGGAAAAACCTTGAGATTATTATTATTCTTTTTCAATTTTGTTTGTTCTTTTTGCATGCAGTTTGCGAAGTGACAAAATAAAGCAAAGCACAACTAGTCCACACTTTTATTTTCTCTGTTTCTGAATTTGATGTTATCAGAGGCAAAATACAAACACAATTGCATTATTATTTTTATCTACTGTCATCATGTATATGTTTTTAAAATCTCATGTTAATAAAATATATTTTAACTTAAAGCCTAGTTTATTAACATTTTGTTGGGCCGATTGCATGAGGACAGGTGGGGCACGAACCCTTCCCTACCTTCAAAGTGGGGAATGGCAGAAAACACTGGGAAACACTGGGCTAGGGGAACTCATAATAATGTTAAAAAACATTAGAAAGTGAAAATGTCATGCCATGGGACCTTTAATACAGTGTATCGTTACCTAGATAATATTTCTTTTGTCCCTTGCTAATCCTAAATAGTTTAACTGTCCACTGTACATCAGAAGAATGCACATTCTTTGCTTTTCCAGCATATTCCGCATATTTGAACCTTCTCAGAGCGACTGTATGATTTTGAGATACATCTTTTCACACTGGATCAGTGCTAATTTTGACAGCCACTTTTGATTTAATCTTCAGATGAAAATGCTAATTGAACACATTTTAATGTTCACATTTTAGTCATTGTCTTTCATCGTTTTAGTCTAGGTTTAGTTGATGAAAAGTAATTGCATTTTTTTGTCAACTTTTAGTCAAACTGCAGTTACCAACATTAATGGGTCAATATATAATTGAGGGAGTTTTCATGTCCATGAGATTTATCTCGCAAACATGCTTATTAAAATAAAATTTTAAAAGTTTTCAGTGTTCTTCATGATCTTGTCTTTACAAATTGCATGGTTAATTATTATGGAAATAATCATTTATTTATAAAAATGTACTAGATATCCCTAAAATGTCAACTACATAACCGTCCGAAATGAATTACAACCACAATCTCATTACCTAAAAAAACATTTAAAAAATCTTATTCAAAAACAGTTTTAATTATATTATTTACATTAAGTTGAGGTAATTGTGAACAATGTGTCTTTTTGGGCAATATGTCACATTTTCAATAGAATTTGACAAATTGAATGTGTGTCCGAGAAGTCGCTCTCATCTAAGTTACCCATAGCAAATACACCCCTCAAGGAAGAGTGTGTTTTCCAAATCACATGACCTGCTCCACATGATGTCATTTCCTCCTGAAGAGAAAACTAGCAAGACTCCAAGGTATGTTCTCCCTCCACATTTTCAGTTATTTCACCTAAAGTAGTGCTTGGGGCAAATGTGTACTTATCATATGTCAACAATGTTACTACAATTAATTCATAAATAACTTTGAATTTCAATTTTACTCAGTTGTACATATAATATTCAGAAGAACCTCTCCGTAAAATGCCATGTGGTGTCTGGTGCTAGGCAACCATTTTGATTTTATCCCTAAAAACAGCAAAAATGTCAACTAGGTTACCAGTCACCTATGTTACTCTGCAAAGGTAACTTAGTTGACCAAGAGTAACATAGTTGACATTCATGACATGTTCTTATAGTTTTCAGGAGTTCATTTAATATTCTAATTGTACAGTAACTATAAAATACTTTGCAATAAATATTATAAAAGTGAACTTGTTTTCAGGCAAATGCCACGATAATCTGCTGCAGAAAAGCAGCGTCGTTACCGTGCACGGCGAGATGCTGATCCTGCAAAAAGGGAGGCATACTTGGCAAAAGGCCGGCAGAAATGGAGAGAATAGAGGGAGCAAGGTGCATACTATAAGCCCATATCTGAACAGAGTGAGAGGGAAAAACGTGCAAAGAGAAAGGCCTGGAGAAGAGCCCAGGAACAGAGCAGATGCAGAAAGAAACAGGCTTCTGCTATTGTTACCCCACCACTGAGTTCTGACAGCGAGGAACAACCAGTTCCACAACCAGGAAGGTTAGAAGGTTATGTAGAAAGAACCTCAAACTGAACTATGTAGGCAGGCTATGTAGAAAGTACCTTAAACAGAACAATGTCTCATGAAAAAGTACTTGTTGGATTATAATGTTAGATTCAAATGCAAAATTACATGGTGGCATGGTGACAATTAATTTCAAATGCTTTAAGTGACACCTGCAATGTTAAAAAATAATTAAAAAATATCTTCATGTAATTTCAGACAGTGAATACAAGGAAGAAGGTTTAGAAGAAGACGGTACCAGAAAATATACATTGAGAATCACAAACTCAAGGAAAAGCTTAAAGCTCAAACAAAAACATCAGGGGCCGTATTCACAAAGAATTTTAAGGCTAAAAGTAGCTCCTAGCTGGCGAATTTAGGAGCAACTCCTAAAAATAATGGGCGTGTCACTCCTAACTTTAGGACTCCTAATTTTTTTCACTAAGAGTAATTCACGAAGCATTTTAGCCCTAAAAGTAGCACCTAAGTCTGGGACAGCTTAAAAGAAGTCGAGAGGACTCCTAACTCACTAAGACCTATTCACAAAGGATCTTAAAATGGCCGTGCGACGCAGTGTGTTGGAGACACTTAATGACACGGAGTTATTACAAAGATACCGCCTTAACCGTGAGGGAATACTGATTGTTGTGGATCTTGTTAGGGATGCAATAACAGCGCCAACTAATCGCAACAACCCAATCAGTGCCGAATTTAAATGTTTGATAACACTTCGCTACCTGGCAACGGGGAAAATGCAATTATGTAATGCCGACGATCTAGCGATATCCCAGCCATCGGTAAGCAGATCCATCCACCAAACAATCAATGCACTTTGTAGACCCCATATTATTCGCCAGTTCATAAGTTTTCCTTTGGACATTCGCCAACTCCAAAGAAACAAAGCCAGCTTTATGGATATTGCCGGTGTGCCCGGAGTGGTCGGTGCTATAGACGGGACACATATTAAAATAATTGCACCACGTCAGGATGAGGACGTGTTTGTGAATAGAAAGAAAACCCACTCCATCAATACCCAGATTGTGTTCGATGCAAACTTCACAATTCTTGATGTTGTTGCAAAGTGGCCCGGATCCACTCATGACTCGAGGCAACTGTTTGAGAGACGTCATGTGCCAGCTGGATGTCACTTGGTGGGGGACAGTGGCTATCCCTGTAAGTCGTGGCTCCTTACACCTTACCTCCGTCCACAAGTGGGACCACAGTTAAATTACAATAGGTAAGTGTACATGTTGGCTATATTATTTAGGTGCCATAATTCAATAGCATGACCACAATGTCAAAGCTTATTACAAATTATAGTGGTGGCTCTTGGTGTTGTTGGTTAAATCAATAATGTTTACTGTTCCTTGGTGTATGTTTCAGAGCACACAAGAAGACACGCAGTGTGGTGGAAAGGGAGATTGGACAACTAAAGCGACGTTTCCACGTTTTACATAGTGAAATCCGCCTTAGTCCAGAGAAGACGAGTAAAGTGATCACTGTGTGTGCGCTTCTTCACAACCTATGCCGGCAAAGGAACATACCACAGACAGGAGATGGTGATGAGTTTGACGATGATGATGATGATGATGACAATGAACACAACCAATTTGTTGATGAAGTGGGACTATGTGGACTGGCATTCAGGGATCACTTTGTCCATACACACTTTGGGTAAATAATCACATGCACAAATGAGTAAAGACACATTTTTGCTCAATTTAAGTGTGTTTATTCCCTTTGCATTTTTGCAATCTTTACAGTGTAATATTCAGACTTTAATTGTATTAGCCTCTCTTTTGCATCAAGGACCCTTTTCTGCCTTTTTAACACACGCATTTCCATTTTCATCTTTTTTTCTTCCAGGGGTGATGACCTTGCACCAGCAGCAGGACTGAGGGGAGAGGCAGGTGATGGGATTGTGGAAGAGGAAGAGGTGCAGTAAGAGGAAGAGGAGCTGGAAGAGGAAGAGGTGCAGTAAGAGGAAGAGGAGCTGGAAGAGGTGCAGTAAGAGGAAGAGGAGCTGGAAGAGGAAGAGGTGCAGTAAGAGGAAGAGGAGCTGGAAGAGGTGCAGTAAGAGGAAGAGGTGCAGTAAGAGTCAGGGGTGGAAGACGCGCAGGAAGAGGAAGATGACTTGCACCTGAAGGACCTGGGCTTCCATTTGGCCTGTAACATAAATTGTAGCCTGATAAAACATCTTATAATTTGTGAATAGTTTTTTTGTGTTGGTGGGTGGTTTGCACATAATGATATTGTATGTCCTTCATTAAATATCACCAAAAATGTACAAGTATTGCAATCATTGCATAATCAGCCTACCCCTCTATTTCCATTAGCAGTTGCATTGCCGGATCAGTTGCACCCTCAAGGCCTGTTATGCTGGTGTCTGACCCAATGACACTATACACCACCGATGCAATGTGGCTCAGTGGCTTAGGTGCTGATCCTCCTCCTTAACACATACATGGAAAGTTTCACCAACTCAAAAGCATTGCCATAACACTTAAAAACACACTTTAATGTAAGAATATTGTTTGATATTTGTTTCATAATTCATTACATTCATGACAAGCAGGAAGTTTTTAGAATTACATGAAACAAAAATGATATTATATATTTAATAGTATAGGCCTACCTGTTGCCATGCTTGCCCGTTTAAAGGCTGCAATCTCAACCCTCGACTGCGATTGTAGCGCATACCACCGCTTCTCGCAGTCGTCCGGGGTCCGCGACACAAGCGCGAATGCTGCATTGATCTGCAAACATATCCTTTCCCATGTCTCGCGCTTAGTTTTGCTTGATATTCCAGTGCCGAATTTCCCTTTTATTATGTTTTTTTTTTCCAGCACCAACTGGGCCAGCAGCAGTAACTGATCCTGCGTCCAGTTTGGCTTTCTTTTCCGTTTTGGCGAGTTCATAATCCACCGTCATTCAACTATTACATTACTTCAATAGGAGCAACATTTTCCTTGCTTTAAGTAGTCTATTTAGGCTAATAGGATGTTAATTAACCAAGCAAGTGTTAATGCAAGTGTCGTTTTTCATTATTAGGCAAGTGCCGGTTTTCATTAGGGTATTAGGCTTAATTTAATTTAATTCACGACTTTTCTCTCCCTCTCTGCCTTTTTAGAATTACACTGGGGCCTGCACAAACATGTCATTATATATGCATTTCGATGACATTACTATTATTATATTGTGTAGGACACAGACATTTTAATAATAAGAATTATGACCATTTTCATGTCACCAACACAATATACACAAACGTTACTGTTACGGCTATAGGAAACATTGCATTAATTTGAATTGTAGATTGATTTGAATTGTAAATTAAGTTTTCAAATGTATGTTGCTGAACCTGAAAGAATGAGAGGGAATGCACAGAAGCAGTTCTTTGTACTATAACAATGTAACATAACAATGCTACTCCACTCTTTAATTATTGAAGGAGCAAGGGCCGTGAAACACCTCTTGGGTAGCCCCAGGGTTAACCTCCACACACACACACACACTCGCATACATACAAACACACACATGCACGCATTCACACACACGTGGACACACATGCATGCATGCATACATACACACACTCAGGCATGCACGCACGCACAACAATGTAACATCACTGCTGCTCCTGTTGCTCTCTTCTTCCCCTGGCTCGGGAACACATTCGCCATCGCTGCCCGCATCTTGGTATTGAACCTCCTCCTCACTGCTGCTGCTCCTCACACCTGCAGGGGTCAAAATTAACTTTTAGAAATGTGAAAATCTATGGATAATCTATGGATAAACTGGCGAAATTCACTAGCCATTCAATAGGACATCAGCATTTTCAGTCTAAAATCTAGTACCAGCCAACATAAAAATTAACCAGCATCTGGCTGGTGCTGGTGCTGGTGCTAATTTTGAATCCTTCATTTTCCTGATCACTGCAGCTCTCTTCATCACCTGGCTTTTGAACATATTCCTCATCGCTGCCTGCACTATCGCTGAGACAACTATCCTCACTTTCCTCTGGGGGAGCTCTAACGTGAGGTTGCGCATTTACGCGCTTGCCGTAAAACACGGAAGGTTTCATTCGGATCTGCATAAAAATAATTAGCTTTTAATATTTATATCCTAGCATGGTGTCTGTATACAGACTATTGAAAATAACTAAGCAAAATACAAAGGATTACCTAGAAAAGCTGTCACGAAAAGAGTTTTTCTATATGGCGCTGGTTAGCGGTCAGCATTAGGCTTATGGACCACTGTGGCTAATATGCAACAAAGCGAAATATTACAATAACTTCAAAAATACTTGTCACACATATTTCACCTCATTACATCGAGTGTATATGCACACAATAAGCAGGTGAGTATTTTTTTATCTTAGCACAACTTACCTTATATACACCTCAGGATCAAACTTTCCCGACTCATATCCATAACTTCGCGTCCGGAGTAATCCTTGTGCGTAAACAGGAAATAAGTCCGTCACTTTGCGGTCCCACTAGAAACAAGTGCTTGTCGAAGGTTACTAGGTCCTTAGCGAATATGCACTAACCGGCATTGGGGGAATGCAGACGTTATTTCGGATGGTTGCTTGAGTCAAACGGTTTGTCGCATATTTGTGACAGTGGGCGTTAAGGGTGGGGTTGGAAGCAGCTCTAGAGGTAATGGTATTAACACCCAATCGTGTTATTGCTGAACAGTATTTTAACACTTAATGTGGTTGTATTCACACTACACTTGTGTTGGTGTAAAATAAAATGCATTACTCAGTAACACTGTTATTTAACACTGACACCAGTGTGGTGTTAAAACAACAATGTTAAGTGTTGAATAGCGCTAACTTTTAACAATACAGTGTTGAATTTACAGAAAATAAGTGTTAAAAAATTAACGCTTTCAAAAGTGTAAATGCAACACTGTGTAATGTGGACAAATATACACACTTGGCCGGTGTTAAATTTGACACTGTAAGTGTTGATTTAACACTGGAGATTTTGCCGTGTAGAGAAACAAAACTTATAATGACATTTTTTCCCTAAAGACTACATATAAAATAGCTACCAAAATTGGGTCAATATATAATTGTGGGAGATTTTGAGTTTGAATAATTCTGGGAAAAATTCTTCCCTGATAAATCATTCCTGAAATATTTTGTTTTTAGTCATTGCCAAGCTCAGGCATAATTGATTTCAGATATTTAGTTTTAAAAACAAGAAGTTTACTCATTATGTGGTCAACTATGTTACGGACAAACCTATAAGTTTTAACTTTAAGTAAATGGCAGACATTTAAAAAAATCATTACTCTTGGAAGAATATGTGTCTATTTACCTACCTTTTCAATTAAAATACCCAATTAATTAAGAAAATACACATTTTGTTCAATTGAAACCCCAAAATTCAAGTACTGAAGTAACCGGTCTGTATATTTTGTTTCCAAACTGCTTGATTCATGATAATTTTCTTGATGGAATTATGCTGAGGTATATATTTGACAGCTACTCAGTTTCTAAATTTACTTGGAGATTAGGGAACCATTGAAATACATATATATATATATATTTTTTTAAACATAATGGTAACTTAATTGACAGCTCAGTATCATAGTTGACAAAAGTAACATAGTTGACTGGACATGACAAAGTAAGATGATGTATTTAACAAAAACAATCCTAAACTATATCAATTATTATATGTTAGCTAATCTTTTATTGCATTTAATCAAGACCTGTTGAATATTTCATGACATTAAAGGAACACTCCGACTTTTTGGGACTTTAGCCTATTCACCTTATCCCCCAGAGTTAGATAAGTCCATACATACCTTTTTCATCTCCGTGCGTGCTATAAGTCTGTTTGACGCACCCACCGCTAGCCTAGCTTAGCACAAAGACTGGATGTAAATGGTTGCAGCTAGCATACTAATCCAAATAAGTGACAAAATAGCGCAAACATTTTCCTATTTACATGTTGTGATTTGTATAATCACAACAGGACACCGCAGGTGCTGCGGTTATTACTCCGCCCAAGTAGCAGTGCTTCACCTTCAGAGAATATAGTTCCCAGTATTTATACTGTTAAAATATGTCTGTGTCTCATGTGACGTAGTTTTTTGAACACTCTGTGACTATACAAATCACAACATGTAAATAGGAAAATGTTTGCGCTATTTTGTCACTTATTTGGATTAGTATGCTAGCTGCAACCATTTACATCCAGTCTTTGTGCTAAGCTAGGCTAGCGGTGGGTGCGTCAAACAGACTTATAGCACGCACGGAGATGAAAAAGGTATGTATGGACTTATCTAACTCTGGGGGATAAGGTGAATAGGCTAAAGTCCCAAAAAGTCGGAGTGTTCCTTTAATGTCATGAAATATTCAACAGGTCTTGATTAAATGCAATAAAAGATTAGCTAACATATAATAATTGATATAGTTTAGGATTGTTTTTGTTAAATACATCATCTTACTTTGATCCTAACATAGAAAACAACAACAACAAAAGTATCAAAAACAGCACTTACACAAAAATTCCACCATGTAAACATTTTGAAAATCTTGTTTGTGGAATGAAATACAGTAGTGCATTGTATTGAACAAAAAATAATAGTGCACTGCAATAAGTAACCATAACCAAATAGTGTTTTATTCTGTTGGTTAACAGAATAAGTGTGCTGCATTGGATCAAAATTTTAATAGTGCAAACAGTTGTATCTCAAAAACATTCATATGTCAGAACCCAAGTAAAACATTGGCATACCCTCCAACTTCCAGGCACCCATGAAACCGGCGGAGACAGAACACACTCCCCAGTTTGTAACCCAAGAACATGGCCAATTATGGTTTGTTTTTCAATGACTTTGTCAAGCTCAATCAAGTAATCTTTGAGTGTGTGTGTGTGCGCGTGTGTCTTTATCTGTGCGTGTGTGTATATCAGAGGTGTATAGTCCAGGTGCCAGAAAGTAGAAATCCTGTCCACCAGCTGTTCCAACCATCACTAAACCAGCTCCTCTACCAGGTAGATGAGCTCGTTAGTGAAAACACCTGTTCTAGATGTAGAGGCAGATCCAAAAACATGGCAGGATTTTTACTTTCTGGCACCTGGCCTATACACGTCTGGTGTCTATATGTGTGTGTGCTTGAGCTTGTGCTTGTGCCACGTGTTTGTTAGCGTGTGTGTGTGCATGTCCTTAGACATGAAGATATGATTTGGCAATATCTTCCCACCCATCTCTTTTTATTTCAACATGACGTGCTGTCACGTGCTGTGGGGCAGGAATCAACCTGAGCACATCCTCAAATGGATACCAGAGCGCATCCTCTCGCATTGGCCAGTAGTAACGATTGTGTCCAACTCTGTGCATGCACTTAACATGAACATGTGTCTCACTCACTTCAACAATGGTTCCAGGGTAAACCTCATCGTCATATCTGATGACACACCACTGACCAACAATGTCATCTCTATCCCACTGTACTTCAAGTTCTGGTTGTTCTTGGTGCAATGCAGGAACAGCAGAGTTGACTTTGTACTCGAAGGCCTGAGCTTGGTAACACTGACATTGCAGAATCTGCCTTGTTGAACACAGGCAGCTCACATCACGGTATGTCAGTTTCCCTGGTGCTTGCGTGATGACCTGGTGAATCCGCATAGTGCATGGTACAGCGGGGAGTCGTTGTGGCATCTGCTGTATGGCCTTTTCCACTGTAGCCTCTTCAATGTAGAAGATCTTGACAGCTATATTGGTGTTTACCAATGCATTGAAAAGATGTTTAGCAGTGGAAATGTCTTCACCTTGGCTCACCAATCTGTCAGCTGCTCTCTTCAGAAGGCCTCCTACCCCATCGGGGGCACCCTTTCCGTGGCTGGCCTCAAAAAAGTTCCAAGTGCCCGCAGTGAAGCCCTGGTTGTACAATTCAGTTGTCAACATGTAAAAGTTGCCCTTCTGCCTGTATTGTGAGCAGGGACCATCGCTGAAAAAGTGGATAATTGACACTGTTGGGCATGTTTCCTTGAGATGGTTAAGTACTGGGGAGAGCTGTGCCCATATGGCAGGTGGACCCTTTTCTTTGCATGGCAAAATTGTTGTGAAGCACAAGTGGTCTTCCTCACCACCAATGTAGAGGACCCCTGTATGAAGAGTTGCTTGTTGATGAGAAGAGGCAAAATGGACAGCTTGAATCTCTTTGTGAAACTTGCAAGAGTAGTTTTCAGAGAAATCAATGTGTATGAGGCATTCATTACTTTTCGTGTTCTTTTTCAATTCCCTGTAGTAGTTAAACTGGGTCTTGATGTTGAACAAGTGCCTTTTGAACTTTTTGAGCTGTTTCTGGAAAGTCTCAATCAGGTCCTCCAAAGAATTTCCCTCTTCCCGGTGATATTCACAGACAACTTTTCTTAGCTGTCACCACTTTTCTTCTCTCTGAGGACAGTTTCAGTTGTCCACTGCACACAAGAAACTTGGGTTTGACCATCATAGCCAGACTGAATCTTGAGGTATTGTAGTTTGCAGTTCTTGCATTCCGCATACATGCATGGCTTAAATGTTGGATTACAACAAGTTGTAGAGATTCCAACTCTGATCTCTCCAGAAGTTTTAAGTCCATGAAGTTTCTCCCTGATAAATTCCAAGTTTTCATGCACCTTACATAGACACGTCTCTCTGTCTGCAATGGTTGGATGGACTACCCAGTATGGGCGCATTCGGCAGAAGAGTGTATAGGAAAGTTTGCTAGAGACGTTTTCCAGTAGGAATTTCCTATGGAGGTTTTTCATGGTGTCAGTCATAAACCGCTTCTGCTTTTTTACTTTTCCCTTTGTTACGGTCTGCTTTTTACCTGCTGTTGAACGACTTATGTCATCCCTGGTGTAAAAGGCAACAACCTGGTCTTGCAGTTTTGAGTGTGTGGATATGTATTTCTTCCTGGCAAAACAGGATATTTCGTCCCCATTTGTGTTCACATTCTTGCAGAATCGTTTGGCTGAGACACCCAGTGTGTCATAAATGATTTTCTGGAACCTGTATTTTTGCAATATTTTTCCAGATACGATTCTGGCGATTAGGTTCCTGGGGCCTCATTTATAAAACTTTGCGTAGGATTTGCGTCAGAAGTGGCGTACGGATTAAACATAGGACGTGCGTACGCACAGAAATATTCGGATTTATAAAACCGTGCGCACGCACATCCTACGCATTTTTCCCTTAATAAATCACAATCAATTCTAAATGTAGCGCAGCTTTTGCGGCTTCATGTCACGCCCATAGTTGCCCATAAATAGTCCGTGAAATGCCCATAAGTTAATATTCATCGATTGCGAAATCATGGCAAACATAGAGAGGAAATAAAAAAAACTTAACTTCACTCAATGTGAAGTAGAAGTTATCGTTGGCGAGGTGGAAAAGAGGAGAAAAATGTTGTTTGGAGGGCACAGTGTGGGCATTACTAATGCCAAAAAGGCACTTGAGTGGCAAAAGGTTGCAGACGCCGTATGCTGTAGCCTCACAACCTCGGACTGTGGCCGAAATAAAAAAGAAATGACAAGCTACAGGTGTCGGTTATAATCTACTTGGAAATGGGAAATAGTTCAGCGCAAATGTAATTTCTTGCAGCTTTCTGAATGATTGAGACATAGGTCTACGTCATACGTTATTTTATCAAAAATAAAACAAACTAAAGGCATATGCATGAATAGCATGATTCCGTAGCTGATGAAGACATTTTTACTATGAAAACAACTTTCCCCAGTGGACAAATAATACATCTATCTATTTATCTATCTATCTGACTGACTATCTAGCTATATCTGCTCCGCCACACGGACACATTGGTGAGAATATCAGTCTTGTACATTATTTCGTTCTGTTTAGCATCTTATTTATGAGGATGAATTGTATAACATGCCAATATTATTGCAGAACATATTTCACTTTTCTTTTTGCAAATATGTGTTAATTTGTATTTCTGTTGCAGATCGATCAAACGGGTGTTCGTGTAGGCTGTTAATTGTAATACTTGCTTTGTGGCGTCTTCCGTGTTATTTATGAGAGGCAGTATTGCCATTTATTTTACACAACGGTCTACAGTTTCACACACACTTTCACGTGTTTCTTCCATCTGCCGACGGTGTCGCCATTTCTCATTTCACCCGTTTTTGTGCGTACGCCTGGGTCAGAGCTTGCGTTATAACAATCCCAGCTTCTTTGCACTGGTCAAGCAATATTTAAAAAGGGGGGTAATTTTGTATACAATGCTCAATTGGTCTCAGTTGAAAAAGATCTAAAATAAACTCTTCCATAAACAAGTGCAGTGTTTCTTTCTTCATATACTCAAAACTTTACTCATTCATTACCCCACTAACCCAATATATCACAAAACATACGTCCGTATACAGAGATCAATTCATTGTTTTCGGTCATACACAAGTATATGCATGTGGGTGTCTCGAAATGTCCAACACAGTCCTCTGCGGTTCACAAAGTCCAATAGCTCAGAAAATTAAAGATGTCAGTCTTATCTGTAGTTTGAACATAGGTGCACAGGCGGATAGTGATGACGAAGGAGGTTGTCCAATGATTAGTTGTTTGGTGAGTCGTTATTTGTCTCATCAAACGAAGCAGAAAAGTGCTTCAGTAGTATAAGCATGGTTTTTGGTCAGAACCGCTTAGCAGTATCCACAGCTGATGAGCAATAGCTACATCCCAAACCAATCGTTTGAGCAGGAAACAAACAGTTTCTCAAACAGGATTGGAAAATAGTCCGCAAACAACCATGAGGCAGCATCAAACAGACCTTCACACTTACTCTACTGCTTCCTGTTTTATCCCATAAAATGTGCCCTCTTGTATCCCCCTAGTGGCTAGGAAGAAAATAGCACTCACAATTGGAATGAAAGTAACCCTGTGACAGGCGGTGACTGTTACAGCGTGAAGGACCGCACATTTTACTGTCAAGTTAGCTTTTTATAAATACCAATTATTGCGTAGAGAGCGGTGTACGCAACGTTTATAAATGAGGCCCCTGGTCTTTTCTTTTGCTGCACACTGACATTTTTGTTCGAGGGTTTTCACAAGTGCATGATGACAGACCAGAGTTCTCCGCACATCATTACTGACTGGACTTGTTCCGAGCATCCTTTTTGTTCTTTTCCTAGGAGAGTCGACACGGCACAGTAGCCGTTTATAGCGCTTACGGTATTTGTCTGGGGCCGTATTCACAAAGAATTTTATCTTACCACTAGGAGTACTCCTAAATGGCACTAAAATATTTTAGCTAGGAGTTTTCTCTTAAAAGTTATTCACAACGCCTTTCAGACCTACTCTTAGTAAGGAAAATTGACAACTCCTAAACTAAGAGTGAGTCATCATTGCTATGGATGACGTCAATTCTCATGCACGAGCTTCCTCGCAATGATCATGGTGATTGGTTGTTAGATGACAGGGCCATCATGCGGAACATAACACAGACGCAACAAATCATGGAATTACGATATCTTAAGGTTAAGACAAATGGCAGAAAATGTCGAAAAAACACTTTGTTAAGGTACACCACATTCAGGATTCGAAACAATAAACATTCACCTTTCACATTTAAGACTCGTCAAACTTTTGCAGTTAATTGCACTCCGAAACAAAACTACAATATGGTACAATGTAATCACTTTCATCATTTCCATATGAAAACTGCCTGTCATCTGGTCTGTAATATAACAAGCCAGATACACAAATGACAGTAAAAACATCATCAACCTCCTCAATACAAAATGCATGCACATGCTCATTAAAATATATTGTAGTAACCTTACTAGTCAAAAGGAATGCTTGCTCAACCTTCAAAACAATATTAACTATCTTATTAAAAACTGGCATTTCATTTTTTACAGCAGAACAAATTTTTTCCAACTTGGTATTCAGTTCAGAAGTGTTTTACCCAAAATGTCGTCGAAATAGTTGACAAATTGAAAGCTTCAATTAAAACTTCACTACCTTTCAGACTGCAAGTAGAGACCACACTAACAGGACCAAACTGAAATCTTTTAAAATAAAAATGTTCCCAATGAAAGGCCAACTAATTCTGATGTTTCTTTACCAATGTTTTGGTTATATTTTTGAAATTCTTAACAGACCTCTTAAAGAAGTTGTGTTTACCCTCAAATCGCATACACCACATATGTATTAGTGGACCTATTTTCCTAATACACCTAGGATAGTGAATCATCAGATGATGCTTTGGAATCAGACGTTTTTCTGGAAAAATAGACTTGAAAAGTTTATGATGATCAAAAATTAAAAACTTTTTAAAAAAAAGTAACACCATCTGTTAGAGTTAGTGAGAATACAATGTTCACAATTTGGATTAAAAGTAGTACCAAATTCCAATAACTGTTGTCTCTGTCAACTAGATCTCCAAAAATCAAGGGGGTATTGCGCAGGAGGCACCACGACTGAATGGCATTGAGGCCAAGGTCCTTGCTCCCATCATCGACTTTGACTCCACTTGGCCTGTTCTTTCTTTCACTGTATCCATAGTTAAAGCACTGTATCCGTTCTTTAAGGCTGTTTACAGACATGCAGTCTATAACTGGGCACCATTCCACAGAATTGGTGCAAAGTCAGAGTTGGAAACATCTTGAATTTTTTTGTTTTTTTCCCACAAATTTTGCATGTATGCAAATTGTATAATATCCAAGGTACGCTTTTCTAGTAATTGTGCTGTTAATTCTCATATTGTTTTTTCAGAATATGCTGGAATATGTTCCTTCTCCCCAAATTTGTCACTACCGAAACACAATATTAAATATTTTTTTAAGAAGGCTTATAATGACCTATTAAGATTTTGTTTACATCTTTACATCTCTTATAAATATATATTTTTGTCTATTTTTAAAAAATATTTTTACAGGTTAAATCAATAAATTAATATTTTAAGTGTAATTTATGAGATTTGTTGTATTTTGAACCCAATCTTTCCTTGTAGAAGGCATAAAGTTTATCGTACTGATTTCAAAGTTAAGGATTCATTAGTTTGAATATGCATTGAACCAAACACTATCATAACATCTTAGTTGATAATTCAATATACTTTATTTTTGACAAAACATCCCATGTTACGGGAGTGACTGCACATTTTTGGTAGTGACAGTAATGTTTTGGTAGTGACCACAATACTTAGTTTGCCATGGCTGAATCAGACTGTCCACATTTGATGTTAATATAAATAAATAACTTTGATGCACATATGCAGTCAGTACATATAGCAGACACACATCTGACAGTAAATATCTTATAAGAACACCTAGAGCTATTCTATACTTTGGGTCTTGAGGTGCAAGTGAGAAGAGGTATGCTCATAGATTTTTCTTACTAAAAACCCCCCCAACAACTTACAATGTAGACTGTTTCAGAACCACTTTGTTTTATTTCCCATTTTCAACATTTTGTTTATGAGCCATTCAGATAAATCTCCAGAACTGAACTGTGTGTGTGTGTGTGTGTGTTTCCATAAAACATTAATTTCAGAATAATTTTCCTCATTCAGATAAATCTCTAGAACCACTGAACTCTGTGTGTGTGTGTGTGTGTATGACATTTTCTATAGTGACTGATTTTTGCTCGTGTTCTCCCTTTTCCCCCAGACCAGAGGGTATCGAGACCAAGACAAGAACAAGACCAACACCAAGACAGACCAAGTCGAGACCAAGACCGAGACCAAGTCGAGACCGGAGGGAAAAAAACAGACTAGTGTTGAAGCTAAGTAATAACTTGTAAGATTTTGTTTTGCATTGCCTGCCTATCTCTGCTGATTTCGAAGTCTCCAAATGAATCCATTTTGCAACTTTTAAATACATAATTTATATTTTTAAAAACGAAATTATAGGCTTAAGTGCAGGATCCAAAAGTTGGTCGTTTTGTCGCTATGGTTACACAGAGTCATCAATGTCAATGTCATCCGACAATGTCATCTGTCAGTTGTGCAGTTACCCAAAATCTCCTGAATGAAGTTAAAACCCATCATGTCACTGATATGTGTTTTACTAAATATTAATACATAAAAAACTGTACATGATAGGCCAATGTGTTTTTTTAAATCAAGTGATCAAAGTGCTCGTTGCCGCTGCGATCAGTGGTGCGGATACAGTGTTTTCTCGTGTGGCTCGCGCGCACCGCACTGTCTACACTCGGACGCGCGCTTCAATCCGCTGCGGATATCGCCGTGGATATTGTAGTATTGTATTGCTAAATAGTATAGTATTGTAGTATTGTATCCACCTCTTTTTGTCTTTTCTCCATCATCCTGTGTCTTTTCTGTCTTTTCCTCCATGCTTTTCTGACATGTCTTTGCTCCCTGTCAGATAATTCACTGATACTCTTCAGCTTTCCTTCTTCCCTTCTTTCTTATTTCTTTCTCTTTCTTTCCTTAAGTATTCCTCATACTTCACTGGGTCTTCCCTCAACCTTTGTTTGTATTCTCTCTGTTGTAGTTTTTCAATTTTTTAGGCATGTTGGTGTTTTATGTCATTCTCCCTGTCAAGTTAATCATAGAAATTGACATTACTGACAACAACCTTACACCTAAGCTAGTATCATGGACTTCAACCTTAAGTAATTGTAACCTCATTACATTGTAGAATTTTAACAGAATTGTGCATACTAAAACACTACTAAAACATACTACAGTAGTAATTATTTGCATAACTGTACTAAAATGTAGTTTATTCCTACAAATAAAGGATTATGTGTTCCCTTTTGTCACTACCAAAACAATAATGTCACAACCGAAACTTCAAGACATGTTTAGGTTGTGACTGATTCGGTAGTGACAATTTTAGATACTTTTGAGCCTAGCTCGAAGATGCTAATCAGCACATGGTTAGCAATCACTGGGCAGAACAGTTGAACACATATAACAACTAAATTTTATGGAATAACATCCAAAAAAGTTCTCTCAATAGCAGAAAAAATTTGTTTGGTAGTGACATTCCTTAAAGTTACACACAGATTTTTAGACTTTAGAACACATTTACCTCAAAATGATGGGATCAATCTACTCACCATAGCACATGAGAGAGAGGGACACAGGAATATTTCCTGATCAAAAATGTAGGGGTGTGGTTAAAATCCGTATCAGCCAAAGGACTACAACATTCACTGTTTTGGTAGTGACATGAAAATGCAGGACACGGTTTTTTTTAGATAAAGTTTCATGATTTAAAAATAAAATATAAAATAAAAAATAAAATTTAACCTCATTTAAAAAAAAAAAAAAAAAAAAAAAATTAATATATGTATATATATATATATATATTAAAACAAGAATGGAAAAATTTGCAAAAGAATTTTCAATATCATTTTCACAAGCTGAAATTTAGGGGTTAGGGTTTGGGACAGCCACCTCCTAATTGAAAGTAGCCCATAAATGATGATTTTATATATATAAAGCTTACTGATATCTTAAATATTATTGTGGGTTTCAATAGATAATTGAAGGATCTTAGTAAACATCTAAGATTTTAATCATTAAATGCTTTTCAAATGTGTTTTTTGGATGAGGGACAGCAGTTTGCATCAATTCTGTGGAATGGCCCAACTAGGTACTGAAATAAGAACTTTAAATAAAGAAATGCACTTTCTACACTTACTTGTCTTTGAGTGAAAAGTGCAGGCCATCTGTTCCTTATTTCTGACACTGGGGGCTCATCTCCTACGATCTCCTTTCTTCTGGCACAGAAAGTTTTCTCCATAGCTGCATCAATTACATGCCAGTCTGGATTTTTTTTGGTCATCTCACACTGTACATCTTTCCTTTCAGTCTCCAAAACAGTATAATTTGATCCAGCAGGTAAGTCCGGTAGATAATTGGTCTCCGATCTTCGGGGTTTCTTGACTTTGCATTTTTTACCATCTGATGCATGGCGTTTTTCGCTAGTAACTGTAAGCTCTGGACAGCCAGCATCACGAAGTTTACTTTGGAAGTTTCCCATTTTGAATTTAAGGCTTATTTTCCATCCATACCACCCTGTGGCTGACCCCGGTTCTTTAAGGCATGGGTGCGTCTCTATGAGAGCCCTTGAAACAGACTCGAACTCCTCATTGGATGGATACGCCTTGTAAGAATAGATTGCAGTGGCAAATTTGTCAAGAATCTCAGATTTAACATCTTTGGATAGGCTGAGCAGTGAGCTATCTGTAGCATATTTCTCATTTTCACGTTTCAAACGCAATTCAACATCATACGAAAAGCTTGGAATAGGTAAAGACACAGGCCATTGCTGGGAGCGACTACTTGCTGTTATTGATCCAGGATTTACGTTGTTGATACTAGAGTCAGACGATGATGACATGACCGCGGTGTCTAATGTCATATCTGACTGGTTAGAGTCAGAGGGTGGTGCTATACAATTACCTTTAAGTGTTGCCTTTTCAGGAGGAAGTTCAGTGATAGTCGTTAGGTTGCACAAATCATGGTCAAATTCAGGATCCTCATATTGAAGTGTAAAATCACTTTGTATGTTCAGCTTGCTTTTCAGTGTTGACCGAAGAGATTCAATGAATTGTGGCCGATCAATGTAAACTTTCCTAATATCCTCAGGGGACAAAATGACACGAAGAATCATTTTGTTGCAGGTTTCTAAAAAGGAAAGGCAACAGAAAATGCCTTCAGTTAAGGAGGAATGTCTTTGGTGAAATCATCAGCTTTTTATCAAGCATTGTATATGAGGACAAGGGGTGATAATCATTCAATTCATCTGGATCAACAACCCTCAACTCACAAGTGGTATACTTTGTTAGTTCAAATTATCTGAAATGCTCACTGTACCATGCTGAATACGGTTCAATGAGAAAGGCAGGTTTGTTCATAACAATCAAGATTTTGACAAGCCTGCCAAAGTCTGGAAGCCCACTGGTGTATCCCACAGAAAGAAACTTTCCCTCAGAGTACCTGGTGCCATATATGCATGCACTTGATGCAACAGATATTGATGTAACATTGGAATATTTGGACTTAACTGCCAACTTAAAATTAAAGATCCAAGCACTCAGTGGACAGAACTGAAACACGATCAACCACTAAATCTGGCTTGAAAAGAGTTGGCATGTCAAGGTGGTAAGCAAGTGTCAGCTGATGTCGCTGGGCTAATGTAAGCATCACATTTTTAAAGTTTCCAGAGTCATGGACAGCTTTTTAAAAAAGCTGTGTTTTGCTTCAAATCGTATAGTCCAGAAATCAATCACTGGTCCAAAACATCTGATTAGTTTTGGATTGTGCTCGATAAAATGGTGCTTTGGACCGAGTCTGACGTCTGGAAATTCGTCTTGCAACAATTTCCGGTGATCTGATATTTTTGAATCAAGGTAGTCCAAACTCTCTGTGGAAAACTGAGATGAGGCTAAAATCTCAACAATGTCCTTCAGTTCAAGAATTAAACTCCAGGGGCCCGTTCTTCGTACGTTGCTTAAAACATCCGAGATCAAACGAGACATCCAAGATAATATCATCGTGCTCATCATGATCCGGCTAATTAGGTCCTTCGAACACTCCTGCCGGTTATGATTAGTATAGCTGGATTGGGTTATCTGAGATAATTGCGCGTTCATGCGCTTGGTTAAAAGGGGATATGTATCGATAGTAGAAACATTGATCAGCAACGCTGCTATTGGCTGCTCACCGTGGGCGAAGAGCTGACCCTTGGGTTGAGTGTGAACCTTGTGGAGGGCATCCCTGGGTTCAGCTCTTCCTCAGACCCACAGCCAAAGGCCAGGAGCAGAACACCTTCACTGCTGGTAAATGAACTTTAAATGATCCTAGTACACTGTAAAATAATTTGTTGCTGCATTAAATTAAGTAGGCCTATAATCCAAATGGCTGTCCAGTCATATCAGCTGTTAAACCTTGAGTAGCAATGAATTGCTTTGACTTGTGAAAGTCTACATGTGTGCCTGTGAAACTACATAGTTAATATAAAAAAAATATGTTGCCATGAGTTCCCTTTCAAAAGGTCTCTCCTATTGCGTAAGTAGCTTACGCAATGGGAAAACTCCTTTTCTCGAGAAATATTGAAGTCTTTATGTAAAACACATTGCAGCTGCACAGCATACAGCAGTAAGCGAGGCAGCTCGGTCATTGGCTGTGCTGCAGCAACTGCACGAAACTATGACGGGGCGACTTTGAACACGCTTCCAATGAGCGTGCTTCGAGCCCGCCAAGATGGGCGTGGCCAAGGGCTATATATTGGGCGCCCCGTCGTCTGAGTTCTTTAGATTTAATTTCCTTCAGCAAAGACCATTCTCTTCGCTGGATCCTCCGGATTTTTGGAGTCTTTTCGCCGCCGCCGTCGACGAGCCTACAGCAGGACTGCTACGCGGATGCCGGCGCCTTCAGCCGCCTTCGAACGCCTTCTGCTAAGCCATCCGGCGCGCATCACCTCATATCCTTTACAAGCTATCAAGTGTTCACTCCCGCGACACTTTTCTAAAAGAGCAAATTTAGGCGTTGTTTCAAATGCCTTCCTGCGCCTCGTGTCGAGGCCTTCTTCCGGACGGGGATCATCACATTATCTGCACTCGCTGCCTGTGTCCGGACCACGCAGAGGCTGCCCTTACTCGAGGCGGATGCCCCGAGTGTGACTCCCTGGGCCTCACTGAGCTGCGCGCTCGCTTCGCCGCTTTCGCCGCGTAAGAGCCTACCACCGTGCTACCGTCCCCTCTAGTTGAGCCGCGCAAGAAAAAGCACCGCTCACAGAGGCCGCCGGAGCGCGCGGAATGCAGTGACGTCACGCCAGGCCAATCCCCGCGTGCTTCACCACCACCTGAGGACTCCCCGCCACCAGTTCAGTTCACGCAGGCGGACCAGCACCCCTCCAGCAGAGCTATGGCTCTCGCCTCGTTTGGCGCGTCAGGGGATGACGACGATAAGGATGACAGCCTTTCCTTTGATGCTGCATCCGACGACTGGCCGGGCTCGTCCTTCGACCTCGCGCCATCGACGTTAGCGGGCACGAGTGTGGGCTCCAGCATGGACTCGGAGATTGTCCGCATCCTGTCCAAGGCCGTGGAAGACCTCGGGCTCGATTGGTCTTCCCCGGAAGAACCCGCCCGCAGCCGACTGGACGAGTGGTTCCTGCAGGGGCGCCGGCAGGCCCCTCGACAAAGGCCCTCCCCTTTCTTCCCGGAGGTTCACGACGAACTCACAAAGTCGTGGAAAGCCCCTCACTCTGCTCGCCTGAAGCCTTCTTTCTCTTCGTCGCTCTCCTCTGTGGATGGCGCGAAAGAAAGAGGCTACGAGGGAACTCCGCCCCTCGAGGAGGCTGTGGCCAACCACCTGTGCCCACCCTCCACCGCTGGATGGAAAGCCAAAGCTTCTCATCCCTCGAAGCCCTGCCGATCTACCTCAGCTCTCGCCGGTCGCGCATACGCCACCGCCGGCCAAGCTGCGTCAGCGCTTCACTCCATGGCTGTCCTCCAAGTTTTTCAAGCCAAACTTCTCCGCACCATGGACGAGTCTGGACCTGATCCTGAGGCGTTCAAGGACCTGCGCAGCGCCACCGACATAGCCCTGCGAGCCACAAAAGCCACCGCCCAATCCATCAGCCGTGCCATGGCTAACCTGACTGTCCTTGAGCGCCATCTGTGGCTGATGCTAACAGAAATGAAGGATGCAGATAAGGCGTCGTTCCTCGACGCGCCTATCTCCCAAAGCGGCCTGTTCGGACCAGCGATGAAAGAGTTCGCTGAGCGCTTCACCGAAGCCCGGAAGGATTCGCAGGCTATGCGTCACTTCCTGCCAAGCGCTCCAGCTCATCGCAGAGCCGCCAAAAGCCGCCTCAGCAGCAGCGAGCCAAGACGGCACCTCCCGTCTCTCAGCCCAGACCTGAAACTGACTTCCGACGCCACTCGCGCTCCGCCAACAGGAGGCAACCGCCCGAGCGACGGGGACCTCGGCCCAAAATTGTGCTGAACCCGGAGCCTCATAAGTCTTCCTAGCTACAGGGAGAAAAAGAGAGAGCGCGTGTCTCGCAAAAGCCGGACCACTCTCAAAACGTTTAACCCTTTGAGCGCCAAAGTCGCAAAATTGCGACAAGACGTCATACTTAATAAAACAGGCTGTAGCTCCTAATATGGTGTAATATCTATCTTTTTCTCCCTACCACTAGATGGCAGACATGTAATACTTCGATTCAAGATCAAAATGACGTCATGTTCCTATTCAAAGTGTTGGAGGAAACAGCAGAGCAAGTGAGCGAACGTGTAATTCATGCGGAAGCAGTTCAGTTCAGAGCGTCTGAGTAAATTGTGAGATTTGTGAGAGAAAATCATCAAATGGCTAATAAAAACTTGTACCGTGAGGATGTGTTGCAAATGTTATTCGCCGATTCTGACTCTGAAGGGGAATATTTGCCTTTTGTAAATGACGATCGGCCGTCTAATGATCGCGCTTCTCCCGGTACATCTTTGCCGCGCAATGGTGCCGCCCGCGCGTCTCCCGGTACATCTTTGCCGCGCAATAGTGCCGCGCGCGCTTCTCCCGGTACATATTTGACGCGCAATGGTGCCGCGCGCGCTTCTCTCGGTACATCTTTGCCGCGCAATGGTGCCGCCCGCGCGTCTCCCAGTACATCTTTGCCGCGCAATAGTGCCGCACGCGCTTCTCCCGGTACATATTTGACGCGCAATGGTGCCGCGCGCGCTTCTCTCGGTACATCTTTGCCGCGCAATGGTGCCGCGCGCGCTTCTCCCGGTACATTTTTGCCGCGCAATGGTGCCGCCGCGCAAGGCGCGAGTGTTCACGAAGCACAAACAGACAATTTCGACCATTTGCCCAACGGGGATGGAGGTGGCAGGGGTGGACGTGGTCTTAGTGTACATAGGAGAGCTGTTGCTAGAGGTAAAGGCAGTAGGGGTAGAAGAAATAGGGCTGGAAGTAGCGATAGATCTTTGGATCCAGTCAGAGCGGCTCGAGGTGGGAGTGGCCGAGGTAGACGTGGCCGTGCTGTGCGTGGGAGAGCCGGGAGATGTGATAGAGGCAGCAGGGGTGATCTGGCTCTAAATAGGGATGGAAATAGCGATGACAATGGTGGCTGGGTTTTTTTGAGAAATGAAGAAGTGTATCAGGACTGGATCAAACACTTTGATGAGCCTGTTGGTTATCTAGGAGAGAAAGATTTTACCAGTGCTGCACCCTTAGACTTTCTGTCCCTTTTTCTTACTGATGACTTCTGGAACCTCATTACAAATGAAACCAATAGATATGCTCATCAGTTTCTAAACTCCCAGCAGCTGAAACCCAATTCCAGATTTCATAATTGGTATGATGTGTCTGTCTCAGAGATGAAGGCCTTCCTAGCACTGCATTTGTGTATGGGGCTGGTAGAGAAGGCAGAAATTGAGGATTACTGGGCAGAATTTTGGCCAACTTACACACCTGGGTTTGGCAAAGTAATGTCTAGGAACAGATTTGAGATCATTCTGTCTTTCCTTCATTTCACAAACAATAGTGAGTATGTGGGGAGGGGTCAGCCAGGTCATGACAGGCTGTTCAAGGTGCGTCCAGTAATTGAGCTGATAATTCCGCTTTTCTCCGCAGTTTATGGTCCACTCAAGGAGCTTTCTCTTGATGAAATGACCATAGCATTCAAGGGAAAGTCCACCTTGAAACAATACAACCCTAAAAAACCTGACAAGTATGGCTACAAGGTGTATGTTTTGAGTGAGGCCAGCTCAGGTTATGTTTTGCAGTGGTCCATGTACACTGGCCAAAATGCTAATGCTGATGCTGATGCTGATTTAGGTGCCACCCATCTAATTGTTCGTCTGCTGATGGCCCAATACACAGGGAAAGGGCATGAGGTGTACATGGATAGTTACTACATATCACCAGCCAT
This sequence comes from Rhinichthys klamathensis goyatoka, assembly GCF_029890125.1. Classification (NCBI taxonomy): domain Eukaryota; kingdom Metazoa; phylum Chordata; class Actinopteri; order Cypriniformes; family Leuciscidae; genus Rhinichthys; species Rhinichthys klamathensis. Next base: position 3,002,885 of record NW_026606608.1, on the reverse strand, counting down.
AGCAAATGAGCTGGCACATAATGACACTGTATGTGTGGGACAGTGAACTGCAAAAGGCGTGGTATGCCGAGGTGTCTGAGACAAACTGAGTTGCCTTTGAGGAAAGGAGATGACCCAGTGTTCATGAGAAATGGCAAACTGTTAGCTTGTGCATGGCATGACACAAAGCGTCTCACTATGCTCTCGTCTCTTCATGGGAACTCATGTGTTCGGAAACGTATCAGGTCAAAGCAAAGCGACACAGGTTTTCGTGAGATAAACAGACCTGTGTGCGTTGACAGGTACAACACCTCCATGGGAGGAGTAGACACCTCTGATCAGAGGATGAAAACCTACCTCTTTCCACACCGTTCAAGAAAATGGTACAATCGCATCTTCAATGCGATTCTGAGCATCAGTGTAGTGAACTCCCATATAATTTACTCCAAGTGTGCACCTGGTCCGCACAAGCCACTGAAGGCCTTCGTCCAGGACATTATTACTGCTTTGCTTGAGGGCTATTCCAAGAGGGAAAGCAAAAAACCAGGAAGGCCTTCAGTGGAGGGGGGGGGGAAATGCCACAGAGGCTCACTGAGCGCCACTGGCTCCGCGTTGCAGATGATCGGCCAGATTGTGTCGTTTGTTCTGATCGCACACGCTCTAAGGGCCGCCGGCAGACAAAGTACAGGTGCAGTCAGTGTGGTGTAGGTCTTTGCGCTGTGCCATGCAATGAGAGGTACCATACTCTCAAAAACTATAAACTGTGTCACCTAGATACCTGATTTAGCAGATAGCTGGTCAACTGATCAAAAAATAGGCACATGCATTTTACTGCTACTGTTCACATGTGTTTTACTAAAGTATTGTAATATAGTAATAATTTAGTACTTTCTCCTATTTTATTGTTGGTTTCCTCTTTTCCGATCATTTAGAATGAGGATAAAAAAAAAAAAAAAAAAACATGTAAATAAATTCCATAATCAATTCTATATCTACTATTTCCTGAATATTACTGATGAACTGATAAAAAATTAGGCTACTGTTCACATGTGTTTTACTACTAAAGTATTGTAATATAGTAATAATTTAGTACTTTCTCCTATTTTATTGTTGGTTTCCTCTTTTCCGATCATTTGGAATGAGGATTTTTAAAAAAAAGCAAAAAAAAGCATGTAAATAAATTCCAAAATCAATTCAATATCTACTATTTCCTGAATATTACTGATGAACTGATCAAAAAGTAGGCTACTGTTCACATGCGTTTTACTACTATATAGTATAGTAATAATTTAGTACTTTCGCCTGTTATTGTTGGTTTCCTCTTTTCTCATCATTTGGAATGAGGATAAAAAATAAAAAATGTAAAAAAACATGCAAATAAGTTCAAACATCAGTTCAATATCTAGTATTTTCTGAATATTATGAAATTCAAGAGGGCCGCCCCCTGATGATGTCATAATATGCAAATTAGATGAGTATATTTACACCCCACATAAACTTTTAGTCATCCCCAACATTTTTCTAATTCACAGTAGATCTCTATCTTTAATCCCTTTCAAGCCACAAGCTTTTGAAATTTTGATGTCAAAATCCAGCATTTTTTCAAAAAAAGCTTGGCGCCTAAAGGGTTAATGCATTACCCAGTCCTCTTACAGGCGGCTGGAAATGTCTGTACAGCAGCCAATGGGCCAGCCGCACAGCTCGCTCACCTGCAAACAAACGCCGTTTTAACGGCGACACAGAAATCACATAAATTGAGCGTCAGCGTCAGTTCTGGCAGGCCAGGTAGTCAAGCCGCTGCGTATGCTATTTGCTATCAACACTGTCCCGTCAGCTGATCTGCTCCAGCTGAGCTGCATTAGCTGGTTAACTCCCCTCGCTGCTCAATGGCCAAAGCTCAAACAAGGCGCCCTATTTAAAGCTCATTCACCTTGCTCATACATGCTTGCTGCTCGCTCTGCTGGCTCGCTGCTCGCTTCTGCTGGCTCGCTGCTCGCTTCTGCTGCAATATTGACACAGGATTCGACGTGATTCGTTCTCCATTCATCTCTGAAGTTTTCACGAAGCTAAGTTCCTTTTAATATTCATTGCTAAAAGCATCGGTGTGTTGGCAACATGCTTGTTGTTAATGCTATCCGTGTGGCATTTGGGCTTATCTAATAGTCGTTTTCGTAAAAATGCTATGCGATCATATTGGCTATGTGCGTTACTATTGTTGTCATTGGCAACTGATCGCGTTGCTCACGCTGGCTTTTACCACTATGCAGCGCAGATTCAAGCAGCTTGCTGTGATAGGAATTGACTTCTGCGGACTGCCTCCGGACCGTATACAGCTCATTCTTACGCATTGTGCAGCAACTGCGGCGGCGACACTCGCGCCGGTTTAACCCTTTAAGCTATGGGGCGGTGGTTTCTGCTGCTTACGAACGATACCTCCGTCCCAATGTTCGGGATATTCTTGACGCCCAGAAAGCCATGAGCTCAAGTCTCTAATTTAATAAAACACATTTGATCATTAATTTTGATCAAATGTTCAGCAGAACGCTTCTGCTGAGCAGCTGATTTTGATCAGCAGAACGCTTCTGCTGGCTCGCTGCTCGCTTCTGCTGCCCGCCACCTCCCCAGCTCCTCCTTATGCATAACGTGGCATTTGCTTATGTCATGTTGCCTGCTCTGTTCACAGGGGGATATTTTAGCTCTCACAGTCTAAAACTGTGTGAGCGTTCCCTAATGCTGCTGCTGCTGTCCTCTGACTCTGACAGAGAGGACTCCCTGAACAGAGCCATACCGCCAATTTTCAATTCAGGAACATCAACCTGTTTGCAATCTATTCAATTAAATTCTAAATTATTTTGTCTGTGTGTTCTTGACTTAATGGACCTGACAGAAAGAGCCATTTTCTACCTCTGTCATTAAGGGGTCACGTGTCCACACTAAAGTGCGCATTCCCACATATCAAAACTGTCAAAGCAGTGCCAAATGCTTCCCCAGCTCAGGCTGGACGCCCCATAAATGTAGATCGTGTGCCCACTGTCATGTATGCACCACTACACATAAGCACTGTTCCCACAGTTATAAACACTTCCCCAGTAAAAGCGGGAAATTCTATCAGGGTAGCTCGTGTGCCCACTGTCATGCACGCACCCCTACTCACAAACACTGTTTACATGGCCAAAAACCTCCCGCCATGAGCGGGAAGTTTTATGAAAGTGGCGCGCGTGCCTACCACAGTCTATGCACCCCCACCCATAAGCACTGTCCATACAGTCTTAAACATTTATCCAACTCACGCTGTGAGCATTACGGATGTGGCGAGCGTGCCTGTAATCTCACGCGCACCCCTGCACTCAGCATTCAACAAAGCTGCTCAGCGCGCGCCCGCGCCTCTGAGAGCTGTAAGCTCAGCATTAGCACAGGGCGATTCGCCGGCGGGAGCCATACGTCACTGCGACACGCCCCCAGCCAGCATTCAGCCCATATCTGTGCGAGCGAAAGCTTGGGAAAATATCCCCGACATGCCGAAATGGGTTTTGAACATAATAAAACACGGTTACTCGCTTCAATTCGCTCGCAGACCACCCCGCTTCTCAGCGGTGGTCGAGACGAAAGTGAGAAAAGATGTTTCACATGTTCTACGCACCGAGGTGCTGATAGAGAAGGGCGCTATAGAAACGGTTCCTCCCTCTATGAGCGAGGCGGGTTTTTACAGCCGCTATTTGCTCGTCCCGAAGAAGGATGGTGGTCTCTGCCCCATCCTAGATGTCAGACATCTGAACAAAGCTTTAATGATTCGCTCGTTCAGAATGTTAACAACCAAACATATCCTCGCGCAAGTTCGCCTGGGGGATTGGTTTCTATCAGTGGATCTGAAAGATGCTTACTTTCACATTCCGATAGCGCCTCATCACAGGCCATTTCTGAGATTCGCTTTCGAGGGACAATCATACCAGTACACAGTACTACCATTCGGCCTATCTCTGGCACCCCGTACATTCACGAAATGTATGGATGCAGCACTCTCCCCCCTGAGACAGCGGGGAGTGCGAATACTGAATTATCTCGACGATTGGCTAGTCCTAGCACAATCAGAGAGTCAGTTAATGACACACAGGTCTTGGATTATCAGCCATCTAGAATGCCTGGGTCTAAGAATCAATTTTGCAAAGAGCATGCTATCCCCCAGCCAGAATATTTCTTTTCTGGGAATAGTGCTAGACTCAGTGCAGATGACGGCGCGCCTCTCATCAGAGCGCACGCTCACTATTCGGCGCCTTGCAACATCGTTCAGACCCGTCAAGCGTTTTCAAAGGATGCTCGGTCTCATGGCCTCGGCATCAGCTGTACTCCAGCAAGGATTGTTGCACATGCGTCCTCTCCAACGCTGGCTCAAAAGCCGTGTCCCCACTCACGCGTGGCGCTCGGGCCACTTTTTAATCAGAGCGAATCACGGCTGCATAAAAGCCCCGACGCCCTAGAAAGCTGCCGACTGGTATCAGTCCGGTGTGAGTTTGGGCGTGAACACAAGGAGAAAAATGATCACGACAGATGCCTCCAAAATAGGTTGGGGGGCCCTTTACGAGGGCAGGCCTGTCTCAGGCTTGTGGTCAAACCTGGAGAAGCGCTTACAAATATACTGTCTGGAATTGAAAGCGGTCGCTTTGGCTCTCAGAGCCCTGCTTCCGTACCTGAAAGACGAACACGTCCTGGTCTGAACGGACAACATGACGGTAGTCTCATATATAAATCACCAGGGTGGACTCAGGTCGAGCTCCCTGCACTCGATGGCCAGGGAACTCATCCTATGGTCCCAGTGCAACCTGTGCTCTCTGAGAGCAGCGCATGTGCCAGGTGTCCTAAACCAGGGAGCGGACATGCTGTCCAGAGACAAAGTTCTCCCAGGAGAATGGTCTCTCCACCCCCTCACGATTCAGTGGTTATGGCAAACCTTTGGCAGAGCAGAGGTCGACCTCTTTGCCTCCAAGGAAAATGCGCACTGCCCTCTCTTCTTTTCAAAGAGCACAGACGCACTCGCCCAAATCTGGCCGAGCCGCCCATTGTATGCCTTCCCACCGATCGCGATGCTACCTCAGGTCATCTGTCGGATCAAGGAGGAGAAATGTGCAGTGCTCCTGGTAGCCCCACTCTGGAAGAACCAGACGTGGTTTCCAGAACTGATGCAGATGATGCAATCTGCTCCATGGCCGATTCCGCTGAGGCTAGACCTCCTCAGGCATGCCAACGGGATGATCCTCCATCCCCGCCCCGATCTGTGGGCCCTCCATGCATGGCCCCTCAACGGGTTCCCGGGAACCTCCCCAGTGGAGTGTTGAGAACCATCACTGAGGCGCGAGCGCCCTCTACGAGGCGCTTATATGCCCAGAAATGGAAGGTGTTCAGTGACTGGTGTAAATCCAGGAACCTGAATCCTGTGACAAGCAAGGTACCGAGCGTCCTCGTTTTCTTACAAGAGCTGTTGGAGGCAGGCCGCACCCCCTCCACGCTCAAAGTATATGTGGCTGCCATAGCGGCGTCACACGATCCTGTAGAAGGATGCACACTAGGGAAAAACTACCTAGTTATTCGTTTCCTGAGAGACGCCAGGAGGATAAATCCCCCACGCCCCCCCCTCAGTGCCGATCTGGGACCTGGCCACGGTCCTGGACGCACTCAAGAGTGCCCCGTTCGAACCTCTCCGAACTGTGCACCTTAAACCGCTCTCGCTCAAAACTGCTCTCTTGCTGGCTCTCGCCTCAGTCAAGAGGGTGGGCGACCTAAACGCGCTGTCAGCAAAGCGCTGCCTGCCTGGAATTTGGACCTAACGACAGCAGAGTTGTCCTTAGCCCAAAACACGGGTATATTCCTAAGGTGCTCTCTACACCCTTCAGAGCACAGGTAATATCTCTGGCCGCGCTATCGTCTCCAGCAGACGAAAGCGACGCTAATTTACTCTGCCCAGTCACGGCGCTCAGAGTATATTTGGAACGTTCTGCCCTGTTCAGACAGACAGAGCAATTATTTGAATGCTTTGGCGGCCGCACCAAAGGTCTCGCTGTTTCAAAGCAGAGAATATCACGCTGGATAGTTGACGCTATAGCGCTGGCTTATGAAGCCAAGGGCCTTCAGTGCCCCTTGGGCATCAGAGCTCACTCTACGAGAGGCATGGCCTCCTCGTGGGCGTGGTCGAGTGGGATACCCATTCAAGATATTTGTGCGGCAGCAGGCTGGGCCTCACCGTCAACATTTATCAGGTTTTATAACCTACAGGTCCCCTCATTGCATTCCAACATACTGTCGGTCAAACTATGTATAGGCTGGAGTGTGTATATGCTGAGCATTATCTCCTCCCTTATAGGGTCCGTCTCTGACTGACTTAGAGGATTTTTTATGCATATCAGTACATAAAAATGTGCTTGTGTGTTTTCCACTGGACGCCCATTGGGCCGTTCTACATTGTCCCTTATAAAGCCCGCCTTCGGACGGGTCGTTGGATAATTAGTTTGCTTAAAGGCTCAGGCATCTGCCTCTGGCTTAATAGAGCGAAGTCAGCACGCACGGCGTTTTACATGGTGTTCCCATAGCGTAAGCTACTTAAGCAATAGGAGGAACCTCTCGAAAGGGAACGACTCGGTTACTAACGTAACCTCGGTTCCCTGAGAGGAGGGAACGAGTATTGCGTAAGCTGCCGTGCTTGCGCTTGGTCAGTTCGCTTCAGTCGATTGAACCTAAAGAACTCAGACGACGGGGCGGCCAATATATAGCCCTTGGCCACGCCCATCTTGGCGGGCTCGAAGCACGCTCATTGGAAGCGTGTTCAGTCGCCCCGTCATAGGTTCGTGCAGTTGCCGCAGCACAGCCAATGACCGAGCTGCCTCGCTCACTGCTGTATGCTGTGCAGCTGCAATGCGTTTTACATAAAGACTTCAATATTTCTCAAGAAAAAGGAGTTTTCCCATAGCGTAAGCTACTTACGCAATATTCGTTCCCTCCTCTCAGGGAACCGAGGTTACGTTAGTAACCGAGTCGTTATTGATCACATTTCCCCCCAGTGTACTTCATTGTAATGAAATTGTGTTTCTCTTTTGTGCAGTATTAAACAATACAATAACACTTTTATGTGTTCCCAAGAAAGTGGCTGAAGCATGTGCAGTAAGTGGACTTTTTCTAATGTTATATCAAAAGGGAAGAAAGTAGCTACAACACTTTGTAATGCCCATTTTTCCCCCCAATGCACAGGACAGTGAAGAAAACCTCTCAGGTATTTTTAAGTGCATAAATAACTTTACTTAATTTACACTCGAGTACCTATTATTTCTAATATGAGTTGCAGGAGTCCACATCTACAGAAGAGTCTGCACAAAGCAGTGATGCAGAGGTGGGCAGTGTTGTACTTTTCCTTTTAATTTTTTATGCTTTTAATTTTTGATGCATAAGCCAAGTGGTTGACAGGTTTACCCCTACCCCTAGAAAACAGAGTATTTTGAAAATACTTGACAACTTAAAAAAAAAAAAAAAAAAAAAAACTGGCACTAGAGATAGAGTTGCTTCATAGGAACTTCAGAGTAAGTGCTAATATATTATTTCACACAGAGTACAATATATATTATTTGCAGGCAAAAGATGACTTGATCACTGGCTTTTCTTTACAAAGAACAATTAAAATAAAAATCAAGGAACTAAGCATATTTGTCTTGTCTTTTATTAAACATTTAATGAAATGTTTTATATTTTTTCTGATGGTGCAATGTTGTGTAATATGGCCCATGCGATGTCACAGGCCCTGTCAGGTGCAACCTCAGACTTTTCAGATACTAAGTGGACAGAGGCCTACCCACTTAAATCAAAGTGTGCAGCGGAAGTGAGTGAGTGCATTTTAGATTTTTTCTACAGATTTGGAGCACCACAAAGAATTTTAACAGACCAAGGCAAAGAGTTTGTCAATAAGGTAACAGCTTTGTCACCTACGTTGCTTTTGTTGTTTTATCTAAGGTTAATTCTCATTGGTGATTATACAGTAGGCCTACTGTTATTTTCCCAGATTAATTTTGACCTTTGTCAGAGGTTGGGTATTAAAAGGAGCTTGTGCTCTCCATACCACCCACAGACCAATGGCCTTGTGGAGAAAATGAATGGAACCAAAGGTGTGATGCTTACCTGGATTGTTAACCCTCTGGGGTCCAAGGTGTTTTTTGGGTCCTTGAGATGTTTTGACATACTCTGACATTTGTGCTTTTTTCAGTTGCTTATAAACATATTACTGGCAAAGGTGTAATTACACTCTATTTAGCACACACAGGGCTACCATAATGTGTTATCAACATGTATGTACATTTTTGTATTTTTGAGAGAATATTGTTTATGCGTGGTTATTGAAAAAACTAAAACTTAAAGTTTCTGAAATAAGGCCACAAAACACATACTAAATATCTGTCCACAAGACTTTTGACTAATGGATGTCGTCGCCTAGAGTTTTTTCTTCAAAATGATCTGAAAATCATCCTGCCTTATCATTCCGTAAAACAATAGATTGGTTTAAATTTAAAAATGACACTTTTTGTTTGGAAAGGCAATATGCGCAGGGGTGTGACCTGCTGTGATTCACACCTGAGAAGACAATGGGCCCGCATAATGAGCGCATAATGGGCTGCATACTAATGACCCTTTCATTCAGGTGTGTCACTGAGCCACAAGAATGCAATGACAATATATATATATATATATATATATATATATATATATATATATATATATATATATATATATATATTATATATATATTATATATATATATATGCCTATATAATACAAAATTGGTTCACAGTTCCAATTATTTATTTATTTTTCAAATTGTGCTTTCAAATTGTATAATATCAAATGTAAAAATTTCTAGTAATTGTGCAGTTAATTATCATACTGTTTTTACAGAAAGTTTGGGAATATATCCCAAATGTGTCACTAATAAAACACAATACAAATAATTTAAAGAGGAGGCTTATATTGAGCTTTTAAGATTTACCTAAGATTTATTTATATGTAGCCTACATATATTTTTGCTATTTTAATAAAAAGGTTACAATTACAACAACAATTAAAATTTTAACAATAATAACATCTTAGCAAACAAGCTTATTTGATGTGGCAGTATTTTACAGTAAAAACGACATCTTGTCTTTCATATGTAACACATCGTTTTTATGATTAGGACATATAAATGTTAATTTGCAGTTTAATACGTTGCTTATACAAAAATATTTTATTTCAACATATTTCAGTCGATTTTTACTCATCTCAGTATTGGAATATAGTTAGGTAAAAGCTGTTCATTCATTCACACACAAAAACGCGATTCAAACAGTCTTTTTGTTTACAGACACTATTCCATATCGCGATTAGCACAAAGCACTTGAAAATAAAGAATGTACCTATTTCCTCGGCTGGATCCGTTGCTCCTCCAAATGAAACTACCTGTAGCCTACTTCTGAGGTAATTTTTTCCAGGATTATTATTAAGATAGAACTATTATTCCTCACAGCGTCGTAAATCTGAGTCTCTTTCGTGGGTTATCCAGCTGATGTGGGCGTGGATCGCATTTGTGTTTGAATAGAGCGCGCGCTCTGTGGGTGTGGTCAAATTAACTTTAATGAGCTGAGACGAGAACGACTATCATCTCTCTCTTTTCGTACAGATTACATAAAATGAGAAAATTTTTTTTTTATATAAATTACTTCATTTAAAAGAAGATAATTCAGGCTTCATGCCTGTGTGCCTGTATACCGGTTTGACTGAGTATTTGCAGAGTTACAGATGATTTTTCGGACGCGTTTCAGAATGGACTTCACTGACAGAGAGAACGCAGAACGCGCATCATGTTTATTTTTCTTTATTAGGCGAAAAGCACAACACTTTGTTTTTATTATGAGGTTCCACAAAAAAAATACAAACTTAACAGGATCGAATGATGTACAACACTTATATGTAAGATCAAAATTAACAGAGTAATTTGAGTCTCTTTTGCACTGATAAGGAAAAAAGTGAGCTGGTATCGCCGGCGAGACCGCCGACCCCAGAGAGTTAAACTGCATAATCTTAACAGAGATAGTAACAAGGATAACATTTACCTTTCAGAGTTCTTACAAAGTTGGTGGGTTCAAATGCTGAGAGCTGGGACCAACACCTGAAGGCTACTTTATTTGCAATTCGGACCAAAAAGCATCTTACAACACAGTTCTCTCCATATTATCTCATGTTTGGTCGGGAGGCAAGATAGCCTTCAGAGCTTTCTGAAAATTATGAGGTAGGTTCTTAAATGGCAGATGCATCTTCTGTATACTAAATCTTTCATTGCTGATATCACAAATTTTAGGAGGGTTTGTGTTTTGTATATTTCAGATAAATGATGATAAGGTGGAGAGAACAGTGGTATCCCAATCCTTGACAACTGGCCTCCAAGGCCTGGCAAAAGTGCACAATGTGGTCTTGGAGAATGTTAAAAAGGTCAGAGAAAAGGTGAGGAAGAGGAAGGCTCGGCAGGGGCAGGAGGACAGATTTCGGAGACAAAGTGTTACGCAAAAATATTCGAGAGGAACAGCGAAAAGGAGGAAAAATGGGTAGTGCCATGCTGGGTCCTTTTACCATTATTAACATTGAGGGTAAAGGTGTGGACCTAGTTTCAGATAAAGGAAAGGCCATTCTGAAGGTAAATGTGGACCACCTTACCCGTTACATTGAGGCAGAGCCCAGGTTGCCACACAAATGGCTACAATCGTAATTCCTGTCCAGTGCCCTCCTACATGCACAGTTCAGTGTCCCCAGTCCCCACCTGCAGAGTCACTCCAGTCCCCACCTGCAAAGTCACTCCAGTCCCCACCTGCAAAGTCACTCCAGTCCCCACCTGCAGAGTCACTCCAGTCCCCACCTGCAGAGTCACTCCAGTCCCCACCTGGAGAGTCACTCCAGTCCCCACCTGCAGAGTCACTCCACTCCCCACCTGCAGAGTCACTCCAGTCCCCACCTGCAGAGTCACTCCAGTCCCCACCTGCAGAGTCACTCCAGTCCCCACCTGCAGAGTCACTCCAGTCCCCACCTGCAGAGTCACTCCAGTCCCCACCTGCAGAGTCACTCCAGGCCCCACCTGCATGCACTGTACAGTGTAAACGAACAGCAGCAGGAACATCTCAGCAGCACTGTAATGTAAGTGGAATATATGCTATGTATTACCCTGAAATTGTCCACTAAATAACATTAACTGAGCGTTTCATTTTTGGTCCACACAGGCTCCAAATGCTACACAACGTGATGCATCTGAAAGGCGTAAGTTCTGTTGGTAACCTTTTTACAATTGAATACAATCATTTCAGTGTATATAAATTTTTTTTTTGTTTTTTTTTGTGATAGAGGCTATCTGGGCTGGGGGGGAAAAGGGTGTTTTATGGAGCACGATGGGGCCCTACAAAATTTTCTCGAGAAATTTGAAGCTTCATCTAGCACCTGGGAAGGAGCTAGAAACTGAGGTTGTAATGTTTCCTTATCATCAAATGGGTTTGTATTGCCTGTATAGAACATAAAGATGACTAATAATATCCTACTGTTTTTAGATAGTAAATGCATACCTCACCAGCTTGGTAAAGCAGTACACTACAGAGTCCAGAAGAGGCTTTGTAGTAGACTCATACCAAATGAAAGCCATTTGGCAAGAAACTAAAAAAGGACTGAGGAAGGTAAGCACCCTATCATGCTTTATTCACCATGTGGAAAGGTGTATAGCTTAACAGCCATCTGCATTGTTTTAGCTGGATCCACTGGATTATGATGTACTAGTTGGAGGCTTGTGTTTAAACAAGCACTGGACACTGATTGTAAGTGCCTCACAACATCATAGCATCAACTATTCCTTATTAAGATGAACACATTTTTTACATGTGTGCTATTGCATTGTCAAGGTTATTTATCCAAAGGAAAAGCGATCCCTGTACATAGACCCATTTGAGGCCAAGTCAGTGGACATCGAGAAATGTTGTGATGCAACCAGGTAAGTGTTGTTTCCTTTTTTCTCATTATTTGCTTCTATTAGTGATTTCAATGAATGATTTACATGTGCAATTTATAGAGCCTTCATGACACAGTAGGGTGTCAATGCATCAGAGTGGGCATGTGCCACAATAGAGCATCCACTTCAGATGGATGGCACATCTTGTGGGGCTTTGGTGTGCAAAGTAAGTTTAACTGCATGTTTTGTATTTGTTGTCAGCTATATATTACTTTTATATTGTAAAGATCATTTTGTTCTTGTAATAGCTAGCTGAAAGTGTCGTTTTAAATGACCCTCCAACATTTACAACAAATGTTCAGGGCATACTGTCAATAAGGATGGGAATAGCCAAAAGGCTCCTCCATCACACTGGTAAGTACAAAAATGTTTGTGTTTGAGCGCAATGCTATTTTGTCCATTAATTCAACACTTACTTTCGTACACAGATGACCTGTCAGAGCTCTGTAGGGCTTGTGGCGAACATGCTACACATGAGCTGTGGGTAAGCATAAAAAATTAGGATGTTTCCACGTGTGTATAAATACACTCACCGGCCACTTTATTAGGTACCCCATGCTAGTAACGGGTTGGACCCCCTTTTGCCTTCAGAACTGCCTCAATTCTTCGTGGCATAGATTCAACAAGGTGCTGGAAGCATTCCTCAGGGAGTTTGGTCCATATTGACATGATGGCATCACACAGTTGCCGCAGATTTGTCGGCTGCACATCCATGATGCGAATCTCCCGTTCCACCACATCCCAAAGATGCTCTATTGGGTTGAGATCTGGTGACTGTGGAGGCCATTTTAGTACAGTGAACTCATTGTCATGTTCAAGAAACCAATTTGAAATGATTAGAGCTTTGTGACATGGTGGAAGTAGCCATCAGAGGATGGGTACATGGTGGCCATAAAGGGATGGACATGGTCAGAAACAATGCTCAGGTAGGCCGTGGCATTTAAACGATGCCCAATTGGCACTAAGGGGCCTAAAGTGTGCCAGGAAAACATCCCCCACACCATTACACCACCACCACCAGCCTGCACAGTGGTAACAAGGCATGATGGTTCCATGTTCTCATTCTGTTTACGCCAAATTCTGACTCTAACATCTGAATGTCTCAACAGAAATCGAGACTCATCAGACCAGGCAACATTTTTCCAGTCTTCAACTGTTCAATTTTGGTGAGCTCTTGCAAATTGTAGCCTCTTTTTCCTATTTGTAGTGGAGATGAGTGGTACCCGGTGGAGTCTTCTGCTGTTGTAGCCCATCCGCCTCAAGGTTGTGCGTGTTGTGGCTTCACAAATGCTTTGCTGCATACCTCGGTTGTAACGAGTGGTTATTTCAGTCACTGTTGCCCTTCTATCAGCTCGAACCAGTCTGGCCATTCTCCTCTGACCTCTGGCATCAACAAGGCATTTCCGCCCACAGAACTGCCGCTCACTGGATGTTTTTTCTTTTTCGGACCATTCTCTGTAAACCCTAGAGATGGTTGTGTGTGAAAATCCCAGTAGATTAGCAGTTTCTGAAATACTCAGACCAGCCCTTCTGGCACCAACAATCATGCCACGTTCAAAGTCACTCAAATCAACTTTCTTCCCCATACTGATGCTCGGTTTGAACTGCAGGAGATTGTCTTGACCATGTCTACATGCCTAAATGCACTGAGTTGCCGCCATGTGATTGGCTGCTTAGAAATTAAGTGTTAACAAGCAGTTGGACAGGTGTACCTAATAAAGTGGCCGGTGAGTGTATATAGGCTACAGAACACTTTCACTCAGTGATGTTTCCTTCAGATTCAATGTAGCAATTGTGACCTGTGGTTCCATTGGAACTGTGTTGGTGAGCCTCCCATCGATGACGATTTCCTTTGTCCTGCTTGTGTGTAGACCTGTTTTTTTTTGTCACCATTGTCTCACTCCTTTCCTTTCCTTATTTTGAACCAGTTTTCCTTATGTCTGTATCTGCTTTGTATAAAATGTAATTGGTTAAAAATTAAAGCATTGACATAAATGTATACTTGGACCTGTTTTATTTTTGTTTTGTTGATATGTAAACAATGTGGCGAGAGTAAAGAGGTTGCATGTGCAAAATGACCCATCTCACATTTGTGGCAGTTTACAAATGATGACTATTCGTAGCCTAGTAGTGTTTGTGGTGTTCTTTAAATGTGTCTCTTTAAATGGCCTACACTTCTGTTGGATAGTTTTTTTCCTGTTCTTTTATTTATTTATTTTTTTACAGTTGGTAGAACAAATGTATGAAGGAAGCCTGCCAATGTAAGAATATTTGACAGTAAACCACTTGATCACAACATATGGTGTTATACGGGGCATCGCTATGCAATACCAGTGTTTAGCTATGTGAATGGGATTCCTCTGTTGTGGTGTGATTTTTCTAATCATATAATCAAACCTTATTCATAATTTAGCCTAAAGTAGCGTTAGCAACGTTGTTGCTGGAGAATCCCGTTAATTATTTGCAACTCTACAATTACGCCTACATAATTCCAAATGAAGCAGATGTTGTATTGTATTATAATTGTATTTTCATATGATCAAACCGATTTAGGCTCCATATCGACTGCTTTTGTGCAATGTATTCCCAAACAGAAAATATTGCTTGTTATATACAGGGTGCGATTTGCCGGGGGGGGGATGCGTGGGATTTCCCCCTTTCTGTTCAACGTATCCCTGCCTCTGCTTAATTATTTTTATCCCCGGTGGGGATAAATTTATCCCCCCCTCAAAGTGATCAATGCTAGTGGCGAGACGGATCACAATACTTATCACGGATCCGTGGTTTGATTAAAGTCAATTTTATTTTAAAATGCGCTACTTTGGCTGGCTCTCTGTGATCACCACTCTGCAGACTTGCTCAATGTCCCGCCCACGGCACTATCTGATTGGTTACACCTCACGAGTAATAATAGCCTATCAATATGAGGCGCCGGACTGGACAAAAGCGAAGCGAACTGCGTGAGAGAGCGACAGTGCGCGAGAGACCGAGTAGGCCTATGTTTTTAACAGTAAATTTACATTGTAGCAACAACACAATAAATGTATTTCATTAAATAGAAAGTTTAACAAATATTTAATTAAAAATGCAATTAAAACTCAAGACAAACTGTAGGCTATAGGTTTGTGTTTCTGTGCATTGGTGTCTTGTGTGCATGTATGCGTGTATGCTTGTCAAATAATGTCAAACATTTTGTTAAAGATTTTAACATCTTTGACAAAAAACAAAACAGTGATTAGTAATGAAATCTTACTACATAAATTCAATCTTATTTAATCCTCCATATTAAAGTTTATGTGATCGAATTATTTATATTTATTAAACAATTATTCAAAACATGACGTTTGTACTGATTATTGTTGTCCATAAATCTCACGCCGAACAAAACTCAAAAGTTGGCAGGTATGGTATACTTGTTAATTCAACAGAAAATCTAGTGCAGTTGTTAAAACATACATTTTTAAGTTAAAATAACAATTTAAGTTGTAACTTCCAGTCTAATTGAGGACAAGAAAACTTAAAATGTCTTGTTATCTGGACAATCTAGTTATCTCTACTCACAAAAATAAGTTGAAACAACTAAATGTCCCTCACCTTCTGTATGCTATGTTGCACAATACTGAATGCTCAGGTAAATAGTTAGTAGTAAACAAACTGTGTAAATCATTACTAATAAATGGTAATATTCAAATACTCAATACCAGGGTTGCCAACTCTCACGTATTCAGCATGAGACTCACGCAATTGAGCCAATTCTCACGCCACACCCCCGATTTCTCACGCTGAAGTGTCAACCCGGTCGGTCAAATGCCTGAAAGATAAGTTTATCTATAGATCTACCAGTTGAGCCATTCGTGATCGACTAGTTTTACCGCAAATTAGTTAAAATATCCTGTAATCTAGAGCGAGCGCGCACTAGCGAGGGGGGGGCGGGGCGCTCGCTCTAATCTCGCTCTGCTCAATACTCAAAGCCAGTATTCCCATCAGCTTGTGATAGACTACGCATAATAGCTTATAATAGCTCCTGCTACGAGCAGTACGGCCAGATCTGCCTTGTGCGCGCGCAGAAATTCGCGTATATCGCGTCTAGTTCGACGCTAGTCCAAAGCGAATAGGACCCGCGTATAAAGCCAACGTTTGAAGTGAACGCGCGTTCAGAGCTAAGCCGATGGTACAGATTATGTGTCAAGAACCCGCGTATCTAACGGTAGTTCCGCATTAGGCCTACATTAATTAATTTGCACGCAAGTTTTATTTATTTTTATACCGTGTATTCTCCGTGTAAATTCGTGCACCGAACCGTGACGCCCGTACCGTTTCGGTTCGATACGAATACATGTACCGTTCCACCCCTAATATATATACTATATATATATATATATATTTTTTTTTTTCAGGGCTGCCAACTCTCACGCATTGAGCGTGAGAGTACTCACGCAATTGACTCAAATCTCACGCTCTCACGCCACACCCCCGATTTCTCACGCTGAAGTGTCAACCCGGTCGGTCAAATTCGTAAAAGATATAGTTTATCTATAGATCTACCTGTTGAGCCACTCGTGATCGACTAGTTATACCACAAATTAGTTCAAATATCCCGTAATCTATCTAGAGCGAGCGTGCATGCGAGACAGATATTGTGCTCCAAACCATGCGCGCGCATGGCAGAGAGGTCTGTTCCCTACAACCTAGAGTTTTAAAAAACATGGTTTTAAGTAAAGTGTGATTTGCCAGGGGGGGACTAGGATTTCCTTCTGGTCTAAACATCCCTGCTTCTGCTGAATTATTTTAATCCCCCCCCGTAATTTTTTGGTCACACAGATAAGAGTAGAGTAGCTTACATCGTTCAAAACTGTAAACTTGTATTCATATAGGCTAACGACAAAAACAGTATATCTGTCGTCTCTGTCTTCAGGAACTGCGCGTCACAAAAAATGAACCGAAAGCCATTTCAGCTCAGTCACGATAAGAAATCGGCTATGTCTAAAGCCTTTAAATGTCTAAATATTTAGGCTAATAAATGTTATCTGATTGTGTAGGCTAATCCATATGAAAACGAGAGGTACAGAGGATCTACTCAAACATGCAATGTAAGCGCTTCCCAATGAGAAAATGACAAGACAAGGGTGAAAATCTCGCTCTAATTAAATGTAGGCTAAATCGCCCTGAATTAAAATGTAAAAACAGATCAAATAATGTATTTGTCGAAATGTTGTGATATTGTGTCATTTAAGTTCATAATTATTCTATAAATGTTATTTAATTTAGCAGCATTACCACGAAGCACCGTGTTTCGATATTTATTTGAATAATACAAAATAAAATAAAAACTTAATTCACAAATGAATGCCTTGTAAGGATCCAAAGATCCCTGTAGAATTTAATATTGAGTTGAACATTTTGTTCATGACAACAAATTAACATGCGTTTTTTCAGATTATATTTAGTTTTGCTTGGAAAAAGCTGCCCCAACCCAGTTATATTTAATCAATTATTGAAATAATGAAATATTTAGTAATAAACTTTTATGACAGAAATATCACTAGGCTACATGTAACTTAAATCATTTAATTCCTTCATTATCAACACTGTCTAGAATAGCGATTTAAGTGTGAATTGCGACTTCTCTTTGTGTTAAGTCAGCCTCAGACTCCGATAGCCTGTGGGGGGTTGGAGGGACAGTTGCTGGACAAAGGTGTTAATGTTCCTCTTTCATATGGAGAGTGACGGATAGCCAGCCTGATGAGCAGGCAAAATTATTGTAAGGATAAATCTGTGTCCAAATGTAGACCCCATATCTTATTAAATTATAAATATTGTAGTTTATTTATTGTAGCCTATTTATAGTTTTTTTCACACAAAATTTCAATTGAAGTTATTGTAAGGTGAATTCAACAAGGCATGCTGTGTCTTTGAAGCAACAATTAAAGGTTAAATCATTTTTTCGTGATTTGTATGGCTGACACGCAGCGACATATACAGTATTATCAGCTGTATGATGTGTTTTTACCCTGAAATGTTTAATTTCGAGAGAGAGACCCGGCGCGCAGCGAGGGAGACTAAATAAACTTGTTAAAAAGAGATCCAGCGCGGGAGAGGCAAAGAGAAACGCATGTTTTTAATTTAATTATGTTTCTTTGGACAATTTGCGTTTTGTACTGTTTTAATTGTGTAATTTAGCTGTAATTTCTTTGGCAATACAAATTTAAAATGTCGCAAGAATAAGATTAGCCTAGTGTTTCTTATTTTGCATCGCAAAAGAAATAAACTCTAAACCCGATGCAACCCTGTTTTAAATTAAAAAATTTAAACCTTGAAATGTTCGAACTTGGTTTCAAACTTAAGTAATTTTAGTGTTCTTTTACATTACACAATAATTTAGCAGACTAAAGACGAGCTTCTTCATTTTCATTTTCTGATGCAATCGGCTGACAATCTTCCTTCATCAGTTTTTGTCGTTTGTGCAGCGGCTGCGGTTCTACAGGAATGTAGCAAATTTATGTTGTAATGATAATCAAACAAAACTCTTGACTTTAAATAAGCAAACAGATATAAACAGTTACCTATTTAAGCATCAAGGTGGGAAAATATAAACGCTGTAGGACAACATCGGTTAACAACATGTAGGCCTATGCTACATTAAGATTCGATCTCGGCTCGATTGAAGCTCCTCGAAGCTCGTGTTGTTGCGTTGATCACTGAGCTACCGTCTGTACGCTGATAAAGTTGTAAAGCCTCATTGATGTAGCCTAATGTTTTTATTGCAATGTTTTATGTTGAAATGTTTTCATTATTTATTCAATTACATTTCAGTAGCCTAATTTCAGTATTGTGATTATTAATTATTTTAACTACGTTTCACTTGTTGAATTCTTCTGCTACCAGCTTTCAATCGCTCTGAATCAGCGCGGTGCGGCAGCAGATTACGCATTAGAGAGAATAAACCGGAATAAACGAACACTTTTCAGAGTCTATGATTGTAGCGCCTCTTAGCGGTAAAAGGCAGCAAATACACCACACATTTTACCGCCGCGGTGGAACGGCTGATGTGGGCGTTGTCATGGCTTGCCTCAACATTTGCGTTTGAATAGTGCGCGTCCTCCGTGGGCGTGTCAGATTAACGCGTAATGAAGTGTTATGAGCTGGGAAAAAATATACTGACAGCACTCTCTTTTCATACAGATTGCATAAACTGAGAATATTTGTTTTTTACATAAATTACTTCATTTAAAAGAAGAGAATTCAAGCTTCATAAAGAAAAATCTCTCGTGCCTGTGTGACAAGTAATCGCGGAGTTACAGTTAATCTTTGGACGCGTATCAGAATGGACTTCACTGACAGAGAGAACGCAGAACTCGCATTATGTTTGTCTTTCTTTATATGGTGAAAAGCACAACACTTTGTTTTTATTGTGAGTATCCACAAAAAAATAGAAACTTAACAGGATCTAATGATGTATAACACTTAAATGTAAGATCAAAATCAACCGAGTATTTTGAGTCTCTTTTGCACTGATAAGAAAAAAAGCGAGCAGATCACGCCGGCGTGATTGCCGACCCCAGAGAGTTAAATAAATAAAATGTAGCAGTAGAAACAAAATATTGTATTGGTCAAACATACAATATTAATCAAACAGTTAACACTGTAAACATATTTGTAAATTGTATTTGTAACATTGTAAAATATTTTAATTCTAATAAATTTGTTATTAAAAAAAAACAATTGTGCATTCAAATCTAAACCAGAATTTAATCGAACTTCTTAAATTAAAATAAATAAAATGTAGACGCAGAAAAACAAGTGTATTCGTTGAACATACAATAGTAATCAAACAGTAACCAAAGTTACCAAACATGTAAAAACTATAAAGTGCAAAGTCCTGCAAACAGGAATTCAAAATGGAACATAGCAGCTGAAACCTGAGAATAAACTTATAAAAAGTGGGTCAAACAACAACTTAGTCACACCTACAAATAATAATAAACAAACATTGTAAACGTAGTGCAGTGTCACACTTATGTCCTGGAAATGCTCACTTAACCTGTGAATGCTCACTTAATCAGCAATGGCAAATTCTTTCTCATGAAGACAATCATTTCTGCTTTCTCTGCTGTAAGTCTATTTCTTTTTTCATCCACAATGTTGGAAACTGTGCTGAACACTCTCTCGCTTTCTACACTAGTGCAGGGGGCACAGAGGTATTTTGTGGCAGTGGCAGCAAGACAAAGTAAGCGGTATTTGTTGACTCCCCAGTACTGGTATGGGTTGTCTGAGGCAGCGATGGTTTTCTCTGCAAGATATCCATGCAGTTGGACTGCGGGGCTCAAGCTGCTTGCTGCCCTGGGATCTTCACACTCCTCTACAATTTGGTCAAACTCTTGCATAAAGCTGCTCAGTGTTGCTGCTGCTTCCACCCAAGGGACCTTTTCTTGTGGCTCTGCTGCTGCAGCCTCTGATGCTCCAGCTGTGCTGCTCCTCAAGTCTTCCTCTAGTTCCCCTGTCAGTGCATCTTTTGCATGCTTTGCAGATTGTGCACTTGTAAAGTATCTGAAACAGAATAAAACATAGGTTAGGCTAAATATGAAAAACTTGATGACACTAAAAACTTGAGGCTGATTAAAGTAATATTCAAATGAATATATATATATATATATATATATATATATATACATACACCGGTCCTTCTCAAAAAATTAGCATATTGTGATAAAGTTCATTATTTTCCATAATGTAATGATAAAAATTAAACTTTCATATATTTTAGATTCATTGCACACCAACTGAAATATTTCAGGTCTTTTATTGTTTTAATACTGATGATTTTGGCATACAGCTCATGAAAACCCCAAATTCCTGTCTCAAAAAATTTGCATATCATGAAAAGGGTCTCTAAACGAGCTATTAACCTAATAATCTGAATCAACTAATTAACTCTAAACACCTGCAAAAGATTCCTGAGGCTTTAAAAACTCCCAGCCTGTTTCATTACTCAAAACCGCAATCATGGGTAAGACTGCCGACCTGACTGCTGTCCAGAAGTCGATCGTTGACACACTCAAGCAAGAGGGTAAGACAGAAAGAAATTTCTGAACAAATAGGCTGTTCCCAGAGTGCTGTATCAAGGCACCTCAGTGAGAAGTCTGTGGGAAGGAAAAAGTGTGGCAAAAAAAACGCTGCACAACGAGAAGAGGTGACTGGACCCTGAGGAAGATTGTGGAGAAGGACCGATTCCAGACCTTGGGGGACCTGCGGAAGCAGTGGACTGAGTCTGGAGTAGAAACATCCAGAGCCACCGTGCAAAGGCGTGTGCAGGAAATGGGCTACAGGTGCCGCATTCCCCAGGTCAAGCCACTTTTGAACCAAAAACAGCGGCAGAAGCGCCTGACCTGGGCTACAGAGAAGCAGCACTGGACTGTTGCTCAGTTTTGCATGTCATTCGGAAATCAAGGTGCCAGAGTCTGGAGGAAGACTGGGGAGAAGGAAATGCCAAAATGCCTGAAGTCCAGTGTCAAGTACCCACAGTCAGTGATGGTCTGGGGTGCCATGTCAGCTGCTGGTGTTGGTCCACTGTGTTTTATCAAGGGCAGGGTCAATGCAGCTAGCTATCAGGAGATTTTGGAGCACTTCATGCTTCCATCTGCTGAAAAGCTTTATGGAGATGAAGATTTCATTTTTCAGCACGACCTGGAACCTGCTCACAGTGCCAAAACCACTGGTAAATGGTTTACTGACCATGGTATTACTGTGCTCAATTGTCCTGCCAGCTCCCCTGACCTGAACCCCATAGAGAATCTGTGGGATATTGTGAAGAGAAAGTTGAGAGATGCAAGACCCAACACTCTGAATGAGCTTAAGGCCGCTATCGAAGCATCCTGGGCCTCCATAACACCTCAGCAGTGCCACAGGCTGATTGCCTCCATGCCACGCCGCATTGAAGCAGTCATTTCTGCAAAAGGATTCCCGACCAAGTATTGACTATTGAGTGCACAACTGAACATAATTATTTGAAGGTTGACTTTTTTTTTTGTATTAAAAACACTTCTTTTATTGGTCGGATGAAATATGCAAATTTTTTGAGACAGGAATTTTGGGTTTTCATGAGCTGTATGCCAAAATCATCAGTTTTAAAACAATAAAAGACCTGAAATATTTCAGTTGGTGTGCAATGAATCAATAATTTTTATCATTACATTATGGAAAATAATGAACTTTATCACAATATGCTAATTGTTTGAGAAGGACCTGTATATATATATAAAAAAATTATACAAATTAATATATATAAAAATAATTTATGTTCTACATATTTAAAAAAAAATTTACAGCATGGCATCTCATTAATTACAGTAGTAGTGTTATTGTGGAGAGTAAAAAAATTATAATATAGAACTAATCAAATTAGTTAGTTTACACAATCTTACCTGTCTTTATATCTCGGGTCCACCAGGGTGGCAAGTGCATATAGGGGTTCATCTTCCACAGTGTCGAAGCGTTTGTTGACAGCTTGAAGCAGGGTTTTCTTCATTGTTTTGATGCCAGTATCTGCATCGCCTTCTTTAGCCAGGAGACGTTTGAGGGCGGTGACAGGTGGAATGACGTCGGCGGTGGAGGCAGTCGATGAGCTTACTTTCCTTGTTAGCTCTTCAAATGGTGCTAGAACAATGCTCATTTTTTCTAGCAAAGCCCACTGATTAGCAGTCAGTGTACTGGGCAGGTCATGGACAGCAATATAAGCACAGAGGACTCGCTTCTGTTCCAGAACACTCTGTATCATCAAGTAGGTACTATTCCACCTTGTTTTGACGTCTTGTTGCAGGCGTTTAGGTTGCATTTGCATCTGGAGCTGGATATCTTGCAGCCTTGAATACGCAAGTGGAGAATGTTTAAAATGTCCCACGATTTGTCTACCGATTGCAATGGCATCGCTCACACTCCGCTGTGACAGTAGTCCCTCATAGACTACAAGCTGCAATGTGTGAGCAAAGCAGCCTAAGCTCCGCACCCCCATGTTGTCCATGGCCTTTTTCATGTTACTTGCATTGTCCCTGAGTATGACATGCACTTTATTCAAAGAAATGTGCCACTGGTCAAGCATCTCCTTAATTGCAGCCGAAATGGTATCGCTGGTGTGTGAACCGTGAAAGTTTTTAGCTTGAAGCATTACACCGTGATGTGTACTGCTCGCGTCCAACCAGTGGACTGTTAAACTTAAAAGCGACATTGGACACACAGCAGCGCTCCATATATCTGTAGTAAAGCTCATTGCCTTTTTATCTTTAATCTCTTTTGAGATGTGTTCGCACACTTTTTTGTACAGTTCTGGCAGTGTGGTCTCGGAAAAATACTTGCGTGATGGAAGAGAGTACCTTGGCTCTAAGTGTTCCAGTAGGCGACGGAAGCCGTCATCTTCAACAACTGACATTGGTTGAGCATCTAAAACAACGAATTCTAAAACTTTCTGTGTTTTTGCCAATGCTTTCAAGCTTTCCCTCGGACACTTTTCGCGTCGTTGAAATGCATCCTGCAAAGTTAGTTGCTGGACTGTATTGTCCGCTGACACCGCTCCTTTTGTTTTTTTGAGCTGCAGGAATTTGGCTTGCTCCTTAACATGGTGCTTTTGGATGTGCTTGATTAAATTAGTAGTATTGTACTTTGCAGTACTACCACCACCCCTCGAAACGTTTAATTTGCAGACATTGCAAACAGCCGACGAACTAGTTGGCGTGGCAAGTGTGAAAAATCTCCACACAGCTGAATCTTTGGCTCGCTCCATGTTGCTTCCAGCACGCGACAAGTGCTGCTGAAGAATGACGTAGGATGTGCTGCGACAAAAAAAAAAAAAAACTGGATCGGCCCGTGGATCTGTTCATTTTTCCGATCCCCGATCCAGCTATTTTGTCAATATCGAGCCCGATATCCGATCTTAATATCGGATCGGTGCACCCCTAGTAAATGCACCATTCTTATCCACTTTAACCTCAGTTTTGTCTCATTCTTTTAACACCCAAGTCCTCACACAGTAAAATCTGACCCGATTTTAACTTTTGTAATCTCAACATAATTGGCTGAACGTTACAAGGTAATCAGATGAACTGAGGCAAATCAAGCAACTTCGAAAAAATGACTGAAGAAGTTGCCACTACTTTGTCAGCATCCAGATGTGATTTCAGTCATTTTTCCATGTGAGATAAATGATGTGTTGACCACGGTAGTACGTAATTTTGATAATAATCTCAGAGAAGTTTAAATCTGAATGAATGGTTTAAGACATCCCTAAATAATACTCCAATTGGCTTGCCTATCTCGTGTGATGCTTGATATTTGTATTTGATATAGGGGTGACCCTGAATAGTCGAAGATTCGATGCTTCGATAGGAGGAGCCTGATTAACAATAGGTGTGTTGGACAGAGGTGTACAGTCCAGGTTCAGAAAGTAAAAGTCCTCCTTAGTATTTTGTTCCAATCACCTGGAGATTTGCTAATTAGCAGTTTTTCAGCCAGGCGATGGAACTAATTAGTGAAATCAGCTGAGTTCATGGGTGGGATAAACATATGTCAGGACTTTTACTTTCTGACCCCTGGACTTTACACCTCTGGGGCCCTATCTTGCACTCGGCGCAAATGACTTTGTACACTGACGCATGTATCATTCCTATTTTGCACCCGCGCAAAGCGGACTTTTCCCTCCACAGACACACGTCGGTTAACTAAGAAATACACTTGCGCTCCCCGGGGCGGTTCAGCGCAAAGAGGAGGCGTGTTCCGGCGCAAACTTTCCCTCATGCTATTTTGCTGTTCTATAAAACAAATGCGCCACTGACCAGAAAAAACCTAGTCTAAAGTCAGTGGCGCGTTGCGCGTTGTTCATTATGCTATTTTAAGGGCGCATGCTTGGCCATAATCAATGTAGCGTGTGCACAACGCGCATACACTTTGATTCTCTCATCTAAGCAGCAGTTTTCATTTTTGCAAATCATACATTATTACGATAGATAGATAGATAGATAGACAATTTATTATAAAAGCATACATGTAGCTTACACATTTACCCAAATTATCATACGCCTGTTTAACAGAAGTTATTTGGGTGGGTTTCTCAAACTTTCTCCATCCCCAATGTCACTTCTCTGTGTTTTACGGCCCTGACGAGAACGTTGCTCTCCTCGGCTATGAACCGCTCCTGGCGCGCGCCTGGCAAATCCGCCGTTATAATAGGAATCCGCTTTAGAACAAGCGCGCCTGCTCTTAAAGGGAATGTGAGATGACGCTCTGATTGGTTTATTTCACGTTACGCCCAAACCACACCTATGAATAATGAAGCTACTTCAGACCAACCCCTTTTAGATTTGCGCCAGGCGCAAGAGGCATTTATCCCGCCGGGAAAATAGCAACAGCGCCGGGATCCGCCCACAAAGTTACTTGCGCTTTGACACTTGCGTTTCAGATCGTTAAAATAGGGCCCCTGGTGTTCGACATTGGATTTAACCGGCCGGCGAGAGTTGCCGTGTGCAGGAGCTGAAAACAAGGACGTGAAGTCTGGACTGTCGACTGGAAAATTTTGTGTTAGTAAGAGCAGTATTTAAATTAAATTACCTACCAAATAAATCAATAATTTGACAAAAAATATTGATTTAAAAATGAGTTTATTGATTTAAAAACGATTGTATTGCTTCCGCTAAAGAAAATAGTCCGTTCGGTCTCTGAACTGCGTCCATGGCAACGCTCTGTTTTTCATGGCAACGGTGTGTAATACTTAGCAGCGTCTGTTATCAAGAAATAACAGTCCGCATTCTACATTAGAATTCAACCAAGCCATGTAATAACAAGCTAATCAGAAAACAACAACGCTATAAATACATTGCTATGATGATGCAGATGCACGTAAATGCCCGACGACAACGGAGGCGGCCTGTGGTGTGGGAACGACAGCGCTCCATCAGTTCTGGGAGATCGTGGTTCAGAGACACTTCACGGAAACCCTTTGGTTGAAGCATTTTTTTGCTTTGTCCACTTACATCTGTCTTTGTTGACACCCGCCATGTGTGCGCAAACAGAGCGGAAATACTGGGCGGAAATGAACTAAAACTACTTCTTCTATGTTTTATGGCGTGTTGCAACCATAACAGGACCTAAAACTTAATCGCAATTAATTATTTATTCGGCAAATAACATTTCCATCAGCGTTTATCGCATAAGCCGTATATCGATCAAGATAAAAATCCGATGAGACCGAACGTATTTCATTTGAGTCGATATTCATGAAATTCAATCGAACTTTACTGTTTCCATAAGGCATTTTTCATTCGATATCACTAAATTCGGATAAAAACATGTGGATGGAAACATAGCTAGTGACTTGTCAGCTATTCTCCTGCTTGTTCATCTCTTACCTCTGTAGTGAACTTATTTCTTCTAAAGTGTAGGAAACTCAGAAGCGAAGACCAGGAGACTCGGTGTATCTTTTCTAAGCAGGATTAACTTTTATTGCTGTTGCATCGCTATAGTCTGCTTCGTTTAAAAATCTTAGCCAAGTCTGAACTCAATAGCTCAGCACAGTGTAATATCTTTAAAGGGGGAGGAGTTACATAGAGGTGAACAAAGCATGTACATGTATTAAGTATAGGAATCAGAACATTACCGGAAATTCCCCAACCCTGATCTTCATCAGCATAAGAGGGTGATTCAAATGTAAATATTCTAATCCAATCAGCAGGACTATTTAACGACTGGGACAGTGGCTCCGAGAGCCATTAGAACAAAGGGTGAGAGTTTCAGTAATCTGACTAATTTAACTTACAATAGAGAGCTCTGGACAGACAGGTTTGTGACATCAGATACTAATCCAATCAGCCTGATTAGATCACTCAAACCTTAACATTATCATTGAGGCAAAAAGTCCAGCTGTTCTTGAGAAGTAACAAAAGGTTAATGTCCTATGCCTCAAAATGGTAAACACTAGTGTGAACTTTCTCAGTTAAAATACTGTTGAACCTAAATTAAAACATTTAATAAATTTGTAATCCTACACCTCCAACCATCAAAGGAAGGAAGACTGGGAAAATCAGTTCTACTGAAGCTGTTGAAAATGTGGTCAAGTTCATGAAGGTATGTCCTAGTAGCCTTCTAACCTTGTTGCATTTTTATTTGTCCGCCAACAGTTAATCTAGTCTAGAGATACTTATAATTTTACCGGTTTAAAGGGTTAGTTAACCCAAAAATGTAAATTCTGTCATAATTTACTCACCCTTAAAGGGATAGTTCACCCCAAAATGAAAATTTTGTCAGTAATTGCTCTCCCTCATGTTGTTCCAACCCCGTAAGACTTTCGTTCATCTTCGCAACACAAATTAAGATATTTTTGATTAAATCTGAGAGCTGTCTCACTCCTCCATTGGCTTCTTAAGGGATCGAAACTTGCCGGCCCAGAAAAGTAAAAGACATCGTTTTAATAATCCAAGTGACTACAGTGGCTCAATCTTAAGTTTATCAAGCAACGAGAATACTTTTTGTGTACTTCAAGGTTGTACGTCACACGCATCACACACATGACTAGCATCGGCCAATAGTGAGCCTACGTGTGACGTACAACACAGAAGCGCTGCGCAGTTACACTACATGAAATCTCAGATTTAATCAAAAATATCTTAACTTGTGTTCCGAAGATGAATGAAAGTCTTACGGGGTTGGAACAACATGAGGGCGAGTAATTACTGACAGAATTTTCATTTTGGGGTGAACTAACCCTTTAAATTGTTCCAAAACCTGTAAGATGGGTTCATCTTCAGAACAGGCTTCATTTTTTTTAATGAAATCTAAGAGGTTTCTGTCCCTCCATTGACAGTCTACGTAACTACCACTTCAACGCTTCTGTAAAGTTGCTAAAAAGATTGTAAAACTAATCCATATGAATAGAGTCCCTTCAGAAAATTTGGATTAAATCTATCGCTTTACATGATAAAAATTAATTTAAGTTTATATTCACATATAAACATTCATCAACTCGCACACAACAGATATGGTAAGCTGATGCTAAAGCATGTTTGCTTGACTTGCGAGAAACCAATGAGGTTAATTCTTGTGTATCAAGCAGGTTCAGTTGGATAAAAAAGAGCCTAAATTCAGTCTGTTCATATAAAGCTAACATGTTTCTTAAAAAAGTGGATTAAATCGCTCCATTCATATGGGTTATTTATACAATCTCATTATGAACTTTTTGAAGTGTCAAATTGTTAGTTTGCGTATCTATCAATGGAGGGACAAATCTCTCCGATTTTTATTAAGAAATATCTTTAAAGGGGGGGTGAAACACTCAGTTTCAGTCAATCTCATGTTAATCTTGAGTACCTATAGAGTAATATTGCATCCATCATATCTCCAAAAAGTCTTTAGTTTTATTATATTTATAAAAGAAAGATAGGCTGTACCGAGTCTTTCCGGAAAAAGCCGAGCGGGTGGAGGCATGCCGTGTGGGCGGAGCTAACACGCCGATAGACACACACAGCCTGCGGTTCCAACGCAAGACCGTTAACCTTTAGTGTTGGGACTGCTCCATCCTTGAGAACTAAACGATTAGCAAATCCGGCTTCGAACTGGGCCTTGTTTTTAAAAAAATCATCCTCGAAATGCATGGAACAAACAAGAACACTTGCACAACTGTGTTGATGTTCTGGAAAAACAAACTCCATCCACTGGTCCCTTAACGCTTGATTCTTTGGGAATCTCTGCAGTGTTGTCTTGCCTTGGCAACCGAAAACACACTTCTTTGGTGACATATTGCAGCGCAGCCGATGCACAGTGCTTTGATGGGCATAGGTTACGGCTATCGCTCTACAGCTGCGTGCGCGCCCTTCCGAGAGAAGTGCCCTTAGGACCGTATAAGGAAATTCCGGCGCATCTGACGTCATACGCGCCCATACTCGAAAAAAACTGTCCGAAACTTGTGACAACCAGGAAGGAGTATTTTGAGAACAGAAATACTCAATCAAACGTACAACTTAATTTTTGAAACTTTGTCCATGTTTAGCATGGGAATCCAACTCTTTAACAGTGTAAAAAACTCACTATGCATGAAATAGCATTTCACCCCCACCTTTAATTTGTGTTCCAAAGATTAACGAAAGTCTTAACGGTTTGGAACGTCGTGAGGGTGAGTAATTACAGTTTTTCTCGATTGCTTAAACACGTTTCTTGAAACTATGCCTCGTATTCTCAAAACAGTAAACACAAATCCATAACGTCTCACCCAGTTTCCCAAACAACCTATTTTCAGGTCAAAATGAAGCTCTACACTCAAAACCATTCACTCTTGCTGAAAAACCAAACTTTGCCCTCAGACAGGACACACAAGCCCTCAAAATAACACACACTACAACATAGTCTAACACACTGGTGCAATAAATTCAAAACAACATTTCCAAAACTGGTAAGTTATGTTACTTGTGGTTCCCCTCCTCACAAACCTTTTCACATGATGAACAAAAGACACAACCAATGGATACATTGGCACATTTTTATTCATTCATGTACTACACAGTACAACACAAAAAAAAGAAGAAAAAAAGAAGATTATTCCACCTCAGCCTCCTGTCTTTGGTCTGGGTCAGGCCAGAGAATCTCATCCACATCACAGGCTATATTAGCCCTAGCCAGGCAGCGGGGGTAAAATCCTCTTGCATGCCTGATCCACCCCTGGCACGCATCTACTGATACATCTAGGCAGGCTTCTTCCATGGCCTGGAGGAGGTGAACACGCATATAAGGTTCTCGATCATACACTTTCCACCGCCATGCCGAAAAAAACTCCTCTATTGGGTTTAGAAAGGGAGAGTATGCAGGCAGAAAGATGTTTGAAAATCTCGGGTTATTGGTAAACCAGTCTCGAACCAGAGCAGCACGATGGAAGCTGACGTTATCCCAAACAACAACGTAGTGAGGGTGCTCTGGTTGTGCTGGTTCCCTGTGGTCCAACTGTAACATATGCTCTCTTAGACCGTCAAGGAAAGCAAGGAGGAGCATAGTGTTATAGGGTCCTAAAATGGCATGGCGGTGGTGTACCCCTCGTTGGCTGATGGCTGCGCACATAGTGACATTCCCTCCGCGCTGACCAGGGACATTTACAATAGCCCGATGGCCAATTATGTTCCTCCCCCTTCTCCTTCTTTTGGTCAGGTTGAAACCAGCCTCATCCACAAAGATAATTTCATGGGGAACAGGCCAGCCTTCAATCTCAAAGATTCTCTGCAAAACACATGAAACACAGTAGAGTAAATCACTATGCTGAAGCACAGTTCAAGAGGGCACAAATGGCAGCATAAACTGCTATACTCTGATGGTACACAATACTTCATGCGATATCAAAATTCATACCTGAACATATTCCACTAGTTGGTCTTTCACTCTTTCAGAGTTTCGTTCAAAAGGGACACGGTATACCTGTTTCATCCGGAACTGGTGCTTTCGGAGGATGCGGTCAATTGTGGAGAGGCTGATGGCATTTATTCCTCGAAAATGATTATTATCCTCAATCACTCTCCTTTGAATCTCTCGCAGGCGGATTACATTATTGGCAATGACCATGTTTACAAGCTCCCTCTCTTGCTCCTCCGACAAAAGCCTTAGCCTGCCTCCACCAGGTGGTCGTCTCTGTGTCCTAAAAAAATAGAAGCACTCATTACTGTAACTCTCACACATCCTTTTTACAGGAAAAAATGGAAACATACTGAAACTATATGTATGCGAGGCAATTTGATGCATTTCTTTATTACAGTAGTACATATTCAAAGTGCAACAGTAGATGTGATGTCAAAGCACAGAGTACAGCACAAGTTACTGTACAGAGCAGTCTTACTGTAAGTACACCTACCTGTTTTCCTCCCTGAAAGTTCTGATGATGGAGGCGACGGTGAAGCGACTCAAATTAGGCTGTACTCGTTGCCCAGCCTCCCTCATAGTCATGCCATGGACAAGGACATGGTCAACTAAAGTGGCTCTAATTTCATCCGAGACTGCTTGTCTCCTTGCCCTTCCTCCTCCTCCTCCTCCTCCACCACCACCACCTCCACCTCGTCTACCTCGTCTTTCACCACGTCCTCCTCTTCCTCTTCTTCCTCCTCTCCCTCCTTCACCATGTCCTCTTCCTCTCCCTCCTCCTTCACCACGTCCTCCTCCTCCTCCACCACGTTCTATTCCTCCTCCTTCACCACGTCCTCTTCCTCTCCCTCCTCCTTCACCACGTCCTCCTCTTCCTCTTCTTCCTCCTCTTCCTCCTCTCCCTCCTCCTTCACCACGTCCTCTTCCTCTCCCTCCTCCTTCACCATGTCCTCCTCTTCCTCTTCTTCCTCCTCTCCCTCCTCCTTCACCACGTCCTCTTCCTCGTCCTTCACCACGTCCTCTTCCGCTCCCTCCTCGACCTCTTCCTTCATTTCTTTGTGGATCCATTGTTCCAAAACTCAAATGAACTGACTCTGGCACTTTTATGTATCTTGAAAGTTCTGATTGATGTGTGTTAAATTGTGACTCTTAGTGTTTTCACCTGGGTAATTGAGTGCTAATTGAGCTGAAACTATGCTGACTTGAGTGAACAATATTGAATGCTAGTGCTTTCTAAATGACCACATGGTCTAGGCAATGAAATATTAAGGGATTTGTGTGTAGAGTTTTGCAGTGACAGTTCGACAATTCTGACTCATGTGTCAAACCAGGGAATAGTGTTTATAGTTTAGTGAAATGGGTGTGCTTTTTGATAAATGGCATTGTGGTTTTGAAATTTTAGTTCAAAAGCCTGGTTATAGTGTTTAAGCAATTGAGAAAAACTGTAATTACAGAATTTAAATTTTTGGGTGAACTATCCCTTTAAATTTTGCCACAATTCTTTTGAGCTGAGTGTGATATAGCTATACAATTACTATATTTTTCATATTTTCCACTATATTCTGTATATATCTTTATTCACGTATTTAGTTTGAAATTAATAAATAGGGTGCATTTTTTTCAAGACAACCATAATTTAGGACAAATTGTTGTGCATTGTTGCTAAGTACATATCAAAGTAGAACTATAACACAGAAAAATCTAATCAAGACATGTTTTGACAAAAATAACACGGGGACAAAGACATTCAAGCATGTTTATTTCAGACAAAATGTTTATAGTGAAATACAACATCTGCCACTTGTGAAAGTATAAGAGTTTTGCTGCAGGTAACATTTTACTTGTTTTTAGCCAAAGTATATAAACTGGTTATATATTTTTTTTCATTGCCCCCTTGCAACTGAGGATGAAAATATATTTGAAGTTGAAAATGTTAGACCTGTCTGTTGGGCTGAACACAAGTTTCATATCTCTCTGGTCTTAGGTGGGGACAAGCTTTGTGACATTTCTTGACTAAGTTGGATCAACACAGCCCTTCCTCCTTCGTGTTGGGGAAAAGAGGAGTAGTATTCAGAAGTTTTACATCATCCTGGACCAGAAGCCCATACCCTGCACGACGCAGACAGCTGTTGCAGCCTTCGATGAACTCTTTAAGGCACACTTTGTGTTTGCTGTATCCTATGATGAGGCCTTGTGCAACTTCTTCACTTTCATCCAAACAACCGTATATGGCAGTGCTTCTCAAAGTCCGGACTCCGGTCCGGATCCGGACCCGGAGGGAATTCAATCCGGACCCGCCTCCATTTCGTATTTCAAGAGCCCTAATTGTGTGTAAGGGATTAAAAGTCTGGATTTCCTATTTTGATAAACGCATGTTAAAATCATTTGTTTATTTTTTATGATGGTCCAAAATTAAAACGAAGGCGAGATATTTAAAGTTTTCCTCCGTGATTTAGTTGCCATGACATCCAGTGAGCGTGTGACTTTTGACGTAATCGGGCGCGACCACGACGCGACACTTCCCGGCGTAAGCGTTTGAATGGGTGTGGAGGATGTCATTGTCCAGGAAAAGAAAAGTTGACGAAGAAAATAGAGTTTTTTAAAGATGATTGGACAGAGAGGTATGCGTTCACAGATAGCCCAAATCTCCCGGAAGTTCCAGGAGTCTCCCGCATATTTATAGCGGCTCCTGATGCCCGCAAATTAGTTCAAATCTCTCGGAATCTAGAGCTCGCGAGCTCCAAACCGTGCAGCGCGAGTACAGCAGAAAGGGAGAGAGCGAGAGACCTTACTTGTGTGTGCAAATGCGCGTGTGTGTCTCATGAAGCGCATGTAAGCCCCATCCAACCTCATGATACATTTTCAAGGTACACCACAAAAGTTGTTTTGCGTTATTTCAGCATTTGAAGTTACATCATGGTTTGTACTCAGGGCGTTCATTGCATTCGAAATCTGGCGAACCTGGTTGTTCATCGGTGTTCTATACATATTACGGTTTAAAGAAACATTTAAAAGTGCATGGAAACTGTGCTGCTGGAGACTGTCTTACTTCAGATAGTGTTGACAGCTTGGGAAGGGATGACACTCTACCCGTTTCTAATTCACAGCAAAGTGAGGATCCTCCTGTCTCTTTCCCGACTCCTGTTGACAACAGGCAGCTATTAGACATGTGTAGCTCTATTGTTGCTCAGGTACAAGCATCTGGAGTTTCTGAAAGTACTGTTCAATGTTTAGTTGGTTCTATGGAGGAACTTGTCGGTGATGTTCATGCTCAACCACGTGATGCTGTTCTTAAATGCATTTCGTCTGAGGCATCTAGGCAAACCCTTGACAAAGTTGAAAAGTATTTTCAGCAGCTTGAAAATCCTTTCTCACTCCTCAATACTGAAGCAAAGAGACAGAAACACTTTGAGAATAAATGGAAAATCGTTGAACCAGTAGAATATGTTCTCGGCATGCGTTACGATGTCCGGAGAGACAAAACTACAGGTGTATACAGCCAAGTCCCTGTGAATGATAAATGTATGTATGTTCCCATTTTAAGAACTCTCGAGTCTCTGTTCACCAACTCTGAACTTAGCCACTGTTTCCAGCAAGTAAAGCTTCATCAAGATGGCATTTACAAAGACATTAATGATGGTTCATACTTTCAAAACCATACATTATTTGGACACAAAGAACATGCTCTCCAGATACAACTATATTATGACGACTTCGAAACTGCAAATCCGCTCGGATCAAAAAAAGGGATACACAAACTTGGTTGCGTTTACTTCATTTTAAGAAATTTGCCCCCCAAGCTCAATTCTGTTTTGATGAACATTCATCTTGTGGCTCTTTTTCATTCAGAGGACTTAAAAAAAATATGGCTTTGGTCCAATCCTCCAGCCTCTCATCGACGATGTAAAAATTCTTGAGACAGAGGGGATCTGTGTACCCTTTTCAGATGCTTCATTAAAGGGTTCTGTTATTCAGGTTACTGGTGACAATTTAGCAATACATGGACTTTTTGGTATGGTTGAGTCATTCAGTGCAACCTACTGTTGCCGATTTTGCTTAACTGACAAAAGAAAGTTGCAGTCAGTCTTCAGTGAGGATGACCCAGACTTGATTATCCGCACAAAGAAACTCTACTTAGAACATTGCAATGGTATGCCACAAGATCCCACTCTTGTTTCAGTGTTTGGTGTTAAGAGGACTTGTCCTCTAAAATTCATTGCAGTTTTTTCATTTTTCAGACAATTTTGCTGTTGACATTATGCACGATTTACTTGAAGGGGTTGTACAGTATGAGTTAAATACTTTTCAGAGTTTCGTTTTGAAAGAATGTTGTGAACAGGATGTTTATATATTGTATGTTGTAGGAGTCGTATTTTAGAGTGTTTAGTTTAATTGATGAATTTATTGAAGCTTGAACTTCAACTATGATAATTCAATTATTTATGCTATCATAGTTATTGAATGTGTTTTTCTTTTGGAACAAAGGATGTTTCAATGTTAAATGCTGAGGGGTAATCTTGTTTAATGTTATGTAACGACATGCATTAAGATGTGTAAAACGCCTAAAAACAGAAAACAACCTCATAGAAAGGAGTTCAATGCAATAAATTTTGTATTGAAAATTGTATTCATTGTTTGTTGAATTTGTTAATTGTTGATTGTTAATCAACAATCAACTGATTGTTAAAGATTGTTAATTTGCCATCAATTTTTGTTTAAATCAAATGCATTTTACAAATTAATGTTCTAGTAGTAATTATTTGGTACTGGTGCAGGTTTTAAAGTTTCAAAACGCCACTTTAGTTAGCTGAACTTATTGGATGTAGTTTAGAAAACTTAACTTAGGCCCCATCCACACTAATACGTTTTAGATTAGAAACGGAGACCTTTTGCTACATCATGGCAAGCGTTTCTGACTTTGATGTCTTTGCTAGCAGCTGTTGTAAAAGTACATTCGGCCTTTTTTTAATGCTATAACTGCGTACATGCGCCGGGGGCAAGCTATTATTCGAGCGATCTGTGACAATTCCCGTGTGCAGCGGCGGTATCGAATGTACATGGAGCGTCGCTCTTTGCAGAGGTAACTTAGCTACTTTCTTCTTCGTCAAATCTGAGGAATAGTCCATCTGTTTCCTGTTAACACCGGCACGCGCATGCCCAGTGTAGGTGAATGGTCACGTGATCCGCGTTTTCAGTCGTTTTAATGTGGACGGATATCAATTCTAATACTCAGCTAAAACGCTGGTGTGGACGGAGATAGTATTCGTTTTAATTCTTCGTTTCTAAACTAAAACGCAGTAGTGTGGATGGGGCCTTAGTTGGCTGAACTTATTGGATGTAGTTTAGAAAACTTAACTTAGTTAGCTGAACTTATTGGATGTAGTTTAGAAAACTTAACTTAGTTGGCTGAACTTATTGGATGTAGTTTAGAAAACTTATCTTTAGTTGGCCAAACTTAGATTCAAAGTTTACTTAACTAAATTAAATCAGTTCATTGTACTTTATAACTTGTCAGGTAAGGATCTTTTCCAAATAAGTTAGATAAACTAAAAAAAAAAACATGCAAAAAGATAACAAAATAATGAGTTAAGTCAACAATTTTAACGTTTTAGGAAAACAGGACGTTTTGGTCACCCTAATGTAATCTGTATGAAAAGAGATAGATGTCAGTCGTTTTCTTTTCAGCTCATTATAGCTTATTAAGTGCTAATGTGACCACGCCCACTGAGAGCGCGCGCTATTCAAACGCAAATAATCTGAGGCAAGCCAGCAAACGTGTCAACGCCCACAACAGCTGGATAAAACACATCAAGTTTAATAAGAATAATTTACTTTACGCCATCTTGCTACGCTGTGAGGAATAACACTATCTAATAATTAAGTAATAGGAACGTTCCAATAGGAAAAAAAGAACGTGGCCCCGCCCATGACACATTTTTCACAGCTAAAGCAAAATCCTGACATGAGAGCAAAAAATTGCATCGAGACTATTTTTTTTAGAGAAAATGTTTTTACACTGATAGCAAAAAATATATATTTGAGATTTTTTTCAAAGTATTTTGAGAGAGATTTTTTTTCTCAGAAAAAAAAAATCTAATTTATGTTCTATGAGAAAAAACTTTCTCTCAAAACTTTTTTTAGTCTCATATATTATTTTTTGCTATTGGTATGAAAACATTTTCTCTCAAATATTATTTTTTCTCTCATGGAATGCTTTTTTGCTATCAGTGTGATAACTTTTTCTCTCAAACTTATTTTTTTCTCTGAGATAATTTATTTTCTAGCATGTAATAAAGAAACATTTCTAGCTCCATAAAGGACCCCAAAAACACCTTAGACCCCAGAGGGTTAAAATCAGCAAATGTTTTAAAAGGAGCAGCATTATCCGAAAGAGTCGTCATCTTTTAACACTTTTCTCAACACAGCCTTTTCAATCTCTAACGTTCCCCGTACGGGCCACCATATGTTACGTTCAGCCAATTATGTTGAGATTACAACCTAGTAAGAGAAAAAAAAAACATGAACATTACAGAACGGGTTAAGAATCAAAAATGTTAAGATGCATAATATCGTATGATGTAGAAGCCTCTCATAAAGCCATCATCAATTAGCATTGTTCACATGAGAAGCACAAATCATTATGCTCTCCTTCTCTTCAGGGGTTAGTTCATTTCCCTTCAAGCTGAAAGTCACATAAATGGTTTAATAAAGTGGTTTCATTCATATTTACTATTAAATAAGCAAATGTCCTCAATTATTCACATTTGGTGCATAAACAACAGTAACACAAATATCCAAATGCAGAATATATACCAACAGCATTTTCTGATGCAAAACCAAATCTGGACAGTCTGAAATATGAACAACAGCTTTTCAGCACTGCCGCCAGAAATGACATGGACAACAGCAGGGCTAAGTCCTGACAAGGTCACTATCCTCTCTGTGTTGTGTGTGTGTGTGTGTAGAACAAATGGACACCAAACTTCTATGACTGGTCTATAGCTGACTCCTTATTGTCTGGACAACGAAGAGCTGGACAAACAAAGAATTAATATGAATTAGCATGCTTTCTGTAGCTTCTCTCAAAAACTTAAGCCACGAGACATCCTCATCTCAGCTTAGCTTAGCATGAACTGATATTTAAATGTAAGAAGATTTATAAAACAGCTTAAACAATAAACATATCCGAACAATGACAATTATGAATGGATTACACAATCACTGACATACCTAGACAAACGAAGAATTAATATTAATTAGCATGCAACTTCATCTGTTGGAGAATAACACATAAGCCACGTGAGCACACATTCAATATAAACTTAGACAAAAATGGTGGAATCCCACATTGCAAGATTTCCATTACACGAGAGTAGATGTTAAAACTTCATGCTGATTTGTACTCGGCTTTCACCAAGATAAGCAACACTAAGACGTAGCTTTACAGTAAACTATGCTTCTCCATCCATTTACGCTTCTTTCCATATGGTGGTGTGACTCTCCTTCTGTCCGGCGTTAACGGCTGCAGTGTTAACACACAACGGCTGCAACTACAGTGTGGTCTCCCTAGTGGACCAGCACGACAACCGTCTGGATTGAGCCGAGTAGGGGACATCTCTAGGGTCTTCAAGTGGGCACCTTCCGTCCTCAGTGTTTCGTCGACTAGCCCACGACACCTCAAGAGGGCTCGACAGTGACTCTGGCGTCCCAGAGTCACCCCCCTCCGTCCCCCACTCAACTCAGCCCAGCTTACTGACCTCTACATCCCTCCTGCTGCTGAGACCTAACCACAATCTCACAATCTCTCCGCAACCCAACCATACGCGCCAACCCGTTTGACTAAGGCTGTCGAGCCCCACTGGAGCGTTAATATGCCGTTTCAGTGGCAACGGTTCCGTATGGCATACCACCTACCGCAAAACACAATATCTGCCCAACCACCCGTCATTCACGCAATATACACAGGAAAGTAATGACTGTAAATACTATACAACCTATACAAATAAACCAACAGAATATTCAAGTTTTTCAAGAATTCTACGAAACCGTAGCGTGGCGGCCTAAACACAGCCAGCTAGAATCTTTCCGTCTCAACCACAGCCAGTTGCTGCTCCTTTCTGCTGCTTCAGGTAAGTTCTTTACTGTGCGACGCAACTCTTGGCCACTGAATCCGACGTCTCTGAGGAACCGGGTTGTAGAGTGTGCCACAAAACCTCGACAACCCACTTCCACTGGATAAACCTGGACTCTCCATCCTCGCTGTTCTGCTTCAGTGGCCAGATGAGCATACCGCAGTTTCTTCCTCTCATATGCCTCATCTACCGCATCCTCCCATGGCACTGTTAACTCTATCAGTTGAACAATGCGTGCTGATCCAGACCACAAAACAATATCTGGTCGGAGGTTAGTGGTGGCAAACTCAGGTGGAAAAATAAGCCGTTGATCAAGATCAGCCAGCATCTTCCAGTCCCTAGCAGCTTCCAGTTGTCCTGGGCGAGAATTGGTGTTAACACCTTTTCTTGGTGGTTGCTCGCCTGGGCGGAGGAATATTGTCTTCTACGTGTAATGTTCATGTTTTGCTAGAAAAGGCGGCAACTTATTGGTCATACTACGCTTGCCTCTCAATGCTAAAGCCAAACATCGCAATACTTGGTTATGGCGCCAAGTAAACCGACCTTGGCTAAGAGCCACCTTACATCCTGTCAAAATGTGCCTTAATGTGGCAGGTGATGAACACAAAGGACAAGAGGGATCCTCTCCTACCCAGAGGTTTAGGTTCTGCGGTGATGGGAGAACATCATATGTTGACCTAATAAGGAAACTGATCCTACTCTCTTCCATTGACCAAAGGTCTTGCCAGCCCATCTTGCGTTGTTCCACACTCTCCCATCTTATCCACTCTCCCTGCTTGGCCTGTGAAATGGCCTTTATACACCACATCCTCTCCTCCTGCTTTCGCACCTCGTTGACTACCAGCTTCCTCCTTTGAGCTGGGCCCGCCTTGTGCCATTTAGAAGGAGCTAAACTGAGCCCAAAAGCCCCTCTTCCATGCTGTACCTGTCCAACGATATCCCCAATTTGAAGGTCAGCCTTTGCCTCTACTACAGCTTTCTTTGCTGACCACTTTCTACCAGTTTTTAACACAGGGGCTGCCTCCCTTACACATTTGTCACGTGACTCTACTAAGGTCATTTCCAGTCTGACCTTGGCACACTTAAACTCCTCGGTTAAAGCAGAGACTGGCAGCTGCAATATTCCTTTACTATAAAGTCCCACTCTTCTGAGGCAGCGTGGAACTCCCAACCATTTCCTGATGTATGAACTTATTAACGCTTCCAGCTTATCCACTGTTGTCAAAGAAACCTCGTACACAGTCAGTGGCCACAGCAACCTCGGCAGTAGACCAAACTGAAAGCACCAGAGTTTTAGTTTGCCAGGTAGAGCACAGCTGTTTATGCTCTTCAACCCTTCCACTGCTTGTCGTCTAACTTCTCCCACTCGAACTGTGTCCTTTAGATCCCCATCGTACCATCTCCCAAGACTCTTCACTGGCTTCTCAGAAACTGTTGGTATTGCCTCACCATTAATGAAGAATGTTTCCTACCTTTCCTTTAACTATCGAGATGCTCCTTGATCCATGAGCAAATCATGTTTAAACACCCCAAATAACAGTTTTTACCATAAACATCAAACATATGTCAAAATATTATTACCTTTGGCTCTGTGAGCTAGTGATGTTAGCCGTGACACTGAAGCTCCGAGGCGTGTGTCAAAAAAATGAAAAGATTTTCAGTGAAGCGGTGTATTGATTCTTGATTCGTTCTATCAAAATCACGTGCCCAATGATGTCCAAAGCTTCTTTTCACACCCACCCACGTGACTGCTTCAA
The DNA here is from genome assembly GCF_029890125.1 of Rhinichthys klamathensis goyatoka. Taxonomy (NCBI): domain Eukaryota; kingdom Metazoa; phylum Chordata; class Actinopteri; order Cypriniformes; family Leuciscidae; genus Rhinichthys; species Rhinichthys klamathensis. Next base: position 2,962,605 of record NW_026606608.1, on the reverse strand, counting down.
AATCTGATAAAAAAAATTCCCGACACAGGGCGTGTCCTTGTGGTTTGTTAAGGTGTTCCATTGAACTGTTATTGTCATGCGAGAGTTTATTTTTGCAGTATAAAATATTCCCATTCCACTGTCTGCATTTCTTAAAGCAATGTCGCTGTCATTTACATACATACTCCCACTGTTTCAAAGCACTGCACTGGTCCCAGTTCCAAACACTTTAAATACCCTCTCCTCAAGCACCAGTATTTCAGAAGAACACTTCTTACAAAGATCATAAAGCACACGCTGCTATAAGCCGTGCCCATCTGGGCTACAGTACATTGCTGGTCTGTAGTAGGCTACAGATTACGATAATCATGTGAAAGTGTGCGTGTGTGTCTTTGTGTATATGCACCTGCATTTATTTACTTATCTATTGATGCGTTTTATTTATTTACAAACAGGATAAAATTTCCACATCCACAATACAAAATGTTTTCTTTATTGTTTTAAGTTACTAGTATAGAACAGATTGTTGTCATGTATTTAAAATATTCATTCATTCATCCATTCATTTTAGTCATGAAAAGCTTCTGTAAGACAGCCCAAGTCTAGAAAGAAAGAAATGGACATTGTCAAAGTAGTGTCAGACACTTCAGTAATTACTCTCCCTGATGTTGTTCCAACCCTTCCAATCTTTGGAACACAAATTAAAGCAACACTATGGAACTTTTCAACCTTCATAATATATTTCCAAGACCCTTGTGATGGTACATCGACTTACAATAGGTTAAATGACACGTCTGCCATAGCCTGACGTGGTCTGTATCGCTTTTACTCGCACTATGTGACTTCGGGTTTCGGGTAGTAACCCGAGCACAAAAAGAACTACAAAACTCGACTGCATTACGGCATACGTCACTTCCCCCACCACTTCCTCAAATTGTCTATGGCCAGTGCAGACATCCCAATTCTATAGCGTCACCCTGATGCCCGCAAATTAGTTCAAATCTGCCGGAATCTAGAGTGCGCATGCGAGACAGAACATACTGCGCGCATAACATACATAGCGCGAGCACGGCAGAGAGGGAGAGAGCGATAGACCTTGCAAGTGTGCCTCACGAAAGCTAGTCAACCCGCCACCCCCCGTCAACAATCCAGTCACCAAGATATACCTCCCTGAAATGACTTCTTGCAGGTTGGGATGTCTGCCATTGTTGATTCCAAAGCCGGTGCTGGATAAACAGCATGTGCGACAGTAGGCTGCGGTAGGATAAATTATTTACGACAGCGGTAATGGACAATTCCGCTTCCAACCTGTAGGGCGACCGCTGAGGAAAAGTTCCTTGGTGTTGCTTTAAGATATTTTTGATTAAATCTGAGAGCTGTCTCACTCCTCCATAGGTTTCTATGGGATCGAAACTTGCCGGTCCAGAAAGTTAGAAAAAACAATGTTTAAAATAGTCCAATTGACTACAGTGGCTCAACCATAAGTTTATTAAGCGCTGCGCTGTTACACTAAGTGAACTCACTCGAGGCCCACACAGAAGAAAATGAATAGTTGAATAAAGTCTTTTTTTTTTTTTAAGTATTCTCGTTGCTTCATAAACTTATGGTTGAGCCACTGTAGTCACTTAGACTATTTTAAATGAAGCCCGGTTGAAGTTTATCCATTTAGTTTGGGTATTCATTTGGTTTGGTAATATTTCCTTAATGTTATTTTCTAATATTTTATATATATTGTATATGTATATTTTTCCCCTAATTATATGTATTTTGATTGAAAAGGAAGAAAAATGTATGATTATGTGTGGAGTTAAAAGTACTTGCCGTTGTTAAGAGCGGGGATTGGTAAAACGCTGGCGGGGCGGGATGAGGAGGAACATCCGGAAAGGAAGAGGTGATGGCGAGAAGATAGAACGTGTCTAAGGCGAGTTTAAGTATAAAAATACCATCCTGTAACGGTTGTCCATAAGAGAACTGATTTAAAGTTGGTATAATGTTGTTTGAACGTGAGGGGATAGCAATTTCCCCTTTGATGATCGAATGGCCGCGTAGCGCACGATTCTCAAGAAAAGGCGCTAATCACACGTGAGAGACTAGCGAGGTCACGGTTGTGGAAAACTACCGTGTGTCGCTTCTCTTACCAAACATAAAGACATCCCAGATAGCGCCCTGAGATACCAGGAATTCTCAGTGGTTCCTCTGGCAACGCTGGACGAGTTCGCCGATCTGCCATCAGTTCATCACGGACCGTAATCACTCTTGCTGAAAGTGCGTCATATGAAAGCCGGCTCGAACTAACATTGGTAAGACAGCAGTTTATTTTGTTTGCTCATTGAGCGAAGCAGCAATCTGTTTTGTGCCTCAACGAACCTCAGCATCGTATCAGGCCTGCAACAGGGTATTTATTTTATTTGTTGCAAATTTGAACACTGACACCTGGGTGTTTTTGATTACTTTTGTGAGATGTTTATGTGAACAGTAACTTTTGTGTTGAGACAACAGAGACTCGTTGGACTTGAGTATTAATCAACACATATTTTTCTTGGTGATATTTGGGGCATTTTGTGTATTTACTGTCCAACTTATTATCTGTTATATTGATAAAATGCCAGGGTGATATATTATTCTCTATAGAGAATACTAATACGGTGTTGTATTTGTGAATTGTTGATTTTGAGTTGAAAGGAGGAATTATCTTTTTATTGTAAAACTTCAAAGGGTAACTGTTATTTTCAATTGCTATTTGAATTTTAATTTTTTTTATTTGAGTAAACTACTTAACGTTTCTATTTTACTTACAAGACTTTGTGGTTATTTTAGTCTGTTAAGAAGCACACCAATATTGCGATAGGTGTTTATTGAAAGAAAGTAAATAATATTCAGAGGCTATTTAGAGAGGTCTAACAATAAACTAACCCAGGGCCCCTCCCGCTTAAATCTAAGGGAGAGGGCGCTACATAAACATTGTCTTTTCTAACTTTCTGGGCCGGCAAGTTTCAATCCCTTAGAAGCCTATGGAGGAGTGATCCAGCTCTCAGATTTAATCTTAATTTGTGTTCCGAAGATGAACGAAGGTCTTACGGGGTTGGAACAACATGAGGGCGAGTAATTACTGACAGAATTTTAATTTTTGGGTGAACTATCCATTTAAGTCTTACCTGTGAAGTGTCTGACACTACTTTGACAATGTTTCTTTCTTTCTAGAATTGGGCTGTCTTACAGATTTTTTTTTTTTTTTTTTGACTCTTTATTTGGCATTTTTCTTATTTACGACACAACATACAAAGACAAAGAACAAGGGGCACTATATATTGTATAATAGCAAAATAAAGTATTAAAATTGTTCCGCTTCTTTATATGCAAACCATTTTGTCCAGCGCTTCTTATATATGTGTCCTTTGATACGTAGAATGTATGTCATCTTCTCCATTGAGTGTATCTCCTCCACTATTTCTATCTCCTCCACTATTTCTGTCCATTGTTCAGTCCGAGGTGGGTCAATCTTTAACCAAGACCGAGTGATAGCCTTTTTACATGCAATCATTAGAATTTTAAAAAGATAAATGTCGTCTTTTTGGACCACCTCACCAGGTAGTAGACCTAACAAGAAAATCTTAGGGTCTTTAGGGATGACATAACCCATTATCCTCCCAGTAATTAAAAAGATACTGTCCCAGAATTGTTCTAACTTTGAGCACGTCCAAAATATATGAGAGTGATTGGCGTTCCGATGTCCACACTTTCCCCAGCATTGCTGTTGTTCACCCCTTTGTTTATTAACCCTCTGGGGTCGGCAATCACGCCGGCGTGATCTGCTCGCTTTTTTTCTTATCAGTGCAAAAGAGACTCAAAATACTCAGTTGATTTTGATCTTACATTTAAGTGTTATACATCATTAGATCCTGTTAAGTTTCTATTTTTAAAACAAAGTGTTGTGCTTTTCACCAAATAAAGAAAAACAAACATGATGCGAGTTCTGCGTTCTCTCTGTCAGTGAAGTCCATTCTGAAACGCGTCCTAAGATTAACTGTAACTCCGCGAATACTTGTCACACAGGCACGAGAGATTTTTCTTTATGAAGCTTGAATTCTCTTCTTTTAAATGAAGTAATTTATATAAAAAACAAATATTCTCAGTTTATGCAATCTGTATGAAAAGAGAGTGCTGTCAGTATTTTTTTCCCCAGCTCATTACACTTCATTACGCGTTAATCTGACACGCCCACGGAGGACGCGCGCTATTCAAACGCAAATGTGAGGCAAGCCATGACAATGCCCACATCAGCCGTTCCACCGCGGCGGTAAAATGTGTGGTGTATTTGCTGCCTTTTACCGCTAAGAGGCGCTACAATCATAAAAGTGTTCGTTTATTCCAGTTTATTCTCCCTAATGCGTAATCTGCTGCCACACCGCGGCTCATTCAGAGCGATTGAAAGCTGGTAGCAGATGAATTCAACAAGTGAAACGTAGTTAAAATAATTCATAATCACAATACTGAAATTAGGCTACTGAAATGTAATTGAATAAATAATGAAAACATTTCAACATAAAACATTGCAATAAAAACATTTAGGCTACATCAATGAGGCTTTACAACTTTAACAGCGTACAGACGGTAGCTCAGTGATCAACGCAACAACACGAGCTTCGAGGAGCTTCAATCGAGCCGAGATCGAATCTCAATGTAGCATACATGTTGTTAACCGATGTTGGCCTACAGCGTTTATATTTTACCACCTTGATGCTTAAAAAAGTAACTGTTTATAACTGTTTACTTATTTAAAGTCAAGAGTTTTGTTTAATTATCATTACAACATAAATTTGCTATATTCCTGTAGAACCGCAGCCGCTGCACAAACGACAAAAACTGATGAAGGAAGATTGTCAGCCGATTGCATCAGAAAATTAAAATGAAGAAGCTCGTCTTTAGTCTGCTAAATTATTGTGTAATGTAAAAGAACACTAAAATTACTTAAGTTTGAAACCAAGTTCGAACATTTCAAGGTTTAAATAAAGTGTCGGGACAGTTTTTTTAAATTTAAAACAGGGTTGCATCGGGTTTAGAGTTTATTTCTTTTGCGATGCAAAATAAGAAACACTAGGCTAATCTTATTCTTGCGACATTTTAAATTTGTATTGCCAAAGAAATTACAGCTAAATTAAACAATTAAAACAGTACAAAACGAAAATTGTCCAAAGAAACATAATTAAATTAAAAACATGCGTTTCTCTTTGCCTCTCTCGCGCTGGATCTCTTTTTAACAAGTTTATTTAGTCTCCATCGCTGCGCGCGCCGGGTCTCTCTCGAAATTAAACATTTCAGGGTAAAAACGCATCATACAGCTGATAATACTGTATATGTCGCTGCGTGTCAGCCATACAAATCACGAAATCATGAAAAAATTATTTAGCCTTTAATTGTTGCTTCAAAGACACAGCATGCCTTGTTGAATTCACCTTACAATAACTTCAATTGAAATTTTGTGTGAAAAAAAACTTTAAATAGGCTACAATAAATAAACTACAATATTTATAATTTAATAAGATATGGGGCCTACTACATTTGGACACAGATTTATCCTTACAATAATTTTGCCTGCTCATCAGGCTGGCTATCCGACACTCTCCATATGAAAGAGGAACATTAACACCTTTGTCCAGCAACTGTCCCTCCAACCCCCCCACAGGCTATCGGAGTCTGAGGCTGACTTAACACAAAGAGAAGTCGCAATTCACACTTAAATCGCTATTCTAGACAGTGTTGATAATGAAGGAATTAAATGATTTAAGTTGCATGTAGCCTAGTGATATTTCTGTCATAAAAGTTTATTACTAAATATTTCATTATTTCAATAATTGATTAAATAAAACTGGTTTGGGACAGCTTTTTCCAAGCAAAACTAAATATAATCTGAAAAAACGCTTGTTAATTTGTTGTCATGAGCAAAATGTTCAACTCAATATTAAAGTCTACAGGGATCTTTGGATCCTTACAACCAGGCATGCAATTTGTGAATGAAGTTTTTATTTTATTTTGTATTATTCAAATAAACATCGAAACACGGTGCTTCGTGGTAATGCTGCTAAATTAAATAACATTTATATAATAATTATGAACTTAAATGAAACGATATCGCAACATTTCGACAAATACATTATTTGATCTGTTTTTACATTTTAATTCAGGGCGATTTAGCCTACATTTAATTAGAGCGAGATTTTCACCCTTGTCTTGTCATTTTCTCGTTGGGAAGCGCTTACATTAGGCCTACATGTTTGAGTAGATCCTCTGTACCTCTCGTTTTCATATGGATTAGCCTACATAATCAGATAACATTTATTAGCCTAAATATTTAGACATTTAAAGGCTTTAGACATAGCCGATTTCTTATCGTGACTGAGCTGAAGTGGCTTTCGGTTCATTTTTGTGACGCGCAGTTCCCGGAGACAGAGACACAGATATACTGTTTTTGTCGTTAGCCTATGAATACAAGTTTACAGTTTTGAACGATGTAAGCTACTCTACTCTTATCTGTATGACCAAAAAATTACGGAGTCGCCTATTAAGTTATTTTAGCTGTAATAATGAGAAAAATAAATTAATCTAAATGAACGCTCCGCCGCGTTTGTCGAACACTAACTCACCATGCCAGAATAAAACCCGACTTTAGAAAAATGCATAGGGCCACTCGGTGTGGTGTGCCAAAACACTTAATTATAAACTTCAATATTTCATTCAAAATAATCTCAACACGCTTTGTGAAATTTTGAAAAGCCGTGCATGCATTAGGGCCACTGGAACTAATGAACAACTGAAACGCTGGTTTTGATTTTATTGTTTGTCGTTTAAACGTGCCTGTTGCATATCTCTATTTTATATATTTGATATTGGTGAAGTAGCCTATAGCATTGATTAACTGTGGAGGGAGGGGTGTGGGGATTAAAATAATTCAGCAGAAGCAGGGATGTTTAGACCAGAAGGAAATCACAATCCCCCCTGGCAAATCACACTTTACTTAAAACCATGTTCTTAAAAACTCTAGGTTGTAGGGAACAGACCTCTCTGCCATGCGCGCGCATGGTTTGGAGCACAATATCTGTCTCGCATGCACGCTCGCTCTAGATAGATTACGGGATATTTGAACTAATTTGCGGTATAACTAGTCGATCACGAGTGGCTCAACAGGTAGATCTATAGATAAACTATCTTTCAGGAATTTGACCGACAGGGTTGACACTTCAGCGTGAGAAATCGGGGGTGTGGCGTGAGAGCCTGGAATCAAATAAAAAAAAATATATAGCCTATATATATAGGCTATATATATATATTTTTTTTTTTACAGAACTGCTTTTTAAATTACGATTGGTAGCCTATTATTATACAGATGCAAAGTCGTTCTGTTGGATACTATTTTGTTCCTTAGTCTAAATGGAAATGCATGATAATTGTATTTGATAAATATAAGCAAAAAAACTGTATGGTGTAACAGAGTTTTAGAGCTAGACAAATCTAAATAAATCTAAAATTTACAGAAGACCATGTTTGTGCGGGATTTGAACCCATGTCATCTTGATGATTAACCGTTAGTTCTACCGCTCGGCTATGAATTTTCTCATTGAGAAATACCCAAACGTCTGTTTCTCACATGAGCGAGAAAACGTTTTGTCTTGACTTTAGCCTGTGAGTGTTTAGCCTTTTACAGTTTTAAAAGATTATATCTTATATAGATTATACCAACAATTTGTTGTAGGCTTATTTGGAAATTACCATAACTTGTAGTATTTCATCCTTAGGCTACTGTTAATAGACATTAGCCCCACTTACCAGGGTTCCCGCGGATCCTTAAAAAGTCTTAAAAAGTCTTAAATTAGATTTTTAAAATTTAAGACCATAAAAAGTCTTATAAAGTCTTATTTTTACTTATGAAAGGTCTTAAATTTTAGATGACACTTTGCCTTAGACATATCTAAAAGCTTTCCAAATTAAAACGATCTAATTAGCATACGTATTTTTTTAAATTTATTATTCTATCTTTGTGGATTTGCTAATTCACGTGACATTTCGCGTCACTCGCGAGTCGCGGCTGCATAACTGTCTCCTGAGTCAATATCACTATAAAGTGCCTTTGGTGTCCTCATCAGAATCGCTCAGTCATCATGAACATAATGCAAAATAATGAAATTCTGAGGTTTTATTATAAATGGCCAAACACTTACGCACATACAAGTACAATGATAAGTCTCTTGAAATGTGTTTTTCTGATTTTATACCATTTTCTTTGATTGGATGTCTGTGATTTTGGTATGTCCCACACGCTGATCAGCTAACTTCAGTGAGTGTAAAAAGTGGTTAAATTACATAAAATTAAAATCTTTTTTGAATGTTCTTATTGTCCTCAGCAAATTATTTACTAAAACAAGCCATTTTGATTATTTATATTTTATTTTCATAATAATATTAAGCATTTTGCATGTGTCCCTGAAATTGCTGTCCACCCTGTCATTATGAGGTAAACGCCCCTTTAAGAAACCAACTAATGTACTCAGTGACATCCCTCCCCCATTTGGTCTTTCTTCAGTGGAGGTTAAAACCTCTGCAGCACACACAGTAAGTATCTACACTTATATTTCCTAATTTTCATCATATTGTGTTTGTAGTTGTGTGTCGTCAAGCTTAACATTTCCACCCTGTCATTGTGAAATATTAATTAATATAAAAACTTTTCAGATATTCAAAATATACATTTTAAACAGTACACAGTCAGCTTTCAACAGTGAATCACTTTGCTAACTGCTGTATACCATGTGCTCATTAAATGCTAACTTTAGCCAAAAAACAGTTATAACACATATTATTAGAACAGTAGATTCTATACATGCGTGGACGTGGACTTTTTTTCCAATATCACTATCAGCAGGTGTTTTGATGATGACGATAATTTGATGATAGTTTACAAACCTTTGTTCCTATGTAATAAAAGATTGACATGGATTTCATTGACTGTTTGAAAAAAAAATACAGCCCTAACAATGTAAATAAATAAGACTAGGCAAGCCTAGTTTAGCTGGACCAATTTAAGGGGAATTTGCAAGAGAACGTTTTGAATTCTTTTGAAATATATATATTTTTTTACCAGGAATGAGCCTAATAGCAAGGCGATATAGGTAATGTCATGATGCTGACCCAGAGAGAAGAAGAAAGTACCTTGAGAAAGAGGGGGAAAAAGACAGAGAGACTGGAAAGAAGAAGGGTATTAATGAGCTAAGTGAGAGAGAGAAAAGGGGAAAAAGATAAAACAAAAAGGCAAGCCAGGGCCAGAGCCAGAGCCAGAGCCAGTGCTTTGCTACAGTCAGAGACACCACCAAACTCTCCTAATATTTCTGAAGCTCCCTCCAGGTTAGAACATTAAAGCATTTGTCCACCCTGCTATGCCAAGTTCCACCCTGTCAACTTGTTGTCCACCCTGTCATGTTCAACTTTTTTGAAAATAAACAAATTATTTTAACAAGTTAACAAAACCTTGTGTGTGATTTCTTAATAAACAAATGAGGTCCAGTTAGTATTGTTTTAAAGTTTGACTAAATATATTTGTTTATAGATTTTATTTAGAAAAGAATGTGCAACTATCGCATATTATATTGGGCAATATATATTTAGGCAGTAACTTCATTATTATCAAAATACTTTTACCATTAACTAAAATGTTGTGTTGGGAAAGGGACACATTATCTTTCTGCAGATCTACATTTTATAATCACTATGCAATGAAAATGTATATATTCTACTTTGAATTTGTCCATGACAGGGTGGACATATTGTATGGTTTGCTCGTATATTGTCAGCTTATAGTTAATTCATATAAACTGCTGGAGCTTGACCAATATGCATTTCTAACAGCCTAAGGTCTCCTTAATACAACACATATAAAGTTAAATAGAAAATCTCAGATTTTTTTGTGGAAATTTTGAAATCTCAAAGGCACTTTATGGTGATTTTGACCCTCCTGCAAGCGAGAGGAGAGAAGGAGAAGAAAGGTCGTAAATGTCAGTTCAGTTGTAAGTTCATTCTTTATGTGCGTATGGTGTGCGATGTGTATTGTCTATTATGATCTTGTAATCATTGTTTTAACAATGTACTAGGCATTGCGAGCTGACATCGCATTTGTCTCGTGCTTTCACTGCGTGATGTGTGCAGTGTAACTGTTATGTCCCCAAATTAGTTTTTGTCTTATATTTATATCATATTATGTTCTTATATTAGAATATCACATCAGAAAGAGTGCCGTTTTCCCGTGCACGATTCCAAGTGTGATATTTATGTTATACAACAGTTAAATTAACAATAAGTTAACATTGAGTTACTTTTTAGACACAATATTGTCAATATTGTTTGTTTTCCCTTTATTTCGCCGACTATAATTTCAAAATGAAACCGTAGCAGAGTCTCAATGCAACCGACAGCGATTATTTCTTGACTGAAATCCGCGTTTTGAACGAATCACTTGCTGCTTTCCCGAATGAATCAGCCGTTTGAACGAACCGGTTGAATGAATGACTCCCTCAACTCACTTACTCACAACAGGGATTTGCCGCTGCGGTTTCATATTTAAAGTACCCTTTAAATAAAATGTTAAAATTAGAAATCATTTTATATTTAAATATTGAATATTGATTTAAAAATAGGCTATATATCTCATAGCTTTATTTATGCAGTTGTAAATGGAGTGTAAATATATTAATGCCACTTCTGATGCTGCTTCTGTCACCTCTGCACTGCAAAGATGGATTTTGATTGAATGATTTAATTTGACTGGTAACAGTGGTACTGTATGATTATTATATAATTAAGTATTATTGTATAATTACTGTATAATTTAATTTGAATGATAGTATTTGACATTAAAGGTGATGCATAACTCTAAATAAGTTTAGAAAAAATGTCCATATATAGGTGAAAATGCCCCTGAAAAAATCAATTTAAGGTGGCAAATATTGCCCCTTAATTAAAATATTAATTTCTGTCACTGCTGTGAACTGACCACTGCATAGAATATGAAAAATATGAATATCTTCGTGAGTCAGCTGTCAACAACAGACCTAAACCAGCCATGGCACCAGCACAAAAAACACAATCAGTAAAATATTATCTAATTATTATCAACAAAACGTTGAAAATATCAAGATATATATTTGTCAATACTGCACAGCCCTAATGTACGGTATTAATTTTGATTTCTTATGGTCTTAAAAAGCCTTAAATTTGACTTTCAAAAGTGTGCAGGAACCCTGCTTACGTTTTGCTAAATGTCCCTTTGCGCCACCTGGCGGTCATTTCGCGTACGACTTTGAAATGCGACTGGTTTATTTTTACAGCGGTGGATGGCTAAAAGGTGTGACTAAAAATGTGCTTTTGGCTTTCATTTATATTTTGATTGTTTGTATATATATATATATATATATATATATATATATGTGTGTGTGTGTGTGTGTGTGTGTGTATAAATATATAAATATTTATTTATTTATATATATATTGTCCTTGCATTCTTTCTTGTGTGACACCCCTGAATGAAAGGCTCATTAGTATGCAGTCTGCTCAGGTGAGAACTGCCTAATTATTCATGAGGGGGTTGGGCCGTTCCGCCCATCCGCATATTGCCTTTGCAAACAAAAAAATGTTTTTCACAATTTAAAACAATCTATTGTTTTATGTGAATGATTAGGCAGAATGATTTTCAGATCAATTTGAAGCAAAAACTCTAGGCGACAACATCCACTAGTCAAAAGTCGTATGGACAGATATTTAGTATGTTATTTGTGGCCTTATATTAGAAACTTTATTTTTTAGTTTTTTTCAATAACCACGCATAAACAATATTCTCTCAAAAATACAAACATGTACATACATGTTGATAACATATTATGGTAGACCTGTTTGTGCTAAATAGAGTGTAATTTCACCTGTGCCATTAATATGTTTATAAGCAACTGAAAAAAGCACAAATGTCAGAGCATGCCAAAACATCTCAAGGACCCCGAAAACACCTTAGACCCCAGAGGGTTAATAATATGAGGCTTAATGAAAAATCTGACCAGACTCTTCCACCCAAATTCCCTCCATCTTTTAGAACTAGTAGACGTCTGTTATGTCACACACATTGAAAGCCAATCACCCTCTGACACTTCCATACACAGCTCCTTTTCCCATTTTGACTTAGCCTGTTAAGCTTCAACCCCACTTTTGAAAAATCCCCAGAAATGGCATACCCGAACTAAAACATATACAGTTCATGAACCCTTTGTACTAAAAGCAGAAGTATGATATCATTTGAAAGCTGACACCTGGTAGTTTATTGTAAATGTAGAATTAATTATTGTCATAGTGAAAAAAAAAGTTATAAATAGCTTCAAAGTTTTGTAAAGTTATTAGGGTCAAGATTATAGAGCTAAAGCCACATGTCTGACCATGTTATATTTAAAATCTGAAGATGACAAGTCTAAAACTCTGTATTTAGTTAAATGTTTTTCAAGATCATGTCATATGACTTTATTTTGATTAGACTCTAAAATGCTAACTGATGTTTATTGTCATCTTCTAGCATCTATTCAGTCTATTGTCTCTATTGTTTTGTGGTGCAAACGAGCCTCATTCAGTCTCAGTCTCCCCTGCACACATTCACACCTCTCCGGCCTGTTTATGGGTCTAAATTAGTGCTGTCAAACGATTAAAATATTTAATCGCGATTAATCGCATTAATGTCATAGTTAACTCGCGATTAATCGCATTTAATCACACATTTTTATCTATTCTAAATGTCTCTTGATTTCTTTATGTCCCATTATTTTTTCTCCTTTTAATGCTCTTATCAACATGGAAAAGTGGATCGGCTTGCTTTGTGCAAATGTTTTTTATTGAAAACAATATTGGCATATACTGTTCAATTTCACACTAAAACATTCACACTTGGAGCAAATAATCTCTCACACAATGTAACACTGTCCATCAATAAAAGGGTGAAAGAAATACTGACGAGGTCCTGATATTGACGAGGGGGTGGAGAATTCGCATCAGCTGTGTGTGAGTGTGTATGTGTGTGTGTGTGTGTGTGCTTGGCCATCATCAAGTGGTATTCAGACTGGAGGTGCTGCGATGATACACAGATCACTTTGGTCTTGTCAATGGAACCATTTGGCAACTTTTTAAAAGTAAACTTTCCATTCAGAATCTTATTGGCATCCATTTCGGCGTCTCGCGCTCGTCATCCACTCAAAACTGGACATTTTGAACGTTCCTATAACATTCAGAAATAACGTTTTTATAACTTAATGGGAACGTTATGAAAACGTTCTTATAACCTAAAATTGTTAGCTGGGGAAGAGGAGAGATTCGCGATTGCACTGAACACGTTTTAAGTGTAGGCACATATTCTCTGAGTGAGCCCAGAGAAAATTCTTACAAGAGCAGCGTGTATCTGACAGCGCGCAAATCGAGCATAGAGATTCGTGCTCTGCATATTACATTCCGCGCGCGAGCAGAGAGATTCGCGCTCGCGCATCCGGCTCGCAAGCCCAAACAAGTGTGTGCGGCGTGCCTGTTGTTTTGTTTCCGGTCTAGCTAGATCCGCTTGCGCTTTCAAAACGTCCTCGCGCGGCGCAAGCCATTGAAATGAATGGGTTTGCCGCGTCCTGTTGCAAAAGCATGTGGAAAAAAAACGACAAAGTTTGCTAGGCCAAAAAGACCGTTAATCGCGCGATAAAAAAATTAACGCCTTTAAAATGGGTTTGCGTTAACGCCGTTAATAACGCGTTTAACTGACAGCCCTACTCTAAATATGTTTTTCTTTTGTCTTCATTATAATTACTAACGACTGGCTATTCACACTGTTTCAATCCCTAATTTCTGTTTTCAAAGTTCTCACTTCACATTTGAAACTGTATCAAATGTCCTTCCTGAAAAAAGAAACATTTCAGTAAGCATTCTTATTTAGAAAAAATCATAAAAATAACAGCTGGGTGGCAGGTGCATCTGAGGGCTAGGTAGCATGTTAGCTTAGCACACCATCAATACACGACAATTTATGAGATTAAAACCATGTTTGTTCTCCAAACTTACTTATAACGCAAGTCGAGTGTTTTAAATAACCTTCTGCGATCTGATTTGGCTTCAGATAAAAAAATCGGACAGAAAATATTTTATAGTATTCTGCACAATGATATCGATTAGCATTACATTATACATCTATTATTATGAAAATACCTGACATTGCTCGAAGAACACAGGTAAATCAAATATCATTGCAATCATGTTTATTGTCTTCAAAACATCTTTATCTGCATGTTACAGCGATCTCTGTTAGCTTTGTTGTCAGGCAGTTCCTGGAATGTCACATGGTTATGGCACTTCTTCGTGTGTTCCATATATGGACTTTACTGTGCACAGAGCGCCCTCAGGCTGCTAGTATGGATTGAAAACACAGTACATCAGAGTATCCAGCGCTCATAATGATTACATCGACGCATTTGGGTATAAATTCAATAAATATTATTCCTGTCAATAGAAATCTGATGTAAACCTATGAGAATCTATCAATATTTCTCCAAATCTGCACATGTTTGAGCTAAAAGCCCTGAGGGACGTTGTTTTGTCAAGCGCTGTCATGACGATCGCACAGGAGTTTTTTTCTGAATGAGAGCGGCTGACGCTCATAATTCATATTAAAGGTAACGACTCATTTTTTAATTACATAACTCCTGACACAAATTAAGACATAACTGTCACTATAAGTTTCTCAGAATACAATAGTGTTCAAATACTGAAACTTGAGTCTTATATCTTTTTAATGATGTATAGTTTGTCAAGGTGTTAACATTAAATCTGATAGTAACTTTGAACTATTTAAAAAAAAAAAAACGTTTCAGTGCGCCCGCGCTCTGGCGAAGCTTAACAGGTTTAATATACAAGGTATTATTTCCATTTTGTTTCTGCAGTGCTTTGTACAATTTAGAGACAGTTTTACTTTGCAAGAGCTTATAAGCATTAATGAAAACGAGCTTATAAGCATTAATGAAAACTTTAACAATGTCATTGCCTTCAGGAGAAATACCTTTTCTTATTTCACTGTTATAGAAATGTTTCACTTGAAAATATTTGAATAGATCTCTGTTCTCTAGTTTGTATTGTCTCTTGAGTTGTTCGAATGTCTTAAAGGTGTTGCTGTCTACAGACTGACACAGGGCCATGAGGCCTTGATCTTTCCAACTCAAAAATTGAAGAATCTATTTCACCTAGTCGAAAACTCGGGTTGCAGGAGGGCCAGATCAAAAGTTTTAATATCATTAGCCAATTTGTACTTATTTACAACCTCTTTCCAAATTAATAGCGTATCTTCAACTATACGACTCCCATCTTTGTTTGTGATAACTTTACCTCCTAGACGGGTTTGAGGTTGGCTCTGTCTCTGGGTTAGTTCAATCAGTCTCCATCGAGTCTCGATTTCTTGCGAACACCAGTAAACCATATATCTCATTTAAGATGCATAGTAATATTCCTTCAGATTTGGAAGGGCTAAACCGCCATGATCTTTATCGATCTGAAGTGTCCTAAATTTGATCCTTGGTCTAGCCCCTGACCAGATAAATCGTGATATTAGCCGGTCCCAAGCGTTAAAGTGTGAGTCAGCAATCCTGATAGGCAATGACATGAAAAGATACAAAAATCTGGGAAGCAGATTCATTTTCACTATTTCCAATCTAACATTGAAGTCTAGTATCAGCATTGCCCAGCGCTTCATGTCTTTTTGTATTGAGACAATAACTTTCTCAAAAATCAAACTGAACAAATCATCTAGATCTTGGGAGATAAACACACCTAGATACTTTAACTTTTTAGCTTCCCATTTAAGTTTATAATTGTGTCGTATGGATTTACTGGGGGAGTAATTAATGGTCAGGACTTGTGTTTTGGTAATGTTTAGGTGATAACCAGACAGCTGACCAAACTCTGTCAAGAGTTCTCATAAGTTTAGGGAGGCTTACATCTGGATTTTGGAGGTAGGTGATAATATCATCCGAAGTCCAATTATATGTTCAGTATTTGCAATAGTAATGCCTCTAAACTCTTCATTTTGCCTAATAGCCTGTGCCAAGAGCTCTATGTATAATGCGAAGAGCGAATTAGAGAGGCAATAAAGAGGCAACAGCCTTGTCGAGTACCTCTAAACAATTAAAAGCTATCAGTTAGGTTGCCATTAATTTTTACCCTGGCCCTCGGACTATCATACAGTGACTGGATACACCTAATAAATTGACTGTTAAAGCCAAGACGCTCGAGTACCTTGTATAAAAAGGGCCAGCTGACCCGGTCAAAGGCTATCTCCGTGTCGAGGCTGACTAAAGCCAAACTCAGTTGTTGTTTCTTGGCTTGGTCTATGACATGCAATGTTCGTCTTATGCTGTCGTGAGTTTGACGACCTTTAATGAATCCTGTTTGATCCTCATGAATCAAGTCTATAAGATAATACTCCATTCTCTTAGATATTATAGAGGTAAAGAGTTTGTAATCTAGCCTGGCATGCCAGACCTACATCAAGATGTTAGGTCTGGGAACTCATCATTGACAGGGCTCAATCCGAGGGGCGGGATAAACGGTTGTCTTTCAAATTCTCTCTGCACGCAATTGGATAGCGCTACAACCAATCAGAGCAACGAAGAAGGTGACGTAGTCAGAGCGACGGAAATGAGTCGATGGGGGAGTGTTTCGCGTATGGTGTGTTGTGAAAAAGTTTGATGGAGAGATTCCTATAAACTAACAAAGTTATGGTAATGGAGCACAATGACTGCTGTCGTTTTTGCCGAAAAAATTTGAGAATTGCGGGCGTGCTTCTACATTCATCAAGCATCTTCGAGAAACGACCAACCTTAAGTATTGCCGAGAGACTACTGCGTGCTGGAGTGGCGGTAGTTAAAACATCGGCAAAGTCGGACCGGATTTGTCAGCGGTGTCTCACCCTTTTATCGAGACTTGAACGTGACTTGCCGGTGTACTGGAGATGGGTGGAGGATGAAAAGATCGAGGAAGCCTCCGCAGTGGAAACCATGACAGGTCGTTCAGATAAACGACACCGTGAGCCTACTCCGTCTAAGACACCCAGGTCCTTGAAAAAGTTCTGCCATAAACCTACAAGTCCTGGAAGAGCTAATATTCGACGCAGCATCACCAAGGTATGTTAGTTGTATTGTTACATATGCTTTAACATCCAGTAACAGTGCAGAAAAGCCTGATTTGCATTACAGATATGTTGCCCAGCATTTACTCCTGGAGCAACATCAGTTATTGATTTGTTTAGTTTAGTAATAGCCCTGTTTTCATTCGCTATAGCCAAAGCTGTTGATGTCCTCGTGTCTATCAGATGTCTATATCCAGGGCTTTGGTTTTAAAAATTCTGTCATGCCATGTGTTGCAGACTGAGATAACTTGTAAACTTTGTAGTCTATTCGCAGGACAGATGTTGCCTGGTCTTGATATCTTATTTAGATCTTGAATTTAAAATTGTCTCATTTAAACTTCTTTGACTTCTTTCAGGACATCATCAAATATCCTAAACAAAAGGTGTGCGAGGCTGAGGATGCTTTGATGGTGAAACACATAAAAAACAAAAAATGGAAAGCAGTGGCAAAAGTAATCATGAAGCATGAGGAGCTTCTACAGGAAGTGAAGGTCAACATCCTTACAGTCATTGCAAGTGAATGCAAAACACTTTGCGACCCCAGCCAGAATTTCATGTTGTGGAGGTCTTCACCAGAAGATTTGAGTTCTTTCTCAATTAGCAGCCTTGAGTCAGACCTCCAGCGTCTCTCTCCACTCCTCTTGTCTGTCTTTTCAACCATCACAAACCATTCCCGTCCTGTCACTTGTGCAGCTGCTGCGATTGCACTGAGAGGTAGAGAAACCCGTCTTTCAGCTTTCGCTCACTACATAAACTGCATTCTTCAATATGGTGGTGCAAAGAAGGCAGTTTTTGAAAGGCTCAGCAAATTTGCCATTTCAACGGTGCACAAAAACGCCATTGGAAAGCAGAAGGAATTGTCTCACAAATGTGGATCTGGTCTATGGTTGCTAAAGAGGAAAAATGAAGAATTCCTAACTCTAGAAGCTGGATGTCAGTCTGTCAATCAAGGGCAGGACAAAACATCCATAGACCACAGAAGTAAATCTGAGCTGTTACTCAGTGATGTCTATCGTAGCATGGAAGATCTTCAATTATCAGGTGAGAAATAACAAACACACACAGTTATTTTAATCTACATGACATGTAATGTTGATTTATATCTATGTGTCTTTAATGTATGACAACAGAGGAGGTGGCTGAAAGCAGTGCCATGGACCAGGCTACACCAGATGAAGAGGTGAGGATCACATCAGATGTAGTTGAAAGCAGTGCCGTGGACCAGGCTACACCAGATGAAGAGGTGAGGATCACATCAGATGTAGTTGAAAGCAGTGCCATGGACCAGGCTACACCAGATGAAGAGGTGAGGATCACATCAGATGTAGTTGAAAGCAGTGCCATGGACCAGGCTACACCAGATGAAGAGGTGAGGATCACATCAGATGTAGTTGAAAGCAGTGCCGTGGACCAGGTTGCTGGAAATGACGATATGAGGATCACATCAAATGCGTTGACGGGGACATGGCCAACTCCACCACATACATATTCCATCATTTTTGACAATTTGGACTTCTACATGCACGCACACCACCAGTCCACCCTACGCAGCAACCAGTCAATACACTGGATACACCACATTGCAGTTCAAGACCGGATCCCAATCTATCATCTGACTAATGACAAACCACTTGGAAATCTTCTGCACTATGACCTGAATTTGTCACTCCCTGGAGAGGATCAACAAATGCAAATGCGAAGGGAATACATTGTCCTTACTAGCCGAATCTTGACAAGTTATCTATCTGTATTCAAGCCATTCTCTAACGTGGTCTTGCGTCACATACCACATCAGTATTCGGCAGAAATGGCACAGCGTTCGACTGATGTAAGAACTTACTATAATATTTTGTTTACGCCTGTACCGACCAATGTCAGTGTAGTCAAATAAATTGTAATTTTCCATGTACAGTACCCATTAGGAGTGCTTTTTAAAGACGAAAACAGAACCGATGACTTGGCAGAAGTACTTAAACACTTTCAGAACACGTAAGCATGAATTAGGGTCACACATTTATTCCTTCATGTCTAATGAGTGCGAGTAGTGTTTATAAAAACAAGTGCCTCTGTCTTCATTGTAGGTATGTACCAAAAGGACCTGATGGACTGTCAACGATTTTGGTGGGAGGTGACAGGCTCTCTGAAGCGAATAGCAGAAATCTACAGTGGGCCTACGCTGATGGTATCAACATAGAGGAGAGGTTGGATGGCATGGAGTTCATGTTTGAGGACTGGCATGCCATTAGGGTGCTATTCGGAGTAAGTAATCTATCACAATGTAACATTATATGTTTGCTTTAACTGTTATATTAAGTCAATAATTTATTTGTATACATTAGTCGTAGTTAAACAGTGTTATGCTGCAGTGTACCTTGCTGCTTTGAAGGGTCACTTATCCATTGTTTTGTTCTTACTGTTGTCTTAACTTGTTTTTTATAACTTAGATCCACTTTAAAGTTTTCTTCAGTGAGAAATCTGCAAAGGACCATGGGACACTGTGCGCCAACATGACCAAGTTGAGGTACAGCTGCTGCATTGACACGATGAATTCATTACTTTTTTACTGTGATTGAACCATTTGCCACTTTGGCCAGCAGAAATTATTTCGAGCTTGCTACCTAATGTTATCTAAATTGTTTGCAATGTTCTCTGCAGTTTTGCTGACACACAAACTACAGTCATCCGGTACATATATACGAATACACCATGAATTTGTTCTTTGTGGTGGGATGGGATGGGATGGGATGGGATGGGCCGGGATGGGCCATCATGAAAAGTCTTTCCCTGGGGACTGGTTTTGTGAATTTACCAGTATGGTATGGCTTTACAAGGTATACAATTGTATTTTCACTAACTCTCCCAGAATGTGATGTTTGAAACATGAAAGGTGGGGTGAGAGATGACTAACACATTTACGTCTGTGTGTTTGTCCGTGCATGCAAGTGTTTGTGTCCATGTATACACACACCCTCGTATGTTCAAAAGGAGATTTATAGTGTGACATAGAAAACTATTTACTAACAGATGTATGTGTCACAGGTGCAACAATGCGAAACAGGGGCCCCACAATGCCTACAACGCATACAAACATTTTTTCATCACAGACACAACTGCGTTGCTTCTGACTGCTGCAATGGAGCACTTTGGGCTACAGGATGTAGCAGGTAAACATGCTATAAAATGGGACAACAATATTTTCAAAATAATGTGGGGGTATGAGGCAAGATTGAAATGCTTAATTGCTTTTTTGTTTGTTTTCTTTCATGTGACTTAGAAATCCCAGAACTGTTTGTTCCGGAGGAAATTTCATCTGGATCAACCGACGTAAGGCGAACATGGTTGCATGCAAAATCTGCTGAGGTGGTGGAAAAGTTCATCCTGCTTGGGGATGTGATAGAGGCCATGACTGGTCTCTGCAAAGCTTCTGTGACATCGACACAGACAAAGCACTACCCTTGTCGAGCGCAGGGCTGTCAACAGGTATACGCATATCTCAAAGCCAGAGACAACCACGAGCTTACAAAGCACAACTTGGATGTTTCTTCTGAAACGTTGCCTGAGAATACGTCACTGACCAAACGAGACCACAAACAAGAACACACCGTGGCAAGGCTAAGCTTTACCTTTTTGATTTTGGACATGCTTGATGCGGTAAAAGAGGGTGATGGAGAGAGACTCATGAGGCTGTACAAAGTTGCCCTGCTGTATTACAAAGCCTATGGGCACAGCCACTATGCTTACAGTACTTTACTCATGACAGTGCAGGTGAATGCGTGTCTGACCCCTCGGTTGTCGCACAGTGTGATCTGGAACAGGTTTTGGAGCAGCAAGGGAGGGAATGGGAACAACATACCCCTTGACCTTCATTTGGAACACTTGAACAATTTTCTAAAGTCTTTCCTGAAGGGTCTGGGTCCAAACCTTTCCGAAAATTCAGCACGCCGGGTCAGCCAGTCCATTGGTGTTTTGAAAGAAATGATGGATAAGATGGATGGTGAATTGGGTGTCACCAAGCCAACTGGCTCTCATCGTGCCGAGCAGCAGACTCAGGATGTTTTGACTCTGACAGATGTTTTCAAGGCTGGTCAACTGTTTACAGAAATACCTGGCAGAGCATTTCGGGCCTACCCTAATTTTGACAAGAATCTACTGCGCAAAATCAAATACAAAGAAATGTGGCAGTGGATGAGGCTCAAAATTACAGAGTGGAGAAAACTCAAAAAGTAAATCACACACATTTGATGTTTCTTATCTAGTCTATAGACCCATGTTAATAATTTATAGTTGCATATACTTCAATTGTTAGGCAAGGTACATGTTCAAAATGAATAATCTGTTCCAAAGAACTTTGATAATGGATTAAAGTAAAAATGTAGTGGTGAAATATATGAAAGTTAATGACAATTTTTTTCTTGTTTGTTAAGCTTGTATACAGACCATTTCTAAATAATCCCTATATTTTGAAATCTACTTTAATTGCACAACAAATTACCTATTGACATATAAAAGTCATTGCATACACAACATTTTCAGCTTGTTTGTTATTTTCATTTACACCCCTTTTTCCTGTTATATGTAAATGTGAAATAAAGACTTTGACAATAACTGCAAATATATCAATCTCAATTTATTTGTATGCAGTGATTCAGGCAGTACTTTCAAAAACAGGTTTGTGGTCATATGTACAACTATATACAAATGTTTCAATATTGCTTTTAAGCATCAGTCTGAACTCCTCAGAAGTGTTATACAAATGTTTCAATATTGCTTTTAAGCATCAGTCTGAACTCCTCAGAAGTGTTAACCCAGATTCAAAGCTGCTACATAGTGATAGGGTGTCTGGCTCAGAGTCATCATCAAAGTAACCTGTGTAATCTTGGTCAGGCACCACAATGTCCTCTGCAGGCAGATCAACATCAGTGTATGCAAAATCTCCAAAGATATCAAAAAATACCCTGAGAATTTTCTGTCCGTGCCTTTTACTAAACACGGGTAGGTTGTCCATAATGAACGGAAGATCAAATATTTCTGCACTGTGCTCAAGTACACAATCACTCAACTCGTTACTAAAACCAGTGCAATCTGTGCTGTTAGTGTACAGATGCATGTTCTGGACTAAGCTGAGCTTGTACCTGTACAAAAGATCTCTAATCAACTCTTTTTGATCCTCTGTAACTTCCCTGCTTTTGACTGTGGCATGAACGTCTTGAGTCAGTTCATATTCAGGTATTGGCAAGTCACAACCTGCAGAGCTGCACGAACAAACTGAGTGGCAGTATGAGCAGCACAAATGTCCTGGAAGAACACTTTCAGTGTGGTGCTCAAAGTGTGAGTATAACGCTTTCCTAATGCAGCTAGTGTGGTGCCTTTTTTAACAGTGTTTTTACACCCTCATCCAATCTTTTTGGCTGCTTTACACTGTAAATAATGGCATGTGATGGAGACCCATCTCGCCCAGCCCTGCCAACCTCCTGTACAATGGTCTCCACATCCTCAGGTGAGCCATACATTATGACATGGGATATGTTAGGAAAGTTCAGGCCCATTCCAAGAGCTGTGGTGGCTACAACCACTCTGCATGCACCATTGCCGTCCAATGAAGCGAGTACTCTACTCTTATGATGGGGAAGTGTTTGGCTATGAAACATACCGATAAGTAAGTTTACTACCCTGTGTTCTGGATCCCTTTCAACCCAGCAGTCCTCACCAAGTTCCTCTTTTAGGTGACAGAACACCTTTCCGCAAGTCGTCAGTGTACGGCAGTAGATGATTACTGGCGACATTCTCGGGCCATTCTCTTTCAGTTTTCTCACAACCCAGTTCAGACAGTCCATAGTCTCTGAAGACACTGTAGTCAGTCCAAGCCTAATATTTGTTCTGTTTGGGCTGATGGTGACTTGAGTGGCATTCTCCAATTGCAACTGTCTTTTGATACTTGCTCGGGAATCAAGGTCCGCTGTTGCTGTCAAGGCCAGAATAGATGTACCTGAAGATCAAATGCAAGTGCATTAACAATTACAATACATTGTACATTGTCATTATATAATTCTGTATTGATAAGCGCTCAGTAATGCAACAACAGATTTTTAATTAATGATAGTCTCTAGATAATAATTGTTTTTGGTGTATCAACCTTAGCCATTATCAGTAATGAATTACAGTTTTTCTCAATTGCTAAAACACAATTTCTGAATCCTTGCTCCTTTTTCTGAAAACATTAAACACAAAACCTCATCTTCAAGCACTATTTACAAAACCTCTGACTCTTCTTGCAAAATGAAACTTTCGCCTCAAAACAGTTTTACTTGTGTTCAAAATCAAACACTGCTCTCAAATCATAGACAAAGTGATCAAAATGATATACACTATCAAGCAGTCAGTAAACAATACACCAAAAAATAGAAAACACATTGTTCAAAACATACAGTTCTCGAAAGATATCTACGGACGGCTATTCTGTTTGTAGACTTACCCGTGACACATTACTGTACCATCAAAATTTCAGGGAGAAGTACATTTTTAATCTTAAAACAAATTTCATATTTGTCCGTCATTGTCTTTTGATGAATGAAAACATCATAGTAGCGCAAAATTGATCAGAAATTACTATT
Organism: Rhinichthys klamathensis goyatoka; assembly: GCF_029890125.1. Lineage (NCBI taxonomy): Eukaryota > Metazoa > Chordata > Actinopteri > Cypriniformes > Leuciscidae > Rhinichthys > Rhinichthys klamathensis. The sequence goes on along the minus strand of NW_026606608.1, from coordinate 2,938,794 downwards.
CTGCTTTGCTCTTTGCAATTTTATTTGTTCTTCCTCCTTGTACCCCTATTTTTACAGTACAGTGCCCTGCATCTCACAAACTTCTCCTTTGTCAGTTCTATTGTTTGATACTGTAATTCTTGTTCTTTGTTGATATGAACCTGCAAGTGCAACCAGTAAAATCTATTGAGCATTCAGTACTGTAACAAATGGTACTGTTACAGTAACGATGTTCGGGGCCATATAATTTGTTAATTGTACAGTATACAGCCTACAATGCACTGTACCACAGTATACAATACTAAAAGGGACAAAAATCAAAGGAGTAAACGTGATCAGTGTGCTTCTTCTTGTCTTTGGGCATCATTTGAAACAGGTTAAATCAATTTTGAGTGGTTGTGTTCAATCAATGACATTTGTTGTCTATTTGTATTTGATCATTGCCACTTGTGTTTACCAGTATGGATGACGTGTGCATTACAGTGCAGAATATGTTTTGAGAATGAGAATGTGTTTAGCGTTTTGCTGAAAAGTCTAAGTAAGATCTGCAAATTGTGTTTTGCCATGTGAAATAGTTTAAGGTATTGACAACAGACTGCACAATTAGCTAAATGAGTTCAGGCAACTGAGAACTGTGTTCAGCCAATGGGTTTTAGTGTTTTAGCAATTGAGAAAAACTGTAAGTTAATTTCAGCTTGGTGGCAAGTGTTTATCAGAGAAAGGCAGGTAAACAAGGATGCTTTCCTGAGGTGAGGGGTGATACTGATAACAAGTAAGTCTTCAGTGAATATTGCACCAGGCACATATAAGCCTTAGTGTTCTTTTTTATAATAAGATGAAGACTGGATCATGGACATGTCTCACAAATTCCATAATCACCCTGTTTTACGATGGATCGCAGTTCTCCAAGCGTGGCAAAACTCTCTCTGAAGGCCTTCTCTCCTCTAGCAGCTTTTCCCCTGGTAGACATACAAGCGTACATTTACATGTAAAAACATAAAAAATATGAGAAAATATCACTGACTGAAAAAATAGCACAACACTTTATACTACAAAAATAAAAGTTTAGGTTATCCATTAGTTAAATGTTCTGTGACGTCACAGCTGTATACATTATAGGGTAGAATGAAAAACGAACCATACAAGAGATTTACGAGGCATCTATTTTAAAGAAAGCAAAAATAATTGTCTCTGATGATTTACACATTTTACATATGAATTAAAATCTGTTACCATCAGGGAAACGATTCTGGGTCTGTCTTGATGTGTAAGTGTAATCGTTATAAAAGCTCTTTTGTGCCCATTGCGGACATAAATGTAAATAGAGTTTTTAAAAATTAAAAAGTAAAGTAAGTAAGTAAAACTATTTAACATCAGAGTAATATTAGTTAGTTGTAGCTTTGGTTGTCGCGTACGTTAGGCTAGGCTACAACCAACATAATTCAGTGAAGATTACTTGTTGATGAATATCTACTTTATCGCTAAAACATAGGCCTACTTACCATTTGTACGTGAGATGAGCCTCATCCACCACAATTCCCAAAATGTTGTCTTGGAAGACCTTGGTGGCCAACATATCTCGCCATTGCTTTTGAAGAAGCCAGGATTCAGGACTCCCGTATATCAACTGACACCGGCCGCTTCGAATGTCCTCCTGGTTGCCTTTGCCAAGTTGCATGGCCTTGAGTCCAAATTTTGAAGCCTCCTTTACCTGGTCCTCCATAAGTGCTATCAATGGTGAGACAACAATCACAAGCGGATTCTGGCTGAGTCCCATGCTTTTTCCCACCAGCAGAAGTTGATAAATTAAACTTTTACCGTATCCAGTCGGCAAAACTCCGAACACATCTTTTTAAAAAAAAAATGACTCCAGTGCCGTTCTTTGTTCTGGTTTCAAAGAAAAGCTCAAGTTTAAATCATCCAGAGTAGCAGTCAAAGCCGAATCGAAAGACAGCTGTTCGCCAGCAGCAGCCATTCTTTGTTTTCAAGTAGCAGTGAACCGTCGCAACTCTGTCGTCATTATGTTAAGCCCGCCCGCCGACTCTATACACGATGTGATTGGCCTGACCAGAAATTGGTTTTTCCAGCTAAAACGTCTATGGAGAGTTGCTAGACCACACTGGCTGCGAAATAATTTTCGCTGCCGCTAGGGTGCGTCTAGATTTCTAGGCTATTTGTAATCAACATTCAGTATTGATATTGGGTGATATGACTCACAATATTCTATATTTTTTCGTCCTTGGGGAGGACAGATATTACAGCCTCTCTCCATGATGGCGGTATCTCTGCTCTACTCAGAGTCCAATTTAAAGACTCCAGCAAAACGGGAGCAAGCTCCTCCTTGAAAATTAGTACCACTCATTTGAAAACCCATAGCTACCTGGGCATTTGTTAGTTTTCAGAATTCCAATAGCTGCGTCCAATTCTTTTCGCGTGATTGGGGGCAGTTAAAGCGTCATTTTGTATTAATCCAAGGGAAGGCAGGTCTAATCCTGCCAAATACTGTGTAATAACACTTTCATTCACTGGTTTTGAAGAGGTGTATAGTGTTTGATAATAGTTTTCAAAGATTTTCGGAATTTGAGTAGTATCGTAAGTCAAACTATCTGTTAAACGGTCTCTAATTTTGGTAATCGAGTGCTTCAATTTCTGCTTTCGAAGGCGCCTTGCTAGAATTCTTGTGGCTTTTGGACCAGATTTGTAAAAAGTCTGTTTTTTTACAGAAGCTTTTGATGACTACAAGGACAGGCAGAAATAAAGGATATGATGCAATGTGTAACAATGAACTTTTCTGTTAATAATAGAAATCCTTATTATAATACAGCGTATGTAATCTTAAAAATAGGTAATGTATGTAATCTTAAAAAATACATATTTTTAAGACTTTATCAATGGCCATAATACTTACTTTTTCTTTAGGATAAGGCATAATATGGGGTATGGGTCACACACTCTATTCTTGACCCATTTTTCTTCAAAGTCCTCCAAACTGCGTTGTTTCACATTGAAACGCTTCTACAACATTCTGTCTGGAAGGCCATGTTGCAGGATGTGTTCTGTGTACCTTTCCTGAAATGATGCATACATTTTTTTGTATGAATGTTGCTGGGCGATGGTGCAGTTTTTTCTGTAGGTCATTGACATCTCTGATAGAAATTGGCATGTAGTCTTTCATCAGAATATCCAATATTTGTTGTTGTCCATTTCAGTTTCCTCCTTAGGATCTTCAATAGACATGACAGCCTCAAGTACACTAGCAAACTCTTTGGTAAATGGTGACATGGCCAATATTGTGTTAGCCTCTGGAGGGATGTAGTCGTCCATTGCCATGTTCTCATCCCGTGTATCTTCTGGAATTTTTTTTCCACTAAAGTGGTCATGAAGTTTTTGAAGACAGATTTACACACTGTGTGTTAGATTTGGTGTAAAAGGCATGGAACATACACTTGAAAATTTCTAATGCCCTCTTCAGACTTGTGGTGTTCATTAGTTGTTCCACACAGTGAGTAGTGACCTCTTTCAAGCCCTTGTCTGTTGTTTTTCTGCCAATAGCTCCTTGGACTGCCTTAATTATATGGGCAGAACATAGGTGAAGAACAGTTAGTCTCCTGAATGGTGTTGTTTACTGTAACTAAATTGTAACTTTCTGTGACCTCTAGGGGCCTTTTCGAACCAGTCACAAGTTGATAGCCAAGAGTCAGAATTTTAGATGTTTACCACAAATTACCAGCAGGCTATCCAAATAAAGGGAAATAAAAGGAGAGAGAGGGACTGGAGTATTATAAAAATAAAAAACAGTTTATTTTAATTTAGTCAAGTTAGACACACACATAAAACACAGACATTAGGCCTCTGGGTAACAAATTCAGGGCCGGGGATAACAAAGTGCAAAATCAAAATGTTTGAATAAATAGCACTCAATAAAAACTCAGCAAGACTCAATTAACAAACACAGAATAAATAGGGCACGTCACAAATTACATGCACAAAAAAAAAAACAGAGAAAAAGTAAATTACATTCAGCAAACCGGTGACCACACAACAAAATTGTTGTGAGAGAAGACAGTAGCAATCGCTTCATTCCGTCTGGTTTTTACTCGTACATTCCCAGACCAAACTATAATACAGACATGGCGAGTCAACATGACTACATACATATGGACAAGCGTTCCCTTTATATTAGTGACTAATATAAACAGAACACAAATCAATGAGAGTTCATTACGGCCAGTGCCTAAAAAGACAAACAGCTGAACGTTGCTCATAAGTAAAAACAGAAAACGTACATCTTCGTTAACACGCAGACACAATTCACAGCCGGTGAGGGCTTGTGAAGACAGGGAGCTGGATTTAACCCCGGCACTGAATAACTGCACAAACACCAGGTCAAGCTACAAAACAATGCAATAGTCTGAATCAAGTCAGATCCATGCCAACCATGTTTTCACAAGGAGGCTAAAATACATTTAAGCATGAACTAACATCAACTCGTACAACCAACCAAGAGTCCAAGGAACCAAGAGTCTGTTAATATGCAGCGCCAATTGGCCACCACCTGATTCAATCAAGGCGCAATTCCCGCTGCCTACGTCCTACCCGCTACATTTCCATTTGGTAGGAATGTATATCTTGTTTGTTGAACGACAATAGGACACTCTGGATGAGTGCCCCCAACTATAGTCGGTTTCAACCTGGTGTGTGTATGTTGTATAGAGTGAGTTTCCATATCTTTGTTACAGTCTGATGCAACCATAAATAAACATTTGGGATTGTGTTGTCATTCGTTATCATTTCAGACACAGGAAGAGGAGGCTTGTCTTTTCCATGTCCTGGTAGATTGATGCTGTTGTACAGCACTCTCTTTGCCTGACTTGGAATTTGACTCACAGCCAAATGTAGGGTAACAGGATGTCCTTTTCTGAGATGTAAAATAATAACCAGATGTTGGATATCCTTGGCAAAATATGTACAACAGATCTGTGTCTTTCATAATTTTCTGAGTCAACATCAGCTCCAGGATCACATCATCATGTGGTCTGCAGCTTTTTTGAAAATTCACTAGAAATTACTCCGGAACTGGTGTTTTTCTGAGATTTTGTAGTACACATTACTTACTCCTTGTACCACTTCTTTGGCAATCTTGCTAGAGTTCTCAACGGGTCGGGTTGGCCCGACAAACCCGACGGGACCCGAGGGTTCGGGCCGGGTTCGGGGTCGAAAATATTTGCAAATGACTCGGGTCGGGTCGGACCTCGGGCTTAATCTTTTGAATTGTACAGTGAAAAAAAACAAAATATTTATTATTCATCGCTGCTGTTCACTGTAAAGAAAGTCTGGCTGCTGCGTGCAACGTGCATCGTGACGCGAGGGCAGACCTGACGCCGCTGCGTGCACGCCTTTAGCCCGGAGAAGAAGATGGAGTTGGTGCAAAGTAAACTTGCCGCAGGTGAAATCACCGTTGCTCAGGGGCGGCGCGACACGTTGTGTGATTATCTCGGCAGTTTAGGACATCGCACAAGATTTGCGTCAATACAGAAAACATTTAATCACTGGATAGTTTTTTTCGTTTATTGAAATGTGGTCTATGTCAGCTGGATGGGCGAAATGTGGGAGACGTGAGAGTGCGTGCGCGCGCGGCCGGGGCTCTCTCTCTCTCTGCGTCAAGCGGAGCAGTCGTTCTATTCTACATCACTCACCGATCAAAAGGGTGGCGTCGGGCCGCGGTTCGGGCAGATAATTCATGTTGATGTGTCGGGTAACGGGTTACATCGGGTCCGGGCTTTAAAAGCCACGGGCCGGGTCGGGTCGGGTTGTAATTTTCAGGCCCGTTGAGAACTCTAAATCTTGCCTCTCTTCTAGTAACTTGCTGGTCGGTTAACCTTACCTCCCGTTTCAAATGGGTTACCTTACCAATTCTTGTCACCTGAATTGGAATTCGTTTGTCACTGCTCAATGGTTTGTCTAATCTGGAAAATGTAACGAGCATTGCAAGTTTTAAAGGAACATGATGGCTTAACTGTCATAAATGGACATCAATACTTTCTGGTATGCTGGTATGTAAAAACCAGTGTGGAGCAGGGATTTTGTTTTCTGCTACCCGGCAAAGGCCTTATTTTTTTTTCCATTTCCGTGTGGATATGGACATTGTAAAATACTCCTGGCCTTGTGCTTCTGTATGGCTTCTTTTGATGTTGCTGTTGGTCCGCAGACTTTGGTGCGCAGTCACGCTCTCCATCGCCGTCTGTCAGCTCCACTGGTGAGAGATGGTCTGCAGATTTTGGTGCGACATCACGCTCTCCATCACCGTCTGTCAGCTCCACAGAGACAAAACACGACTGGAAAGCACGTGGCCGATGTAAACACGAACTGCGTGCTACACAGAACACAACAACACATGCAGACAGAAGAGCGTACGGCCCGAGCAAACACTTATCCGCACGCTCACTCGACAAGAAGCACAAGAACGAGTGAAAGCTCATCCTGTGCGCTCACAACAGACGACAAACACGCGGAACGTGAATGTCTGAATCCCGACAATCAATCATCTTATGTGATTCAACGTGATAATAATCCTGCCCTTCTGCATGGCGCTGTCCTGTTCACTTCCTCGTTTTGAGCTCCGTGAAAAACAAAGCTAAAGAAACATCTCTTTACCTGAAACAAGAAGCTAATAAATGAAGGTTTATGTAACAAAGTTCAAGAGGAGCAAGTTCAGGTAATCAACCAATCAGCTAGGGCTGGGTATCGATTCAGATGTTCAAATTCGATTCGATTTCGATTCGCAAGCTCTCAATTCGATTAGGTTCCGATCCGATTTTCGATTCCTGATTCGATTCTCGATTCGACTATAATGAATATAGATGTAATACAAATCCTATATTTATAAAAAGAACAGTGGACATAAGTTTTACAAGTGGTTAATTAATACAAAGAAATTAAGAGCCACAAACCTGTATATAAAACTCTTTTTATTTTAGGTACACTATACACTAAATGCATAAAATGAATAGACAGGATTTTGATGCAAGATGCAAATTTGATGCTGAAAATTGGACAAGTCAGAACAGTCGCACGCATTGATCAAACAGGATCAGGTTATTTTATGTTTAAGATAGATAAATAAATAAATATCAGTTATCATATTTTAGACAATTTTTTATTACATTGATCTCACCTAAATGTTTGTTTTTACAATGGGGTAATTTTTTTGTTACAGGTTTATGCAACACATGGAAGCTTGATTTCAATCTTTGAATTAAATAAATACAATAGAATAAAGACACAAATAAAGAGACATAAAAAGAAAGTTTTTTGGGTAGGTCAGAAATACTACAGAAACTGAATAAAGTAATCCAATGTGAAATAACACTGGATAGTCTTTTAGTCCTGACTGAATTAAATACATAGGCTATTAATTCTGATTCCTTACAATTAATTATGTTATTTTGACAACAAAATTAATGACAGACACATATGGCTGCGTTCACTTTAAGAACTAGTGCACGGATCCATTACTGTTTCATTATACTGTCTGTCACACGCGTTTTATGCTTATTTAAGACATAACCGACTGTCTTTACGAGGTTACTCGCCAAGACCAGAGTTTTGACATAATTTTGCGTGTTTTTAACTGTTAAAGCGATATAATCCACGAAACAGAACTTTTGTTACTAGCGAGCTGTTTGTGAGGCGGATTTAGGCTTTACTGTATGTGCACGCAGTGAAAAACATCTCTGAGAGTGGGATAGTTTAAAATCGCTTGAATGTTTAAACTGGTAAAACTTAAAAAGACGTGAAAATTATAAACGTTAGTTACGATGCAATGCTGGCCCGATTGTGCAAGTGAATATTCCGTTATGTCCCGACTCCTAAACACTTTTTTTGCCCAGCCCTACAATCAGCACAAGAGGAATAATTAATATAGCCTTCCCTCACCTCTGTCCCATGACAGTTTCACAGCATTTGGCCCCACTATTTTGCTGCAATCCTCCGCTCAAAGGAATAATCCTTCTCCAACCATCAACATCATCGAGCCTCCATCCTCAAAACCTCTTCATCTACCTCCACTCCGGTCCATCCAACCATCCCTGCCATAGGTAAATGGACTGTTAATGGTCTGAGACAAGCCCTAATTAATTCTGACGTCACCTTCTCACAGTTTAAATAAAGCCTTCTCCTACAGCTTCCACTTCATCTGCTCGAGCGAGCAAGGCCCGTCGAGCCCAGATCTCGCATCCAGCAGCTTCTCCACCTTCCTCCCACGCAGTGCCGGGTCCCGCCCCTGCGTCACGCCGCCCCAGACCTTCAGCGAGCCTGGGCCGCACCCCAGAACCCGTTGCGGAAGGGCTTCAAACTCTTCCGACTCAACTTTTCTCTGCAGCTCCCACCACCACACCGCACGCTTCAGCCACCTCCAACACCAACTACACATCAACTACTCCTCAAACCTTTCCTTTTCTTCCAACCTCCAATACTTTCCCCTATCAGTATTTTCAAGCTCCAGGCGCTCTCTGCAAACTGGACAAGCGCCGACTTCATTTCTAACCCCTTCCCGTTCCTTACTCCTCTCCTTATCTTGCGTGAGGATGCCTCCGCAAACGGTCACAGCCCCGGCCCTACTTCCTATTAACCCACTCCATGCTCAATCTCCCTTCTCTCTCTTCTCAGCAACACCTCAACCAGCTCCTCTGAACGCTGTCGCCTCAGAACCTCCTCCAGAGACGAACAATATCAGAGCACAAATCCTTGCAGGTGCGGATGTGGATTTGGGCTTTTATTGTCCTTGTTTCCCCCATCAGAGTCCAATTGCCAGGTGGGCTGCGGCGATATATCCGTTACTTTAACCCTCTGGGGTCTAAGGTGTTTTTGGGGCCCTTGGGATGTTTTGACATGCCCTGACATTTGTGCTTTTTTCAGTTGCTTATAAACATATTAATGGCAAAGGTGTAATTAGATTCTATTTAGCAAAAACAAGGCTACCATAATATGTGAGCAACATGTATGTACATTTTTGTATTTTTGAAAGAATAATGTTCATGCATGGTTATTGAAAAAACTAAAACTTAAAGTTTCTGAAATAAGGCCACAAAACACATACTAAACATGTTCAAAGTTAGAGTTGGAAACATCATGAAATCGAATTTCAAAGTTAAGGATTCGTTAGTTTGAATATACATTGGAACAAACACTATAATACCATCTTAGTTGATAATTCAATATACTTTATTTTTGACAAAACATCCCATACTATGTATTTAACATATAAACAGAAATTGGCGAACAAAAGCTTATTTGATGTGGCAGTAGTCTATATTACTGTAAAAACTTTATAATCTATCCAAAACTAGTCAACGAAATCTTGTCTAAACATTCATATTTCATCTGTAACATATCATTTTTATAGTATATTAATATTAGGGGTGTAACGGTACACGTATTCGTATTGAACCATTCGGTACGAGGCTTTCGGTTCGGTTTTCGGTACGCATTTTTAAACCGCTACGAGATCTAGTGAGAAACATTCACATTTCTCCGTTATTAACGGATCAAACAGTGCTGACGTGGAAACCAGGAAGAAACATTGTGCCATGAATGAACTATGCAGTGTCCACAGATCAGCAACATTCACCATGGATTTACTGTAGTAACACTTATGGCTCGTTTCCACTGAGGCGTACGGTACGGTACGGGTCGGGTCGGTACAGCATGATCCGGCTAGCGTTTCCACTGCCAACAGTACCCTTACTTGATAGGCGTGGTGTTTGCCGGAAAGAAGCGACCGACGTCATTTTCGCACGAAGAAAGCGACATAGTTAACAACAATGGATGACAGACAGCATATCTTGTTCTTGCTTCTCGGCATGTTTGTCACAAGAAACAAGCGCTGGCATTAGGCGTTTCTCAATACCAAGTAGCCACGCAAAGTCCGACTCAGGAGATGACTCCCGAGGACGCGAGTCCAGTAATTCTGCTAATGGAACAGTGCGTTCTTGAAAGCGCCACTCAGCTCGCTCTGCTACTCCGGTTATGTACATTTTAGGCAACAATAAAGCAAAATATGTTATAAAACACCACTCTGCTTCTTTTCGATTTAATTTAAATACATTTTAAACATTATAAGCACACAAATGTGGTTCAGGCAACGCATAGCCTATTGATTATATTCACTGCATGTACATATGTAACGTTGTATTAATAACAAAACTAAATATAAAACACAACCCTGCCTCTTTTCGTTTAAATTTAAAAATATTAAACATATTCCAGGCAATGTATTGCATATTGCATTGGTACAAATGTTGCAATAAACAACAATACAGATGATCTTGTAATAAAATAAAATAAATGACAACTGTCTATTTTTGTTGAATTTCAGTTTTATCAATAATAGCCATTATAAAAGTATAAGTAAAAGGTACAAAAAGATACAGTAAAGCTTTATAAAGCAAACAATTCAGTCAAATATACAAATTCAGCGCTCAAATATATGAAACTTCACTTAGCCTTCTGCCAAAACTATTGGCCAGGGAACGAATTATAGTTTCACGAGACCAAAGATCGCCTGTTAGGTCTATACAAGACGAATTATATCTCATGTTTAACCAGTACAGAGACGTCAGAGTCAGCGGCAAACATCAGAATGACTAGCCGGGGAAAGGCTGCTCCAGGCGGGGTGCACGAGCGCCGAGCGTCCAGTGATTGCTTGGAAAGGAATGGATCTTCAAATTATCATAAATCTATAAATAAACCACAGATTTGAGCTTTAAAAAACTACTTTCTCGCCTGAAAAATTCTTAAAACTACATTTCGTGACACAATAACAGTAGTATTATATTTCAACTGTATGCTGCTAATGCCCTTGTAGCACGCGCAAGTGACGATACTCTGTCAACCAATCACCGTTCTGCAGTGAGTCTAGCTCCACCTTTTAGTACCGTACCACTGTGCTAGGTACCCCAACGGAAGGGTACTCAAAAAGTAATTATTAATTAGTATAATTTATATAATTAGAAAAATTAAATCAAGGAAATTTCTCTGGCATTTCTTTGTTTTTGCTGTATCGTATCGAACCGAACCGTGAGTTTTGTGAACCGTTACACCCCTAATTAATATAGGGCATTTAAATGTTATATTGCAGTTTAATACGTTGCTTATACAAAGACATTTTATTTCAACATATGTCAGTCTATTTTTACTCATCTCAGCAATATAGTTTGGGAAAGCCAAGGCTTCTCTCCCACCGACTTCATTGCTCTGATATAATAGAAAAAGTATAGTTCGCCATGTTAGCAAAACACAGTCAGGAATTTCGGTGCCATCTCTTCAATTACATTCGTTCCATTCATTTATTTCATGACAATTTTACCCATCTTTATGTTTTCCCTTCAGCTGCTTTGAAACAATCTGTATTGTATAAAGCGCTATATAAATAAAGTTGGCTTGACTTGACTTACTGTATTATAATCCCTGGATCACTGGATCTGCTTTGGAAACTAAATCTAAGACAATTTTCTTTGATTTCTAGCTAAAGCAAAAGAGATTATGTTGAATTAACAGAGCAGATATATTTACATATTTACACCACAAGAGGGCAGTATACACCAAAATATTGCAGTCTTCTTAATAGCTGTCTGTGTGTGTAAACAGGCAGTTAAGTAGGCTAGACTCAGGTAAATGGACCAGAAGAGGTTAGAGTGTTAACTGTTCTTGACATTGTTAATAATTCTATACTTCAGTATAACTAAATACTTCAGTTTGCACCAGATTCAAAGAAATGCAATTTAACATTGTACACATAGCTTATATGCCCCCCAATAAAAACATCTCCCCAGTGTCCTAAATGCCATAACAGTATCGGTCTTTGAGAATGCCCATTCATCTCAGATGTGTTTGTGAGAAGCTGTATATAAGTGGAAGGTTACAGCTGCACCACTCGTGTGTTTACTGTGCACATTACTCTCTTCATTTCTGGAGAATTCAGATGTTTTTAAAATTTTACTGATGTTGGGTTGGAAACTACTTATGATTAAACTGTGGGTAAATCGCTTAAAGTTTCTTGGCATTGATTACAAGTTTACTATGTATCCTCAAATGCTACTGTATTTTGATTATCACATGCTTGTACTCTCAATGCTGATTATTCTGAAAATGCAATACACATCATTATAATTATAAAAATAAGAAAAAAAAAACTCTGAAATCAAAATCACTTGCTCTCCCCTCAAACACAGAAGTTTAGTACATACGAGTTTTTGTACAAACATTGGTGTTAACACAGAAGAAGACATTTGCTAAATGCATTTTTGGGATTTAAAAAATATTAAACAAGGCTTTCTGGGACAGCAACATGCCGTGAATTATTGGACGCAGAAAGCATTAAAGCAAAACAACTATAGAGACTTTAAATCACACTTCTGCCGTTGTTTAGGGAATTTTTCCTCTTCAGTCCATGTCATGTTTTTAATTCTGCTCATTAGTGAATTGTAGTGTTTGGTGAAATAGAGCTGCTGTTCAGCTGTGAGCTGCGGGTTATCTGTCGGCTGCCGGAAGGCTTGAGATCCGTGTGTCTGGTGTGTTATCAGAGGCCCAGGGCCGTGTTCACCGGAGGGAGTGTGTGTGCTGGAGGGAGTGTGTGTGCTGCCGCAGGACACTTCGATAAGCTGCTCTGATAACTGACACAGAAAACACAATTAATGAGCCCCAGAGAGAAGCATTCAACTGTCTAACACTTGGTTTAAATACACGAAATACATTTAAAAATGTAGTTGTTGAAATGTAAATAAGGTAGAGATTTGTGGACACTTTAATGATTTTAGATTTGTAAGTAAAAATATAAGTTTTTATTTTGAGGTGAAAAGATTCAATAAAATGAGACACTTTTTTTCAATTAGGCAACCAAATTGCGAAACACAAATTGGTTGGATGGCCTCTTTGAATAATTTACGTGTGCTATGACAACTAAATCATCAAATGTTTCTATTTCCCTTCATAACACATTGGCTGATCATCATCACAACCTGGTCTCATAGGAAATACATACCTCTGCACACTTTTTTTCAGCGCCACAAATATGTACCACCTGGTACGTATTTCTACAGTTTTGAATCACAAACGTCCACTGGGGTCGCCAAAGAGTGGCATTGTTTATTCTCACGGCAGTTCGTGATATAGTCACGAAATATAATCTATTGATTCGTGTTCATGAACACGAATTTCCCCTTTTTTTCGTGTCACTCAGCATGGATTTCAATCTAATGTAGCTATTTCAATAGGAAGTATATTTTGTGTCTGCATCGCGTTCTTCTTTCTGCCACCTAACCTGGGAGCATAGTTTTTTTTTCATTTGTCATTATTTTTTTAAACTTTAAGCGCTACATTACTCAACATTTAATTTGTTTAATTTGTTAATTAGTTTTTATTGCTTTATATTCTGCAGGCTTCTCACCATTGTAAACCATCGTCAGTGGTTCCTTCCGGTCAAAATATAGTAAATATATTGTAGCCGTTAATTAACGAGACTGCAGAGTTGTGCTATGGGTATCGCTTCTAAAAGTTGCTGTTTATATTTTGAGAAATACCGTTTTTCTATCGGTTTGGTGTGTTAAATCTAACAGTAATCTACAGTACCCATGAGCCTTATCGACTGCTATGACCATCAGTTTTAATTGTTTGTCCTTCGATTGTGAGAACGGGGATTCGTTTTGGATATTAATTTAATTAAAATAAATAAATTAAATTAATTAGTGGACGCCAGCATTACCTGTGAACCTAAGCATCCATTGCTATGGAGACGGAGCCAGTCTGCTTTGCGATTGGGTGATTTCTTTAGTGATTTCTCATTGCGCTCAAACCACTGTCCAGATAAGTTACGAGGTTCACAAGTAATGATCACGTTTTGCTTAAATGTTATAATTGATGCCTGTCTATGTCATTAGACTCACATGGTTTACATGTTAGGGCAACAAATTAAAGTCCGACCAATGGGTTCCTCATTATAGGGGGGAAAAAAAACTCTTGTGAAATTAGGCTTGCTAAATTGTTAGCTAACTTCAACATAAGCTAACTCTAGTTATTTAGACGATGCCATTTTCTCTCGAACGTCATTGTAATTTGTCAGTAATAACAATATCACTTGGCCTAACGTTACTGCACATACATCTGGGATGAGAAACCCCAGATGCATGTCACGCACCTTTTAACAGTCGTACAGGAAATAGGAAAAACATAACTTTACATGGGCTTGCAGCACTGCTGCTGTTGCTGTTGTATCAGTCAGTGGTTAGATCAGCGTAGCAGGCAATAAACGGGACAAGGGACGTATTAGCTGTATTAACGTCCCGTATATTGGGCCTAATCTATTTGTCCTGTACGTGACGTCCCGGCTAATACGTGACAGTTGGCAACCCTAGTGGCTAGGCTAGCCAGTAGTACTACCTGCCTTTATAGTAACAACCTAGTTTTAAATAATTGTAATGTCACCGGGTGAACAAACCGGGAACCAAAAAAATGGTTGACTCGTTTCCAGGGGGAAGAAATGCCGGTGTAACACCGGGCCGGCTCTGTTTTTACCTGTCATGGCCGCCGATCATAACAAGCGCCAGCTAAAGCCAGTGAGTAGCGCTTCATTGAAGCATGTGCTCGGGAAGAAAGCAGTATAAAGAGAGGGGCTTGAAGCACAGTAAGCAGGGAAAATGCTCTGGCAATAGGAAAGCTCCACAGGAGTGCTCGAGTGGATGGCGGCAGTGACCGTGAGTGGCGGAAAGTGCGGAAAGCTGAGGTTTAATGCCTGGTCGGTGTTCCATGTTGGGTCCCCCGAGGCATGCTCATTAAGTGAGTCCTTTTAGAAACCACGAACAGCAACGCAACGAAGTAAGTGAGAAAATCATACAGAGGAAGAAGGAGAGTGACTGGCAGAAAAGAGAGTGGAAACCCGCTGCAGGATTCACGTGATTCACCGAGGAAAAGTTAAGTGCACCCCTTTATGATTCACCTTTTGGCGAAAAACACATGTGAAGATTGCCATCACCAGTGTACAACTAACCTGTGTTTGTGGGCAGAGTGTGTTATCCTGTTGACAGTAACAGTAGCGGCTGGGAAGATCGCTGAATCCATGTTTATCTTCTGAGTCTAATATTCTGTGGGTCATACATCCTATGAAGAAAAGAGAAACGAGTTGATTAATCGCTGTGAAGATAGAGTGAGTTTGCAGTGTCTAAAAGAGTGAATTAAACACGTGTGGAGATTTACAAGAGTGATTTATGCACGAGTGTGGTGAGATCAAACAACTGTCTTCTCTGAGTTTCTGACGGATGAAATTGACCCATAACTTTGGAGATTCTTTCGAATTGATCTGTCCCCTCAGCTGTGTCCAGGTCCCTGAGATCGTGTGCAGGGTGCAGGGGAGAAAAGCTCAACACACCTTTAAAGACACTGTCTGTCCCACGAGCTGATTCAACGAGTCTGACGACGAGAAAAGCCACTGTCTGTCCCACGAGCGGATTCAACGAGTCTGACGACGAGAAAAGCCACTGTCCGTCCCACGAACTGATTCAACAAGTCTGACGACGAGAAAAGCCACTGTCTGTCCCACGAGCTGATTCAACGAGTCTGACGACGAGAAAAGCCACTGTCTGTCCCACGAGCTGATTCAACGAGTCTGACGACGAGAAAACCCACTGTCTGTCCCACGAGCTGATTCAACGAGTCTGACGACGAGAAAAGCCACTGTCTGTCCCACGAGCTGATTCAACGAGTCTGACGACGAGAAAAGCCACTGTCTGTCCCACGAGCTGATTCAACGAGTCTGACGACGAGAAAAGCCACTGTCTGTCCCACGAGCCGATTCAACGAGTCTGACGACGAGAAAAGCCACTGCCTGTTCCTGCTTTTATTCTTTTATAAATTTAATAAATACTTACCTTTTAACTTACCTTGGTTGTCTGCCTCTGGTGTCTGCTCCTCCGGAGTGTGGTAAATAACCCTTGGCCTTAACATCGGTGACACAACTTTTGGCGTAGTCGGCAGGATTACCACTCGGAGTTGAGCGGCCAGAGGATCCAAGATGGCGGATGAGGATTTGCCAGCCGCCCGGCAGCCGATGACAGCTATGTTTATGGGGGCCCCGTGGGCCCAGAAGTACGGTGGGCCTGGCTCGGAGTTGAGCTTGACAGACTGGAGAGCGCAAGTGGAGTACCTGGCCGGACTGCAAGGGCTCCGAGAAGCCCAGAAGATACAATTTGTGCTGAATTCGCTCGAGGGGGAGGCGAAGAGAGAAGTTCGAGCAGCACCTGAAGTTGTCCGAGCCACTACACAAGCGATCTTCGAGTTCTTATCCAGGCAGTATGTTGATTCCACTCCCGTGGCAGTGTTACGGGCTCAGTTTTTTAACTGCAAGCAGGGACCTGGGCAGACTCTGCGAGCATTCACTCTGCGACTGCGAGAACAGTACTCCAGGTTGAAGAGTCGGGAGCATCATGGTCTAGGAGAAGAAGAGACATTATTAAGAGACCAGTTCATGTTGGGGTTACGAGAAGGTCCAGTGCGACAGAGTATGAGATTACAGCTTCGACGGGACGCTGCCCTGACTTTCTAAGATCTACGTGAAGAGGCCTTAGCCCTGGAACAGGATCACAACCAGACTGTGGAGTCGCCGGTGTGTATGGCTGCAAGTGGAACTAGTGCTCCAGGACTGCCTGAACTGACGGATTGGAAACAAGCCTTACGTACAGAGTTGATGAAGGATGTTCGAGAAGAAATGGCTGAGCTCTCGAAGACTATTCTGGGAGAGTTCCGTCGTGGACGGCCAGAGCCTCCGCCTTTGCCCTGAGACCGGTCGTATTCTGACGGAGGGAGGGATCCGGGAAGACGTACCGGCCGACCATTCAGTTCCAGGTTCCAGTGGGA
The DNA here is from genome assembly GCF_029890125.1 of Rhinichthys klamathensis goyatoka. Lineage (NCBI taxonomy): Eukaryota > Metazoa > Chordata > Actinopteri > Cypriniformes > Leuciscidae > Rhinichthys > Rhinichthys klamathensis. The sequence goes on along the minus strand of NW_026606608.1, from coordinate 2,921,913 downwards.
TGGGCAAGGGCGCCCGATCTGTAACAGCTGCGGGGAGCCCGGGCACTATAGCCGCCAATGCGGCTCCCGACGTAACTCGCAGGGGGGGTTTTTAGGACGACCGGCCACTGTGGGTCCCCGGATGGACCCCTTTGTAAGCTCAGCCCCACGAGACAGCTTGGTGGGACGTTGCCCCCTCGTGGAGATCAAAGTCAATGGAGTTACTGTTCGGTGCCTGGTAGATACAGGGTCCCAGGTTACCATGTTTGCCGAGAGCCTGTCCAGAGATCTGTTCGATGCCCATCACTTACCGGAGGCTGAAGTCCCCTGGCTCACCCTGCGGGGAGCGAATGGCCTGAATATCCCCTACATCGGATATCAGATGACCGATTTCGAGATCCATGGCACCACAATCCCACGGAAGGGGGTGGTGATTGTGCGGGACTCCTGTCTGGGGGAGCATCGAGCCTTGTTGGGGATGAATGTAATCATGGACTGTTGGGAAGAGCTGTTTCGGACTGGTCCTCTTCGTTCCACTTCTGTAGCCGAGAAGCGAGAGTGGGAACGTGTCATCACCGATTGTCGACGAGTACAGGTCGCCAGCTCCCAGCAAGATCGGGAAGATGCTGGTCGAGTGGTTTGTCGATACGCTGTCTCCATTCCTGCCCGGAGTGAGGCTGTGGTCTGGGTCCATCTCCCTGAGCGGGCCTATGGTCCTGAAGCGGGTGTCCTTGTCGAGCCCCACTGGGAGTGTCAGGCCGTCGAGGTGGGCCGGGGGTTAACAGTTGCCTGTCGGGGCCGGATTGCAGTAAAAGTGAGAAACATGAACACTTACCCTGTCCAACTCTATCGTCACCAACGGTTGACCCGTATTACGCCAGTGAGTTCCCATCAGGTGGTGGAGGAGCAGGAGGTCCGCTTCTGCCAAGTGAGCGCAACGGTGGTCGAGGTCGGTCTGGCAAGGGAGGAAGAACCCGTTATCCCAACTCGACACTCCCAACGGGAGACCCGAGGAGTACCTCCTACCAGGTACGGAGAATGGGAGTCTGGGGCCCGTTCTCGGGACTAGAACTGATCCGGTGGGGGAGGGTGTCACCGGGTGAACAAACCGGGAACCAAAAAAATGGTTGACTCGTTTCCAGGGGGAAGAAATGCCGGTGTAACACCAGGCCGGCTCTGTTTTTACCTGTCATGGCCGCCGATCATAACAAGCGCCAGCTGAAGCCAGTGAGTAGCGCTTCATTGAAGCATGTGCTCGGGAAGAAAGCAGTATAAAGAGAGGGGCTTGAAGCACAGTAAGCAGGGAAAATGCTCTGGCAATAGGAAAGCTCCACAGGAGTGCTCGAGTGGATGGCGGCAGTGACCGTGAGTGGCGGAAAGTGCGGAAAGCTGAGGTTTAATGCCTGATCGGTGTTCCATGTTGGGTCCCCCGAGGCATGCTCATTAAGTGAGTCCTTTTAGAAACCACGAACAGCAACGCAACGAAGTAAGTGAGAAAATCATACAGAGGAAGAAGGAGAGTGACTGGCAGAATAGAGAGTGGAAACCCGCTGCAGGATTCACGTGATTCACCGAGGAAAAGTTAAGTGCACCCCTTTCTGATTCACCTTTTGGCGAAAAACACATGTGAAGATTGCCATCACCAGTGTACGACTAACCTGTGTTTGTGGGCAGAGTGTGTTATCCTGTTGACAGTAACAGTAGCGGCTGGGAAGATCGCTGAATCCATGTTTATCTTCTGAGTCTAATATTCTGTGGGTCATACATCCTATGAAGAAAAGAGAAACAAGTTGATTAATCGCTGTGAAGATAGAGTGAGTTTGCAGTGTCTAAAAGAGTGAATTAAACACGTGTGGAGATTTACAAGAGTGATTTATGCACGAGTGTGGTGAGATCAAACAACTGTCTTCTCTGAGTTTCTGACGGATGAAATTGACCCATAACTTTGGAGATTCTTTCGAATTGATCTGTCCCCTCAGCTGTGTCCAGGTCCCTGAGATCGTGTGCAGGGTGCAAGTGGAGAAAAGCTCAACACACCTTTAAAGCCACTGTCTGTCCCACGAGCTGATTCAACGAGTCTGACGACGAGAAAAGCCACTGTCTGTCCCACGAGCGGATTCAACGAGTCTGACGACGAGAAAAGCCACTGTCTGTCCCACGAACTGATTCAACGAGTCTGACGACGAGAAAAGCCACTGTCTGTCCCACGAGCTGATTCAACGAGTCTGACGACGAGAAAAGCCACTGTCTGTCCCACGAGCTGATTCAACGAGTCTGACGACGAGAAAAGCCACTGTCTGTCCCACGAGCTGATTCAACGAGTCTGACGACGAGAAAAGCCACTGTCTGTCCCACGAGCCGATTCAACGAGTCTGACGACGAGAAAAGCCACTGCCTGTTCCTGCTTTTATTCTTTTATAAATTTAATAAATACTTACCTTTTAACTTACCTTGGTTGTCTGCCTCTGGTGTCTGCTCCTCCGGAGTGTTGTAAATAACCCTTGGCCTTAACATCGGTGACAGTAACGTTATAATTGTGCCTCTTGTTACTAGATCTCATGTTACAAAAACAAGTTGTATTAAGGTTTTAATGTCATTTTTTACTTTATTTTAGAGATGCCAGGAAGTTCACTGAAAATGTGCCCGGGGTGCAACACCCTAAATTATGTTTTATTAAAGTTCGGGAGGAACACGTTCAGATAATTAACACGGGTGGAGAGCACTCAACAATCAATGATAAGAGGTGTATATATAGACTCAGCAGTCTCACCTCAATCCATTTACAGTTAAGCAGCACTTTAGCAGCTTCTTAGTTCGCCATTCCGCTACCATGTCTCAACGTTTAAACTCTTCATCTGACGAAGAAGAAAACATCCCCAGGGATCCGTCTTCGCATCCCGCCGGTCCCACGACCATCCCTCCTACGCCGGACATCGCACCTGAGCCCCAGGCTTCTTCACGCGGCCGCACACCGGCCCGAACAGCCCTGCGCTCACCAAGACGTCGAGGCCAGTCTTCGCCGCCCCCGGCAAGACTTCCATCCTCCTCCCCGGCCTCCTCCTACGGCTCGGCCATCCCGACAATCCCACCTATCGGGAAATGAACCGTAGCTGGATTGAGGCAAGCGTTGGGTAATTCAGACATACAGGCTTAGCGAAAAATTAACAAAGCGGAGCTCTATGATCTGTACGTTACCTTACAGTCAGCCAACCCCTCTCCAAAGTCCACACCAACTCCCAAGACGACTCACAGGCAGAGCAAAGCCCGCAGGGCCCAAAAGTCGCCTGCCCAGTCACCACCGTCATCCTCCCGCACAAGATCCGGCTCGCTTCGCCCATCGAACCGTAGGCCTTCAGCGAGCCTGGGCCGCACCCAGATTCTGCTGTTACAGGTCAACTCCCATCTCTTGACGAGGCCCAGCCCTTCAGCCCAGCGTCCTCTCCACAGCCTCTCAGTTTTATACTCATGCTGTTCATAACCCCTTTCCATTTCACCTGGCTACAAACGTACCTACTTTGCCGGGGTTCTGGAGATGTATGCTGATGTAACTTCATGAACTTCAGCTAAATCACCCAGGCATTCGCATCTGTCCTACTGACGTCATGAGCACTAACGTTATGTTTCTAACAATGATTCTAACGTTACATTTACCTCTAAAGCAAACATGATTCAGTAAAACAACACGTATCACTTAACATTTATCACTAAAATAACACAGTTTTAGGATAATAGGATATACTAGTGTACATACCTCTGACTGTCGATCTCAATGTCACATGCAGTTCTTCTCTTTAGCGACCCCAGTGGACGTTTGTGCTTCAAAACTGTAACACAGTACATATTTGTGGCGCTGCAAAAAAGTGTGCAGATGTAACAGGTACATAAAATGTACTGTTAAATGTATGTATAGTTTATTAGAATTCTCGTTTAATTGTTCGTTTACATGTACCTGATATGACTGCCTAAGAGAAGTGAGTACCTTTCCCTTTAATTGATGTGATGTCATGAGTCAATATCATTTCCTGTTCTGTCCCCTCCTCTTCCTCTTTGCATTGGTGATGCAGTGAGAGGTGAGGTTATTTTGGGCTCCCGATAATCTTCTTTAATCCTAATTTTAATTGTTGCTTTTATGTCTATTTTCACTCTAAATCATGTGTATAATATTATTTTACCTATCTGTGTGGTTAATTTTGTAATTTCATCCCGATTAAGTGATATTTTTGCATCTGGGCCTAAATGTGAAATGAGAGCACATGTGACAAGTGTACATCACATTTGTTTTATAGAATTAACGAGGGCGACTCTCACTAAGAGGCTGATTACATTTGTTTGTATATCAGGTATGTTTTCTATTATATTAATGTTATATGTGATTTATCCTCTTTGCGTTGGTGATGCAGTTGAGAGAATTAACGAGGGCGACTCTCACTAAGAGGCTGATTACATTTGTTTGTATATCAGGAATAAAAGATCAGTGAAACTGCCGAATGCTGTCCTGTTCTTCTCATATCACCCAAAACAACGCAGAAAAGAGACCAGTTACACAGAGGTACTGCACATGCGCTTATTTTTAAATATATCACACACACTCACACACTGTTTCGCCATCTTTGTGGGGACTGTTGTTTATTGTGTCCCCTTACACTTTCTCCATTTTGTGGGGACATTTTGTCCCCATAACATATAGGTTTTAGGACTTCTGCTGCAAACTTGTTATAAAAGACTACATAAGATAGAGGTTTTCCTTAGTTTTGGTTTTCTTTTAGTATGTTTATCACCTGTTTTCCTGTGTTCCTTTGTTCTCCTTTTCCCGCCACTAATCAGTTGTCATGGACACATGTATGATCACACCTGTTAGTTTTTGAGTTAATTATCATTGTGTATCTAAGTCCACATTCATTGTTCGGTATTGTTTGTGCTACACACGGCCGTGTTGTGTTTCTCTAGTGTGGATTACCAGTCTTTGTTTATTATAAAGAAGCCTAAACTTGATCTTCTCTGCTTTCTCTCATCTTCATTGGACCAAAAGCGTTACAAGACTGATGTATTGCAGTCTGGTGTTGTCACCATATGAAAACTGAAAAGAAACTTGTAGTAGCCTTCCTTACTGATGGTGAATCTGGTGTAACTTTCTGAAGTAGCTCTGTAAGTCATATTATACAGATGTAAAATCTTAAAAACAATATTCATAAATCTGGCAACATGAGTTAAAGGCTGCAGGTGTTTAAAACGAGCTGAAAACCAAGAAAAGTATTTAATTTCCTTTTGAACTGCACAGATACTGTCCGCCATTACATCAACACATGATTGCTTTAGCACACGTGTTACAGTGATGGGTCGTTCATCTTGGTTCTTTGGGTTCAGATAAATGGACAACGAGGAACCCGATGCCTGCCACAGAGGTGTTTTTAACACACACAGGTTTATGACCTGTCATTGTGACTGCGTGCTGCTGTCTTAGGACGCCTGGCAATACATTGATGACTGACTCTGAGAAAATAATCATCATAATCACTCATCCTGCACACACGCATGCGACAGTCATAAGTCTGTCAACACACAATCATGTGAATAACGGCCTGAACTACACAAAGTCCAGTAGAAACTCTCCTGAAAAAACAGAGAGATCTGAATGCGATTTCTGGGTGAACATTTACCTTTGCTCGGTCAAGAGGAATTAAATGGATCTCCTTTCAGCTTCCGCTCAATGAAAACATGTCTTTGCCAACAAAAGAAAACTTTATAATTGGTCCATGATTCAAAGGGTTGAAAAGGCAGTAAAACAGAAAACGACACAATTGAATGACCTGTGGCCTGTTGCACGAAGCCGGTGTCAGCTTTTACCCAGGTAAGTTCACGTTTAGTTTGAGGGAACTTTGAGTTTTCGGACTCATGAAGGTGGGTTGGTTTTGAATGGGTTTCATCGCTTTGGTACTTGCGTTACACGCTTTACAGATCGGAAACCCAAATTGGACCAATCAGCTTTGAGAAAAGTCACATAAATGTAACCCTGTAGCCATGGCTTCACCATTTTTGAAGAGCCACATTGAGATTGCAGCACAAATAATAAGAAGGGCACTTCAGAGGGAAAGAAGAATTGGGGAAAGACACAACCCCCTGCCTTTTCTCAACAAGCATCTGTACGAAAGATATCGATTTTCAGCCGATTGGCACACTTTATCTATACCGGCTTCTTGAGCCGCACATTAAAAACCTGACCCGCCGAAGACACTTACTTACTGCACTGCGAAACTGCACTGGCTGTTAAACAGGGCATTTATAAAATAGCTGGTATGATACATTAATAGATGGCGTATCTGTTAAGAATGATCTTATGTTAAAAATCTTACAGTTACATAACCTATGTTTTTGAAAAAGAATTATCTAGGGTCATTGATGTCACATGCAAGTTGTAATTTCTGCAGCCCTAGGTGAGCATGAGGCAGTCTGTTTAAAATGCCTTTTCATTTGTCTTTGATCAGATTCAATCCTACATGATTTTAACTATGCCACCTGTTACACCGACATACCTGCTATTACAGGTGACTTATGACCATCAGTACACGATCACAAGCTTTGGGTGTGAGATTCCAGAATGATCAGGGAGTCTGCGTTAAGTCAGCGCTTGAGGAAGGTAATGGAAAGAGAAAAGAAAAAACCCAATTAACAAACAATTTACATTTATATGAAATGTAATTCAATGATGTATGTTGTGGTTGTAAGTTTTTCATCAGTTCTAGAGCCTATAAAAATGTATTGTGAAAAATGTATGCATTTACACAAACAGCACAGACTGATCTCATGAAATGGCGTATGTATGACACGCCAATTCGTATTTCCATTTTTGGCGTGCTATCAACACGCATAATCGCTTTTCAGCGTGTTTATCAACGCCTTTGACTTAACGTTATATTACTGTATTATGTATATATAAATATATGACCTACCCCAACCCCGTCCCTAAACCTACCCGTCACTGGGGTTAATACCATTTATGAGTCTTCTCCTACCATCCTAGGAAAAGAAATATCACTCCACAGATGTAGATATAGATTTTGCTTCGTTTCGCTCGGACATTTAACGGCGTACACATACACGCGGAATCACTCGGACGTTTAATGGCGTAGACATACACGCAAAAGATTTCGGCGTGGACATACACGCGGATAGCTCAAAATGCGTATAGATAACACGCCACTTGAATTGAAAGTGGCGTGTATGTTTACGCAAAGTCATGATGTCATGTTGACAGCAATATTTTGCCAGCAATTCTCCCGAACTTTGGCCGCCGCAACGGTGTTGCTTTTTGCAGTTATTACTGCTTTAAACATGATTATTTCTTGTTCTTCAACAGAGAAACAGGCACACCTACATTTGTAGGCTGTATCTCTGAGTTTATTCAACTCGCTTCGTGCAACAGGCCACTGGTAGTGTGTCCCAATACTGATTTAATTACTTTCACTTTTCTAAGTAAGATATTTTAGTGAGCAGTGGGAGTGTGTAAATTGCAGCCAGTGTCTAATGAGAGTCTGATACACGCTGGAGTGAATACTACGATTACGTCATGTAGAATCGCTCAACACTTCAGAAACAGGCTTGAACCGCATTGTGTTTGAGCAGCAGAGAGGATTTGTGGTCTGAGAGTACACAATGAATCTAATTCATAGAACCTTGTTCTCTATATCATGAACGCACTGAGAAAATATTGACAGGGAAATGACTGAGCAGATTTCTGGAAAGCCAGAGTGTTGGATTAACACTCAGCATAGAGGAACTGTTAAGAAACACTCCTCTGTCTCACTGTCAAGGCTACAAAACAGAACCAGATAACAGAAGTCAGCCCACGGTCACATACACACACACAGAGAGTGAGAGACAGAGATAATGCAGTAAGACAACCAGCACTCGTAACCCCAGACCTAGGGTGCTTCTCATTTCTTATTTGTGCATCCTTGTTTCCTTTCCTCGCTTCCTTTCCTCGCGTCTCAGCTCCACCCCCTGTAGGACGCGAGGGAAGGCTGCAAGGAAAAAAAATGAGGACGGAGGAATTGAATGAAAGCTTTTTTATACATTGGAATACTTGATCACTCGAACGTCACTTCACTGCGTCATCAGCAGTGCTCAAAGGATCTGCCCTTATGTTGTTAAAGTTTGTTTATTTAAGAAATTCATAATAAATAATAATAAAGCAAGATACCTTGTTGAAATATGTGAGTTGTGTGGTTTATGTAAACTACAAAAGTAAAGTATAAATTCAAATGATTGTGACAGATGTGAAGGAGGAGGAGAATTGATACGTGCGTCATGTTTAGTCGATAAAACTCTTCCGCAAAGGGTACACCTGTGTATCCTCGCTCATAGCTCCTCTGGAAGCCTCCTCACTCCTCGATCCTCGACTCCTCGCGGTGCAATTAGAGAATTGAGATGTCCTTCAAGATGGCTGAGCTCGATTGGTTTCCGGGTCATAGGATGGAGGACGGAGGATCGAGGAGACGAGGAGGGATATTGAGAAGCACCCCTAGTGGCCTTAGGGCATCATAGACACATTCCCAACGCAAAGGCTTTCCAAAACAACACGCAAAATAATTACTATTGAAATCAAAGTCCTTTCTTTCATGACGTACTTTCAGCGTGCACATGAGTCCATGTAAAATTTGTGGTAAAATAAATAAATAAAAAGAATACAAATAGTGTGAAAACTGGTGTGATCTGGTGGTTGTATGCTCAGTTATATTGCAGTTTTCTCTATCGATTTGACACATTTCTCCAAATGACTTTTGAGTTGAGTTGCTCTCAAAACAATTAACACAGCAAACTAAACACTCTTTTGTTGGCCAAACAGGTTTTCTGCATTTTATTCTAAAAAAATGCATTTATCAAAAATAAATAGTAACATCAAAACTACAAGTGTGTTCTCTGTTGATTTGATAACAAATTCATGTGCAGATACACAAATACATGAATGAAGATACATGTTCTTTGTGTTCTTTAATCGTGTTCTTCAAAGTTCTTGAAGAACTCTCAGCCGCTCTCCCTTTGCATGGCCTCTCGCATTCCCGTGCTTTGGGGGACGGTGGTGTTCGGCGTATGCGTGGCGTGGATGGGTGACTGGTTATGAATTAACCCTTTAGGCACTAGAGTTTTTTTCCTAAAACGTTCGATTTTGACATCTTAATTTCAAAAGGCTATATCTTAAAAGTGATAAAAGATAGAGACTTTCTGTAAATTAGAGAAATATTAAGGATGACCCAAAGTTTATGTAGGGATTACATTTTCCCATCTAATTTGCATATTATGACGTCATATGGTGGTGGCAATCTTGGATTATAGAATTTTCATGAAGTCACATGTTTAAATGATAAAATACAGCACTTCTTTCCCCCCAAAATGTCCATCACCTTCTGTATGTTATATTGCACAATACTGAATGCTCAGGTATAAAGTAAGTAGTAAACAAACTGTGTAAATCATTACTAATAAATGGTAGAAACAAACCGAATGCATGTAGTGGTTGGCCTTTTGCTGTAGAGATTTTCCATTTACTAAATACAGTAGGCACTCTGATTCCATGTATGGGGCACATATATATTATTCATATGACATACAAACACAAGTAGACAAGACCTGTTTAGTTCAAACGCTCATTCATGAGCAGGGACGTGCACAGACATTTTGAGGGGCAGGGGCTCAAGTGAAAAAAAGGGCACTTTTCATAATTACGTTTTTTTTTTTTTTTTTTTTTTTTACAAAAAAGTATATATATATATATATATATTAACACAACTCTGACTTTTTAAAAAATGTATTAAAATAGTTTGTTTATAAAATAGCAATTGTTTCATTTTCAAAAGATGTCTACAAAATAATCAGTTCACACAGAAACCATGGTCTCCTTAGTATTCATATTTATAGAGCAGCAAAGGAAACCATGCCACAATGTGCATGTTTTCTATGCTACTAGTTTCAATCAAGTATATATTTGATACACCTGATGGTGACATGGACTTAGTTTCACATTTGAGGGAGGACTGTAGGCCTATCATCATCATCAAATAAAACCTTCAAAATCCACATTTAGATGGAGTTTGTTTTAAACCTACTATCCTCCATCTGTTTGCATCTGTAGATTTCTTCTAAATTCACAAATTTAGATTTCAACATTTCAGGGGGAAAGACTCTTGATGTATGTAAGTCATTAACTTTAATAATAAGAATTTTTTAGGCCATAAAACGTCCGTATTTTCCTTACAAGATCATAAATTACATTTAGCCACGTCTTAAATTGATATGCTCATTTATTCATTATCGCGATATAATTTTTCTCGATAAAACGATATCAAGTTCGAGTTAATATCGTCAATACTCGATATCAATACTCAATATCGAGTTCGATAAATGTTCGATGATGTTTATGTGCCAAAAGCGGAACGAAACTCATTTGAACCGCACGCGCCTCACGTAGCCTACTTTTTATCCGCTCGGCTCAAAGTCCAAACGGCAGCGCAGCGCGAGCTCACAAGAGCAGACGCGTTTACTCTGATCGGCGCTTCAGAACTCCTGACCTGATATTTAGATACACTATTCAATAAATATATTTGTTTGACAGGGAAGCTGTGCGCAAACAGGAATATATATTATTTTTCAAAAATAAAAAAAAAGCACCCCAGAAAAAAGGGCACTTTCTCTCCAGGAATAAAAAGGGCAGGTGCTCAAGCCCCTTTTGATGTCTATGTGTGCACGTGCCTGTTCATGAGTGACATGATACGAGCAGCGCGGCCAGATCTGCCTCGCGTGCGCCGAGTGTGCACAGCTCGGACTGCTGTCATTGTCATTGCGACTCCCCACCCTGCCTCCACGTTGCCAACCGCACTGATTCAATGCGCTCTAACTCGAACATTTTGTATAGAAACATGACGTTTTTTTTATTCGGGGATGAAGTATGACATGTCTGCCATCCAGTGGAGGGGAGGTCAAACGAAATTTGACACCCAATTTGACAAAATCGGCCGTTTTATTCAGTGCCGCATCTTGTCGAGTAAACTCGACCGTGGCGCCTAGATGGTTAAAGGTACGTGAAACGTCCATTTTGTGCAGCGTTCATTCTGTTATATATTGTAAGTATATGCTTATGTTTGTATTTTAGGAGTAATGGATGTTCTGCGGCGCCTGGTGGGCAACGCTGTTTGACGCTGCTGCTTTTACATTCAGATTATCTCATCTCCTATAACAAACTCTCTTCCCAACACGTGTGTGCACAGCCTAAGTGTCTTGTGTGACGCCTGTTCTCCAGTACGTCACCGTGATCGCTGGGCGTCTTCCATTAGTCTTTCAAATTGTTTGTCTTTTTTGTTTGCTTTGGTATATATATATTTTTTCTAGTTTTGTTAGGATATTCATTTGTCATTGGTTGCTTAACTGAATGTTTTGATTGGTTTGCTTTGTCAGTGTTTTGCAGCATTGTATTTGTTTGATGTCTGATTTACTTCAAATGTGCTGGTAGAAGGTCAGTGAGGTTAATAGATACCCAGTGGTGACACCAAACCCTGACTTTCATCTTTTGTAGTATGTTTTTTTGGTTTACTAGTCTACATGTTTATTATGTGTGTATGTTTGGAGTAAGTGTCCTTGCTATGTATTGAGACCTGTCATAATTTGTGCTCTCGTTACAGGAGCCGAGGCTTCAGGGCAGGCCACTAGTAGGCCCTTACGTGCGGTGGTGGGGGGCTCGTCACAGAGTGCTGTAAGGTGATTGCTGGACTTGATTGCAGTGTGTGTGCTGATACTTGTACACGGGGTGCTGAGAGTGATATAGGTCTTTTTCCAGAATTTCGAGAACGCAATAGACGTGAAGGACTATAATGCGTTAAGAGCTCGCTCAAGTACTGCGGAGCTAAACCATTTAGTGCTTTGTAGGTAATCAACAATATTTTAGCTGTAGTTTGTTTATTAAGCGTGCAGGGCAACCACCCAGGAGAGCATTACAATAATCTAGTCTTGATGTCATGAACGCATGAACTAATTGTTCCACATTTGTCAATGAGAGCATATGGCGTAATTTAGATATATTTTTAAGATGGAAAAATGTGGCTTTACATATACTAGACTTCTTTTAACTTTTAGTATACTTTTTATGTGCTAAACAGTGATATACTTTACAAAATTATTCTCAAGTATACTTGGCTTACTTTTCTGAGTTTTTAAGTTCATAGTAACAAGTTTGTGTTTGGATGGAATAGCTTTCCTTTAAAGTTTATTTTGTTAAGCAAACTTATATAAAGTATATTGCCCAAGAATATTTAATGTAGTAAGTATAGTAATAATATACTTCTGTGTACTTCTTAAATACTTCTTGGGAGTAAGTGTTTAGTTTATAAAAGTATACTTTTAAGGGTACTTTAAGAGTTCATCGTTTATAGGTATACTGATAGTTTACTAGTTATAAACTTTAAACCCATTATTTAGTGTATAAAAGTACATTTTGAAGCATAGTGCAGGGCAACCACCCAGTAGAGCATTACAATAATCTAGCCTTGAGGTCATGAAAGCATTGACTAATTGTTCCGCATTTCCCAATGAGAGCATATGGCGTATTTTAGATATATTTTTAAGATGGAAAAATGCAGTTTTACAGATACTAGACACGTGGCTTTTTTAAAAGAAAGGTTGGTATCAAAGAGCACACCCAGGTTCCTAACCGACGACGAAGACTTGACAGAGCAGCAATCAAGTGTTAGACAGTATTCTGGGTTATTACGTGTGGAAGTTTTTTGTCCAATAATTAGAATCTCTGTCTTTTCAGAATTTAGTAGTAGGAAATTACTAGTCATCCAATTTTTTATATCAGCTATGCATTCCGTTAATTTTGTGAATTGGTAAGTTTCGTTGGGTTTTGAAGAAATATACAGCTGAGTATTAGGGGTGGGCGGTATGACCAAAATTCTATTTTACGGTATGACTAATTTTATTTCACGGTAACGATATATTTCACGATATAGTTATTTATATATGTAGTTATTCTCGAAAAATCGACAAAAAGGGCTTTGTATAATAAATAAACCCAAATACTTTAGAAATGAAAAGTACTTCACATTGTTTTCTGTTTCTCTTATTTGGTCAACTATTTATTTGGTAAACCATTTAGATAGCTAAATATAAACAAAACACACTCATCAACTTTTAGATGAACTGCCCCCAACTGATTGATATTAAATACAACTCATAGGTGCAATTAAACTTTAAATAAAGTGTTTCTGGATAATTTTTTCAATCTCATGTTATGCTTTACTTCATCAATCAGTTTATAATATCTGAATATTTTATATTTAACTATTCTATTCATGATAAATTAGTTATTTCCTTTTAATTTTGTAGGATAGTAATACTAGTTATGTTTAAATGTGTTCCCCGGTACATTTTTGCCATGTCTGCTTAGGCTACACTGCGTTTTTAAGGGGCTTGTTTTGCTCTTTTTGTGATATCTGGCAACCCGTCACCCTGCGCTTTAATCAATAGAAGTTCAGAAGTGACTAGAAGGAGAGCAGCAGTTTGAAAACCGAACAGCAGCTACTGTTAGTGTTGACTAATTATACACACCTTGTAACTGCGTCATTATTTGACCATAGCCCGGTGAACACCGCGCTCCCTCTCAGTGCGTGTGCACGCGCGCGTCTTCTGCATCAGTAAAATGCGATCGTTTAATTTGAGTCTCAAGTTGTAATACCGTATCGAATCAAAGGAAGATTTTATCAGCTGGTTCGGTGGCCAATTGTTTGGAGTTAGAAATATAGCTATAACTCGCGATGCATATTTAGTCATTTTGCCTCAGATACGCTACAGGATTATACATTCCCTTTAACAAGCCGGCTGTTCATTACCAAAAAATCTGTTACGGTTGACATTTTCTACCGCGGTAACGATATACCGTCATACCGCCCAGCCCTACTGAGTATCATCGAGCATAACAGTGAAAGCTAACTCCATGTTTCCTAATGATATCTCCTAATGGTAGCATGTACAGAGTGAACAGCAGCGGTCCTAGTACTGAGCCTTGTGGTACGCCATACTGAACTTGTGATCGATAAGACATCTCTTCATTTACTGCTACAAACTGATAACGGTCAGTTAAGTATGATTTAAACCATGCTAATGCAATTCCACTAATGCCAACATAGTTTTCTAGTCTATTTAAAAGAATGTTGTGGTCAATGGTGTCAAATGCAGCACTAAGATCGAGTAACACTAATAGAGAGATACAACCACGATCGGATGATAAGAGCAAATCATTTGTGACTCTGATGAGAGCAGTCTCAGTGCTATGGTACGGTCTAAATCCGGACTGAAAATCCTCGCAGATATCATTTCTTTCTAGAAAGGAACATAGTTGTGAAGAGACTGCTTTTTCTAATATCTTTGACAGAAAAGGCAGATTCGAGATCGGCCTGTAATTGACTAATTCTGTAGGATCAAGTTGTGGTTTTTTAACAAGCGGTTTTATCATAGCCAGTTTAAAGGTTTTTGGTACGTATCCTAGAGACAAAGATGAATTAATGATATTAAGAAGAGGATATATGACCTCTGGAAACATCTCTTTCAGTAGCTTAGTCGGTATAGGATCTAACATACAAGTTGTCGATTTAGATGAATTAACGAGTTTGCAGAATTCTTCCTCTCCTATAGCAACAAATAATTCAAATTTTTCCTCAGGGACACTACAATGCACTTCCTGATGCGATACTGTGGTAGACGGTTGCATAGTTATAATTTTGTCCCTGATATTATCAATCTTATAAGTGAAGAAGTTCATAAAGTCATCACTGCCGTGTTGTTTTGACACTTCTGAGCTTGAAGCTTTCTTTTTCGTTAGTTTAGCTACTGTTTCAAATAAATACCTAGGATTATGTTTATTTTCTTCTAATAGGTTTGAGCAATCGAGCTCTCTTTCCATGAAATCCGAAATACCTCTAGTTTAGTTTTCTTCCAGTTGCGCTCCATTTTTCTGGCTGCTCTCTTAAGGGCCTGAGTGTGCTCGCTGTATCACGGCGTTGGACTATTTTCTTTAATCTTCTTTGAAGCGCAACGGAGCAACTGCGTCTAAAGTGCTGGAAAAGAGAGAGTTAAACGTTTCTGTTGCAATATCAAGTTCTTCTAAGCTATCCGGGATGCTGAGATGATGAAACTGATTAGGAAGATTATTGATAAAGCAATCTTTAGTGGCAGAAGTTATAGGTCTAACGTATTTATAACACGGAGTCGGCTTTGCAGCCTTGGCTAAATGTAATTTACATGAGACTAGATAATGATCTGAGATGTCATCACTCTGCTGCAGAATTTCAACGGCATCAACATCTATTCCATGTGATAATATTAGATCTAGAGTATGATTACGACAATGAGTAGGTCCTGACACGTGTTGTCTAACTCCAATTGAGTTTACAATGTCTTTAAATGCCAATCCCAAAGCATCTTTTTCATTATCTACATGTATATTAAAATCACCAACAATTAGTACTTTATCTGCAGCCGATACTAAATCTGATAGAAAGTCCGCAAATTCTTTGATAAAATCTTTATGGTGCCCTGGTGGCCTGTACACAGTAGCCAGCATAATTCTCAAATGTGATTTATCGTTTACACTATATATTTTTACATTAAGCACCAATACTTCAAAAGAAGTATATTTAAAGCTACATTTCTTAGTGGTTTTGAAAATATTACTATAAATTACAGCAACACCTCCCCCTTTGCCTTTCAGACGAGGTTCATTTTTATAACTGTAATCTTGTGGGGCTGACTCATTTAAAACAATGTAATCGTTTGGTTTTAGCCAGGTTTCTGTCAAACACAGCATATCAAGATTATAATCTGAAATCATATCATTAACTATGAGAGATTTTGAAGTAAGGGATCGAATATTCAGCAACCCAAGCTTTATCATTTGCTCATCTGTATTATATCTGTTTTTTATTTGTTAAACATCAATTAAATTTTTAACCTGACGTTTTTTGGATTTCCAAATTCGGGGAACAGACACAGTCTCTATATGATGATATCTAAGTGAAAGAGGCTCTATGTGATGGGATTTATCTGACCTTGGTGACGTGAGGCCGCTAGCAGACGGTCGGTTTAGCCAGTCTGTCTGCTTCCTGACCTGAGCCCCAGATTGTCATGTTTTATCTCTAAGACTATGAGCCAAATTACTAGAGAGAAGAGCAGCACCAGCCCAGGAGGGATGGATACCATCTCTTTTCAACAGATCAGGCTTGCCCCAAAAACTTTTCCAATTGTCTATGAATTTTATATTATTCTGCGGACACCACTTCGACAGCCAACCATTCAGTGAGGCCAAACGGCTAACTATCTCATCACTCCTGCGTACAGGAAGGGGGCCAGAGCAAATTACAGTGCCTGACATCGTACTTGCGAGACCACACACCTCCTCAATATTAATTTTGGTGATCTCCGACTGGCGGAGTCGAACATCATTAGTGCCGACATGAATAATGATCTTAGAGAATTTACGATTAGCATTAGCCAGCACTTTTAAATTTGCTTTGATGTCAGGCGCTCTGGCTCCCGGCAAACATGTGACTATGGTGGCTGGTGTCTCTATTTTCACGTTCCGTGTGATCGAATCACCAATTACCAGGGCACAATCAACAGAATTCTCAGTGGGTGTTTCACTGAGTGGGGCAAATCGGTTTGTTATGGGAAACGGAACGGAAGAGTGGTTCTTTGTTCCGCGACTAGAGCGGCGATCCCTAACTGTCACCCATCTGCCCTGCTGCACGGGCTCTACTTCAGCCGGAACCGAATCATGTAAAGAGTTCACTATGCTAGGCGCATCCAAAACACTATCTAAAGATCTAGCATTCTTACCATCCTCAATTAAAGTTTGGATGCGTGTCTCTAGTTCTGAAATCTTCTTCGTCAGCCTGACTGTCTCCTTGCATTTATCACATATAAATCCTATATTGCCATTGGAGAAGGCTATACTAAACATATGACATGTGACACAGGTGACAATAACAGGACAAGAAGACATTACTCACCGTGTTTTTTGACTGATTTCTTACTTACCTGGACTTTATGAACTCAAAGGCTCGGGCGCGCGAGAGAAAATAAATATATAAATGAGCGCACGGGTGGCGCGTTAGCAGGCTAACGTTAGCGAGTTACTAGCATGCTGTGTTAACAATAACGGAAGCTAGAGATGTAAGGTTAATCTGAGATGTTGGGTAAGCTGTATTTAGTATTATAAAACGGTTAGTTCCAATCCTTGATTCTGATTGGTCAATAGCTGTGCTTTATTCACGATAAAACACGGCTATGACCGCTTCACCCAACGGTTCTATGTATCACTACACAACACCCCTAGCAACCACTCTTAGCAACTTAAACAGATGTTTCATCTCATTGATATTGTTCATTTAAAGCTAGAGCAGAGCATTGTGAGAGATCGAGTAAGCGAGTGTACCTGCATTTACAGTAGACGTAGCATTTTCCTTCAGGTCAGTCCTATATTCATAATAAAAAAATGCGTTTGAATGTCCGCTGCATATTTTGTCCTTTTAACAGTCATGGGGTTTTCCGTGCATAACGTTAGTCATCTGTCAGTTGCGTCTGTCTTCTCCGTGATCACAAGTTCGAGTCCTTTCAAAAGCCTTCTCTACAGACTCACTCACTCACTCACTCATAAAGACAGTCTTTGCCGCCATCTATTGGCGAAATAATATATGTAACTTCTGTTGCTGTTCACGTTCCGGGACTATTTTTTCCAGCGGAAGGCAGGCTTTTAGTGATTTTACTTCATGAAAGTTGCATAGATACATATTTTTCGGCTTTAATATTTTTATTGTGTGGCAACCGTTTTATAAAAGCAATAAGGTACTCGAGGCAAGTGCTGTATCGTGAATAAGTAACGGCTGAAGGGGTTGCAGGCACTCCGCTTCGCGTCGTGCCTAACAACGCCCTCCAGCCGTTACTTATTCACGATACAGCACAGCCTCTCGTACCTTATTGCTTACGTATAAACAACTAGATAGTAAATGATGGCTCAAAACATAAAGAAATACAAGGCTCAGGCGGAGCTTACAGCCTCGAAGCAAACAAACACACAGCAGGCAGCGAGGCAGACAGGAGCAATCGATCAGCGATCAGACAGGAGCACGACCATTGTTGACCAGTCCACGACCAGTCCACCATTGTTGTTGCTGTTACGTGTGACGTAGCAGTGTGTGACTAATGCTGACACGTGGTGTGATGACATCATCATTGCACAAAATGTACGGATTGGCCGTACACACTAAAACGCATGGGTGTCGGTTTCAGATTTTTCCACTCTGGGACCTGGTTTCAAAAAATAGCGGTTTCAGTGTCCCAAAACGCTGGATCCATCTGGACGAAACGCCAATACTATACCAAATTTGCTATACAGCTAAACTCGTCTCCGTGTGGACAGGGCCTTAGAGTGGCCTTTTATTGTGGCCAGCCTAATGCCGAGTTCAGACTGCACGATTTTAGCCCCGATTTTGGCTCGCAGACAGGTTTTGAGAAATCGCCGACAAATGCCCGAAATCACAGGCAAATCGGTGCTCGTTCACGCGAGTGACAATCACGCAGTGTGAATGAGCAAAGACGCGATCTGAGAGAATCGCCGACGAGTCGCCGACGCCCGTGAGATATTTGGCATGCTAAATATCTGGACCTGTCGGCGATTCACAATCCTGCTGTGTGAATGTGTTCTGACTGAAAACTACATCGGCGATGACCGACAGCCAATGAGAGAGCTAGATACAGGGAGGAGGAGGAGTTATAGACCAGAATATCAGTATTTTAATATATAGGCCTATATTTACAATTATATCAAACAGAAACAAAGCACAAACATTTGCATGACCAGCAGCAACAGCAGGACATTTGCT
This sequence comes from Rhinichthys klamathensis goyatoka, assembly GCF_029890125.1. Lineage (NCBI taxonomy): Eukaryota > Metazoa > Chordata > Actinopteri > Cypriniformes > Leuciscidae > Rhinichthys > Rhinichthys klamathensis. The sequence continues at coordinate 2,903,014 of NW_026606608.1, read as the reverse complement.
AAATTATTTATTTACCCCCAACTCTCTTTGCAAAACACAGTCCTTGCTCCCCTCGTCTTCCCAACCATTTCCTGCATAAACTGTTTATTATTATTTTTTCATTTTCGCTACAAATCAGTGCACAGACAATTTGTAAGCTATCATTTTTAATAACAAATTCAGTGTCGCACGAGAACTCCGGTCTCACGCACGCGTGATCTTCCGTTATTTCCTATCACTTCTCGCGTTTGTTTGGTTGTGAAACGTAGTTTGCGGACCAGGCAGAAGTTGTCGGCGATTCTTTCTTTTGTAAAGTCATGCAGTGTGAAACCTCCTGTCGCCGATCCATCGTGCAGTGTGAACACAGCAGCAACTGACTGTTACCCCAGATAGTCATGCAGTGTGAAAACAACAGTGACCCGATTATTTTGAAAATCGTGCAGTCTGAACTCGGCATTAGGCACACCTGTGCAGTAATCCTGCTGTCTAATCAGCATCTTGATATGCCACACCTGTGAGGTGGATGGATTATCTCGGCAAAGGAGAAGTGCTCACTAACACAGATTTAGGGTGTACTCACACTAGCCAGTTTGAACCGTGCCCGAGTGCGTTTGACCACCAAAGCGCAGTTCGTTTGACTAGTGTCAGTGCTCCGAACCGTGCCCGGGCGCGGCTCGATTAGCCGGCCCTGGCCCGCTTGGAAGAGGTGGGCCAGAGCACGGTTCAGTTGGACTCGGGCGCGGTTCGCATGCAGTGTGAGCGCTAACCGTGCTGGAGCACGGAACAGGACGCGTGACATCATGGTTTAGCAGCACGATTACGTGAAACGAGCGATTACGAGCAGCACGATTACGGGAAAATTTTCGCGCCACTAAGGCGACGCATCTGTTTAACAACAGGCTGTGAGAGGGCTGTGGACCAAACGACACAAAATTATCCACAAAGAAAACAGAGCGATGGACTCCATTGTGTTCAGAGAGCGCCGCTCTTCTTGTTTATCCCAAAACCGTCGCACCATAATGACGTAAGCGTGCTCCGGCACGAATGCTGAAACCCTATGTGAGTGCAGGCCAGAGGGGGAGTGGGGAGGGGGGACAATCGTACTCGGGCCCGGTTCATGGCAACCGTGCCTAGTGTGAGTACACCCTTAGACAGATTTGTGAACTATATTTTAGAGAAATAGTGTACATATAAAATAGTGTACCTTTTGTGTACATAGAAAAAGTCTTAGATATTTGAGTTCAGCTCATGAAAATTGGGGGCAAAAACAAAAGTGTTGAGTTTATAATTTTGTTCAGTGTAGTAAACTTATATTTTCTTAAAGTACAAAATAATATTTGAATAGTAAACAATAAGTATGATGTCAAGTTCACTTAAAGTATGCACAAAAATTGGAGTATGTGTTATTTTGCATTACAAAAATTACATAAAATATTTTTTATTCAATGTCTGAATTGTAAATTCATTAACAGTTAGAACAAGTACATTGGCATCAGTATACTTGGAAAACATACTTGAAATTTACTTAATAAATGAACTTGAATTATACGTTTTGTAACGGCTGTCATTCATAAACGTCAGGCTTTTTTCCTGATTGATGCCGAGTTTCAGCTAAATGTAGCCTTGGGAACATGAACACATGGAAGCTCTTGCTGGCGGTGTGTGTAATACAGCTGGAGGCCTGGCAGGAGTGCTCTAGCTCCACTGCTGAAATACTGCAGCGACATAGACTCAATGAGGGCCAAACTTCAGGTTTTGGGTTCATGTCAAGTTATTGAGCTACTGTTTATAAGCTAGACAGTTCTGGTCATGGATAATGAATGGTTAATGCAGTGGTCTTATAAAAACAGCTGTGATATGAAACACCTGTTCATCTAGTTACTTGTGTATATCACAGCATCCATCTAGAGAGAAACGATACCTACACGTCAGGGACTAGGTCTTCATAGCATTTTGTGGATGTAATGTTTTATGATTTTTTTTGTTCTTAATTTTACTGCAATGTAGTATTCATTTCATAAAAGCAATTAGATCCTTTAAGCGTGATATATTGTGAATCACGTCTAAGATTGCCATGACTGTGCACTACAGCCTTGCTCCTGAAGTTCAGTCCTGCTCCAGATCTAATCACACATGCACAGTAACTCTCGAAACACAAACACGAATGAACAACTGCAGCAGTGTCCTTCATCTGGATGAGATATGATCACTCTCGCTACTTGAATGGTGGTTCAATGCTTCATTAGATTTCCCAAGCATCCTCATTAGGCTTTTGCTTTCTTTAAGTCTTCCATAAAACTACCAGGATGACTTTTTTTGAGTTCTCAACAGTAGTTGAATAAATGTGTTCAGTTTATAGCGAGTGAAGCTTGGCTGCTTCTGAAACAGCAGAGAGGACCTGAGGTGCCATTAGTGGCTTACACACAGCTGGAAGCCATTGCAGAAACATGGTGTGCTGGACGCCTCCTCAAACCACATGTTTTCACTGGGTTTTCACACTGTTCCCCACAATCGACTCGCAAAGAGGAAAACGCTGCTCTCATATTGTTATCTGGGTAACGAGGAGAATCACAAATAAGAGAAGAGCAATGCTATTTTGGATGAACATGCTATTGTATGCAAAATTGTGGATTGAGGTTTTGTAAGTGGTACAAACTACACCGTCAGTTCTCAGAGGCATTTGGTCAGAAAGCCAAGAGTAGTGCATTATCAGTGACGCCATAGTCTTAAACTGCTGAGATGCATTTAAAGTAATTGTAAAACCACATCAGTGCATTTTTACTACGTGGACTGTGGTTTTTAATAACAGCCATTAGATATTTAATTTGCTGCATCTAATCAGTCAGGGTGAAATTGCAATGTTAGATTGAAGTCGTATGTACTGCAAAACTCAAGCAGGGCCAATTCAGATGGACCGATACCAAACACACCGAGTTACTTCAAATTTAGCTGGTGCGATGTTTTCCATTAGCCATTCTAAAATGGGGGCTTTTTTGTTTGTGCTTTCTTTTACAAAATTGTCCGTGAAGCACATTAATGGTGTGTGGCCGACCACATAAATCACGTAGAGAAGTGTACTGTGTACTAACAGTGCCAATTAATGTATTTCAGCAAGTGACTTTAAATCATCTTTGATAAGTGAACGATTTCAGAAGGATTTTCATCTAAAATGCGTGTGTTCAGTTTAGCTGTGATTACAGTGGTTAAAGTGCAAGATTACAGAAACTCATTACTGTTTGGCTGACCATGGTAACTTTAACTATAGCTGTTGTGTTTTTCTCATTCTTATCAAGGAGTCTTGTGTACTGTCGTAAGCTGTGACCAGTGGGAAAATATTGGACGAAGTGGAAGTACTGATATATGAATTAAGCATGATTCATGAGTGTTATTTTGGTATATTTGAGATACTATTATAGGTTTTTATAATATTTTGATTCAGGCTTTATGTAATTTCCATTTTGCATAATTGTAGTCATTTTGTTGTTTTTATCATTTTCATTCTATCTAGTAAAGACTACAGCTCTAGTTCCCACCCTTTCAAACCCGCCCATAGGGGGTTGGACCTAATGCGCTAACAGAGGTATCACAGATCAGTGGGTGGGACTTCACTTGCAGATACTGAAATCAATATCAGCCATCTTGTTTATAAGCTAAGCTAACAAGCGCTGTGGAGATAGGAAGTTACGACAATGACGGAAGAAACTAAACATGATATGGACGAAGAGGATTTTGAAATTCTGCTGCTCGAATCTGATGTTCGTGGCTATCTTTACGAGCCGCAATATAGTGAAGAGCAGCTGAGGCTGATGGAGGAACAGGAGGCGGCTGCCTGTCGCGGACGAGGAGCCCGGACTGGCTCGAGCCAGTCGCACCGCATATGTTCTGACTGAACATCCAGGTATCATGCAATAATTCACCATATAGAAAGAAATACAAATGAGGAGTAATTCGCTAATGAGTTTGCCAATGTAACGGGGTTCGTTGTTGTGGGAAGGAGGCGGCGGGAACCGGCGAACATTTAAACATTTTAATAGTAAAATAAACAAATACAAAACAAAAGTATAAGCCAGCTGGCCACACACAACAGAAACAAAACCCAACATAAAATCAGGCCTGTTCCTTTTGTGCTTCCGCTCCTCCGTGAGAGATATGAGACCGCTGCGTCTCACAGGTGTCATTCATTATCACTCGCGCCACCGGCCTCGCGCCGTCCTCTCACGTCCCTCGCCCTCGTCCTGCTCGCCACAGCCAACTAACTAGACATTTTGTGTGAAATGAATTTCAAACTCTTTTGGCAGCTAGCTTTGTAGACGGAAGAGTGATTTCTCTGTTTGCGCTGTTCTGGATTAGTGGGAGTGGCTTGCGGAGCTGTGCAATGTGGTGCATTGTGGGAGTTGTTGTTTTACATACAAATGCGCCCTAAAGTTATTTTCTGTCTTTTCTCGGTCAAGAGGGCACCAAATTCAAAATTTCTTTTACATTTCGACTACATATATGACCCACTTTCAATAAAGATTAATGTTAAAATGGGTGGAGTGTCCCTTTAATTTGCCTAACTTTAGAAAGCAATATTCTTTTGCATAAGTTGATTTTATAGTTGTCAAATTTAACCTAGAATAGTTGTTTCATTCATGATAAAATGTAAAATACTTTGTACTTTTAATTGAAATATTCATAGTCTAAAGGAAATTGTAAGGAGTAAAAACTATATATTTTTTCCATCAGTTTAACCAATATTTGTGAAAAGCACCACTAGATGTTACATCTACATATATATTTAAGTTTACAGAATTATTTAGTATCACAGTATTTCATATATTGTGAAATTATGTCTTGGTAGTTTTTTTTGTTACTTGCAAGCAGGCATTTCCAGAGAAAAAAAAAACGAATATAATCTAAGCTCTGAAACAGAAGTGTACTTTTTATAGATACAGAGGGATTGTATCGAGCTGCTGTGGTCTATAAATGTAAAGCAGTGTGCTCTATGAAGGGAGGTTATGTCTTCAGTTTTGGCAATGCAATAGATCTCATATACATAGTTTGAGTCTCTACAAACAGCAGTGATGACGTACGGCCAGGTCAGAGCTCAGCTGAGAGTGTGGCGGTTTAAAACCAGTAAAATAACATGTGCTAATTAACAACAGCTGCTCTAAACAAATGTCTGATCTAGATAACTGAAGAGAAACAGCTGGAATCACTGTGACTAATTAGTGAGTTTACACTTCGAATAAATGTACTAAGGCTATTGCTTAAATTTTGGGTTAGTGATTTGAACAAACCACTTTAGTACACTTCAGTGTGTAAATTGTCCTGTACTGTTTGTGCTGCAGACATGAATGTGTGATGAAATGATGAAGAGATTCAATTGCAAGTAAAATGGTCTTTTATTGAAGACTGAGCAGGTACGAAACTGTGAGAATGGTGATGGGAAATGTCCAGAGATGAAGTGCACTTGGCAGCACAGGGACGCTGAGGACAGCCCAGGCCTCCGGTGAAGAATGAAGATGATGATGGAGGATGAAGGCGATCCGGGATGGTGGTGACGAACTGAATCCAGAGGGATGGAATGGGAGCGGGGGTGACAGAGGTGCTGGACGAAGACGAACACACAGGAAACGGCGACTGGCTGGAACACGATGAAGACGAACAGGCGACAGGCAGGAACAACGGGAGGCAGGAACAATGGGAAACATCCACAACGCTCTGACAAAGACAAGATGACAACAGAGAGACTAAATAGGGTGCGCTGATCAGCAGTGATCAGTGGCTCCGCCCACACACACAACAACAAGACGAGAGGAGACAGCGAATGTATAAACCGTGACAGTACCCCTCCCCCTAACAGTGCCTCCTGGCACTCCCAGGAGAACTTACCCGTTGATTGTAATCATCAATAAGTGATCCAGAATGTCCCTAGCAGGAACCCAACTTCTTTCCTCCGGACCGTAACCCTCCCAGTCCACCAGGTACTGGAATCCACGTCCCCTCCATCTCGAGTCCAGAATACGATTGACCGAATATGTAGGTTCCTCGTCTATGAGTCGCGGCGCTGGGGAAAAGAGACTCAAATTACTCTGTTGATTTTGATCTGACATATAAGTGTTGTACATCATTAGATCCTGTTAAGTGTCTATTTTCTTTATGGATGCTCACAATAAAAACAAAGTGTTCTGCTTTTTGTCAAATAAAGAAAAATAAACATGATGCGAATTTTGCCTTCTTTTTGTCAGTGAAGTTCATTCTGAAACGTGTCCGAAAATTAACTGTAACTCAGTAAATACTTGTCACACAGGCACGAAAGATTTTTCGTTATGAAGCTGAAATTCTCTTCTTTTAAATGAAGTAATTTATATAAAAAACAAATATTCTCAGTTTATGTAATCTGTATGAAAAGAGATGTCAGTCTTTTTCCTTTCAGCTCATTATAGTTTATCACGTGTTAATGTGACACGCCCACGGAGAGCGCGCTTTTCAAACGCAAATGTTGAGCCAAGCCATGCCAACGCCCACATCAGCCGGATAAAACATCCAGTTTAATAAGAATATTGTACTTTTACCTCGTCTTGCTGCGCTGTGAGGAATAACACTATCGTAATAATACTGGAAAAGTTACCTCAGAAGTGCTGGTAGTTTCATTTCGAGGAGCAACGAATTCAGCTGATGCAGTAAGTTATTCATTCTTAAGTTCAAGCTTTGTTCTAATTGCGTTATTGAATAGTGTCTGTAAACTGCACAAAGACTGTTTAAATATGAATTGCGTGTCTGTGTGTGAATGAATGAATGGCACAGACGCACGCGCGATGTTACTACAGCTGTACATCGCATTTGTGCGTTCATTCACTCTCGCTCCTACATTAGTAAACGTTATTTTTACATGAACACATCCAAACTATATTGCTATATCCTACTGAGATTTGTTCTAATCGCGATATAGAATAGTGTCTGTAATGACAACATTTTGTTGACTAGTTTTGGATAGATTATAAAGTTTTTACTATAAAATAGCTAGTTTATTAGACACGGAGCGGAGCGAATGTTCTTGGTAGAAAGCCACACTTTTTGACCCACAACATATACAGGAGGCCTTGACCGGTGGCGATCGGCTTAGCCTCATGGGCTCTGGTCCATGTGCGGTGGCACCTCTGGACGAAGGCGTGAGCGGAGGGGACCACGACTTCGGAATCCAGACTTGGAAAAATTGGTGACTTGGACCCTAGACTCAAACGGAGAGAGGCCCGTGGATGACACTGGTAACGAGTTATGTACTACTCAACCATAGAAAGTTGCTGGCTCCAGGATGAAGGATTCTTGGACATCAAACATCGCAACACTCTCTCCAAATCTTGGTTGGCTCGCTCGGTCTGACCATTGCTCTGGGGATGGTAACCCGAAGACAGACTGACTGTAGCCCCTAGTAACCTACAAAACTCTCTCCAGAATTTGGACACAAATTGGGTCCCCCTGTCGGAGATCACATCCATCTGGAGGCCATGTAAACGAAACACGTGGTCTACAACAGCCACCGCTGTCTCCTCGGCTGAGGGTAATTTGGGCAAGGTAATGAAATGTGCCGCCTTCGAGAACCGGTCCACTACGGTTAAAACAACCGTCATGACATTAGAGGGCGGGAGGGCGGTGACAAAATCTAGCGCTATATGGGACCAGGGTTTTGAAGGGACCGACAGCGGATTGAGTAACCCATCAGGAGGTCGGTTAGACGTCTACCAATGGCACAAACTCAGGAAGCCAAAATAAAACTGCGAATGTCGCGAGCCATCAACCCTCTGGGGTCTGAGGTGTTTTTGGGGCCCTTGAGATGTTTTGACATGCCCTAACATTTGTGCTTATTTCAGTTACTTACAACATACCATTGGCCAACATATAATTATGCTGTATTCAGCACAAACTCTGCTACAATAATAAGTGAGCAAAATGGATGTACATGTTAAAAAAAATATTATGCGTGGTTAGTACGTTTTGGGAAAAAAAATTTCACCGCAATAAGGCCATTTAACCCTCTGGGGACCAAGAACGCGCCCGCGCGTTTTGCTGGTTTTTTTTTCACATAGCAGCAACATAGACTTAAAATACTCCGTCATTTATGGTCATATAAATAAAATCAATACATGATTATAAACTATAGAGGGTCTTCTTTTTTTTGTGTACACTCACATTAACATCAAAACCTTTTTTTAAAAATAAATAAAATAAACAGGGTGCGCTTTCAGCTCACTCTGTCTCCGCAAAAATCTTTCTGAAACATGTCTGGAAAATGAACGGAAACTCCGCTAATACTTATCACACAAACATGAAACATACGTCTAAAGAACGCTTTAAATTTCTACTTTTAAATAAAACAATTCACATTTAAAACAAATATTCTCCTGCAATGTAATCTGTATGAAACTAAAGAGAAGTACAGTTTCTCCTGTCTCAGCTCATTATCGTTAATTTGTTCACACCCACTCGCAGAGCGCGCTATTCATAAGATAATGTGTTGAGGCCATTTGCAAAATAGATAAACGCCCCCAGGCAAATGCTGTAAACACACAATATTTTTTAGTCAGATTAAGATTCGTCTTGCGCGGTTATGAGGAATAATCCTGGGACATTTACCACAGAAGGGCTGGTTTATTTTCACTTCGAGGAGGAGCAACAGATTCAGCTGAGAAGTGTAAGTGTTTTGTGCTTTGTTCTAATCGCGATATAGAATAACGTTAGTGTCTGTAAACGGACAAATAGCATATCCTACTGTTTAAATGTGAATTATGTTTCTCTCTCTCTGTGTGTGTGTGTGTGTGTGTGTGTGTGTGTGTGTGTGTGTGTGTGTGTGTGTGTGTGTGTGTGTGTGTGTGAATGAATGAATGAACGCACAGATACGCACTGTTACAGACGAAATAAAATAACATTTCTTTGACTAGTTTTGGATAAAGTTTTTCAAATCAAATAAGCTTATGTTTTGTCAATAAACTAATCAACTAAGATGTTTGTTCCAATGCAAGCTATATCAAAATAATGAATCCTCAACTTTGAAATATGTATGATCAAACTAAGACATTTATGGAAAAAGACTATTTTCTTTTCAAGATGTTTCCAACTCTAACTTTGAACTGAAATAAAACCATGTCTATATGGTGAAGGGTGTGTGATAGAAGTGTCCAGAGTATGCACCCTGTATTTTAAAGAAGAACATTTAATTATTTGCGATACATTATTCATTCACAAAGAATTCAGGGACATTATTCATTTCCCTAAAGGTTAGAGTTTTCCTAATTTTTTTAATTAAGGCATTAAGATTTTTTATTCCTCTTCTTAGTCAACTTTAGCATGGGTGTTTTCACTTATTCTAAGCAGTGTGTGTGTGTGTGTATATACACTACCGTTCAAAAGTTTGGGGTCAGTGAGAATTTTATTTTTATTTTTTGGAGGAAAGAAATCAATACTTTTATTTATCAAGGAATAATTAATTTGATCGAAAGTGACAGTAAAGACATTTATAATGTTACAAAAGTCTTTTGAACTTCCTATTCATCAAAGAATCCTAAAAACAAAACAAAAAAACTGTACAACTGACAGACCAACAACTGTTTCAACATTGATAATAATAATAAATGTTTCTTGAACATCAAATCCTCATATTATACTGATTTGTGAAGGATCATTTGACACTGAAGACACTGACACTGGTGATGCTGAAAATTCAGCTTTGATCACAGGAATAAATTACACTTTACTATATATTCACACAGAAAACAGCTGATTTACACTGGAATAATATTTAATACTATAACCGATTTTTGTTGTATTTTTAATCAAATAAGCGCAGCCATGGTTAGCAGAAGAGAATTCTTTTAAAAGTATTTAAAATCGTACCGACCCTAAACTTTTGAACGGTAGTGTATATATAATTAAAAAGCAATTTTAACCAGAAACCAGTCCTTTGTTGTGTATCTTTGGATTATGTTGTGTTGTAAATAAATCCAAACAATCTAAAAGCCATTCTTTTTTAAATCTCCTCATTCTTTGTGCAAGGCTCCTCATAAGGGCCGATAGCACCTAATAGGGCCATTATGGGAGGGTCTTTGTCTTTCTCAGGAGTGAAATGCCATACATATTAATGAGAGATCACGCCTCCTCGCATAAAGCTTTCTCACACTAAACACGTCATACACATTATAAAAGACTTTATTGACTTATCTGAATGAGTAGTCAGGATGATTCTCACATAGTTTTGGAGCAAATATTCTAGGCTATGTGATACAATTTTCAAAAGTCTTGTGAATAAATAATCAATATGTGTTTTGTGGCCTTATTTCAGAAACTTTTATTTTTAAGTTTTTCAATAACCATGCATAAATAATATTCTCTAAAAAATACAAACATGTACATACATGTTGCTCAAATATTATGGTAGCCCCGTTTGTGCTATATAGAGTGAATTTACACCGTTGCCATTAACATGTTTATAAATAACTGAAAAAAGCACAAATGTCAGTGCATGTCAAAACATCCCAAGGGCCTCAAAAAACCCTTGGTCCCCAGAGGGTTAACAAATACTGAATAGTTGTCCACAAGACTTTTGAGTTACTATTCTTGTAGGCTAGAATTTTTACTACAAAATGATGTGAAAATCATCCTGACCACACTTTCACAAACAACAATATAACAATTTAAATGTTGCAAGTTAGTTTCGGGGTCAGCGCTGCTGTATGCGTGGGAGTGTTAATGGCTATGAATATTAATGAGATTCACACCAGGGGAGACAAAAGACACTCCCCCAATGACTAATGCCCCATCAAGGTGCCGTGAAGGCAGCCTGAACAAAGAATGATGAACTAAGAATGATTCACTGATGAATAAAAAGAACAGCATTTATTTAAAATAGAAATATGTCCTAACAATGTAAAGACATAAAGTCATTACTATCACTTAACACATCACAAGAAAAAAAAGACCAAACTTGTATTATAAAAAAGAAAAAAGCGTGAGCATGCTGATAACACAATCAAATAAACTGTATTATTATCATTATCAATCACTAAATGCCATGGATTAAAATATTTTTTTTGTAATTTTACACAAGAATAGGTAGCCTACTTTTACATTATGACGATGTAAACACAATTAGGCTAAATTTCATCTGTAAAATATTACGTCTGTGCACTTACTCAGTATGATTCTCGATCGCACTGAGAACTGAACGACACCTGAGTGTCCCTCTGAGGTGCTGGCGAATGAGAACGTGATGCAGACACATTCCTAAAAAAAAAAAAAACTGTTAGCATACATTATCCAAAGTAAACTGATGGACAATTAATGGGTATGGATGCACAATGTATGTATATATCTGGGCCATGGGACGGAGAAATATCTGTTGATGGCCCATATAGACCGCACGCATTTAGTGATACACTCAATGAACGGATCGTTCGCGAACGACACATCACTACATTTCAAACATTTACACCTGTATTCAGTTATTTACGCATGATGTAGTGTCATAGGCTAACCAAAACTGAACATTTAATTATATAAAAAATATATTGTATTTAGACCTCTTTTACCGGAGCCTGAAATATATTTCTCGTTATATAACCTAAGCAGTTATTCGCAAACAAAATACATTACGCATAAGGCACTATTTTAGCATAAGTAGTGTCATAGGCTAACCAAAACTAAACATTTATATATAAAAAAAATATTGTATTTAGACAGTATCACATATTTTACCGGAGGTTGAAATATTTCACTAAATCAATAGGCTATATAACCTAAACATGCAGTTATTTGCAAACAAAATACATAACGCATAAGGCAGTATTTTAGCATGATAATCAGTGTCATAAGCTAATCAAAACTATATATTTAATATACAAATATGTTTAGAGAGTAATATCACATTTAAAAAGTTTACACGAGCGTATACACGAATGTTAGGGATATTGTGAGGCAATCTTTTCTGTAAGATGTCAAAAGCTAGGCAAAATATAGTCTGAAAATTCATTTGAACTCTATACGATCAGAAAAGGAATTATAAAACACTAAACAACTTACTCCGAACTTGTATCCTCGGCGGGATCAATTCGTTCTTTAAAATGCAGCCGTTCGTCGTCCGAGTTATAATCTTCCTCTGAGGAAAAGTGAATTCTTCCTCGCTGTCCAGAATCATCTGAAGGGTCGGGGTAGCGTGCCATCCTCAAAACGCGATGAACTATCAGTGAATCTGATGAAGAAACGTCGTGTTTTTATGCCATTGATCGCTGGGCGTGTGCTATGCATAACGTTAGATCACCTATTTACCATGTGAAAAGCGCTGGGGGCGTGGCGGCCTCGGCTCATTAAAGATAATGAACTGAGAACGAAAAAACTGTACCTCTCCTTGGTTTCAAACGGATTGCATAAACTGGAAATATTTCTTTTTTAAATAAATTACTTAATTTAAAAGAAGAGAATACAAGCTTTAAAAAGACACGTGTCTCGTATCTCTGTGACAAGCATTGACTTAGTTACAGTTCATTTTTCGGACGCGTTTCAGAATGGACTTCACTGACAGAGAGAACGCAGAACGCGCATCATGTTTATTTTTCTTTATTTGGCGAAAAGCACAACACTTTGTTTTTATTGAGAGGTTTCACAAAAAAAATACAAACTTAACAGGATCGAGTGATGTATAACACTTATATGTAAGATCAAAATCAACAGAGTAATTTGAGTCTCTTTTGCACTGATAAGGAAAAAAGTGAACTGGTATCGCCGGCGCGACCGCCGACCCCAGAGGGTTAATGGCCACCAGAATCGTTGCTTTATTAAACAGCTAGTCTGGTTTACTCCTGGATGACAAGCGATGTTAGCAATGACCCCATTGAATGACTTCGGACCGTAACTCCTCCGGTACAAACAATCGACTCGGTGGGCAACCGGGCGGAAGCGTTACCCCCTCTAAGGCCGACCTGACCTTCGATTCGACCTCCCATGTGAGTGTGAAGATAACTATCCTCTCGGGCAAAATGCACTCGGGAGTAACCGGGCGTTCGAATGGATAAAAAGTGCGAGATAAGGAATCGGGTTTGATGTTCTTGGACCCGGGGCGGTACGAGAGAGAAAAGTCAAAACGTCCGAAAAAAAGTGCCCACCGAGCCTGCCTGGAGTTGAGTCTTTTAGCAGATCTAATATATCCAAGGTTCTTATGATCGGTCCAAACAATAAAAGGTACCCCCGACCCTTCTAACCAAAGACGCCACTCCTCCAACGCTAACTTGACGGCCAACAACTCTCTGTTACCAATGTCATAATTACGTTCGGCAGGTGACAAACGGTGGGACAAAAACGTGCAAGGGTGCATGTTGTCGTCTGAGGATGAACGTTGGGATAGAACTGCACCTACCCCCACCTCTGACGCGTCAACCTCCACCACGAACTGACGTGAGGAATCAGGGGCGACTAAGATGGGAGCCGAAATAAAGCGACTTTTGAGGTTGGAGAATACAGCCTAGGCTGTATCAGACCACCTGAACGAAGTTCTGGGGAGGTCAAGGCAGTCAGAGGTGCGGCTAGTTGGCTGAAGTTGCGAATGAACCGCCAACCCCAGAAACCTGTGTAGGGCCTTATGGGAATCTGGACTTGGCCAATCTACCACAGCCTTAACCAGTAGATGGCTGCAGAGCTCCACTATTTGCTATTTGACAACCGAAAGACATCTTTTCACAAGATTTTTCAGATGGATACATATCTACATATTATGAAATCATTTTGGCAGCATGCCTCAACTTTGCTGCTCGAAATCCACGAAACTTGGAAACAACTTTGCTGTCACGAAATCCATAACTTTTAGTCGTCATGGTCTGGAGATGATATGATTCGATTTTGGTGAAAATCGGACAAATGGTCTAGGAGAAGTTCGAAAAAGAAGGTTTTGAAAGTAAATAAAGATGGCGGACAGGAAATTCGTCCAAATACGTCAAACTTGGTATCTATGTTCTCGGCATGACCCAAGGAATCTATTAAGACCAGTGTCATTACAATAGGCATATGTATTCAAAAGTTATTAGCATTTTCGGAAATTAATTATAACTTTTGACCAAAAGGTGGCGGTGTCTCAAAATCTTTTGAGTACCTTCAGGGCATGCTGCTTCTGGCACACACTGAGTTTCGTAATGTTAAACCAATGCATTTGTTAAGTATAGCATTTTAATCACAAAACTGTATTGAATTCAATGGCAATTTCAAGTTTTGTTCTATTATAGCGCCACCACGAGCCAGCCAGAGTTATAAGCATTTGAAAATTAAATTTTACCACTAGGTGGCGCTGTTTCGAAACTTATCAGGCTCCTTCAGGGCATCGTACTGATGACCCATACAGAGTTTCGTAACAATTTGTTCATGCGATCAGAAAATACAGCATTTTAGCACATAATTCAAAATCTGGGAAAATTGGATATCAGTCAACTCGGCATGACGCCCTGAATCTAACGAGACCACTTCTATGATTTTTGGACAAACCGTTCAGAAGTTATGAGCAAAAATAGCCATTTTTCATATCTCCGGACCAGTAGATGGCGCTGCGCCGAAACGCAGCATGTAGCCTCAGGTCATGCTTGTGATGACATGTACCAAGTTTGGTCTGTATACGATTAAGCGTTGCGGAGATACAGCCTTACGTCTGTTTTCGCAAGCGCTACGTAAAATTAGTTTGTGCGTTTATCGAAAACGGTTAAGAGAATCAACTTGAATTCCATAACTTTTTGTCTGCACTGTCTGGAGATGATCTGGTGCAATTTTGGTGAAAATCAGGGTGAAAATCAGGCAAACCGTCTAGAACGAGTTCGCAAAAGTAGTTTTTTTGGACAATTCAAAATGGTGGACATATTTTTATGACGGAAAATTACGGCATAGGGTGCGATCGAATCGTCATGAGCTCAGGAATCAGGGGAAAAACGAATTTTGTTGATAGGCCTTACGGTTCAAGATTTATTAGCATAATTTGAGTGAAACTTTGGTAAGGTGGTGGCGCTAGAGGCAATGAGTTAGAGACACCAAAATTGGTGTATTTAATGTTGGGGCTGTCCTCTATCAGAATGTCAAACCAAAACAACTTTCCCACAAACGGTTCTATGGGCTGCCATAGACGCCCAGTCGGAAGAATGAATAATAATAATAATAGGAACGGGAACAGATACAATAGGTGCCTCCGCACCTTTGGTGCTTGGCCCCTAAAAATTACTTTTGTCAAAGTATAGCATTTTTTGTACTGAAACAATTTTTTCAATAACATTATGATTAGAATCAAACCTGAGCAAGATGTTACAAAGAGAAAAGTTGGAGTATTTAGAGTTTATCATTTATTTCAAACATCTGTTTTTCATATAATTCTACAAATTTAAAGGGATTCTATGCAGTTTTTTTAGCTTAACTGAACAGCTTCAGAGTTATTCAAATGGTTATATGACTTCTTTCGGGTTGAATGGTGGCCTTCTCGCCCCCCCCTGGTGCCTGTGAGCAGAAAAATCTCACTTGCAACTTTGGAGCGGCGGGCCGCCGGCCTCAGCGTCAGGAAGTATCGCGTGATATCAGCTCTCGCGATGTAACATATTCCTTTACGGCACTGCACACATACACACCCCCATCCAGGAACAATGTAGAGAGGGATGGAATTTGTCACAATATCGTCATGGCTGAGCCGGCATATAAGATGCAGAAAGCTAGGAAAGCATTGTCGGAGGAACAGAGAAAGAGGAAACGGCAGACTGACCGAGCGAGGAGTCAGACACGACACGAGCATAGGCGTAATTTGCGTGTGTGAAATGTCCCCATTGAAACATCTCGCGGCACGGATGTACCAATACTAACAAATAAAACATTTCCAGTTAACTCTAGTAGAGCATTCATTTCGTTCGTTTGTTAAATAAGAGGCGATCTGAAATGTTGTTTTTGAAATCAAGTGACCAATGTGCTTGCCGCTCACAGACTGTTGCCGCTGCGATCAGTGGCGTGGATACAGTGTTCTGTTGTGACGCGCATAGTCTTCACACGGACGCGCGCCTCAATCCGTTGCAGGAACTGAGAGACTCTCCATATTTGTTACGGTGAAATCACAAAACCTAATGAACTTGTCCCTGCTTGATATACAATCACTAATAAACAATCGGTTTTGATGAGGAAAATAAACTATACTACTAGTACGGATTAGAACCCAGAACCTCTGACACACTTGGCAAAAGTTCTGCCACTGGACCTTTAACCCTCTGGGGTCTGAGGTGTTTTCGGGGTCCTTGAGATGTTTTGGCATGCTCTGACATTTGTGCTTTTTTCAGTTGCTTATAAACATATTAATGGCACAGGTGAAATTACACTCTATATGGCACACACAGGGCTACCATAATATGTGAGCAACATGTATGTACATGTTTGTATTTTTGAGAGAATATTGTTTATGCGTGGTTATTGAAAAAACTAAAAAATAAAGTTTCTAATATAAGGCCACAAATAACATACTAAATATTTGTCCACAAGACTTTTGACTAGTGGATGTTGTCGCCTAGAGTTTTTGCTTCAAATTGATCTGAAAATCATTCTGCCTATTCATTCACATAAAACAATAGATTGTTTTAAATTGTGAAAAACATTTTTTTGTTTGCAAAGGCAATATGCGGATGGGCGGAACAGCCCAACCCCCTCATGAATAATTAGGCAGTTCTCACCTGAGCAGTCTGCATACTAATGAGCCTTTCATTCAGGGGTGTCACACAAGAAAGAATGCAAGGACAATATATATACACTACCGTTCAAAAGTTTGGGGTCAGTGAGAATTTTTTTTTTGGAGGAAAGAAATCAATACTTTTATTTATCAAGGAATAATTAATTTGATCGAAAGTGACAGTAAAGACATTTATAATGTTACAAAAGTCTTTTGAACTTCCTATTCATCAAAGAATCCTAAAACAAACAAAAAAAAACTGTACAACTGACAGACCAACAACTGTTTCAACATTGATAATAATAATAAATGTTTCTTGAGCATCAAATCCTCATATTATACTGATTTGTGAAGGATCATTTGACACTGAAGACACTGACACTGGTGATGCTGAAAATTCAGCTTTGATCACAGGAATAAATTACACTTTACTATATATTCACACAGAAAACAGCTGATTTACACTGGAATAATATTTAATACTATAACTGATTTTTGTTGTATTTTTAATCAAATAAGCGCAGCCATGGTTAGCAGAAGAGAATTCTTTTAAAAGTATTTAAAATCGTACCGACCCCAAACTTTTGAACGGTAGTGTATATAAATAAATAAATGTTTATACACACACACACACACACATATATATATATACACTCACCGGCCACTTTATTAGGTACACCTGTCCAACTGCTCGTTAACACTTAATTTCTAAGCAGCCAATCACATGGCGGCAACTCAGTGCATTAAGGCATGTAGACATGGTCAAGACAATCTCCTGCAGTTCAAACCGAGCATCAGTATGGGGAAGAAAGTTGATTTGAGTGACTTTGAACGTGGCATGATTGTTGGTGCCAGAAGGGCTGGTCTGAGTATTTCAGAAACTGCTAATCTACTGGGATTTTCACGCACAACCATCTCTAGGGTTTACAGAGAATGGTCCGAAAAAGAAAAAACATCCAGTGAGCGGCAGTTCTTTGGGCGGAAATGCCTTGTTGATGCCAGAGGTCAGAGGAGAATGGCCAGACTGGTTCGAGCTGATAGAAGGGCAACAGTGACTGAAATAACCACTCGTTACAACCGAGGTATGCAGCAAAGCATTTGTGAAGCCACAACACGCACAACCTTGAGGCGGATGGGCTACAACAGCAGAAGACTCCACCGGGTACCACTCATCTCCACTACAAATAGGAAAAAGAGGCTACAATTTGCAAGAGCTCACCAAAATTGAACAGTTGAAGACTGGAAAAATGTTGCCTGGTCTGATGAGTCTCGATTTCTGTTGAGACATTCAGATGTTAGAGTCAGAATTTGGCGTAAACAGAATGAGAACATGGAACCATCATGCCTTGTTACCACTGTGCAGGCTGGTGGTGGTGGTGGTGTAATGGTGTGGGGGATGTTTTCCTGGCACACTTTAGGCCCCTTAGTGCCAATTGGGCATCGTTTAAATGCCACGGCCTACCTGAGCATTGTTTCTGACCATGTCCATCCCTTTATGGCCACCATGTACCCATCCTCTGATGGCTACTTCCACCATGTCACAAAGCTCTAATCATTTCAAATTGGTTTCTTGAACATGACAATGAGTTCACTGTACTAAAATGGCCTCCACAGTCACCAGATCTCAACCCAATGGAGCATCTTTGGGATGTGGTGGAACGGGAGATTCGCATCATGGATGTGCAGCCGACAAATCTGCGGCAACTGTGTGATGCCATCATGTCAATATGGACCAAACTCCCTGAGGAATGCTTCCAGCACCTTGTTGAATCTATGCCACGAAGAATTGAGGCAGTTCTGAAGGCAAAAGGGGGTCCAACCCGTTACTAGCATGGGGTACCTAATAAAGTGGCCGGTGAGTGTATATATATATATATATATATATATACAAACAATCAAAATATAAATGAAAGCCAAAAGCACATTTATAGTCACACCTTTTAGCCATCCACATACCATTTTTAGCCATCCACCGCGGTAAAAATAAACCAGTCGCATTGCAAAGTCGTTCGCGAAACGACCGCCAGGTGGCGCAAAGGGACATTTAGCAAAACGTAAGTGGGGCTAATGTCTATTAACAGTAGCCTAAGGATGAAATACTACAAGTTATGGTAATTTCCAAATAAGCCTACAACAAATTGTTGGTCATACAGATAAGATATAATCTTTTAAAACTTTAAAAGGCTAAAGTAGGCCTACACTCTCACAGGCTAAAGACAAAACGTTTCCTCGCTCATGTGAGAAACAAACGTTTGGGTATTTCTCAGTGAGAAAATTCATAGCCGAGCGGTAGAACTTACGGTTCTTCATCAAGATGGCATGGGTTCAAATACCGCACAAACATGGTCTGCTGTAAATTTTATATTTATTATTGCAGAGAGATTTGTCTAGCTCTAAAACTCTGTTACACCATACAGTTTTTTTTTTTTGCTTATATTTATAAAATACAATTATCATGCATTTCCATTGCTTATATTTATAAAATACAATTATCATGCATTTCCATTTTACACTAAGGAACAAAATAGTATCCAACAGAACGACTTTGCATCTGTATAATAATAGGCTACCAATCGTAATTTCAAAAGCAGTTCTGTAAAAAAATAAATTATATATAGCCTATATATATAGGCTATATATATATTATTATTTTTATTCCAGGCTCTCACGCCACACCCCCGATTTCTCACGCTGAAGTGTCAACCCGGTCGGTCAAATTCCTGAAAGATATAGTTTATCTATAGATACCTGTTGAGCCACTCGTGATCGACTAGTTATTATACCGCAAATTAGTTAAAATATCCCGTAATCTATCTAGAGCGAGCGTGCATGCGAGACAGATATTGTGCTCCAAACCGTGCGCGCGCATGGCAGAGAGGTCTGTTCCCTACAACCTAGAGTTTTTAAAAACATGGTTTTAAGTAAAGTGTGATTTGCCAGGGGGGATTGTGATTTCCTTCTGGTCTAAACATTCCTGCTTCTGCTGAATTATTTTAATCCCCACACCCCTCCCTCCACAGCTAATCAATGCTATAGGCTACTTCATCAATATCAAATATATAAAATAGAGATATGCAACAGGCACGTTTAAACGACAAACAATAAAATCAAAAACAGCGTTTCAGTTGTTCATTAGTTCCAGTGGCCTTAATGCATGCACGGCTTTTCAAATTTTACAAAGCGTGTTGAGATTATTTTGAATGAAATATTGAAGTTTATAATTAAGTGTTTTGGCACACCACACCGAGTGGCCCAATGCATTTTTCTAAAGTCGGGGTTTATTCTGGCATGGTGAGTTAGTGTTCGACAAACGCGGCGGCGCGTTCATTTAGATTAATTTATTTTTCTCATTATTACAGCTAAAATAACTTAGTAGGCGACTCCGTAATTTTTTGGTCATACAGATAAGAGTAGAGTAGCTTACATCGTTCAAAACTGTAAACTTGTATTCATATTAGGCTAACGACAAAAACAGTAGGCTATATCTGTCGTCTCTGTCTCCGGGAACTGCGCGTCACAAAAATGAACCGAAAGCCACTTCAGCTCAGTCACGATAAGAAATCGGCTAAGTCTAAAGCCTTTAAATGTCTAAATATTTAGGCTAATAAATGTTATCTGATTATAGGCTAATCCATATGAAAACGAGAGGTACAGAGGATCTACTCAAACATGTAATGTATGCGCTTCCCAATGAGAAAATGACAAGACAAGGGTGAAAATCTCGCTCTAATTAAATGTAGGCTAAATCGCCCTGAATTAAAATGTAAAAAAAGATCAAATAATGTATTTGTCGAAATGTTGCGATATTGTTTCATTTAAGTTCATAATTGTTCTATAAATGTTATTTAATTTAGCAGCATTACCACGAAGCACCGTGTTTCGATATTTATTTGAATAATACAAAATAAAATAAAAACTTAATTCACAAATTGCATGCCTGGTTGTAAGGATCCAAAGATCCCTGTAGACTTTAATATTGAGTTGAACATTTTGTTCATGACAACAAATTAACAAGCGTTTTTTCAGATTATATTTAGTTTTGCTTGGAAAAAGCTGCCCCAAACCAGTTTTATTTCATCAATTATTGAAATAATGAAATATTTAGTAATAAACTTTTATGACAGAAATATCACTAGGCTACATGTAATTCCATTTAATTCCTTCATTATCAACACTGTCTAGAATAGTGATTTAAGTGTGAATTGCGACTTCTCTTTGTGTTAAGTCAGCCTCAGACTCCGATAGCCTGTGGGGGGTTGGAGGGACAGTTGCTGGACAAAGGTGTTAATGTTCCTCTTTCATATGGAGAGTGTCGGATAGCCAGCCTGATGAGCAGGCAAAATTATTGTAAGTGTCCAAATGTAGGCCCCATATTTTATTAAATTATAAATATTGTAGTTTATTTATTGTAGCCTATTTAAAGGTTTTTTTTTTCACACAAAATTTCAATTGAAGTTATTGTACGGTGAATTCAACAAGGCATGCTGTGTCTTTGAAGCAACAATTAAAGGCTAAATAATTTTTTCGTGATTTGTATGGCTGACACGCAGCTACATATACAGTAGTATTATCAGAGCGAGGGAGACTAAATAAACTTGTTAAAAAGAGATCCAGCGCGAGAGAGGCAAAGAAAAACGCATGTTTTTAATTTAAATATGTTTCTTTGGACAATTTTCGTTTTGTACTGTTTTAAAGGGATAGTTCACTTTGAAATTAATTTTTGATATGTTTTAGCTTACCTCCAGTGCATCCAAGATGTAGGTGTCTTTGTTTCCACAGTATCTTCAATTTTGATAATTTTAGGTAAAACCGTTGTTGTCTGTCAGTCATACAATGGAGGTGAAGGGGGTCCTCCTCAAAGAGCAGTCAAAATTAAACATTATTTAATGACTCGTAAATGTAAGTACACATTGATGCCCTAAGACACGAAACGAGTGGTTTTTGTGAGAAAACGAACAGTATTTATATTGTTTTTACCTCTTGTAACCACAGCCATGTCCAAGTTATCTGAGGGCGCGGACGCTTCCGTGTGTGACGTGTACGCAGACTGGTGCATAGATAAACTAGATGTCGCCTTGGCGACGGCAGTTCATTGGAACGAAACCTTAGCCAAGGTGACATCTAGGGTATATATATCTATGCACCAGTCTGCGTACACGTCACACACGGAAGCGTCCGCGCCCTCAGATAACTCGGGAATCTCGGGTCGATTGAAGCTCCTCGAAACTCGTGTTGTTGCGTTGATCACTGAGCTACCGTCTGTATGCTGTTAAAGCTGTAAAGCCTCATTGATATAGCCTAAATGTTTTTATTGCACTGTTTTATGTTGAAATGTTTTCATTATTTATTCAATTACATTTCAGTAGCCTAATTTCAGTATTGTGATTATGAATTATTTTAACTACGTTTCACTTGTTGAATTCTTCTGCTACCAGCTTTCAATCGCTCTGAATCAGGCGCGGTGCGGCAGCAGATTACGCATTAGAGAGAATAAACCGGAATAAACGAACACTTTTCAGAGTCTATGATTGTAGCGCCTCTTAGCGGTAAAAGGCAGCAAATACACCACACATTTTACCGCCGCGGTGGAACGGCTGATGTGGGCATTGTCATGGCTTGCCTCGACATTTGCGTTTGAATAGTGCGCGTCCTCCGTGGGCGTGTCAGATTAACGCGTAATGAAGTGTAATGAGCTGGGAAAAAAAATACTGACAGCACTCTCTTTTCATACAGATTGCATAAACTGAGAATATTTGTTTTTTATATAAATTAAATCATTTAAAAGAAGAGAATTCAAGCTTCATAAAGAAAAATCTCTCGTGCCTGTGTGACAAGTAATCGCGGAGTTACAGTTAATCTTAGGACGCGTTTCAGAATGGACTTCACTGACAGAGAAAATGCAGAACTCGCATCATGTTTGTTTTTCTTTATTTGGTGAAAAGCACAACACTTTGTTTTTATTGTGAGTATCCACAAAAAAAATCGAAACTTAACAGGATCTAATGATGTATAACACTTAAATGTAAGATCAAAATCAACTGAGTATTTTGAGTCTCTTTTGCACTGATAAGAAAAAAAGCGAGCAGATCACGCCGGCGTGATTGCCAACCCCAGAGGGTTAAAGTTCTTGGAGATAATTGTCGGATCTATGTATTTAATCACATGAAAATTCGCACCACTAACAACATATATTAGATCTCATTAAACGACAAATTAAACAATGTACTATTGTATACTATGTAACATGTCACGCCATGTCACGCTCTGCGTGAGTGGTATTTACGACATTAACGTTAAATACAAGTTCTCCACAGCGACTCTAGGGGTCACTGTTTGACAAAAACAGGATTCCTGCCTGGTGTCCCTTTAAAGTGTGCCACTTCATTTCTGTCTATGTGTGTTCTGCGCTGTTTCTGATTTCTGATCTGAGTGTAACATTATTTAAAAATAATAAATGTAGACTTGGTTCTATCAGTTTTTGATTGGTTGAGATGTGGGCGTGGCATTCAAACATGTATGCAAATGAGCGGAGTTTAAGAGCATTAAATGATTGGAGAATCCTGGATACGTCCCCACAGAGATGTCTGATGTTTCACTGGAAGATTCAGTTATGATACAGTAGCAGTACACTTGCCATGCTTTTTATTGCCTTATTTACCTATCAATTATTTTAGTAATAATTAGTATAAATTGGTATCAAAAAGCTTAAACACTCAAAGTTTATCCTGTGAAAACCGTTTTAAAAATGGACATTGCTTTTCCATGGACAAACATCAGCTGAGTGTCTTCTTTAAAAAGAGACCAACCGTAGGTCTGGATTCCAAAGTAGTCATGAACTACAACGATTTAAGTTCAGATCTATGATCAGAGTTAAGGACTGTTTAATAATCAGCCAATGTCTACAGTCCTGGTACTTGGGAATATATTGAAAATGAAATTAAAAAGTACATGTTTTTTTGTGACATGTTCAGGCTCAAATCTGTCAGTCTTAACTGATCAGGTTGCATTTAATAGTTCATGTAGGACCTGACCTAAGTCATGAGGCTCAGGCACAAATATAATTTTTTTATTGTTATTATTATTTATTTTATGATAAGCAATAAAAATGATTAGTTTTCAGCATTGCAGCTAACAGGTAGCAGGTTGAACAGAAGCCTCATTGAAAGCGAGTAATTAACAGAAGCCACGAGTGACAAATGCCAAACAAACACTCGTAACATTTGTTCCTAAGCTTCCGTGTTTATGGCTCATTTTTTTTTACAAAGAATTAATGACAACAAGCCCTCAAGTTACAGACAATTAGCGTGACCAGAACACAGAGCAGTTAGCAGGCAGTGGTGCAGCGCTGTCAGTGTTATGAGGTGAGTGACAGAAAACAGCATGCAGCGCTAAGGGCTCACACTGTTTCAAACACATATCATGACCAACCCTCACGCTTATTGTGCCTGTCCTCTGGAAATATTAACACATGATTAGTATCATAGTACTGAGACAGCTCTCTTCAGAGTCACAAATGATTGCTCTTATCCGATCGTGGTTGTATCTCGCTATTAGTGTTACTCGAAAATTATGTTGGCATTAGTGGAATTGCACTAGCATGGTTTAAATCATACTTATCTGACCGTTATCAGTTTGTAGCAGTAAATGAAGAGATGTCTTATCGATCACAAGTTCAGTACGGTGTACCACAAGGCTCAGTACTAGGACCGCTGCTGTTCACTCTGTACATGCTACCATTAGGAGATATCATTAGGAAGCATGGCATTAGTTTTCACTGTTATGCTGATGATACTCAGCTTTATATTTCTTCACGCCCTGACAAAACTTACCAATCCACAAAATTAACGGAATGCATAGCTGATATAAAAAAACTTGATGACTAGCAATCTCCTACTACTAAATTCTGAAAAAACAGAGATTCTAATTATTGGACAAAAAACTTCCTCACGTAATAACCCAGAATACTGTCTAACACTTGATGGCTGCTCTGTCAAGTCTTTGTCGTCGGTTAGGAACCTGGGTGTGCTCTTTGATACCAACCTTTCATTTGAAAGTCACGTTTCTAAGATATGTAAAACTGCATTCTTACATCTTAAGAATATATCTAAATTACGTCATATGCTTTCAATGAAAAATGCAGAACAGTTAGTTCACGCGTTCATGACCTCAAGGTTAGATTATTGTAATGTTATTATGGGTGGTTGCCCTGCACGCTTAATAAACAAACTACAGCTGGTCCAAAACGCAGCAGCTCGAGTTCTTACCAGAACCAGGAAGTATGACCATATTAGCCCGGTTCTGTCAACATTGCATTGGCTCCCTATTAACCCTCTGGGGACCAGAAACGCGCGGGCGCGTTTTGCTCATTTTTTTTCACATAGCAGAAAAATAGACTTAAAGTACTACCATCATTTCTGTTCATATAGAGTTAAGAAATATGAGAAAATAATCTGTTAAATGTCTACTTTTTTATGTGCCCACATACAATCGAAATAAAATATTGTGCTTTTGTAAAATAAAGAAAATAAACAGGGTGTGCGTTCTGCCTCTCAGTCACCGTGAACTTTTTTTCTGGAGCACGTCTCTAATCTTCAACACAACTCAGCTAATACTATTCACCCAGCCATAAGCAATATATCTTTTAAATCGTTTGAGTTTGTACTTTTAAATGATCCGATTCAAAACTAAAAATAATATTCTCCGTTTATGTCATCTATATAAAAAGAGAGACGTGTCAGCCCGTCTCATTATCGTTCTCGAGCTGATTATCTCTGGTAATGTGACACGCCCACGGAGAGCACGCGCTATTCAAACGCAAATATGTGAAGCAACACATTGAGACGCGTTAACGCCCATAAACTCTGAAAACACACATTATTTTTTAGTCAGATTAATCTACTGTCGTCTTGCGCGGCTATATGAGGAACAATCCTGGGACATTTAGGGTTTATTTTCACTGCGAGGATGAACAGATTCAGCTGAGAAGTAAGTGTTTTTTGCAAGTGCTTTGTTCTAATCGCGATATAGAATAACGTAGTGTCTGTAAACGGAAAAATAGCGTACTGTTAAATGTGAATCATGTTGTGTGTGTGTGTGTGTGTGTGTGTGTGTGTGTGTGTGTGTGTGTGTGTGTGTGTGTGTGTGTGTGTGTGTGTGAATGAATGAATGAATGAACGCACAGATACGCACTGTTACAGACTAAATAACATTTCGTTGACTCGTTTTGGATAAAGTTTTTACTCTAAAATAGACATCAAATAAGCTTTTTTTAGGAGTTTCTGCTCATATGTTAAATATATAATATGTTTTGTCAATAAACTAATCAACTAAGATGTTATAGTGTTTGTTCAAGCTATATCAAAATAATGAATCCTCAACTTTGAAATATGTATGATCAAACTAAGACATTAATGGAGAAAGACAATTTTCTTTTCAAGATGTTTCCAACTCTAACTTTGAACTGAAATAAAACCATGTCTATATGGTGAAGGGTGTGTGATAGAAGTGTCCAGACGTATGCACCCTGTATTTTCCTTATATAAATCCAAACAATCTAAAAGCCATTCTTTTTTAAATCTCCTCATTCTTTGTGCAAGGCTCCTGTAATGATATGGCCTGATAGCACCTAATAGGGCCATTATGGGAGGGTCTTTCTCTTTCTCAGGTGTGGAATGCCACACATATTAATGAGAGATCAAGCCTCCTGCATAAAGCTTTCTCAAACAAAACACATCATTAAAAATGTAAAAGACTTTATTGACTTATCTGAATGAGTAGTCAGGATGATTCTCACATAGTTTTGGAGCAAATATTCTAGGCTATGTGATACAATTTTCAAAAGTCTTGTGAAGAAATAATCAATATGTGTTTTGTGGTCTTATTTCAGCAACTTTCATTTTTATTTTTTTCAATAACCACGCATAAACATTATTCTATTAAAAATACAAACATGTACATACATGTTGCTCACTCATCATGGTAGCCAAGTTTGTGCTATATAGAGTGAATTTACACCTTTGCCATTAACATGTTTATAAATAACTGAAAAAAAGCACAAATGTCAGTGCATGTCAAAACATCCCAAGGGCCCCAAAAACACTCTGGTCCCCAGAGGGTTAAACATCGTATAAATTTTAAAATATTTCTGATTACTTACAAAGCACTAAATGGCTTAGCTCCGCAGTACTTGAGTGAGCTCTTAGCTAGGGCTGTCAAATGATTAATCACGATTAATCCCATCCAAAATAAACGTTTTTTTTACATAATATATGTGGGTGCACTGTGTTTAATTATTTTGTATATATATAAATACACACACATGCATGTATATTTAAGAAAAAAATATTATTTATATATAAAATATGTATATTTATGTATAATATAAATTATATATAAATCTATATACAGTATATACATGAAAATATTTCTTAAATATATACAAGCATGTGTGTGTATTTATATATATAAAATAATTATACACAGTGCACCCACATATATTTTGTAAAAAAAAAACTTTTATTTTGGATGTGATTAATCACGATTAATCATTTGACAGCCCTACTCTTAGCGCATTATAGTCCTTCACGTCTATTGCGATCTCAAAGTTCTGGCCGGTTGATAATACCTAGAATATCTAAATCGACTGCTGGCGGTAGATCCTTTTCCTATTTGGCACCAAAACTTTGGAACAGTCTTCCTAACTTTGTCCGGGAAGCAGACACACTCTGTCAGTTCAAAGCTAGACTAAAAACACATCTCTTTGACCTAGCATACACATAACACACTATAGACTTATATAATTCAATGTTAGGCTGCATTGTTTAGACCAGCCAGAACCGGGAACACTTCCCATAAATCATGATGTACTTGTTACATCATAAGAAGGATGGCATCTACGCTAATATTAGTCTCTCTGTTTATCCCGAGGTTTACTGCGGTCCACCGGATCCAGGCCGTATCCAGATCTGATGAAGGACCTGCGCCTGGATGCAACGACAACGCAGTCCTGAAGTGTCACTAGTCCCTCCCTGTGAAGGCCTCCTCTTCTTTACCTCTGTACAGATAATCGTTTTCGGGATAATTCCGGTTCGTGTGGCTACGCAGACGCGATAAAAATTTCTGTATTATAAATTTTTAAGACCAGACAAGTAGTTTGTTGAGGGTTGATTTGTGAAGAAGGACTACACGCCTGCGCACATATATATTCAAACGCGCATACCTATGGACTGAATACGTGATGCGCATGTGCGCGCCGTCAGCGTTTTCGCGGGTTTGTGTTTTTGAGGTTTGCGCAGAGGTAACGGATAACCATTTACACCGTCGAACCTATTTTAGGGAGTGCGTTCTCGAGACACCAGGCACTGTTTTGTGCGGATGAGTGGGCCGGAGCGTGTTAAGAGTTTTTCTGTTAGAACGGTGTCATGCGTAGCAGCCGCTAAGTTAATAACTAATGATCTTCGCAACGGAAGTGAATCAATCCAAACTAACTTTAGCTGGACAATAACTTTATCCTAATGCTGTTGTAAAACCTAAACAATCTGTTACGGTCATTTCTATTATAACTGTAAAGCTGCTTTGAAACAATCCATACTGTTAAAGGCGCTTTATAAATGAAGGTGACTTGACATGATCACAAACTGCACAAAAACATACATTAAAGAGCAGTTGCTAGGGCATGACATGAATGACAACTGTTATAGCACACTGGATCTGTCACTCTGTTTTGGTAAAATAATCTAAAATGCATGTAGGAATACATTGCTCATTCTTAATTTAGTCATTCATTTAACAATGTTAAATTAAAGTTTTAGGCTTTCTGTGTGACATATATGACGCATGAAAGGACTTCAGAGTCTCTAAATGACCTTCTGTTTCTTTACTGCTTTACTGTAATAGTTGGGCTGTGTAGATGCAAACTATTCTTAGGGCAGATCATATTATTGATATTACAGGGTTCTCACTATTATTATGACATACGAGTAATTTTAAATTCAGATGATCTATGATAATGTAGGTGTTGTATGTGAGTGCCATGTTGTTTCTACGAAGTTGCTAAGGTGTGTTTTGGATATTGATATTTATGGAATATCGGTTCAAGGAACGAAAACATCTTAATTTCAAAAGGCTATATCTTAAAAGTGATAAAAAGATAGAGACTTTCTGTAAATTAGAGAAATATTAAGGATGACCCAAAGTTTATGTAGGGATTACATTTTCCCATCTAATTGGCATATTATGACGTCATATGGTGGCGGCAATCTTGGATTATAGAATGTTCATGAAAAGTCACATGTTTAAATGATAAAATGCAGCACTTCTTTCCCCCAAAAATGTCCCTCACCTTCTGTATATAGCATACATTCAGTATTGCACAATACTGAATGCTCAGGTAAATAGTAAGTAGTAAACAAACTGTGTAAATCATTACTAATAAATGGTAGAAACAAACCAAGTGCATGTAGCGGTTGGCCTTTTGCTGTAGAGATTTTCCATTTACTACATACAGTAGGCCAGTGTTTCCCAACCCTGCTCCCTGAGGCACACCAACAGTGCACATTTTGGATGTCTCCCTTTTCTGACCCATATATTTCTGGTCTTGGAGTCTCTACTAATGAGCTGATGAGTTGATTCAGGTGTGATCGATTAGGAAGAGTTGGAAAATGTGTAGTGTTGGTGTGCCTCCAGGAACAGGGTTGGGAAACACTGCAGTAGGCACTCTGATTCCATGTATGGGGCACATATATATTATTCATATGCGCGCGCGCCGAGTGTGCACAGCTTGGACTACTGTCATTGTCATTGCGACTCCCCACCCTGCCTCCACGTTTCCCCCTAACAGTCCTATGAATCGACCTCGTCTATCATACCCAGTGGCATTAGACAAAGTCTCCACCACAATACTATCGCCGCGATTGCGGAGAGGCTCGGATAAAATGGCTCATTCGCACAATAGCTCCGCTTCTGTTTGTAATGATTCAATGCGCTCTAACTCGAAGATTTTGTCTAGAAGCATGACGTTTTTTTGATTCGGGGATGAAGTATGACATGTCTGCCATCTAGTGGAGGGGAGGTCGAACGAAATTTGACACCCTATTTGACTAAATCGGCCGTTTTATTCAGCATCTTGTCGAGTAAACTCGACCGTGGCGCCTAGAGGGTTAACTTGTTAATAATGTTATATTTTAATTTGGCAGTCAACCAATCATGAATTCAAATAGTAGGGCCTATGCAAATGTGAGGTTGATGCATCCAACATTAGTGAAATGCCCACACTCAGCTGTCAGATCATCATAGATTAGTTGTTACCATTAGCTTTTGGATCTCAGGAGTTTTTCCGAGGATATGTCACCAACCGCTTAAGTATTATGAAAATGAATGGCAGATACGAAAAATTAAAACTCCATCATTACCGTATCCTCAAAAATACTGAAGACTGTGGAATATGGACCTCGTTTATGATATATTTGTGTTTTTAGGGTCTTCTTTCACTTGAAAACTTCCATCATACAAAGGGTAAATTATGATAATTTCTGTCCTCATATTGTAGAGTATTCTCTATCGTGTTTTGGATGCAGCGTGTTTAAAGGGGTCATATAATGCCATTTTTGTACAAGCTAATATGATTCTTTAGAGTCTAAATTAAAACTTTGTAATATACTTTAATTAAAAATTCTCATTAGTATTGTAAGAAAACACTCACCCCGCCTCTTTGTTCTGTGTACACCGTTTGTAACACAATAACCATAACGCGTTGTTCATTATAGACGTGGGATTATGAATTATATTGAGAACATGCCGTAATGTACCCTGAGTGTAAACCTTAGACGCATTCATTGTGAAGCGTGCATCTAGCGATTTGCAAAGATTAATATTAATATTAAAGGTTAATACAATTTTACACTCACTTCAGTTATTTTGGAGGTTCAGCAGGAACACGAAAAGTTGGTACCGGTCCAGGAGCAGCTTCTTAGCAAAACCAGCTTTATACTGACCCTCCTCGTTTATAAAGCAGTCTGGTGTGTG
Organism: Rhinichthys klamathensis goyatoka; assembly: GCF_029890125.1. Taxonomy (NCBI): domain Eukaryota; kingdom Metazoa; phylum Chordata; class Actinopteri; order Cypriniformes; family Leuciscidae; genus Rhinichthys; species Rhinichthys klamathensis. The sequence goes on along the minus strand of NW_026606608.1, from coordinate 2,872,320 downwards.
AAATGATTCGCGCAAACATGAAAGCATTGACGTTGCTCGTGGGGAATATTCCCTTCGAAAACAAACTCAGCCACTGCGTCTTCAGCGGTTCGGATTTAGGAACATTAAAATGACTGCTGTGTTCGTTATTACACCCAAGAACAGAACACCACAATTGCTTAGACGCCATTCTGCTCATAGACAGTGCTCCAGCATATCAACAATGACCGCGCCTGTCTGCGCAGACTATGATTGACAGCTGGCTCACGAGCGAGGGCGGGTCTGTGTTGAAACCATAGAGGTTGAAACGCGGCTGTCAATCAACAATCGTGGGAGGGGCTTCCGAGCGTGTGACGTCACAGGCTCGAACGGCTCGATTTGAGGCAGGGGGAAACATATAAGGAGATTAAAACAAAAACACTGGATGGATTTTTATCATTTTATGATGTTTGTGTACAGGCACTGCCAACACACATTTCAGTACAATCAACTTGTAAAAGTGCATGTACCATTATATGACCCCTTTAAAACCTCTAGAGTGTGCCAAAATGCAGTCAACAAAGAGGTATACAATGCAAATGAGTTATTCATCTTTATCTATACAGAGCTAGAGATAGAACTAGTACAGCATGTGTGTGTTCACTGTGGTATTTCACCACATTACAGCAGTGTGGGTCTCAGCCCTTCCCATTGAATATTCAGAGGCATGGCATTAACACCAGCCTGACCACAGTGAGCGATCCGATCTGGACCGCTCATAAATCTCCCAGACATGACTGAGGTGAACCAGGGCCATCGTCCCACCAGAGCTCATCCAATAAACCTGCAGGAACATCAGTAGCATGATCGTATAGGGAAAATACAGTACTTTCACAAATGATACAGATTTCACATACATTTTTACACAATTCTGCACTATACTGTATGTACAATGACAAAACATGCTATGCGAGAGATATATTTAATAAATGTTAAAAAGCATATATTTCATTTTAAAAGTCAACTGTGTTAGTGCTAGACATATATTTAGGGCACACTAATTATTAATACAAATACAGATAAGTCTATAGAAACAATTTGTTAAAAGAGACAAAGGGCCAGATTTACTAAACGGGGCAAATTAGTGTGAGCAATTGCAGAAGAGTGCTGATGGGAATGGAAAGTTCTGCACATGATCTACTGACGACGTGCAAATTAAAGAACCCAGACGCAGTCAGATCATTTCCATAATGACCAACACAATCCACCAGTTAGCGTCTGGTTTAAGACGTGCTTTTGGGCGGTAAATAATGGTGCAAACACCAGAACATTGGCGATCGCAAACCTTAGTAAATCACCTTGTGTCATTCATTTAAATACTCTCCTCCCATAAATACTCCGTCTAAAAGGGAAACTCCTACAAATGCATGCAAAAAGGTCTGCTACAAAAATAACTGTGTCCACGCCTTTTCAGCGCTAACTTTTCACTGCGTGTCTTTAGTAAATCCCGACAGTAGTATTTTAACGCCAAAAGAGGGTTTGCGCTGAAGCAAGCTGTTAGTAAATCTGGCCCCATATCTCTTCTAAGTATGGTGTATTCTTGAAGCAATATCTTTGGACCAAGCCAAGGTCCTGCATGGCCAAGCATCAGACTGCATGGCCAAGACTGTCGATAGAAGATGAACACAACACAAACTGACCACTAGTGCCCCTGTTTTCCAGGAGAATTCACTGATTTGATTCACTGGAAGGATATGGCCTGGTTCATGAGTTTGTGTCCTACTCTAACACAATCTCATTTGTTGAGAGGAATGTTACTGCAGGACCAAAACAGGTTGACCCAAGAGAACGCTGCAGGTCAACTTAACCAGGAAGTCCTTGTCATTTTTGGTTTGTTGTCATTTTTGGTTTGTTGTCAAACATTTTTAAAGTCCCCATGAATTCAAAATTGACCATACTTACTTTGTTTGCCTAAATTGATCGTTTTGTGGTAAACAATTCATCCATGCAAGTCAATCCTCACAAAAAATTTTTTTGGCTTCGTAATCTTTAATCAAAATCTGAAATTTCCCCTCCCCTCTGCATTGGCGGATCTTCCCTGATGATGTAGGTTTGACGGTTTGGGTGTCTGCTTAACATCCGTAATCACGCCCCTCCAACTGACAGTAGACAGGCTGAATGAAAACACCTACTTTTCTAGATCCAATCAGGTGCTAGTTGGAAAAAAAGCCACGCCCACTATTTTGCCTCATTTAGCATTCCGTTTCTCTCGGAAATACGTCACAACACTGGAGAAAAGTCGTTTGCAACTTCTGGTTCACGGGGACTTTAATATCCATGAAAATTAGACTCATTAAAAAATTGCACCATATTTATATCAGTGCTATTTGCTTGGCACTCTTGAACAAAATATGTTTTCAAGGGACGTTACCATTTTGGTTGTGATTTAAGTTAATCTTTTACATCCAGCTGAGGTCATATGGCATGTTCTCTTAGACTCAAAAAAAAAAAAATCTGTTAGATAATGAAAGCTTTTAGTTTTTATTTTGATTTACCCTGTTGATCAGATATAGATTGTAAGTTCCAGTCAACAGGCCAGCTCTTTTGGTTTCGATTGGTTTTACTTTAGTTTTGAGGACAGGTTAAAAAAAATGGTTTGATTTCCTCAAGGTTCACTTATAATGTTAAATGATTATTTCCAACCCTCATTCTGGATCTCTGTCTGAAATGATCACTCTCAGGTTGCTCTAGAGCAGGGGTAGGAAACGTTGATCCTGGAGGGCCACTGTCCTGCAGAGTTTAGCTCCAACCCTGAACATTCAGCTGCCTGTAACTTTAGTAATCCTGAAGACCTTGATTAGCTTCAGGTGTGTTTGATTAGGGTTGGAGCTAAACTCTGCAGGACAGTGGCCCTCCAGGATCAACGTTCCCCACCCCTGCTCTAGAGGCAGTCAAATGCAAATGTATTTACCCGTGTGATGTCACCAATCCCACTAGATCCAAATGAACCATTTTTAGAGCTTGATTACATAAATGCTGTTTTTTTCCTTAACAAGGAGGATATTTTAAGATATGAAAGTTGCAGATCAAAGAAAATTGTATTTCTCATGGCACGACCATTTTAAACTTGGTTGAGAAAATTTTAATAAATACATCATATAGCAACAATCTTCACATCTTTTACAGGTCATAAATATTATTTTTGTGAAGAGTGTATATTTTTGTTATAGAGGCGCCTGGATGGTCTCCACAGTCCACTGAGGTAATTACACTTACTACACAGTGCCTTTGTTCCTCTGACTTCCTTGATTGACAGGATGTGTTAATATCACTGCACTTATTTGATGCGATAAGTTCGGTGGAAGCAGAATTCGTCCAAATGTGCGGGTGTCCTGCAGAAAGCTGTTTCTGTATCTAAAGCTCTTAGAATCAGGCCTTGTTTATTTTGCTGATCTGAATCCTCATCTCCAGAGCTTCGGCCCTCATGCTGTTGCCATAGGAACAAACTCATGGCCGCCCATGGACAAGTGTTTTCTTTGGCAGTAAATCAAGGGTTGGTGGAGTTGGAGAACTGGCGTGGGATGAGGGATGTGATGTGGAATGTCTTGAGACATGGAGCCGGACAGGAAAGGTTCGTGTTCGTAGACTTCCCGGGAGCTGTGCAAGATCTCATGGGCATTCTGTCATCTTTACTGACCATAAAACATTGATCTCTTGCTGCCCTTAACTGGCACTTTCCATTGCAGGCACTTTCCATCAACAGCTACAGTATTTCAACACATTACCTGTGATGTTGCTTTGAAAAGAAAGAAAACACTGTTTTTGCTGAGATCTGCATTGAAAGAAGTATCATTTTGCCATCTCTGACAAGACAAACTGGTTTCAGTTCAACTAAAACTAAACCAAATACCACACACTCATAAACCATAATACTAGTCTTTTACTCCCTTTGGACAAACCTCTGGGAAGGTTTTTGCCGATTTTAATTTTTGTAAGTTCAAGTTTTTAATCATCGGTCATTGCTTCTGGCCTGGAGTCTATGGCAGCCTGTAGAAAGGCACACTCATAAAGGACACACTCAACTTAAACCAGAGCAAATTTGGCATTGCTATTTCCGTCTTAACACAAGCTCAAAATTGCTTTCATGTTTGTGTATATAATCTGAATTTGTTTTGTTTTTTAAATGTACTGTAATTCTATGGGCATGGATTTAATTTTCATTCATTTCATATCATTTGCCAGTGTCAAGTTCCCAAAATCAGAACTCACTTTGAACGTGATGAATGAAAATGTGTTTTGACGAGATTTGTAAAGGTCTCATGGCTGCAGCACTGACATAAATGACACATAAAGCACAGACGGGAATGAGATTAATTATTCAGGCTTGCTAGGCTTCAGGTCTAGCAAGTATGGCCAAACTCCCCAACAGTCTGGCCTGACATTGGCTGGCCACACCATGCAAAGTATGGCCAAACTCCTTTCCACCTGCCAAATGTGTATTACCTAGCTTATTAATTACCTGTTGATTGGCATTGGCAATTTGATACATCCTGTTTTATTTTGACATAACTGCATTTCATTTTTTACATATAATTGTGGCCAAGACTAGTATTGAAAATATTGGATATGTTCACCAGACAAGAATTTTTTCCCTCTTCTCCAAAAACATTTCTGTATTACATCCATTCTTTCTCCAAACTTCTTGTCCTCTGCTTGGTACGTCTCAGGCTGCAGGTAGGGGAAACACACTAGACAGATGCCCAGTCCATCACAGGGGTCATACACACATATTCACACCAACAGACAAGTAAGTGTCTCCAATTCACCATTGCTGCATATCTTTGGATTGTGGGAAAAACCAGAGCACCCGAAAGAAGCCCACACAGTGATACCCACTGAGCCACCATACCACCCCTGACCTGTATCAAATAAAAATATTTTAAAGGTTCTCTTTAATTATAGACAGATGTTTGTCAAGGGTTAGGGTGAACGTCTTATTTTGGTGCATAGCTCCAGACATAGTGAAGAATGTAGCTAGCTGCAGATACGTTGACACCAATCCTTGCAGGCACCCCTCTTCCTTTCCAATCATGAATATCCTTTGAGTCCTTGAATGTCATATCCTTGAATGTCTCCATGGACATGGATCATTATTTCTTCTGTGGTCTCAAATCACATCCTAATGGTGTCTACCTTCATGCATATTACAATATTTGGGACCCAGCTGATGGAAAACATCCTCCTTGGTCTCTTGACATTTGTGTGCTGTTGCAGAAATGTTTCAACAGCAAGTGGAAACGGGCCCAGCGATCTTGCATCCCAGATGATCAACAGATGATTCCTCCTGCTGTTGACCTCTGCTTCCTGTAGAGCAACAGAACGGATATCGAAACCACACACAGGCCGCATGGCAGTTGCCTGTCTGCAAACCAACCCTTGAGGCCAAAATATATTCAGAACTTCCTCTACTTTCAGAGGTGACACTCTGCTGAGGTGGTGTGTCCAGTAAGGGCTGGGATGAAATTATAAAACAGTTGATGCGCCTACCGATCATTGAAGGAAACAATATAACTGAATGTGATTGCAAAGGAATGCAGAAATAGGCATAAGCATCAAAACACGCGTGCTTGACCACTGACCCTGAGAGGAAGTGAGTGCCCAAGCACCCCCAAAAAAAGAGAGAATCCAGATGTGAATGGAAATTGCTTATGGAGATGTCTGGAGCTTTCTGCAATGTAGGGTGGGAGCTATACAAACAAATAAACACTGTGAACTATGATAAAGAAGTCAGTCAACAAAGACTTCCTAAGGTGATATTTTACAGGGGTTGGACTAGGTCAGATACACATTAATTCCTGATTCCCCAATGTGGTATTAAATGTGGTAAGAAACATTCACACAATCCAAACCCATTCTACTAAGAGCTCATTAGCATCCATATGGATTTCCCTTAGGTAACCAAGAGGTGTCCTCATTCATGACTCTGCATTCTGGGGAAGCGGATCTCTTGAATATGATGGTGATGAGGGGCGCCTTTGCCACATGTGTTCTCTTAGATTGAGGCTCCATAAATTAAACATGATCCCTTAATAAAACAAGCCAGGCCACATCCACTGGGTTATCTAGCCCAACTTGGGTTCTTTTCCTGAGTGGGATGCTGTATCATGTTCCTAGAGGCCCTGTTTCCTCATCTCCACCCTCATTTTTGTCTAGACCCATCCCATCCTACATGAATTCCCAAGAGACTGGCGTCCAGATGTGTTTTTCTGCTATCCCCTTGAGGAACCTGATTGTCTGTGGAGATTGTGTTTCTGTCTTGTCCTTTAATCCAACAAGCATGAAAGAACTGCACTACTTATATTTTTAAGGAGTGAGAGAAGAATGGTAAGGCTGGAGAAATGACAACCATAACTACACAGGGCTTCCTGCATGTTTGGATAACGGAGCAAGAACTTAGTTTATGGAACTGACCTCTATTTCATGCCTGAGATGCAGGCCACCAGGGGAAGATGAGTTCCTGTGGTTCTTTAGCAACATGGCAGTTGGAACGGTGTCTCATAGCTCTCCTGGGTTCATGTGGATTTGTGTGGGCTCATGGCCAAGATGAGGTTTGTTGGTGCATGTTTTGACTCCAACAGCAGCTTTTAGCATGATTGAAAACTGAATGTCAAATGTGTTGAGAACAAACAAACAGAAAAGTTTAGAAATAATGCACTAATAAATGTTAAATATCTTTTAATAACAAGTCATGTGAATGTGCAAGTTTTTTTTTTTTATCATTAGCAAAGCCGACCGAGACCATGTGTCTCAGAGACCATGTGAATGACCATGTGTCCATTATGGGTCTCTTATTAGTTTCTCATTATTCTGAGTTATAGAAAGCAGCCCATTTCATGAGACTGAGCCCATCATCTCCAGAAAGTAGCTGAGGTCTGTCATCACAGGCCCCTATAAAGCAAGGTTAATCTCACATGAGGCTGATTACCAGGGATTGCGGGATTTTACTGAGCTGTGAGTAAAAAAGGAAATCACATGGTGCTTTTTAGGGGCAATTTCACTTCAGCCCTGACCCACTTCCATTTCAGATGTGGGATATTTTAAAATCTATATCTTTATGTCTGTTACAAAAAAAAAACTTGGACTCAGCTTTACTGGATGGGCCAATGTAAAAATGTTATACTTCAGTGAAGCTTAGAATTATGGAAGAAAACCATGCAAGAAAAGAGCTCAGTATATCTCTGCAGTCTCCTTTACAGTTCCTCTATGGTTTAGTTCCACTGCATCTCAAACATGCTGAGATTCTCAAACTTCTGCCGTAAACTATCAAAACTTTAATGAGAAACTATGAGAAAGGAGAACATGTGACTGAAAAACAAACAAACTAAAAGTCCACGAAAATGAAAACTAAACACAGATTGTGACAGGGGAATCTTAAGACAAAACAATGGCATGGACATATTTTAAGACATCTCGGTGCGAGTTGCTTTCAGTTAAAACCGCTCAAACATGCATTTTAGTCTGGGACTAGACTTAAGCCTTGTTTTTGAAACCGGACAATTATGTAATATATATTATGACCTGACTGTTATTTAATTTAATAACATTTCAATGAAACTTAGGAGTGGGCAATTTGACCAATATTAAAAGCATCATTAAACCGTGGCAGTTATACGCATAACCAAATTGTAATTATGATTGTCAATACACCAATAAAATATAAATTGAACAAAACCTTACAGGTTTCTTAATCCTCCATATCAACACATAACAGATGAATAACTCCAATTTACAACTATACCCAACTTCACATGCACGCATTACTATATAGCACATCCCTACTGCTTGATTGTTCATATTATCACCAATTATAGTAGTGGCCAAAACCTGACATCTTCACCCTTTATTAAAATATTATTAAAATAAGCATACAGTAATAAAGTACTTTTCAAAATATTAATATTATTAACTTCTTATTAACATTGGCATCCCTAAAACACTGTATATAGGTTTCATGTTAAAAATAACTACATTTATTAATAGAATCTCAGAGGACTGCTTTTAGCCACAATGACACTCATTCAGCCAGATTATCCATATCCAAAAAGATAAAGAGAGATAGAAAGAAAGAAAGAAAGAAAGAAAGAAAGAAAGAAAGAAAGAAAGAAAGAAAGAAAGAAAGAAAGAAAAACAACAAATAGAGGCATTTTGTCCAGTCAATGGACACCCACGTGCCTTCCGGCCTCCTGAGATGAAGAAGAGCCAGACAGTGCGGTTTTTCTTTCATAGTGCCTTTTGAAGCCGTCATTCTATCAGTGCATGCACCAGAAACCAACAATCAGAGATTTCCTGTACTGTTTCGCAGTGGACTGTTACGATAACAGCGACTGCACTCAGAACAAGAGCCCTGGCAATCCTCAGACAGTTTTCAGCACCCCAGAGTTTGTCTGTTTCTGTTAGAACAAGCACTTCCACCCTTGGGGTCTTTATCTACTTCTGAGGGGAAAATGAGCCACTCTTGTGCCAGATCGGCTTGCCCAAAGAGATCTGTAATACCTGAGGGAAGTGGTAGCACTATAGCATACCGTTCTGTTATATCTACCTTTTCCAATCACTAATCAGCTCGGAGAGGTGGTTATTTAAAATAAAAAATAAAACATTCAAAAAAGTGAAAATAAAGTGTCTACTTTATATAAGGCTACTTTACTGATTTTCAAACAGCTTTGTACCGTTTCAGTAGTATATGTACATGAACAATGTGCACTCTTTCTCTGTGATACCTGCAGCCAGACAGCCCTGTTTGTTTGTCTGCTAAATTAAAACACGTAAAGAAGTAAAACACATCATCTGCAGACTTTTGAAAGCTCCAGGGATTTTGTGAAAACGAAAGATTTATACTTCAGCATTTTGTATCCCTGCTCAGTCGGACAGTTGAAAAGAGCCAGTGCATTATGGGTGTTGAGGTTTTCCTACATTTTTGCTGTAGAGAATGCCACAGCCATTTTATCTAGTCTAAAAAAAAATCTGTTTTTAGACAGCAAAGTTTTATGGTGAATTACCCTATTAATAATGGGAATAATGTCTTTAATGGTTATTTAATAGACCTGTAATTTAATTTGGATATAGTGTCCGCTAATTTGACTGCGATGTGTGCAGCTGAGTTTGTTACCGTGCTCAAAACCATCCTGGACCTTCGAGGACATGTTTACTATTCAGCTGTTTCAGTAATGTTAGGGTTTTAGGCATATTGGACAAGTAAGGTCTCAATAAGGCAGCATCCATTTATGTTTTTAAGAAATATGATTATACTGAATGTGTTTTTATTGTTTCATACTCTTTTAAAATGTATCACAATACACTGTATCTGCCAGTAGTTGTGCTAAGTTTAATTAGTGCAAAGAAAAAATATATATTTTTTTTAGCTATTTACACTTTGTGCAAATAGTATATGCCAGGTAGTTGTCTTGACTAGTTTCATCTGGAATAAAACCTGTGGAAATAATATCACAGATGATTTCTGAGAATAGTTATGTGAAATGGCCCAATTTGAGACACTTTCTAATCACATTTTGCCATGCTTGGTTTCTTTATTTGCATAATTACGGAGTGTGAAACCAAACTGAGCAGGTTTGTGCTTCCTTACAGGAAGATATTTGACCTCCATGGAAATAAGAAATCTCCACCATGTTGATACACCCTGGAGTGAGGTCCTGTCATAACAAATTACCGCTCCACGCCTTTGGATTGGGCATTTAGGAGAATTGTACATGTCAATCATGTCATGCAGCTGGATATTTGTATAATTAAGTCCTACTCCGGTGGCCTGGTCACGCTCTAACAATGGCCGAGACCCGACGGGGTCCAAAACACACAAACTCAAGTGGTGGAATGTGTCTCCTGTCACCAAGGGCTTCCTCTAGAACAGCACCATGGACTGTGAGGTGTTGTGCTATTTAATTACTCTGAGCTTACAGTTCCCCTCTCCCAGATTAATACGGTTACCTTTTCAGTCAAAATAAGAATATGAACCTCTGTTTTCTTTGGTCTAATTAGCCCTTAATTAATATTGTCAGCGCAGGACGAGGTCTCACATCAGACCAGGCTGTGCTGTAAAGAGACAGGCTTTGTGGTATGAAATTTTGGGAAGCTCTGCTAAGACCCAAACACAGAATGAGAGCCTGCTAAGGAGAAAATCGGCTCATCTAAACACAAACAAATCATATAGATTTGCAGTCACGCAGTGAAGAATTCCAGAAAAGAGATCAGAAAAGAAACCTCCACATTCACAAGTATCTTGAAGACATAATGTCAGTTATAATTTTAAAGGAACAGTTCTATCAAAAATGAAAGTCCTGTGATATATTGTTATTTCAATATATCACCATGGAGTAATTACAATATGACAATTACAACAGTGATTAAAGACATGTGTAGATTTGTTACAATGGTAGACATTGTAAACAGGCTGCAATTATAACTATGGGGCTACTGATATAAGCTTATTGGCCTGGTTTCACAAACAAGGTTTAGATTAAGCCAGAATCAGGCCTTAGTTCAATTGGGATATTTAAGGATATTTAAAGCTGCTGTAGGTAACTTTTGAAAAAATGTATTTGCTAAAACTGTCATTTTGTCCTGACAGTAGAATATGAGACAGATAATCTGTGTAAAAATCAAGCTCCTCTGGCTCCTCCCAGTGGTCCTATTGCCATTTGCAAGAAATACACGCTCCCGGTCAGAAACAACCAATAAGAGCCAGGAGGAGTGTCTTAGCCGTGTCAATCACGCTCGTGTACGCCCTGATCACACCCCTCTCTTGCACAGCGCGAGCCGTCGTTCAAACTCAAGACTGCGCGTTCACGACAGGCTCCGCTGTGGAGGACGAGCTGTGGAGGGAGGGCTGTAGCGCAGCAGAGAGCAAGGGGGTGGGACCTGTAAGTTGTGCTTGTTCAAATTTTCAGGCTAAGTCAACGTTTTCTCAAAACTCCCTACTGCAGCTTTAAGTAACTTTTATAAATATTCTTATATTGTTCAAGGGAACAATATATTTTAAGCTACTTAAATATCCTAATTGAACTAAGGCCTGGTTTCACAAACAAGGTTTAGATTAAGCCAGAATCAGGCCTTAGTTCAATTAGGATATTTAAGTAGCTTTTATAAATATGCCTCGGAGAAAAACAAACATTACTGGTGCATTCTTGAAGACAAAACAATGGCACTGACATATTTTAAGATATGCCAGTGCAAGTTTCTTTCAGTTTTTACAGCTCAAACGTGCATTTTAGTATGGGACTAGCTTAATAATAATAATAATAAGTTTAATTTATATAGCGCCTTTCCCAAGCTCAAGGACGCTTCACAATGACAGTAGATAAGCAGTTTACACATAAACGGACAATGGACATTTGCCCAGTCCAAGTAATGAGCGATTGCAGTTGCAAGTCGCATTACATTTGCAGTACAAACATAAAAAACAAAGACAACAAACATTAATTATTAATTACAGACAGTTAACATTGTGACTGTTATGTCAGATTAACATTTTCATGACTGAAATACTGGTTAAACAAATGTGTTTTGAGTTTGTTTAAATTCGTGCAACGTGGTTGTTGTCCTGAGAGCCAACGGAAGAGAGTTCCATAACTTAGGGGCTATAACAGAGAAAGACCTGCCACCCATAGACGATAGACGAAATCTCCGCTCACATAGGAGATCAAAGCCGAAGATCGGAGAGTTCGAGGGGGAATATAAGGAGAAAGTAAGTCAGAGAGATAGGCTGGAGCAAGACCATTGAGTGACTTAAAGGTAAGCAGAAGAATTTTGTAAGTAATGCGGGATGACACGGGTAGCCAGTGCAGTTTAAACAGAATTGGAGTGATATGGGCAGTTTTTTTAGTGTGAGTTAGTAGTCTTGCGGCAGAGTTTTGGATATATTGTAAACGTGAAATACAGTGTGCTGGTAGTCCAGAAAAAAGAACATTACAGTAGTCGAGGCGAGATGTGATGAACGCGTGTACTAGTGCTTCAGCGTCTTTTGAGCTGACATATGGCAATACGGCGGAGATGAAAAAAGGACGCTTTACAAAGTTGACTAATGTAAGTGTCGAACGTCAGTGCAGGGTCAAGAATGATACCCAAGTTTTTGACAGTGGCAGATGGAATTATTGATGTCACTTCAAGGTCAAGTCTGGGAACATTACTTAAATTTTTTGTTAGAGACGGAGGGCCAGTGATTAATATTTCTGTTTTAGTCAGATTCAGACTGAGAAAATTGGAGTTGAGCCAGGTCTTTAATTCATTAATACATGATGATAGTAATGTGGTCTGGAGAATAGAATCCGGTCGACAAGCAGTATATAAACATATAAGAGAATGAGCTTGTGTGTGAAGCCGGTGGCTTATTTTATATGTACAATAAACAGAATAAAAACAACAAAAAGAAAGAAAGTGGATTTAATGTTAGAAAGCATGAAAAGGACTCTGAAACTGGCTCAGGGGCTGGGGCCGACACTGGACTCTGGTCAGGGGCTGGAGCCATCACTGGACTCTGGTCAGGAGCTGGAGCCGACCCTGGACTCTGGTCAGGGGCTTGAGCCGACACTGAACTCTGGTCAGGGTTGGATCCGACACTGGACTCTGGTTAGGGGCTGGAGCCATTAATGTACTTTGGTCAGGGGCTTGAGCCGACACTGGACTCTGGTCAGGGGCTGGAGCTGACACTGGACTCTGGTCAGGAGCTGGAGCCGACACTGGACTCTGGTCAGGGGCTTGAGCCGACACTGAACTCTGGTCAGGGTTGGATCCGACACTGGACTCTGGTTAGGGGCTGGAGCCATTAATGTACTTTGGTCAGGGGCTTGAGCCGACACTGGACTCTGGTCAGGGGCTGGAGCCGACACTGGACTCTGGTCAGGGGCTCTGAAGATTCTTGCTTGGTGGCCATCTTGGCTGAAGACCCAGGCGTTGACTCAAGGACTGGAAAGGGCTCTGGAATTTCCCTCAAGGGAACAATTGAATTTCTCTCACTGGAACAGTCTGGTGAATTTCTCTTACAGCAACGGACTGGTAAATTTCTCTCACTGGAACAGACTCATGGCTGAATCCTGGAGCGGGTTCAGGGGCCGGAGTGGACTCTGAAGCAGCTGAGATAGTCCCAATGTTTAGTGATGTGGTTTGGTTGCAGGCTTGGGGTGAGTTGGAGTGCCCAAATGCTTTCGGGATGGGACTGGACGAGGGTTGTAACTATTTACTTTAACTTCTTCCACCAAGAAATCAGAACCATTTAGCCAAAGGTTGACATTAATGGAATGGGCTAATGGTGACATTTACATTTACATATTTAGCTGACGCTTTTATCCAAAGCGACTTACAATTGCTATATATGTCAAAGGTCGCACGCCTCTGGAGCAACTAGGGGTTAAGTGTCTTGCTCAGGGACACATTGGTGTCTCACAGTGGATTCGAACCCAGGTCTCTCACACCAAAGGCATGTGTCTTATCCACTGCGCCATCACCACCCCTTGTGGTGAATCACAAGGACCAGGAAACAGGAACCGCAGTACCTTATCATACAGTCCCATCTGAAAGCAGGCATTGAGAGTCACGTTGCTCCAACTCACCAGATGGCAAGACTCTAAAATCTCCTCCACATACCGCTCCAGAGGACTACCACCCTCACGGAGAGAGAGATGAACTTCAGCCATTTTGTTTGTCTTTAGGGTCCTGTATTCTGTCACGATTAGTGGCTGTAATAAGCACACGACGAAGGAGTCCAATGGAATAATCTTTTAATTCTTAATTCAAACAAGGAATAAGAGAATAACTAGGAGATAAACAACCACATAACCATAAACGCAAAACAATACAGGACAAGGAGCAGACTGAAACTTCCTTTTATACTATTTTTCCTTGCATGATGAGCTGCCTACTGCATGACACCTGTGTGAATGCTGACGTAAGGATCGGCTATAGGATAGCCAATACCAATCAGTTGAAAAAAATGCTAAATCGCCCGTGATCCAGATCCTTGAGATCAGCTCTGGACATCCCTACTTTCTCCTTCTGTGGAGAAAAAAAAGAATTATTGAAGAATGTTCACACTGCTCTTACAATGAAAGCAAACAGTGACCAAGGACTGTTGAGCTTCAAAAAGGACATAGATCACCATAAAAAATATCCTATAAGTAGGACATAAGCTTTGAGCGCTATAGTCTTCTGAAGCCATACACGATAACTTTGTTTGAAAAACAGTCATTATTCACTGCAGGGATGTAGAAAAGTGAGGGGCACAGCATATTTAGCAGTTCTTTTACAGTATGTATTCCCTTTCTCTTAATTGTAGGCCAAACCGAGTACAGTTGTAGCTGGACACATTTGTAACATTGTATATATCTCCCTTCTCATGCAGGTTTTCATCATCTCTGAATACATTAACATTAGCAACTTCTATCTGCATAGAACATTTAAAGCATTGTCCACATACTTGCAAAGATATTTGAGGAAATAAAGCCCCCCCATCATTTTCATACTATTTTTGTGAATAGATTGATGTTCCTATCTGATCAAGAAAACAAACTGCCTGTTGTAGTTACTGATTTGTATTCTTCAAATTAACATCTTTTGCAGACTGATCTCATGAAATGGCGTATGTATGACACGCCAATTCGTATTTCCATTTTTGGCGTGCTATCAACACGCATAATCGCTTTTCAGCGTGTTTATCAACGCCTTTGACTTAACGTTATATTACTGTATTATGTATATATAAATATATGACCTACCCTAACCCCGTCCCTAAACCTACCCGTCACTGGGGTTAATACCATTTATGAGTCTTCTCCTACCATCCTAGGAAAAGAAATATCGCTCCACAGATGTAGATATAGATTTTGCTTCGTTTCGCTCAGACATTTAACGGCGTACACATACACGCGGAATCACTCGGACATTTAATGGCGTAGACATACACGCAAAAGATTTCGGCGTGGACATACACGCGGATAGCTCAAAATGCGTATAGATAACACGCCACTTGAATTGAAAGTGGCGTGTATGTTTACGCAAAGTCATGATGTCATGTTGTCTTTTGGGGCAACAATCAGGCAACATCCATCCGATGTGGTCAGCAGAGTGACAGCAACACTGCTTTATAATTTGTGCTTCCAATGTTGACTGCACTGATGGTGAGACAAGGAATGACACCACTGTGAAATGATTATAGCAAAAAAGTCACAAAAATACTGAACTTAATACATTTTCATAGGTTAAAAAGATTTCAAAGCAATCAGAGCATAAAACGTGTCAGTATAATTCACTTAAATGTTGGTCTAATATTTAATTTAGCACATAAAAAATAGCCTTGCAACTGTCTTAAGTTAACATGGCAATTAGTCATTTAACCTAAACTACCACAAAGTTAACAACTGTGGGTAATTTCCATTCTCATTCAAGAGAACATTTGATTGGACAGATTTCCGTGCAGTGCAGAATGAGTAATCAGTATTTGGTTCAGTTTTCCCTGTAGTCTGCATTGAAAATGGCTTACCAGTTAGTGAGAACACGATTGGCAGGTTGCATGTCAAGTACTGTACCTATCAGTTTCATGACTGAACTAAATAATCATTATTCTCATCAGATTTCTTAATACTGTAACATAGTACTGATATTACTGCAAATAAGCGCTTAATTTTGTGGTGAAATGAGATCTGGACATGTTCTTGATAGGTTTCATGAGATTCAACCTGTATTGCAAAATGACTGTCCTCTAAAGAGAAGCTAAGGAAAACACAAGTTTAAAAAAACAAGTTATGTTAGAGGATATGCCTAGAGGATATTTGCACAACATATGACTTAAATGCCAAAGGCGTAAATATTTCACTTTTGACCTGGGCAAGAGAGAGGCAGTGTTCTGTTGCCACCTCGTAGTCTAATTTCCAGACCCACAAACCCAAAGTGATCTGTGGTTCTGTGTGTAAACCACATGAAATGACACTTTGTCCTCTGCTGTGTGGCCACACGGAGAGGAAGAAACGCTGTTACTCTAGAGGTGTCAGCTACTGCTGGTGCCAGTGATGTCAGTGTTTTCCAGTCACGCTGGTGAGCTGTGCATTGGGTTGAACTCACACACCTCAGGTCTGACGGCGCTTACAATCTCCAGCCTGACATTAACACACAATTAAAAATAATGGTTTGCACAATGCTGTGAGCTGATTAAAAGAATCAATAAATGCAAACAATAACAAACACCAGTCTTTCCCAAATGTTGTATTTAAAGCTCTCAGTTCTGCAGTCAACATTTCAAATGCATTAAGCTGTCAGTGCTGATGGTGGCCCTGGAAATCTGCTGGTGTAAATCCGTTTTAAAGGCAGCAGGTTATGTTTGCTGTTTACTTGTTTATCAGCTCCAATGAACCACCACCTCTGCAGGTCACCACTTCTAGCCCGAAGGCCTTTTAACACCTAGTTTTCCCCCATTATAACTGTTTATGCCAATGGTCTAATTATTGCAAGAAATTCAAGTAGCCACTATAATGGCCTGTAGTTTGTTTATTTGAAATAATGAATGTTTTTTATTCTGTGCCTCGGGCTCAACAGGAATTTTGTTCTCAAGAAATGACGCAAATTGCAATGTTTACTCGCATGTTTGTCCTGTTGAAATGACGCAATTAAACTACTCTCTTAATTACTAAAAAACAGAATTAGATTGTGGATTCAGTAAATTCAGAGTTATGCTGTTTTGTTTAATGTTAAAATCCATTATTTCATTGAAGGGTTACTATACTACTACCGAGCTTCAAAGTTACGACATACATTTACATGATCTGCTCCACATTGTGGATTCACTTAATAAAATGACTGACCTTTTATATATATATATATATATATATCTGTATTATGTAATAACCAGAAATAAGGTGCTCTGGGCTGTGAGTCACATCCGACAACGGTCTTTAAGCCTTATTGTTTTAATAATGGACATTTTCATGTACTGGTGGAAGGGGCAGTGGTTTTAAAGTACAGTGAATCAGTTACTCCCCCAGGCCGACTGTATTCATTCTGAACAGTGAGATAATAATGACCGCAAGAGATTTAATCTGTTTTACACAATAACCTTTATCAGTAAAATGTGTCCGGTTTTGGGATGGACAATACGAGACTGGAGCAGTCTTTTCATATACTGGACACTAGGACACAGCCAGTCTTCTCAAACATGGAAATGTCATCTGTGCTAAATTTCCAGTCAGGAGAACTTAGCTCTTTGCCAACCTAAATGGTGAGTCTGCATGCACTGAACATGCAGCTGGTTTTGCTCCAAACAGGTTCTGGGCCTGAATCCAGCACAGGGTTGAGGAATAAGGAACTGGTTTGCGAGAACGCCAACTCCATATACCCAAGCCTTGTTGTCTGATTGGCTGTGGTGAGACGTGTGGCCAAGCTAAACAGTCACGCTTTTGCGTCCTTTATGCAGTTCCATCATGACGGATATGAAGTCCTGCACTATTGTAACTGTTCTGCCAGTCATATTGATATGTTGTCAAAAGCGTGCATGCAGCAGCTTTTATAATGCCTGATGTATTATTCATTATACCTTTCATTAAAAATATATATTAATTCACTGATATTTGCTAACTAACTGAAATATAACTATTATGAAAATGACATAAAGTTACTCATACTGTGATAAAAGAAGACTAGAAGAAAAACAAATATGTGTTTAACCACAAGCTCCGTCACAAAACGCTACACAACTAATCTACTGCTGTAATCGATTTAAAAAAATGAAACTGAACCAATTTATGGGAGTAGAGGCGGGTCTTGTCGTAACTTATGTGTTGACAGGATTACTGTGTGCGTGAGCCACTGAAAGATTGGGTGTGTTCTGTTGAGAATACATGTGACCCCTGTAAATGCTGTGCTGGCTACTAGTTGGCTTTTCCTGTCAGAATACGTTAGGCAAAATTAATCTCCAGGGTGCGGGAAGAAAACCCCTGTTCAGCCTCGAGGGTCGAGCAATGCATTCATTAGCTGCTATTGCTCTGGACTGATGTCCAATATACAAAGCACTAATGGATAAAAGCGGTCCCTTGGAGCAAATTAACTGAAAAACATACGCTGTTTAAAATAATAGATACACTGAAACAAGACCTAATTGTTCTACTTTCCTTTAAATGAATCATTTTCCAGTTGTGGCTTCTCGGAGTTGAAGCATGACTAACCATCTTTACCAATTATTCTTGCATTCTGGCAAAAGAGATTCTCTGTTATTTTAAACTTTCTAAAAGGCACGTCTGACAACAGAATTTATGCAGGAGGTGTCAGTAAATTAAATCTTGTCCTGTGATCCTAGTGTAGACATGGGATCAGGGATTTCCAGGGTTGTTGGAGTGTCAAACTTACCTTTCAAAGATAGAGCCAGACTCTGTATGCCTTACGGTTTCTAAAGTAACTCTTTAGTGTATGGTTCACCCCTTGGTGAAGATCAAACCTGCAACCTTTGAATATATATATATATAATATTAAAACTACAGAAATTTTTTTTTTTCCAAGTACTCTATACTTTTTTATATATAAAAAAAAGTACAGAGAACTGACCCACATCTGAGAATTGACACTCTGTAGAAAGGCCTCTTGTCGTAGCAGTCTGAACAAGCTGATGATGCCCAAGGCACAATAGAGACTCTCTCGCCATCATGAGCTGCATATTCTATATCTTCTCTGTCAGACCACACAGGGCTACTCTCGTTGGTAATGGTCTGGCACAAACTGTAAGCACTTAACCACATTGAGTGCCACTGTTCCTCTATAGCCCAATAGGTTGAAGGTGTGCATCGAGACCAGGGAATTAATTTCATTGTATATTTCGTTAGATCTCTGTTTTGTTGTATATCCAATATATGATTTGTCATCTCATGGCTGGAATAAATTAACTTGGTTTCAGAAGTAATTTAATTTATCTCAATGGGGTTCTCTTAGAGTGGGCACTTGTAAATACAGATCATGCTTTATCCCTAACACCATTTAATTTGAGGTGACTGGAAAATGTGAGTGTGAGTCTCTCTGACAGGATTAGGTATTGGAAGGTGTGTGGTACAGTCAGAGATGAATGCCACCATGGTATCTCCCTACCTAAGATTTACAACCAAGTGCATGGAACAGACCGCTCCAGACAGACTTCTAAAACACTTTTAATCAGATGTGTCTTAATTTCAAGTCAACATCTGACAGACTCTTACTAACCCAGTGACCACCAATAAATAAACAAACTATTTTTTACTATCGGAAAGGTCTATGAGAACGAATCAAAATATTTCCTGTGGTGGCTGACTAGCTTAGAGTTTGGCTGGAACATTCAACCACCATGTAAATTTTGCCCACCTGTAATGTGTCAACATTTTATAATTTTTCTGTATTCACAGTAGAAACATTCAGTATATGGAGAAAATGGAGTTCCGAAGATGTCAGCAGGATTGATGTATGTGTGGTACCAGTGGAATCATCCATGTAATGTGATATGGAACACAATAATTGTATTGTATGGGGATTGGTTGTAAAGTAAATATATCAATAAATAAACAAATTCCCATAAAATTAGAAGATGAAGTATAGATATCAAGATTGGGCCTAAGACAGAGCCTTGTGGCCCTCCATACCTGTCACCTAACACCTGGGTTTGCGTTACTTGTGATAACATCAGGGAAGGCGGATGTAAAACTATCCTTACTGACAAATGAAGATAACTACATGCAACACTTATATGTAATGCTGGTTACTACATGAAGGGATGATAAATTACTTGTTTGTAATTCTTTCTAAAGTTGTCTTGAGCATTGTTAGCAGGTAGTGACCAGTAATCTGTTCAATGGTAACAATCAAGGAAATAAAATAAAACACAGTACAAGTATTAAAATTGGAGGGGGTATTAAAATCAATGGGAAACTTAGCAACGCTCAAACTCAAGCTATGCTTGAACCCCAACCCAGACGAGCCAACAGCAACAGGACTAAATGTCAGTGCAGTGTAAGCTTTGATAAGAGAATCTGTGTCATAGCTTCCAAGAATAACAAGCAGACTACTGGCATACGTTATTTTTAAACATGGAAGTAGCAAAGGCTGTTCTTTACTCTGTAAAAATACAACTTGTAATATCAGTTTTGCATGTGTCACTCTCCCTTTCCTTTTCAAGGAGTCTTTGGAAATTAGAGTTTACCTTTCATTATGTTTGTACAGGATTGTATTACATATGCAATAAAACACCTTTTAACGTACTCCAATAAAATATGAAATTCTTGAAAGTCTGCTGGCTGTGCTGAGTCTCTTTCTGAGAGATGGACTGCGCCTTGCGTGCCAGGCACTGGGGCATGCTTTCATGGATCTCAAACCTACTTTTCTGATAAGTTTGCATTGAGACATTAGCTCAGTTTCTGTTTGGTTAGCTCAGGGGTAGGCAAGTTTGGTCCTAGAGAGCCGTTGTCCTGCAGAACTTAGTTCCAACCCTAATCAAACACACCTGAACAAGCTAATCAATATCTTCAGGATTACTAAAGCCTGGTTCACACGGCAGGATAATTAGGCCGATTTTAGCCCCGATTTACCCCTTCCGACAATCTTAAGGATGCTCCGATTATCGTAAATAATCTGATCAGATATTCCTGCCGTGTGTGGTGTGTTAAGACTGCTCTCGTCTGCTCGGAAGGACGTCGGGACCGCTCCGATCTCAAATCGGGGATATCCAACATGTTGGATTTTTTTGGCCCGATTTCTCCTCGTGTGTGGTGTCCCTTGGGGACAAACGAGCACGCAGCCTGTGGACTGTGGCGTGTAGCCAATCAGAAAGCGAGGTGAAGAGGCGCAGAGGCGCAGAGGAAGCACCGGGAAACAAAATCAAAATAGTCCATGCTCGCGTTGTCTCCACTTCTTTGACCATCGCCTTTTCTTTTGGTAACGTTTTTTTTTTTTTTGGTTAATTTAATAATAATAATTCATTACATTTATATAGCGCTTTTCTAGGCACTCAAAGCGCTTCACATGGAAGGGGGAATCTCCTCAACCACCACCAATGTGCAGCATCCATTTAAAAACAAACTACACTGGTTGTTTACTCTGAAGTCACGTTTGATCTCGAGGGATTTTGCGAGTGTTTCCGTATGACCTGGGAATGCTAGGGAGTCAAATCGGTTCGTGCCTGATGTGTTGATTTTGCTGTGTGGCTGCGCACCACACACTGTACGACCAAAACTGTTAGACCCGTGATTTTTTATCGCCGTGTGTGGGGTCTCTCAGGTTTGGAAAATCGGCCGACAATTTTAAAATCGTTCCGTGTGAACCAGGCTTAAGGCTATAGGCAGGAGCGGCTCTCTAGGACCGAACTTGCCTACCCCTGGGTTAGCTCATTAACTCCCCCCCCCCCCCCCCCAAAAAAAAGAAAAGAAAAATAAATAAATAAATAAGTGTGCCATGTAAGTGAGTAGGAACGAGTGAGAGCTAACAGATAAAATAAGTGCAAAATTGTCATTTATTAATACAATTAAACTATAGCTATACTCCACCGTGATGAACCCCCCTAAAAAATAAGCTCCATTGGAACAGCAATACCAGTGTTTCTCACAGGATTTTAGGTAAAACTGTGGTAGGTGGACCTCTGTTTCTCTAGGGGGGTTCGGGGGCATGCCCCCCCAACCCGTAAGAAAATTTTGTGTTCTTTAATGTTAAATTCAGCAGTCTGGTGCACTTTGTGAGTTCAAAATTAAAAGCTCCAACCCATATTCAGGGTGCAAATTAAACAAAGAAAAATTCAAACCTCTTTTAGTTAGTGTCTACATTACACTACTACATAATAATAATTATAATATCTATCCCATGATAGTAATAGCCATATATTGTAAAACAAATGCACTGAAAAAATAAAGGAAACTTTCATAATTAGTTTTGTACTAATTTCTATAAAGATATAAGCACATGATGACATGTTTCATGGGCCGGTGTGTCAGGAAAAAAAACTAACGCTGACTTTTTTTGACAAATGGCCGCCGATGTACGAGTTTTATGGGCCGTTAAGACAAAAAAAAAAGAAAAAAGTATGAGATGTATCGGTCGAAAAAGCACGCCGGTCCACCGGGAATCTACATGCCTGGATGTCACACTTTAAATCCTACCTGTTGGCTTTCAGCATGCACATATTTAGCTGCTGTCGCATCAATTGACATGCCATCTCCTTTTCCCTCTTTCTTTTTCTATTTTTAGCCCCCCCAGCATTTTGTTTTATCCATCTTTTTCGACGACAACTCACTACTCCGACCTGCTCGCTCAGCGATCCGCGCTCACGGCGCCCCCGCCCGCTCGCGATATTACCCCGCCCCCCTTCTCCATGAGGGCGCCTACTCTAGCCTGTTAGTCCTCTAAAATTTTATATAACATTTAAGAAATGATTTAGAAACGCACAACAGCAGCTACATATAGAAAATACAATATACATATAATTTTTTTTTTTATAAAAAAAAAAAAAAAAAAAAAAATTACCATCGCTTTGGCGCCCCCCATGGTGCTGCGCCCCTATGCGCCGCATTAGCGCATACCCACTTTTTGCGCATATCCAAAATTCTACTGTTAAATCATTCTGTCGTGGTTTTGTACCATTAATTATTCAATCACTTAATGTTACGGGTTTTTTTTCCTCTAAGATGATTTTCATTTTATGTAATGTAGTTGTTTGTGCTTCACGTAGCCACTATAAAACACATAATATTTCCCTATATCCTTAAATATTAGAATATCATTCCAGACAGTTTCTAAACAGCTGTTAAGTAATTCCATGTTCCAGTGTAGATTAATCATACATGTCATATAAATTATCTTCAGTTTCTGGAAACCAGGTGAAATCAATCAGTCAAAATTGTTAATGTCACATTGTGAGATTTAGATTAGCCATAAACTGTTATCTAATGTTCATGGGGTCTTGGATGGGATTGGCATTAGCGCCATCACAATCCCTGCTTATTTGGCAGTCTTGTAGCTGATGAATCAAGGTGGTGTGGGTGCCAGTAGCAGAGTCTGAACAAAGATGCTCTTTCTAAAGGCATGGAGAAGTGCTGAAAGGGCAACAGAGGGTGGTATTATGATGTGCACTGCCAGTCTCATGCTGGGTGTGAAAACAAATATACTCTATCATCTAGCCCCTACAGCGAGGACCCTACGGGCTCCAATAGATCAGTGTGGAAGTAACACTGGCTACATTTGGAACAACTTACTAGTATACTAATTTTAACTACTGGCTCCGTCCAAAACTGAACGCTGCTACCTTGTTCCCCAGACAATGTTTTTGTACAGTAGTACCTCCTAAGGAAATCACTTGCTGACAAGCTACCAAGCTTCCAAGGCAGCATAACATCTGAATATAATTAAGTGAGGTAACTAAGCAAATATTTAAAGACTACAATGATTATTTTACATCACTAGTCTGATGGATATTTGGCCAAAACATAAGTATATTGTTCCTTCAAGTGACAGCTCTTTCTAGTTATGGTAGGGTGGGCTAGGAGATGTCCTGGATGGGAAATGGATGGTAGTTGATGGGTTGATACTATGCTATAATCACCATTAAAGGCTATTTTAGTAGCAAGTCAAGTCACCTTTATTTATATAATGCTTTTTACAATACAGATTGTTTCAAAGCAGCTTTACAGAGATAACAGGAAAATAATGTTGTAATAATATTGTTAAATATAAATTTTAATTAAGCAAGCCAAAAGCCAATGGCGACAAAGGCGAAGAAAGGCGAAAAAGGCAACAGTGAAGGAACCAAAACTCCATCAGTGACAGAATGGAGAAAAAAACCTTGGGAGAAACCAGACTCAGTCGCTCAGTTCTCCTCTGGTCAACGAACGAACAGTGTATGATTATGATTCAGGCAGCATTACAGGTCAGAAGTCAGATTGGATCGGAACATTCACAATATTTATCCAGTTCCATCTGGTTGGTGTCAGTCACCACCTAATCTCCACCTCCTCACTACATTTCCCATTATCCTCTCCGGCTCACACCTGCACTCACTCCACCATTACCCGCACCTGCCAGCGAATATCATCATCACTCACCATGTTTACCTGTTATCACCTTGTCTTCATTGTTCATCTGTGTATTTAAGCTCCTCTCTGTTCGGTCTTCACGGTCGGTTATTTTTTGTGTCAAATGCACACTGTTTGTGCGTTGTGTGCGTTTGGTTGTTCTGTTCATATTTCTTTTGTTCCAGTTCGTGAGTATTAGAGATTGTTTAAATAAAAGCTGCTACAAGTAGATCCTGCATCCTTCCCTGCTTCAACCTGCATCGTGACAGTTGGAGGTCGGCGTCATCACGCCGGTATGGAGATGAGTTTTTTTAGGTGTCCATGAGGCCTTCACAGGGCTGATGAGGCTGGCACTGCAGTGATGCGTTGTGGTTGTGTCTAGGCACAAGTCCTCCATCTGATCTGGATACGGCCCGGGTCCGGCTGATTACAGTTAACCTCGGAATAAACTAAAGACTAAAAGACTTTAGAAAGACTAAAATTAGAGTAGATGCCATTCTTTTTATGATGTAGCAAGTACATTGGGTGTTATAGGAAGTGTTCCCGGTTACGGCTGACCTAATCTATGCAGCCTAATAATCATTTAAAGGTTCTCTAAGCGATCCTGGGTGACGTCACTTCTTGTTGACGTTCGAACTATTGTCAAACAAAACGGAGGCTAGCTAGACCCTCCCTCCTCCTCATCCGCACACTAACCCCCCAAACCACACCCCCAAACCCTTCTTGTCGGTCATTGGCTGGAACAGTTTGTTATGTTTTGGGGAGCGGGTCGCTGCAGTTTGTTTTTGGTGCTGTTTGTGAAGCATGGGCTGTCTACAGAGATCGCGTTTCTTTACAGTGTGTTCAGGGGACAGGCAGCCAGCGGATAGTGAGGAGATGTTTGCTGTATGTGACAAAAAATGTTTTGGCCTAAAAAACACATGACATCGCTTAGAGCACCTTTAACTGATTTGAATAATAGGAATGTACACTCACCTAAAGGATTATTAGGAACACCATACTAATACTGTGTTTGACCCCCTTTCGCCTTCAGAACTGCCTTAATTCTACGTGGCATTGATTCAAAAAGGTGCTAAAAGCATTCTTTAGAAATGTTGGCCCATATTGATAGGATAGCATCTTGCAGTTGATGGAGATTTGTGGGATGCACATCCAGGGCACGAAGCTCCCGTTTCAGCACATCCCAAAGATGTTCTATTGGGTTGAGATCTGGTGACTGTGGGGGCCATTTAGCCTCTGACCTCTAGCATCAACAAGGCATTTTCGCCCACAGGACTGCCGCATACTGGATGTTTTTCCCTTTTCACACCATTCTTTGTAAACCCTAGAAATGGTTGTGTGTGAAAATCCCAGTAACTGAGCAGATTGTGAAATACTCAGACCGGCCCGTCTGGCACCAACAACCATGCCACGCTCAAAATTGCTTAAATCAGCTTTCTTTCCCATTCTGACATTCAGTTTGGAGTTCAGGAGATTCTCTTGACCAGGACCACACCCCTAAATGCATTGAAGCAACTGCCATGTGATTGGTTGATTAGATAATTGCATTAATGAGAAATTGAACAGGTGTTCCTAATAATCCTTTAGGTGAGTGTATAATGTTCTATGTGTATGCCAGGTTGAAGAGATGTGTTTTTAATCTAGATTTAAACTGACGTGTGTCTGCTTCTTGTGACTAAAAGTCAGTTGTAGTTCTTGTGTTTCTCTTTCCTTCTGTGATTCTGCTTGTTAACAGCAGGTGTGCATCACTAATGTTCAATCAACACTTAATTAATCACTTAATTATCTAATTAACTTTACCACTGCTTCAGTGTTATTTTAACACTCTGTAGAGTGGGACCATAATTGCTCCGAGCAGTGTTGATTTAACACTGGGGATTTTGCTGTGTAGGTATTACAGCAAACATTTCTGACAAAATGAATCTCCTCAGATCTCTCCCTCTCTCTCTCGGTCTCTCTCTCTCTCTCTCTCTCTCTCTCTCTCTCTCTCTCTCTCTCTCTCTCTCTCTCTCTCTCTCTCTCTCTCTCTCTCTCTCTCTCTCACACACACCCTTTGTCCAGTCATACATTACAACACCACAACATCTACTATAATAGTACACATTTGATTTAATTTGAGGACATTTAATATTTATAAATATATATATAAATTCAGCGAGACAATTGTCTAATCAATACAGTTCAATACAGTACAATACAGTTGTTTCATTACTCAAAACCGCAATCATGGGTAAGACTGCCGACCTGACTGCTGTCCAGAAGGCCATCATTGACACCCTTAAGCAAGAGGGTAAGACACAGAAAGAAATTTCTGAACAAATAGGCTGTTCCCAGAGTGCTGCACCTCTGTGGGAAGGAAAAAGTGTGGCAAAAAACGCTGCACAACGAGAAGAGGTGACCGGACCCTGAGGAAGATTGTGGAGAAGGACCGATTCCAGACCTTGGGGGACCTGCGGAAGCAGTGGACTGAGTCTGGAGTAGAAACATCCAGAGCCACCGTGCACAGGCGTGTGCAGGAAATGGGCTACAGGTGCCGCATTCCCCAGGTCAAGCCACTTTTGAACCAGAAACAGCGGCAGAAGCGCCTGACCTGGGCTACAGAGAAGCAGCACTGGACTGTTGCTCAGTTTTGCAAGTCATTCGGAAATTAAGGTGCCAGAGTCTGGAGGAAGACTGGGGAGAAGGAAATGCCAAAATGCCTGAAGTCCAGTGTCAAGTACCCACAGTCAGTGATGGTCTGGGGTGCCATGTTAGCTGCTGGTGTTGGTGCACTGTGTTTTATCAAGAGCAGGGTCAATGCAGCTAGCTATCAGGAGATTTTGGAGCACTTCATGCTTCCATCTGCTGAAAAGCTTTATGGAGATGAAGATTTCATTTTTCAGCACGACCTGGCACCTGCTCACAGTGCCAAAACCACTGGTAAATGGTTTACTGACCATGGTATTACTGTGCTCAATTGGCCTGCCAACTCTCCTGACCTGAACCCCATAGAGAATCTGTGGGATATTGTGAAGAGAAAGTTGAGAGACGCAAGACCCAACACTCTGGATGAGCTTAAGGCCGCTATCGAAGCATCCTGGGCCTCCATAACACCTCAGCAGTGCCACAGGCTGATTGCCTCCATGCCACGCCGCATTGAAGCAGTCATTTCTGCAAAAGGATTCCTGACCAAGTATTGAGTGCATAACTGAACATAATTATTTGAAGGTTGACTTTTTTTTTTTGTATTAAAAACACTTATTTTATTGGTCGGATGACATATGCTAATTTTTTGAGACAGGAATTTTGGGTTTTCATGAGCTGTATGCCAAAATCATCAGTTTAAAAAAAATAAAAGACCTGAAATATTTCAGTTGGTGTGCAATGAATCTAAAATATATGAAAGTTTAATTTTTATCATTACATTATGGAAAATAATGAACTTTATCACAATATGCTAATTTTTTGAGAAGGACCTGTAGTATATAAATGTTTTCTTATGTGACAGGAACAACAGAGTAAATACATTAGATCAGTAATTCTTAAAGTGTGGTCCGCCATCGCTCCCTAGTGGTCCGCGAAAAGATGACCTAAACTAGGCAAGTGTTTACAAAATCGTCACTTATTTAACCCTTTCGCACGTACGATCACACCGGTGTGATTAGAATGGTCAGTGCATCACGTGTTCAACTGCTAAATTCAAATGTGCTTTCGCGCGTTGGCTGGCACTGAGCCAGAGACGGGCGCACTCACAACTATTCAGTGTTTTCAACCACATAATGTTTATTTTAGGTTTCAGACATTTAAATACACATAAGTACTAGCAAAAAAAAATATTTTGAGTTTGTAAAATACACACTGATGTCTATGGAAGTGGCAATAATAATCCTTTCCATTATAAAAAGACGACATGTTTTATTCATATCAGATACACATTGTGTAAATAGCTTTACATTTTACCCTATTCTTCTCCCAGTTCACCGGCCACTTACTTTCATGTATTTCGTGAGAAGTTGAGGAATTGACGCGTTGTAAACTAACATGGCGCCGCCCATCGCACATACTGCTCAACTAACGCGATCGTTTTACAGGTGTTTAAACAACAAAACACATCCACTTGCACATATTTGACAATTGGAATATCAGTGTTTCATGTTATAGTTAATACATTTGTGAATATTTTGAATAAAAAAGGAAAAATGACATAAAAGCAGATCATCATTCATTCAGCGCTGTGTTGTGGTTGCGCTGTGTCACGTGACAAGCAATGACGAGTCACCATTGAAACATTAAAATGACACACGAAACTGTGATAACAGTTCTTGCCATTCTGTTTTAATAACGTAAAAATGGATCGATGGCTAAACCAAAGAGGAGTCAAAAGAAAAGATCAAGCGTCCACTGAAAGCAACAAT
This sequence comes from Rhinichthys klamathensis goyatoka, assembly GCF_029890125.1. Taxonomy (NCBI): domain Eukaryota; kingdom Metazoa; phylum Chordata; class Actinopteri; order Cypriniformes; family Leuciscidae; genus Rhinichthys; species Rhinichthys klamathensis. Next base: position 2,843,912 of record NW_026606608.1, on the reverse strand, counting down.
GTACCAAGCACTCAATACAAGAAGGCAATAGTCTTGTGGACATTGCATCAGATGGAGGTCTCAAAATGTCATTCAAACAACAGCTCTTAACAGACTTCTGGGCTCAGCTCCTTCCTGAACATCCAAAGCTTGCAGAATCTGCCCTCAAAGTGCTCATGCCCTTCCCAACTACATACAACTGTGAAGTTGGGTTTTGTAATGTACTAGTTTTAGTTCCATGTGTAAAATCCCAGTAATTTCAGTGATATTGGACATTAAGGGGAACATTTTTTTCAGCATTTTATTGTTACCATAGTTACAACCATAGACTTCGTATACCCACCACCTCAGTTTTAAACTAATGGCTCTTTTGAATGACATTAAGTGGGACCTAGGCTGTTACAGTATGTTTAATTGCAGTTTTTTTCCACATGTGCAGTTTGTTGTTCATATTAAGCTGCAGCTCTTTTCACATTTACTTTTTCAAATGAAATAAAATTCATTTAATAATTTCTGATCATATTATTGCATTTGTGTTTGAATAATTAGTTTTTGACTTGAAACAGATGCATATTAAACTTAAATTTAGCTTATCCTTACAATTGTGTTGTTTTTTGGGGGCGTGTTAGAGTGGGATTTTGTTAGGTGGTCCTCAGAAAAAACTTGGAAGATAAAGTGGTCCTTGGGCTGAAAAAGTTTGAGAAACACTGCACTAGATGTTTAGGGGTGGGTGTTATGACCAATAGGGTAAAATGAGGCTAAAGGGATGCCATAATGTGCTTTACACTACTCCCAAAGTGTATGATTGCAGTGTGTATGAATATATATGTTTTTATTTAACATTGATGGAGCAACAGATTTCGTGTGGGGGAAAAAAAATCATGAAAGTGGTTTGTTTGTTTAAAAATGGTATTAATGTATGGAGGTGGCAATATGGGCCTTTTACTCCACACACGAAGAAAAAAAAAAAGCATGGGGCAAAAGACACAACAATTTAGCTAAAGGAATATGTTTTTTAATAATGTCTAAGTTAATTCTTATTCAAAATAATTACTTTTGCAAAGTTTGTACTATTTTCTTTTTTCCCCCAATAAATATAGGAATTAAAATTTCATTTTCAAAATACAGAAACAAAATTATTTTAAAAAGTAAATAATCTGAAAGCACTGAATGAGATCCCACAATAATTTAATATAGATTTAAAGTAGTAACAATAAATATTATATTTTACTATATGATATGATTAATATTATATGGTTAAATGTGATGTTTCATTATACATATTTCTAAGGTGGACACCCAACTTAATATATGATATTTACCATCTGAATCTTACCATGTCAATAAATGTAAAAGTCAATAAAGGCTGTTTATTATCAAGTTAATTATTTGACTAAAATATATTCAATAATTTTATCAATTCTCATTTGCAACATAAATTTACAACATCAAAAATGTAAATGTATAATTTGATGTAAAAAACATCAAATTAGCACAGTCAACTCTGCGTTGCGGTCAGCGAAGAATAAGTGGAGGAGTGTGTTATATAGGCAGGCCCGGTTTTACGGCTAAACACCCTCAAACGAAAACAATAGTCAAGTCAGATTTATTTATATAGCACTTTTTACAATACAGAGGGTTTCAAAGCAGTTTTACAGAGATAAAAGGAAAATAATGCAGAAGAATGTTTCCAGAAGAAAATAGCGTCACAGTCCAGCTTAAGTAAGTTCAGTGATGTTTCATTTTTGTTTAAAAAAAAGTTATTCATTTAGTTCATTTATATATATATAGCCGCTCTGGAGTAAACCGTGATGTCATCATCCAGCTCAGTTCAGTTCTTGTATAATATTAGTGTCAATGCAGGCAGATCAATAATATTGTTGAATATTAAATTAAATGTTAAATTTAATGTCCCTTAACTAAGCAAGCCAAGCCAATGGAAACAAAGGTGGAAAAGGCAACAGTGGCAGGAACCAAAACTCCATCAGTGACAGAATGGAGAAAAAACCTTGGGAGAAACCAGGGGCCCGTTTCAGAAAAGAGGTTAAGTGAAAACTCTGAGTAGGTTAACCCTGAAATGAGGGAAACGTATCGGTTACCTAACGTAACCTCGGTTCTCTCTAGAAGAGGGAACGAGTATTGCGTAAGTTAGCTTACGCTACTCTCGAGATATTGAAGCCAAAAAATTATCCTTAATTTTTGTATTAATTGTCAACTAGGGTTGGGTACCGAAACTCGGTGCCAATAGGGAACCGGTTCCGACGTAAACGGTAGTAACCAGACCGAATAAGAACGAAAATTTCGGTGCCTGATTTCGGTGCCTAACTTCATTAGGCACACACGCACACACACACACACACACACACACACACACGCAAGGTCTCTCGCTCTCTCCCTCTCCGCCGTGCCCGTGCGCTACACAGTTTGGAGCACAGTTTCTTCTGTCTCGCATGCGCGCTCTTTCTCGCAAGGTTTGGCTGCATTTCACGTGTAAAATTACGTGTCAGAACGCCCTCTGAGTGTGCCGATAGTCTGAATCCCAAATAGAATCAAGCCAATTCATTGGCTGATGGCGCGGGCGCCGCATCGACACACTTACGTCGTCATATTATGTTGGCGCGCGCGCGCCATCTGCTCCTCAGATTTCTCTGCCGAAAAAGGAAGCTGGTCGGCAGCGCGAGGAGCTTGGCAGCGTCTCGTTCCCTATTGAGAGAACATAGGTTACACCAGTAACCAGAGATGTTCTCTTTCATAGGTTCACTCAACGCTGCGTAGCTAAGAAGCAGTGGATTTGTATTTGTAGGCTGCTGTATCACGTGCCGTTTGAACTGACGCGCTACAGCGATCTGTCACATTTCAAAGAGCCAAAACGTTGTTTATTGTGTGAATCTCGTAAAAATATGGACAGAATCTGACAGCTGTGGATTTGTTCCATATCAAAAGTAACCTTCTCTGTCTTGTCTGTCGGTGTCAGTGTCCTCTTTGTCCGCTATTTTTCTGTGTGAAAAGGGTCATTTGCGTGAGTCTCACGTTCAATGCGTGAGAGTTGGCAGCTCTGCCTGCTAGTAATCTCTATTAATCTCCAGTATTATTAAATTGTTTGATACAATATTGTTTCATTTGATATTATGTAAATATGAATTTTTATTTTATATTGGTTTTATTATTACCATATGTTACTTGTATTTATATTGTTTAAAGATTTAAGTTTGGTTTTATTATTACCATATGTTACTTGTATTTATATTGTTTAAAGATTTAAGTTAATATTGTGTCCAGTTTGGCCCTGTAAATTAAAGGGTATTATTTTTTTATAAAGTGTGTACGGTTTCATTTTCTTAAGTACCGATTTAAGAACCGTTTAAGCACCGGAACCGTTTAAAAAATACCGAGTAGGTACTGGAATCGGATAAAACCCAACCGATACCCAACCCTATTGTCAACGCAGTGCAGCAGCTAGCAGACCTAGAGCAGGCTGTCTAGCGTGCTCATAGGCTGGCCTGCGGGAACTGCAGCAGCCTACCAGTGAGCCCGACGTGACGTCACATCCAATGAAGGGCGCTCGCGCCTTCACAGCGTCATAGCCCGTCAGTATGGGCGTGGCTTAGTGTATATAAGCAGGGCTCGGAGGCTGTTTCTTTGGTTTTCATCGACTGAAGCGAAAGTGGCTTGTGGCGCGAGCACGGCAGGTTACGCAATACTCGTTCCCTCTTCTAGAGAGAACCGAGGTAACGTTAGGTAACCGATACGTTCTCTTACGAGAGGTTCTCTCGTATTGCTTAAGTTAGCTTACGCTACGGGAACCCTTTGTCAACGCCGTGCGTGCCAAGCATCCACTCCATGAGTCCCGAGTCGGGGAACAAGATAAGTGGAAAAATAGGGGCCAGCATAGTGGGCCGACACATGTATAAGCACCCCATGGGAAATGCAGAGCAGCATTGCCGGTCTGACATAACGGCCCATTATAGTGCGGCTCAACCAGAAGAGCTTAGTCACGTGATAGTAGCCTGTGCGCAGAAATGCGGGCAGATCATACACATTATTAGACTGACAAAAGTTTAGCCTGCAAGGCGGTAACTTCCAGGTTATAAAACCTCACAAATGTCATGAATAGAAATTCCGCCGGACCATGCCCACGATGAGGCATTGCCTCTAGTGGAATGAGCCCTGATGCCCAAAGGGCATTGCAGATCTTTTGACGCGTAAGCAGCAGCAAAAGTGTCCACTATCCATCTGGACAGGCTCTGTTTCGTGGCGGCGAGACCCTTGGTGCGCCCACCAAACGAAACAAAAAGCTGCTCCGAGCGCCTGAAAGGGGCGGAGCGCGCAATGTAAACCTTCAGCGCTCTGACAGGGCAGAGGAGGTTAGTATCGCTCTCGCTATCGGATGCTGGCAGAGCCGATAGCGAAATGACCTGCCCTCTGAAGGGAGTACCAATCACCTTCGGGACATAGCCATGCCTAGGTTTGAGGATGACTTTAGAGTCATTTGGCCCAAACTCGAGACACGCAGCGCTGAGAGAGAGCGCGTGTACATCCCCCACACGTTTGACTGATGACAGTGCTGTCAGAAAAACGGTTTTGAGCGAGAGGTATTTCAGATCCACAGAATCTAATGGTTCAAAGGGATACATTTTCAGGGCCTCTAATACCAATGAAAGATCCCAGATAGGAACCGACGGGGGCCGCGGAGGGTTCATACTTCTAGCTCCTCTAAGGAAACGGATGACCAGCTCGTTTCTTCCTATTGACTGGCCGCGAATTGACTCTGCGAATGCTGCGATGGCCGCCACGTACACTTTGAGCGTGGACGGGGACCTTCCCTTGTCCAACAGCTCTTGAAGGAAGACGAGCACCTGCGAAACCCCACATGTATGTGGGTTCTGTCGTCTGTCGATGCACCATTTGGAGAACACAGACCATTTAGACGCGTAGAGCTTTCTAGTAGAGGGAGCTCTGGATTGCGTAATCGTGTTCATCACTCCGTCTGGCAGGACAACGGGTATGCGTTGATCAACCATGCGTGCAGAGACCAGCGCTCTGGATGGGGATGCCAGATCGTGACGCAAGCTTGAGAGAGGAGATCTGTTCTCACTGGAATAGGCCACGGGGCTGTAATTGACAGCCGCGTCAGCTCCGGGAACCAAAGTTGATTCTCCCAACGCGGGGCTATAAGGAGCACCGAGTGGCGCGTTTCCCTGATTCTCTTGATTACCTGTGGCAACAGTGAAATCGGAGGGAAAGCATACAATGGGCGGCTGGGCCAGGTTTGGGCCAGCGCGTCCTCGTCCTTGTCCTTTGAAAAGAACATTGGGCAGTGAGCGTTGTCTTCTGATGCAAAGAGGTCGACCTCCGCTCTGCCGAAAAGGCGCCATAGTGTTTGGACTGTTTGGGGGTGCAGGGACCATTCCCTTGGGGGAACATTGTTCCTGGACAGGCTGTCTGGGCCGTCGTTCAGGTGGCCTGGCACATGTGCAGCTCTCAGCGAGCGCAGATGATGCTGAGACCAAACGAGGAGGCGTTCCGTCAGATCGCAGAGGTTTCTGGATCTGACCCCACCCTGACGGTTCACGTAGGACACTACAGACATGTTGTCCGAGCGGACTAGAACATGGTGGTCCTGTAAAAACGGGAGGAAACGCCTCAGCGCGTTCTCGACCGCCAACATTTCCAGACAGTTTATGTGGAGGAGCTTCTCCTGGTCTGACCAAAGGCCGGTCTGCCCTCGAAGAGAGCGCCCCAACCTGAGTTGGACGCATCCGTCGAGATGACTTTTCGATATGAGACAGCTCCCATCATCACACCCCGCTGATACCAGTCAGCCACTAACCAGAGCTGCAGAGCTGAGATGCAGCTCTGAGTCACTCTGATTCGTTTGCAGCCGGTGGTCCAGGCCCGGCGAGACGCACGGGCATTCAGCCAGCGTTGCAGTGGGCGCATGCGCAGTAAGCCCAGCTGAAGCACTGCCGTGGCTGAGGCCATATAGCCCAGCATCCTCTGAAATGTCTTCAGGGCAACGATGCTGCCTTTCTGGAAAGAAGCGGCTAGGTGATGAACATGGCGCTCGCGCTTTGTCGATAAACGAGCCGTCATGGCCACTGAGTCCAGTACTATTCCCAGAAAGGAAACTGACTGACTGGGCGTTAATGAGCTCTTGGTCCAGTTGACCAAGAGACCCAAGCTTTCCAGGTGACTGAGAAGCACTGTTCTGTGAGACAACAGTTCTGTCTCTGACTGTGCCAGAATCAGCCAATCGTCCAAATAGTACATAATTCGCATACCCTGATTTCTCAAGGGCGCGAGGGCCTTGTCCATGCACTTCATGAATGTGCGAGGTGCCAATGACAGGCCGAACGGTGTATTGATATACCTGACCGTCGAAGGCGAATCTCAAGAATGGCCTGTGACGGGGTATTATCTGAATCTGAAAATGGGCATCTTTCAGATCGAGAGAAATAAACCAGTCCTTCGACGCGAACGTGCGCGAGGATGTTCCTGGTTGTAAGCATTTTGAACGGTCTTTTCACAAGCACTTCAAATGTCTCAGATCTAAAATGGGTCTGAGGGCTCCATCCTTCTTGGCTACGAGAAAATAACGGCTGTAGAAGCCTGACTCGCTCAGAGAAGGCGGTACCAGTTCTATGGCCCCTTTGCACAAGAGCTGCGCTATTCTGCGCGGAGTAGATGTGCTACTTCGACATTCACTGTCGTTGCGGCGCGCACTTGATAGCGCGGGGGGCCGCGATCGAACTGTAGCGAATAGCCCTGTCTTATTGTGCTCAGCACCCATTCTGATACCCCTGGGATAGCTTCCCATGCTTTTATATGTATAGCTAGGGGTTGAATGGCCTCCGGGTTCTGATCGCCACACTGGGTGGGACCGAGAAACTGAACCGGAGGTACAGGCGCGGCGCGTGCGCCCTCGGTGCTTGGATACGGGCGGCTCGCTGACAGCGGTGGCATGCTGTTTCATGTGTGACGTCCCGATTGCTGGGAATGGGGAGCGTTCTTTGATCACTTTGATGCGCGAGCGGCGCTCTGGGCGAAGCGTTTATTAGTAAGCGAGCGCGCTTGGGGAGCGGGCATGAGACTTACATTCGTATGCAACGCCCCGATCGCCTTTGATGGGGAACGTTTTGTGATAACTCTGTGACGCGCGGCTGGCGCTTTGGCCAGAGTGTTTATTAGTAAGCGTGAGCGCTCGTGAGCGGACACAGGACTTACATTTATATGTGACACCCCGATCGCTTTTGATGGGGAGCGTTTTGTGATCGCGCTGTGATGCGCGGGCAGCGCCCTTGGCGAGGCGCTTATTAGTGAGCGTGAGCGCTTGTGACCAGGCACCAGACTTACATTCATATATGACGCTCCGATCGCTTTTGATGGGAGGCGTTTTGTGATAACCCTGCGACGCGTGACCGGCGCTTTGGTCAGAGTGTTTATTAGTGGGTGCTTGTATACGGGCACGGGACTTACATTTAATTGTGACGCTCTGATCGCTTGGGATGTGGGGTGTTTTGTAACAACTCTGAGAGGCGCGCGCGGCGCTTGAAGGGATGTGTGTGTTAGTAAGCGTGAGCGCTGTTAAGCCGGCACGAGACTTGCATTCATAACTTGACTGATATAAGTTTGTAATGGCCGTGTGATAGAGAGTAGGCGTGGGCACGGACTCGTGGACACATTCCCTACATTTAACACTCGAGCGGCTTTTGCCCGCTTTATGAGAGTGATTTTTGTGAGTGACACGGGAAGTGTTGTGCTTGTGTGTAGGGGTGAACACTGAGATGTGGGCACATTTTGTACACTTAAAACACCATCGGCGTGAGCCGGATAACCAGACATTACACTCTTTACGAGATTTCTCTGGGTCACCGTAAAAACGGCGGTTGTGTGCAGGCGAGAGGGCAGTGTTACCGGCTCGTTTGCTGCTGAATGTACCTATGCAGTAGCCTGTTTAAAGGGGACTGACAGGGAGGGGAGTTTTGACGGCGGTCCCGGCGGGACTCAACCGTCTTTTCCCCGCTGATGCTAGGATGGCTTCGCATGCTCAGGCTTCAGCACGATCTTAGGCCGAGGCCCACGAGTAGGAGGAGGAGGAGGAGGAGAAGGAGAAGGAGGAGGGGAGGAGGGGAGGAGAGGAGGAGAGGAGGGGAGGGGAGGGGAGGGGAGGGGAGGGGGGGGGGGGGTCTGCGGCGACTGTCCGAGCGCGATCGAGAGCGGGCGACCTGGCGTTGCTGCGAAGGCTGGCTAGGCTGAGCTGGCCGCTATGAAGTAGCTCGCACAGTAGGCTGGGTTATGTGAGCGGCCTGCAGCGGAACTAGAGCGTCGCGGCAGGAACAAGTTCATGGCCTGCGTGGTCTTCTGTACTTCAGAGAAGCGGTCGACGATCCCGTTCACCGCTGGGCCGAAGAGAACAGTGGGGGAGAGCGGCCCGTTGAGAAACGTGGCGCGCTCAGATTCCCTTATGTCAGCAAGCGTCAGCCAGAGGTGCCTCTCTGTAACAGTTAGCGCGGCCATGCATTTTCCTATGGCCTGTGCTGCGGACATGGTAGCGCTAAAGGAAAGGTCCGTCGCGCTTCTCAGGTCCGTGACGGCGGCTGGATCCCATCCTCTCTCGTCCCACTCACGAAGAAGATCTGCTTGAAGGATCTGAAGCACAGCCATCGAGTGCAGGGCGTAGGCGGCCTGTCCTGCTGCGGCGTAAGCGCGGCCGACAAAAGCAGACGTGGTCCTGCAGGCCTTGGACGGGAGCGCAGACTTTGAGCGCCATCTCGCAGAGGGCGGAGAAAGGTGCGCTGCAACTGCTTCCTCCACAGGGGGAATAGAAGAATATCCCTTCTCGGTGGCGCCGTCCACTTGGGAGAGCGACGCGGAGACTTGAGAGTGGAGCCTCGCGGAGAATGGTGCATTCCACGATTTAGCAAGCTCCGTGTGGAGTTCAGGCAGAAAGGGCGCAGACCTGGAGGCGGGCGCTTGACGGCGGCGATTCTGAAGAAAGCAGCCGTCGAGTCTGTTAGGCGCGGGCTCTGGGGGCGGCGACCACTTGAGGCCGAGGCGGTCGACGGCCTGTGAGAGGAGGCGCATGAGCTCGGCGTCCACTCCAGCACGGGTCCGGCCGGATTCCTGGATCGAGGAGGAGGCGGAGTGATGAGAGCCCGACCATTCCTCGCTGTCCGATGCCAGGATAGAAGAGCTGTCTGAGTTAACCATCACGTGGTACGAGAGACTGCAAAACAAAACATAACAATCAGACAAGGATTTACTTCAGTCAAGGAATACCAAACATTCACTAAATCATACATACCACACGAGAATCACACATCACGATGCACTCGCGAATGTTCTGCGAAAACACACAATAACCACAATAAACTCGACTTACACCATTGAAACCACAACACATTGCGATAGCCGACGTACCTTAAAGCTTTCAATGAGCGCTTAACGCAATTCCCAGAGCACGCCGCTGAGACGGCTACAGCAATCACTTCAAAGACAAAGACACATAGTCTAAACACTTTAAAACCACAAGAAAGCCGTAACCACCGTCACTTACCTTGACTATAGTGTAAGCGGAAGAGGGGCGGGTATGACAAAAAGCCTACATTCTAGGGCTTCCTGTCTACGTACTTAAATACACCAGCCCTAATTACCTCATCCACCCATTCCCATATAAGGGTAACGAACGCAAAAAAAGGAAAAGAAAATCTCCTACTACTACACTATGGTGACTCATAATATCTGTGCTCCATTGATAATGTTTTTTTTTATAGTTGTGGTGCACGCGCTTAACTCAGAGTCAGTCAACTTAGAGTTGATTGAACTAACTCATTTCAGCTGTTCTGTAATTGTGCATTGTGTAATTTTCATTGTGCAGTGTAGACAAATTTATTGACTATTATGGAACTTTGTGAGCGCAATATGAGTGACAGCTTTTTAGTGATTGTAAAGGGAGCACTCTTTGCGCACTTTCTAGGCTATAATCCATTCAAAATTGGAATAAAAGCTTTGGCTTTTCCCGTTTGCCATATCAGTCAGACAGCTGCCTTCTAACAATCTGAATCCTTAGAAATAATGATAGGAAAAACCCTGTCCCGCACATTGATAGGATTGGTTACATATTTGGTGCGGTTTCAAAAGGTATTTTTTGAGACTGTCTTTTTTTTCATTGCAGTTTTAAAGGGAAAATACTCAAACTCGCAAATTCATCAATCAACACCATGTGTGTATGAGTGTGTGTGTGTGTGTGTTTAGGATACATAAAATGCTTGCAATAAAATTAGCATTAAAGGTGCAATGTGTAACATTTTTGAGTATCTATTAACAGAAATGCAATATGACATCCATAACTATGTGTTCAGTGGTGTATAAAGAACTTACTTAATAAACCGTAATGTTTTTATTACCTTAGAATGAGGCATTTATATCTACATAGGCGCGGGAATCCCCTTCTATGAAGGTCGCCATATTGTGACGTCATGTTTCTACCGTAGCCGACAGCGAACAAACAGCGTTACAGAGCGCGTTTCGTCACTACATTGAAAGAGAAGCCGCAGGAAGCTAGAAGAAGCTAGTCATAAACACCGTGAGTAGTGACTTTTCCCTTGTCAGTGGTGTAAATATGTAGTTGGATTGTTTCATGTAACTTAATTCTTCTCCCTCGCTGTGTTATGGCTTTGCTATGTGGGGATAAATGTGCTGGTTAAGTTCGTGAGACAGCTGATTAGTAGGCTACTCTTGTCATTGACCGTAAAACAGTTACAGGAATCACCAACCCGTCGATCTTGGAAGCATTTTAAGTCGATCGAGTTTCCAGCAGCATCGCGTGGCGGTCGGGGACAGTGCCTCTGGGATGGCAGACCGGGGTGGTGGTCCCTCTTTTTAAGAAGGGGGACCGGAGGGTGTGTTCCAACTACAGGGGGATCACACTTCTCAGCCTCCCTGGGAAAGTCTATGCCAGGGTACTGGAGAGGAGAATACGGCCGATAGTGGAACCTCGGATTCAGGAGGAACAGTGCGGTTTTCGTCCAGGCCGTGGAACACTGGACCAGCTCTATACCCTCTACAGGGTGCTGGAGGGTTCATGGGAGTTTGCCCAACCAGTCCACATGTGCTTTGTGGATTTGGAGAAGGCATTCGACTGTGTCCCCCGAGGCGGCCTGTGGAGGGTGCTCCGGGAGTATGGGGTCCCGGGTCCTTTGCTAAGGGCTGTCCGGTCCCTGTATGACCGAAGCAGGAGCTTGGTTCGCATTGCCGGTAGTAAGTCAGACTTCTTCCCGGTGCATGTTGGACTCCGGCAGGGCTGCCCTTTGTCGCCGGTTCTGTTCATAATTTTTATGGACAGAATTTCTAGGCGCAGCCAGGGGCCGGAGGGTGTCAGGTTTGGGGACCACGCGATTTCGTCTCTGCTCTTTGCGGATGATGTTGTCGTGTTGGCCCCCTCACACCAGGACCTTCAGCATGCACTGGGACGGTTTGCAGCCGAGTGTGAAGCGGCTGGGATGAGAATCAGCGCCTCCAAATCCGAGGCCATGGTCCTCAGTCGGAAAAGGGCGGCTTGCTCACTTCAGGTTGGTGGAGAGATCCTTCCTCAAGTGGAGGAGTTTAAGTATCTTGGGGTTTTGTTCACGAGTGAGGGAAGGATGGAACGGGAGATTGACAGACGGATCGGTGCAGCTTCTGCAGTAATGCGGTCGATGTACCGGTCTGTTGTGGTGAAGAAAGAGCTGAGCCGTAAGGCAAAGCTCTCGATTTACCGGTCAATCTACGTTCCTACTCTCACCTATGGTCATGAGCTTTGGGTCATGACCGAAAGGACAAGATCCCGGATACAGGCGGCCGAAATGAGCTTTCTCCGCAGGGTGGCTGGGCGATCCCTTAGAGATAGGGTGAGAAGCTCGGTCACTTGGGAGGAGCTCAGAGTAGAGCCGCTGCTCCTCCACATCGAGAGGGGTCAGCTGAGGTGGCTCGGGCATCTGTTTCGGATGCCTCCTGGACGCCTTCCCGGGGAGGTGTTCCGGGCACGTCCCACTGGGAGGAGACCCCGGGGAAGACCTAGGACACACTGGAGAGACTATGTCTCCCGGCTGGCCTGGGAACGCCTCGGTGTCCCCCCGGAAGAGCTGGAGGAAGTGTCCAGGGAGAGGGAAGTCTGGGCATCTCTGCTTAGACTGCTGCCCCCGCGACCCGGCCCCGGATAAGCGGAAGAAGATGGATGGATGGATGGAGTTTCCAAAATCAGATAAAAAAAGCCTATTGTGTGTAGTAAGTGGTGTCTAGGGGATGCGGAGGCGCGCGCGCTGTCACAATCACGTTATTTTTGCCGCACGCACCTTTGGGCTCATGCGGACGCGTCGAGTTTAAACAAGGCTTAACGCTTTAACCAGCTCAGCCACAGTAACAGCTCATATTATCCAGCTAAACTTTTACTACCCTGTTAGAAAAAATATATAGTTGCATAGTTTCATGTGGTTCTTCTCCCTCGCTGTATTATGGGTTTGCTTTGTGGGGAGAATGTGCTGGTTACGTTCGTGAGACAATCAGCTGATTACTATTATTATATTATGTAAGGTGCATTGTGTAATATTTCTGAGGATCTATTGACAGAGATGCAATATAAAATCCATAACTATGTTTTCAGTGGTGTATAAAGACCTTACTTAATGAACCGTTATGTTTTTATTACCTTAGAATGAGACATTTATATCTACATAGGCGCGGGAATCCCCTTCTATGAAGGTCTGAAGGTATGTTTCTACCGTAGCCGAAAGCGAACAAACAGCGCTAAAGAAACCTCATTGCTTGACTTACTACTCTCTGCTGCTGACTCAGACGACGACATATTTTGTCTTTCGTCGGCCACCGTAGCTTCTCATTCGAGTTTGAAAACCGAGGGATAGGCCGCGAGTGACTTGCTGTTTGCAATTTGCAAGTTTCACCACTAGATGCCGCTAAAAATCCCACACTGCACCTTTAACAAGAAGTCGGCCAGTTTACTCCAACAATTCAAATACAATATATTATTTGCTATCCAGGCTCATTGTAAATATGTGCCTATGCAGACATTTATGATCTCTTCTCGCACGTTTAGCGTCACTTTCAATGTGAAATGTCCAGTGAGTGGCACTAAAAGCATGTTTTTTTCCGGCACAGATTACAGTGAATCTGTCAATTTTTTAAAAAGTTGATTGTTGTTTGTATTTCTGGTGAGCTACAGAGCAAGTTTACTACCTCATAAAAACCATACATACTGATAATGTGATGCAAACATCAAAATGTAGAAAAAAGAAGTTTACAATTAACGCACTATGGTAAAATTGTTGTGAGGTAATAACAATATTGGGCAAGCAATTCTTTATTATAAAAATGGCTCTTTATTAATCAAGAAACTGAAAATGTTATAATTTGTGTGAAATGGAAAAAAAAAAGTTTAGTTTTTCTGCCACTGGTGTTCATTTCAGCTAGAAATTACACAGAATTATGTACTTTTTCTGTGACTTTCAGGAAAAAAAAAGACAAAACTCTTCTAAGATGCCTGTATGTTGATAAAAAAGCTCTTTTTGCACTATCACTAGTTTAATTCCAAAGTGCCCACAGTTGAAGAAACACCCACACAGTGCTCCTCTGTGTACACAAATGAGTAAGTTATCCACAGCCCCACACCCCTCACGACCCCAGTGGCCTTCATTACCAGAAACCAGCCTCCACCGCAGCACAGTAAAAACCTGCGTCCTTTCACATGGCCAAAACCCCCAGAGCGGAGCCGCAGTCAGGAGACGGCCACAGCTACAGGCTCTACACTCAAACACTACTGAACCAACTGTCACTCTGGAAATGCTGAGATAAGTTTGATCTCAGCATCATTCTCCACTCAAGTCTTTGAATTGTGTTGTTAATAAAGTTCAAAGTACTTTTAATCACCATGACAGACATAACCCCCCTCCCCCACCCAATAAAAAACAGTAGCTTTAGATACTTAGAAGAGACATCGGTATGACACATGGATGATATAAATCACAGCATATAAAAATTATCTCACAAATTGCCTTAGGTTCCAAAAACACAAACCCGTCTCTTTAGAATGGTAAACTACACAGTAAAAAAATTAAATAAAATAATAATAATAATATGGACAGTTAGGAAGAAACAGAAATCCCCACTAATGGAAACTTGAGCGCATATGGCTTATGAAATAAAATGATGACATTGTTTGAGAAAAGAAAATCCATTTGTGAAAGGAAAGGTTTAAATATGTAACCCTGAGAGTAAGGTTAGTTAACTGCAATGCCTTCAGATGTGCTTAATTTTATTTATATTTATATGCATAATAAATATTTGCCTATCTTGTCAAACAAAAAACTGTCAAGTTATTATCTATGTAATGAAAACCCACTTGCTAATTCACTCCATTCTGTGGTACCCACTAGGGATTTTCCGATTGATCGGCCACAGATCAGCATTGGCTGATAATCACATTCTATGACTCTTATCAGTAGTAACATAAGCTGCGTTTGAAATTACCCCATATACCCTCATTCACTATTCCCTACATTACTCCACTAATATAGTCCACTTGAAGAAGTGAATGAAAACGAGTGAGTGAATTCGGACACGAATGGTGCTTTCACATCTGTAGTTCGGTTCATTTGGTCTGGACCAAGGGTGAAAAATTATACTTTGTAGCATTTTTCAGCCGTTTTGGTTCCTTTTCACACCACACTGATTGCTCTGGTCCGAATCAGTTGATGAGTTGATGAAACGAACCAAAATGCAGTCATGTGACAACGTCCGTCTGGTGGAGCCAGAGTGCCCTTGAACCGAGGCGGAGCCAGAGTGCCTTTGGACTGAGGTGGAGCCGGAGTACCCTTGGACTTAGGCGAAGCCGCCGCGACGAGCGGCTGATGCGGAGCCGGAGTGCACATGGACTGAGGTGGAGCCGGAGTGCCCTTGGACTGATGGGAAGCCGCCGCGACAAGCGTCTGAGGCGGAGCTGGAGTGCCCGGAGCCAGAGTGCCCTTGAACCGAGGCGGAGCCAGAGTGCCTTTGGACTGAGGTGGAGCCGGAGTACCCTTGGACTTAGGCGAAGCCGCCACGACGAGCGGCTGATGCGGAGCCGGAGTGCACATGGACTGAGGTGGAGCCGGAGTACCCTTGGACTGAGGCGAAGCCGCCGCGACGAGCGTCTGAGGCGGAGCCGGAGTGCCCTTGAACCAAGGCGGAGCCAGAGTGCCCTTGGACTGAGGTGGAGCTGGAGTACCCTTGGACTTAGGCGAAGCCGCCGCGACGAGCGGCTGATGCGGAGCCGGAGTGCACATGGACTGAGGTGGAGCCGGAGTGCCCTTGGACTGAGGCGAAGCCGCCGCGACGAGTGTCTGAGGCAGAGCCGGAGTGCACTTGGACTGAGGCGGAGCCAGAGTGACGGAGGATAGAGGCGGAGCCGGAGGGAAGGAGGAGCCCGCTGTAGGGGTGGAGACATTTACATTTTATCATTTAGCAGACGCTTTTATCCAAATTGACTTACAAATGAGGAGAGCAATAAAAGCAATAGAGCTAAAAATGCAAGTGCTGTGACCAGTCCCAGTTAGTCTAGCACAGTACACGTAGCAAGATGTGTTCTTTTAAAATAGAAATAGAAGTGTCAGTGTTAGTTTTAATGGGTCAAGTGTTTCTGAAAGAGATGCATCTTCAGCAGTTTCTTGAAAATTGAAAAAGGTTGAGTTAGGCAGGTCATTCCACCAGCAGGGAACAGTCCAGGTAAAGGTCGGTGAAAGTGATTTTGTGCCTCTTTGAGATGACAACACAAGGCGCCGTTCACTTGCAGAACGCAAGCTTCTCGGGAGCACATAGGTCTGAAGTTGTGAGTTAAGGTATAGGGATGAAGACCAGTGGTTGTTCTGTAGGCAAAACATCTCAAGGGCTTCAATGACAGAGATAAGGGCAGTCTCAATTGAGTGGTGTCCGCTTTTGAAACCAGACTGGTTGTTGTCCAGGAGGTAGTTCTGTGCAAGAAAGGTAGAGACCTGGTTGAAGAGAACTCGTTCAAGTGTTTTAGCAATGAATGGAAGAAGGGATCCATACCGGTCTGTAATTTTCTAGATGTGTTGGATTTAGAGTGGGTTTCTTAAGCAGTGGGGTTACCCGAGCCTGCTTAAATGCTGTGGGAAAAGTACCAGTGTGAAGAGAGGTGTCGCGGAGAACGTCAGATAGCCAGGGGGCAGAGGGGGTGGCACGGTCTGGCCTGGATGAAAGGGTTCAGAAGTTGTCTAAGCACGATGTTAGTGTGGAGAAAAGAGTATCAAATGCACTGTTAGTATCTAGTGATGAGAGCTGATTAAGGGGAGGAAGTGTGGATGAGACCAAAGAGGTGACCTGTGGAGGAGTGTGTGTTGTTTCCTGAGCCAAGTTGAGGTCAAGAGTGAGGAGGAAGTGATCTGAGGTGTGCAGTGGAGTGACCAGCGTATGTGCAGTGAAGCAGTAGTGCATGTAAATAAGGTTCAATTGGTTATCTGATTTGTGAGTAGCCACAGTAGATACTCGCTTAAGGTCAAACGAGGCAAGCAGAGTGTCAGCAGCCTGAGGTTTCTCTATGTGGATGGTAAAGTATCCAAGAACTACCAGAGGTGTACCATCCTCAGGGAAGGATGAGCATAACACATCCAATTCCTCCAAAAAATTGGACTACAAAATTAATTTTAATAGGACTGGTAATAGTAATTGCATGTGATTCAAATGAGCTGTAGGGGTAGAGAGACTGAGAGCAGCGGAAGGCTCGCAAGTATGTGGCAGAAGTAGTGTGAAGACTGACCAAAGGGGAGGCCGGTGGGACGAGGGATGAGCCACATGGTCAAGGGTCTCAGGTGGAGCCAAGGGTGGGAGGAGCCAAGGCGGAGCTGACAGATCGACTGGCCGATGTGAAGCGAAGGGATCAGAAGCCGGAGGCGGACCCACAGGATCCTCCCGCTCGGGTGAGGCTGGTGGTTGCACGACCTGAGGCTTCACATCGTCGCAAGGCGTTCCCAGGGAAGACAAAGGGCAGCAGGCTTTCAGCGAGACGGGGCTGGAGGACTGGCTGAGCTTTGAGGTGAATATGACAGAGGTAAGCTTGACGTGATCAATAACGGTAATTTCAATTATTATAATTTTTTTCATATGGCGCTTTTTACAATACAGATTGTTTCAAAGCAGCTTTACAGAGATAACAGAAAAATAATGCAACAAAGTTTGTTTCCAGAAGAAAATAGCATCACAGTCCAGCTTTAATAAGTTCAGTAATGTTTCATTTTTGTTCAATTTAGTTCATTTATTTATAGCCGCTCTGGAGTAAACAGTGATATCATCGTCCAGCTCAGTTCAGTTCTCCTATAATGGTGTCAATGCAGGCAGATCAATATTATTGTTGAATATTAAATTAAATGTTAAATTTAATGTTCCCATCTAAGCAAGCCAAAAGCCAATGGCAACAAAGGTGAAAAAAGGCAACAGTGAAGGAACCAAAACTCCATCAGTGACAGAATGGAGAATAAACCTTGGGAGAAACCAGTCGCTCAGTTCTCCTCTGGCCAACAAACGAACAGTGTATGATTATGATTCAGGCAGCATTATAGGTCCGAAAGTCAGATTGGATTGGAACAATCAGAATATTATCCAGTTCCATCTAGTTGACGATCAGAGTCATCACACCGGTATGGAGACGTGTTTGTTGAGGATCTTTGACTTCCCAATGGATTAACGAAACAGTCTCAGTGCTGTCTTGAAACAGCGATGATTCAGAACAGACAGATGATACCGGGTGGGATAGTGTGGGAGGCAGTACCCCCGTGTCCAAATCCACCAGTATTCCCTCTGTTGCTGCTGTCGCTGGCTCAGATGCACTCTGAGGCGATGGTCGGCACTGTTCCTTCCTCTTCAGGCTTTGGCTCACGCATCGCGGCGGGTGGTCGCTCTCCTTCTGCGGGGGGCTCTGGGTTTGGCTGTGTCCTGGATTGGGGAGAGACTCTGGTAGTTGGCCCGATCCAGAACAGCGATTTGAGGTTCTCGTGGTCTTAGGGGGAGTTGACAGCAAAATGGCAGAATAGTTCAGTATAACAAAAAAGAAAATCACTTTTGGGCAATCGCTGCAAAATTTGCTGCATAATCCATTTCGGTGTGAGCCATTAGTATTTAAGGGAATAGGGGGTGAAACCTTAAAAAGTCACTCATGTAAACTGTATACAGATGAGGCTTTTATGTCACATTCTGCTTTGTAACTTCGCATAACATTAGTAAACCATAGTAAATCGCACATCTGTATTTAGAGTAGGTTGTCTCGATTCAAACGAGCCCACACAATAGACCATGATGCGAAGATTTTGAGAAAATCCCCATATAGTGACATGGCATGCTGCTTGGTTACAGCTATAGGACTTCCGGGATCTGACCGCGTCACGATGCTGTGTTTTCCAACATCATTTAAAAGCTCAACCAAAGGAAACTGGGTCTTGGGTATGGACGATGTGTAGAGACCAAACAGACCCTATTCTACAGCTGGAGTTGGATGGATTGGGTTGAATAGAATGGAAGCGGAAGATCACCACTCATCAACCAGGATCTTATTGTATGTAATTATAAATATTCTATGCTTTGTGGCTTTTACACATGTAAGTAGTTCTTATGTTCAGCAAAACACTTGTTTGGAGATGTTTTATGGACTTCTGATAAAAAGACTATCTTGGTTCCAAAAGTCACAACTTTTGATTGCTTTGAGATATCAACACAAAATTTGGCCCAGATGCAGTTGGCATGATTGTGAACAAGCCCAAACTGGATTTTATTACCTGTCATATAAACTCTTTAATAGTCATCATGTCAAGCATGAATAATAACAAAATAAATAGAGGTTTTCTCCGCAGTGTAGTAACATAATAACCTCCAAACATGAGTTACAAGCCATTACTTTTAACACCCTGTTGTCAATAATTGTATCCCTTAAAACTCATCTTTGATCATCAAAATAACATATTTAATCCCTTTTTCCTGTGGAAAAAAAATGTCTTCATGCTTTAAAATAGCTTGAATGCAACTCTTGTAACGTCAGAAACACCAGCGATTTCAAACCGTGTTTTTGATACTGCCTTTGGTTTACTGGATTTTTAAGGAGAAAATACTCAGCAATAGTGTTTACATTAATTTGAACATGTTTTTTTTCTTCCTGAAAGCATATTAAAAACACCACATAGACATTTAAACAACATTAAAAACTTGATTTTCACCACAGGGGGACTTTAAGGAGACTGCTCTAACATGAAATAATTAAAAATACCTTCAGTTTGTAAGGGGTTAACACTGACAGTCAACAGAGAGCTTACATATCACTTACATAAAGTTTGAATGATCAGAAACAGGATCGGCCGATCATAATGACAAGAAATTGGTCAATGTCATAAATCCTGATCAGGTCATCCCTAGTACCCACTGCTAGTACTGTGAATTCAAACACGGGTTGAGAAGGGATGATTACTTTGCAGACAGTCTTCTGGATCAGTGCACTGTGCTGTGTGTACTCTAGAGGGTGTCCGTGTATTGGATGATCTCTCAGAAGTCAGCATGGTGTACTCTGACATCACCTCTGCCACTATGGGAATGGAAACTCTCCCCAGTGGCTTGAAAACTCACACTACGGCGCTAGTCCTCCGCCTGATCCTGGCCAACCCTTACACACTCGACTGCTGTCGGCTCATGCAGTCAGGCGGTAAAACACACTTTGATAAAAAAGACTTTGGAAACTTTGACCCTTGTTCTTCTGAATGATGCTGTGGTCAGAGAGTGTTAGTATATTTCCCCTATAATGTCTGAAGTGTCACTGTAGTTATGTTATATGTTTATTCATGAGCCGTGAGGTTTATAACAACTCTTTATTTCCTGCTCAAAAAACGTCTTTACTTATTTTCTCTCTGTGCACACAACGCAATAGACCACTTAAAACTGCAGCACACTGATACAATGGGTGTAAAACGAATAAAGTGAGGAAGTTGACTATGATACTTCTCTTAACCCTGAAGAACTGATGGGTAGTTAGGCACACATGGCACAATCTGAGCAGTTTCCCAATTACTGTGTTGATTGTGGATTTAAATATGGAAATAAATTGAACATTTATTCAGATTTATTTTTTTCAGTTCAATAATAATAGTGAGCAAAACAGCACAAAACAAATAAATAAATGTACAAAGGGTGGGGGAAGTGTATCATTTTATAAATAACATGCCATGTAAATCTAGCCTGGGAAAAGCCAGACAACTTCCGGCAAATTTAGATTTGCTCTGAAAGTTAGTCTGGCAAAGAGCTCATTCAAGCCCATTTCCAATCCGTCGAAATCGCGGCACCAATCAGAAGCGTTGGGGCGGGCTTTACACGATGACGACAGCGCTGGGATTTTGAAGCAGATTTTGTAGCCTACATTACAAAGATGGATGCCGCCGTCAAACATCACTCGTTCCAATCAGCTATCGCGTCTGTTTTAAGCGATTTGAACGTTTCCTTTTAGTTAAAATGTTCCTCCCCCCCGCTCTGCATACGTCATCTCCTTCATCGCTCTGATTGGGTTTAGGTCTATCCGCGACGTCCGTTGGTGACGCCCCTCTGGAAATGATTTGTCTATGACGCTTTGCCAGACCATGGTTACAACTGAGAATGGTCTGGTTTTAACCAGGCTAATGTAAATCTTCAGATATCTGTGGAATTTTCTCAGAGAATTCTATGATTGCAAATTCCATCCAGATCAACACATTAATTAATAACATAAAAAAGCACCATCTTCTACCTAGGACACATCACAAGCAACAGCAACATTTTAATAATACCAACCAAGTCCTCAGGATCGTGTTGAAATGTTGTAGCTGATGTCTCAGTGATGGTATTTCACACTGTATTTTTCTTCTTCCTGTGTTTCCAAGTGCGTTAACATACTACACTCAGAAAAGAGACGCAGTGCAAGGAGAGCCAAAGTAAATGTGGAAAAGGAGAGTTCAGATATTTCCTCCTCAAGGGTTCGTCTCATGTGTGTGTTTTCAGCAGAAGAAACCCTGCAGGAGCTCAATGCGTTTCAGTGTTGACTGTTGAACATTCACACAAACCACAAATTATCATTGGGTTATGTGTGCTCTGGCCCGGCGAGGAGATTTACTCAATCTGTCTGTCAAATATTCATGGATGAGCGCTGTTAATGGAGCAGCTGGACTGAGCAGGACTATTACACATCATATCCCCAACCAGGCAGACTACAGTTTAATAAGCTTTACTGCAACAAGGCTCGGATACAAATATCAGCAAATTACACACTTTTAAGAGCCTAAAAGACTTTAGGCTCTGGTGAATCACACTGATGTTGCTGAACTCTGAATCCTGTGGATGCTTGGGTATTGTATGGAGAATGAGTCGTGTGTAATTTGTCTTTTCAAGAAGGCATTCTTGTTCATACAGGACAGTGAAAATGCCAGCACATTCTGTCTGAGTGGCCTTGGCGGAGTCGTTCCCTTCTTATCCTCCAGACGTCCTTCACTTTGATAAGAGTGCTATAATTTGTTGCAAAAATAGGTAAATGCTTCTTTAGACACAGTGTTTATAAAATTCCTTTCTGGGCTACTGACATGTGCAAATTAAGGCAGATTATTTTCTTTTTGCTGGACGGTGAACGGAGGACAGCGATGTCTCGTTTTAGCCACATTTACAATCTCTCTCTCTCTCTCTCTCTCCCTCACACACACACACACACACACACACAATATTTAATATGTAAACAAATGCAAATAGGACTTAAGTCGTTTTGCTTCTCAGGTATATGTATCTTGATTTAAGAATGTTTGGATATTTGTAATGGAAAACAAGAGTTATACTACTATTATACAACTATAATATTGTTGCATATTGCTGCTAGGCCAATTGTTTTGCACATTATAACGATTATAACAGAAAAAATAACAGCACACAGGTAAAATGCTAAAATAATTGATACTCAAATCCAGTGTATTTGCTCATGTCAGGGTCCTGATTGGCCAAACCTTTTGTTTATTTTATAATGATCGGCTGACTACATTATCCCTTACTAAACCTGTAGTTTTGGATTCAGTTTTTCTGTGATACCTTGTGGACTAAAGTTGCAATGTGACACATAGAATAAAACAATTCAAGAAACAATGAAACAAGCACTCAAAAGTTGTTCACATGCTTTGATCATAACAGCTCTTATTCTTATATTGCATATTGTTTTACTGCACTCCATCCATTACTGGAGCTGAATTGAACTTATGGCTCCAGTATTTTTAAAAAGGGGATGGTGAGGGTCAACGTGAAATGTTTGAAATACAGCATTTATTGCTCTAAAGTAAAAGCCCTTTTTCTCCCAGTGTGATTAGTGATTCCCTGTTTCTGTTCACAGCATTACAGATCTCAGATCAGCAGCGCTCGCATCAGAAGCAGCCGAGCAGAGGCATACGTGATGTGTTCAACATGAATGGACACTACTATATCTAACTGCGGGTCACACACACACACACACAGGTAGCCGGCGCTGTATGGGCGAGCGTGTCAGATTGATGGGGGCCCTGAGAGAACAGTGTTTACACGGGCCGGGTAATGTCAGCTTTGAGGTTTCTGACTGGGAGTCCCATCTCTGCAGACAGTCTGTGAACTGTTCGTCTCATTCATTAATCATCCAGATAATTTGTTTTTGCACGGCCTCACTGACACAGACTGGCTATTATTACAGTGGCAGCGGCGCAGAATCTCGCAGTCGAGCGTTCCTTCTTACAATACGGTCAGCAGGAGCCGTCGCTGTGTGTGTGTGTGTGTGTGTGAGAGCTACCGGACTCATGCACGCTGTATGAACATATTCAAACACCTGTCACATGGAGAGCTTCATCCGTTGACAAGCCGAGGGGTGACAGATATTGAGTTTCTGGAAATCAGTTCTGTATCCAATTATGTCCAAAAGCCCACAGAGGCTCGGCCAACTCCGCGATCCAAGCTAAATACACTCACCGTAATAAGTGTCTCGTACTGGCCTGTTTAAGAACTGTTGCTTTCTGGCACGTTTTAACTGAAAAATGAAAGAAATATAGGAAATAAGGGATTTGACTCCAGACAGAATAAAACGAGCATTTCGAGACAGTAGTTTAGACATTATTAATGAGAGAGGGACTTCATTTGTGGTTGTAATTTGCCAATAACGTAGAGTAAATACCCTGTCTTGATGGCAAAAGTTATTTAAACTGACTCTGCCCACCAATGCCTGGTTGAGCCACAGGATTAAAGAAGAGCGAACATTGCGATCGACCAGAGTTTAATCTGCCTTTTCCCAAACTCGCTCTTCTTCCTTTTCCCATCACATATCAGATCAGAGAGGCAGTTATCTTCAATAAAACGGAAGAAAATATTTGAAAAGTGGAACTAAAGTGCCTTACGAGTGTTTATTAATAAAGTATTTATCGGGTAGGGTTAGGTGTAGGGAGGCATATTGTCCCAATAAGGCGGCATGCTTTTAATAATTGTAATAAATATAATTATTTACATTCTATGTTATTATTGCATCCTGTTAATGTACAACAATAGTGGGGTGAAAATAGTGTCAGCCACTATTTATAAGTATACATAGCATCTAACAACTATTTGCACTTATTGCTAAGAACTGCTAATTTTATATTGTGTAATTAGAATGTATCGCCAACAGCGTATCGTTAAGAAAATGCTTTTTCACTTTTTCCTCTTAGTGTAAATAGCGGCTGCCTTTGAACAATCACACATCGAAATCAATAAATCAAGAATGACTCTTTTTCTGTGCTTACAAAGCTTGCTGGGACACAAACCAGGCTTCTCAACACCATTACCCCACTAACTCATGTTTACACTTATTTGAGGAAAAAAATATCACTCTTGTTATTACACCGCAATATTTTTAGTAGTATAGACAAAATGAAAAGCGTCTAATTAATGGTTTTATCACACTTTGTCCACGCGCCTGCAGGTGGAGGTGAGTTATGAATTATGAGTATGAATAAATCTTGTTTTGCACACATGGCTGTGGGACTGGAAGTCTCTAAAGATGGATCCGTCCCACAGAGATGCGTAGGAAAGCCGAGTCTCGGTCTGCAAAAACAAATCATCTGAGGTTGTGAAAGATTTGCCAACTGAGATATAAAATACCACCAGCAAACCTGTCCATTTCCTACTATGATGCAGTGATATGGTAATGCATATGGTGTTGTGCTAATAAAGCAAGCCGGTAACACTTTATTATAACTGCATGCTATCAATCATTAGTTAAGCATTTGTAAACCGTTAATTGATAATTTATAAAGCATTAATAGACAGTTTTTAAATACAGCTGTAAATGCTTTATTCTTGATTTATAAGCATATCTATAGCGTGTTTAATAATAGTTTTTTCATACTTTATTAATTATCAATTTATCATTTCTAAATGTTATATGACATTATTTACAAACCATTTATTTAGGAGTTGTCAGTGGTTCATAAGATCAATTAGAAAGTGTAAGTAAATGATTCATAAACTGTTTAAATGTACATTTTTTAGACATATAGTAACAGATACTCAGTGTGTTACATGCTTTATTAACATGCGTTCTTACTGTAATTCTTGATTGATTCAGGTAGTTATGAAGCATTTAGTAGTGGTCAGGTAAGCTCATCTAAAGTGAGGACTATTGATGCTTCGTAAAGCTTTCACAGAGGAGGTGTAAAGGCAAAGTGTAACCCAACAGCTTCTACGGTATATTTATATACAATATTTTTGTATATAATATTAGTCATATACTATAAATGGAAATTGGGAGAGAGAAAAAAGACTGCAGACTTTAAAAGTTTAAAGGAATTCTGTCATTCACTCTCAAACAAGGCCGTCCCTAATAACTCGCACTGCTTTACATGGGGAAACTTTCTTTGAATAATGACTACAATTAGACTTCACAAACTTACTGTATAGCTTCAGAAGAGTTGATATATACAGTATATACGTTTTTATTGTTATGTGACTTTTATTGTAGTTTTATCATGCTTTTGTCCTTTTTTGAGCTTGTAACTGGTCATAGTTTTTATTACAATGAAAAGAAACGCATCTGAATATTCTGCTTAAATATCTGCCTTTGAAACAGTCATAATGACGTGGTGAGAGAATGATTACAGAACGTAAACCATCAAATGTATCATCACACCTGTGGATGTCAAGTAAAAGTCAAACACCACTGTTCACTTAAACTCAAATAATACAGTTCACACGTACTCATGAACAAGGACACCTGACATCACATGCCACACCAACTGGGACTTTACAAAGAATAATAAAGTATTTAAAGGAAATGACCTTTTCTGTGTTGGAGGTGGAGGAGTGTGTCTTAAAGAGCTCTGATATTTCAACACTTGGAAACCTCTCTGCCCTAAAGCCCAATCGAAGCTGAGCCAAATACCTCCAAAGCACATGCTAATGTCATCATCATTAACAAAGGACACGACTTGAAGAAACGAGTGTGCGGAAGACATTGGGACACAATGAAAGATTTACCCAATTTTAAACCAAGATTATTCACACGTCGATGTGATCGTGATGAAATGTCCTCAATAAATCACAGACGTATCATGGTGGAACACTGCAGGACTGTGTTTAGGGTTCACAAAGGTGATTTATCCTCAGATATTCTGCTTTTATATTCAGATATTCTGTGTAAACACTGTACATCTGTAGAGATTGGGCCGAGCGGCGGCTCTTTACTGGTATGACCCGCACAGCTGATCTCACGCTGTCTAACACAAAGATGGTGTGGAAACTGAAAGCTTTGATTGTGCAGTCAAAATAAAAGCGTCTCATGGCTAAAATATTTATTGTGAGAAGAACACAACTACAACTAACAAAAAATAGAAGGTTTCTTATATTTCTTGAAGAATATATTGTTTTTATGACTTTGAAACAATACCTAACTGAAATATCTCAATATCATATTTGCTGGGCAATATGATCAAAGACTTATCTCACTATATGAATACTTTTAATTCAAGATGACAACCTAGATCTCTATAGTTATTTTTGTTATTTTATTTTTCTTTAACATTTTAAAATGCAAGTTACAAACAATAGGACACATACAACATAGGAAAGTTAAGTTAAGTCTAGATAGTCTAGACCATAGGGGCTTTTGCACCGGGTAGTTATAGGAACTCAGTTGTAGGAACTAGAGAACCGAATTTCCCCCATGGTTATTTTCGTGGTTGCACTCACACTGCCAGTAGGAAGTGATGTAAGCCGGCGATGTCATTTCAGCGTGGCATTCAATCACTGGAGGATGGAGGACCTGTGGTCTGAGCTGTGTTTGTTGTGTCGTGGGTTTCGTGATAACACAGATGGAATGTAAACGTATAAGTTATGCGGTCGAAAGAGCAAAAAGGAGTCGCTAAGAGACTAAATCTTCTACGACAACTTGCAGTGCTACATATAATTAAACTGAGAAAAGAACACAACGCCACAGACAAAAGCCAATAGGTAAACGCATTAACATTAGCTCTCTGTATGTTAGTTCGTGGAGCAAGCATATGTAAACTGCATTTACACTCCTTTTTTCCAGGTGTTTCGTATGACATGGGTTCATTTAATCAACGTGCACTTACGTCACTGGTGGTTTCTGTTGTCCAGGGTTAGACCTACTCTGAAGTAAACTCATTTATTCCCCCTAAAAGGTGTTCCTAGAACTATAATGGTTCCCAGTTCCTGTGGTGCGACCACGCAAAGAAGACAGTTATAGGAACTATGAAAACGTTCCTGCGGTGCGAAAGCCCCTCGTGACTCCAATGGATCCATTGTGTGGACGACAGTACTCACTCATGAATAGATCATATTATTTATAAAGAACAAAATAACTGTAATTTTCAAATGGTGCTGTCACATTACTGCTTTTGGTAAATAATGCTTTCTAGTTTTAAGAGTGGCCTGTTCTTGCCCTTTCTTTGGGTTGTAAATTGATCTGTTCAAATGCTGTTTAAAGATGTTACCTTAGCTAAGATGTCATTTTATAAGTTACGTTAGACTAAGAATTGCATAAAAATACTGCCCTGATTTAGAAAATAAAAATAAATGACTAAATTAAAAAATATATATTTACCATCTGTACAACATGATGTTTTATTTACAAAGTTAGGGAGGAACACGTTCAAATGATCTACCAAATCATCACGTCATTCCAACTGTCAACCATCAGTAATCAACATGTCTACCCAATCACCATGAGTGGAGGCCTATATATATATATATATATATATATATATATATATATATATATATATATATATATATATATATATATATAATATTATTTTGACCCTCAGTGAACTCGGGTATATACCCTCGCTTCTTCCAGCAAGACATCTCCAGTGTCCTCTTACGCATCGGCCCATCTGACAATTCCTGCTATAGAGAAATGGACAGTAGCGAGTTAAAGACAAACGCTCATCGGCGTGGACGTTCATTCAAAAGCTTCTCACTATTACTTCATTTATATCTCATCTAAACAGCATTAAGAACCTCCAAGCCGGCTCGATTAAGGGTCATTTATTTTCGGCTCACCCTCTTCTGAAATAGCCAACTCACAAACATCCCATCTTATCAAAGGCATCCGAAGAACCCAGGACACCAGGAAACGTACTGGTTTCTAATGTAACCTCGGTTCTCTCTAAAAGAGGGAACGAGTATTGCGTAAGTTTAGCTTACGCTACGGGAAAGATTCATCTTCTCGAGATATTGAAGCCAAAAATTATCCTTAATTTTGTTTATGTTGTTTTATATTTAGGAGCACCGTCCTTCGGATGAGACGTTAAACCAAGGCCCTGACTCTCTGTGGTCATTAAAAATCCCATGGCACTTCTCGTAAAGAGTAGGGGTGTAACCCTGGTGTCCTGGCCACATTCCACCCATTGGCCCCTGCCAATCATGGCCTCCTAATAATCCCCATCCACTGAATTGGCTCTATCACTCTCTCTCCTCCCCAACTATAGCTGGTGTGTGGTGAGCGCACTGGCGCCGTTGTACTGTGGCTGCCGTCGCATCATCCAAGTGGATGCTGCACACTGGTGCTGGTTGAGGAGAGAACCCCTAATATGATTGTAAAGCGCTTTGGGTGTACAGTAGTTCATATGAAAGCGCTATATAAATGATTAATTAATTCATTCATTCATATGCAGCTTCCCGATTACTGTGAATGGGGTAAGCTTTGTGATCACATTGTGATGCGCGAGCGGCGCCTTGAGAGGCGTGCAGGCTTGTAAGCGCGGGCGCTCGTGGGCGGACACGTGACTTACAACCATAGATTGACTGGCATGAGCTTGCGCTTTGTGGCGTGTGTTTAACAGCACTGGCGAAGCGCGTGTTAGTAAGAGTGAGCACTTGTGAGCGGGCACGAGACTTACATTTATATTGTGGCTCATGTGGGACTACGCACTGTGGTGCGCGCGCGGCGTTGTGTGATAAGTGCATAGCAGTAAGCGTGAGCGCTTGTGAGCGGGCACGTGACTTACTTTTAAAGCCTGTTTGGACAGAGGCTGCACTGTTTGAAGCGTGCGGCTTGGCCGTGTGACAGAGCGGGCAGATAGTAGATGTGAGCACGGGCACGTGGGCACATCTGCTATGGGCAACACTCGAGCAGCATTTGCCTGCTTCATGAGAGTGGGCTCTATGTGGGACACGGGAAGTGTTGTGTTTACATGTAGGGATGAACACTGGGTTGTGGGCACTTTTACTACACATAAAACACCTTCGGCATGAGCCGGATAACCAGATAACCTGCTCTTTATGAGATTTCTCTGGGTCGCCATAAAAACGGCGTTTGTGTGCAGGCGAGCGAGTTGTGTAACCGACTCGTTGACTGCTAAATGATCCACTGTAGTAGCCTGAGATGAGGGGACTGACAGGGCTAGAAGTTTCGACGGTGGTCCGGCCGCGGCGAGACACAACCGTCTTTTTCCTCCTGATGGTGCTAGGAGGGCTTTGCGTGCTCAGGTTTCAACGTGATCTTCGGCCGGGGCCCTCATGGGGGGTGCGGCCTGCTGCGGTTAGCTGAGCGCGATCTAGGGCGGCCGCCCTGTCGCTGCGAAGAGTGGCTGTTCTGTCTGGGCTGAACTGGGCGCTGCGTGGCGGCTCGTGCAGGCAGCTGGTCACGTGAGCGACCTGCAGCGGAGCTAGCGTGACGCGGCAGGAACAGGTTCATGGCTTGCGACGTTTTCTGCACCTCAGAAAAACGGTCGACGATTCCGTTCACTGCTGGGCCGAAGAGACCGAAGTGTGAGAGACGGGCGTCGAGGAAAACGGATCACTCAGACTCTCTCATGTCAGCCAGCGTCAGCCAAAGGTGGCTCTCAGTTACAGTTAACGAGGCCATGCATCTCCCCAGGGCCTGGGCCGCAGACTTAGTAGCGCGAAGGGAGAGATCCGTCGCGCTCCTCAGGTCCGTAACTGCAGCTGGGTCCCGGCCTTTCTCGTCCCACTCACGGAGGAGATCGGCTTGGAGGATTTGCAGAACAGCCATTGAGTGCAGGGCGGAAGCTGCTTGTCCAACGGCGGCGGCGTATGCGCGACCGACAAGGGCAGATGTGGTCCTGCAGGCTTTAGATGGCAGGGCAGACTTTGAGCGCCATCTCGCGGAGGGCGGGCAAAGGTGCACTGCGACAGCTTCCTTGACCTTAGGAATAGAGCTGTATCCCTTCTCGGCGGCGCCGTCCACTTGGGAGAGCGACGCGGAGACAGAGGAATGAAGCCTCGCGGAGAAAGGGGCATTCCACGATTTAGCCAGTTCCGAGTGCAGCTCAGGAAGGAAGGGCGCGGGCCTGGAAGCGGCCGCTTGACGGCGGCGACTCTAAAGAAAGCAGCCATCAAGCCTGTTGGGGGCGGGCTCCTGAGGCGATGACCACTCGAGCCCGAGGCGGTCGACGGCCTGCGAAAGGAGGCGCATCAGTTCGGCTTCCACTCCAGCACGTGTTCTCCCAGACTCCTGAATAGAAGAGGAGGCGGAGCGTTGAGAGCTGGACCACTCCTCGCTATCCGAAGCTAGGGTGGAACAGCTATCTCCTGCGGCGGGTCCATCCGCGTCGTCCTCAGACTCGACGGCAGGGCGGGCCGTAGCCGGCGGCTGCGCGTCGGTGAGAAGAGGCGGGGAGGGCGTCGGCGAGGCTCGAGGGAGGGACTCCGGTGAGCGCTTCGCGGCGGCGGTAGGTTCCGGCGGCCTTTTTGAACGGCGCTTCTTTTTCCTGCGCGGTCCAGCAAAGGGCGGAGAGATAGCTTCGTCCTGGAAGGCTTCGAGTCGAGCCCGCAGGGTCGACATCGGAAGCTCCTCACAGTGCTCACATCCTCCCGAAGAGAGGGCAAGAGCAGCATGTTCCTGGCCCAGGCAGAGAGCGCATATAACGTGGCGGTCTCCGACGCTGAGCGGGGCTCTGCACGAGCCGCAAGTGGACCGAGGCATCTTTAAAAAGACGCTTGTGCTCTTTTAGATGCTCGGTTGCAATAAGAAAAAGGATACGACGCCGGATATCGTAGCTCGCTTCGGAAGGCTGAAGGTGGCGAAGATGGCCGGCTTCCTCAGTCACTGTCCTAGCTGGCTTGTCGCTGTTTCAACGGCGGCGGCGGCTTCTCAAGGTCCAGCGATGCATGCTGCTTCGCTGAAGAGATGAAAATCAGAGAATCAGCCTCCGAGCCCCGCTTATATACGCTAAGCCACGCCCATTCTGGCGGGCTAGGACGCGGCGAGGGCTCACTGGTAGGCTGTGCAGTTCCCGCAGAGCAGCCTATGAGCTAGAATGCCCGCTCTAGGTCTGCTAGCTGCTGCACTGCGTTGACAACATATACAAAATTAAGGATAATTTTTGGCTTCAATATCTCGAGAAGATGAATCTTTCCCATAGCGTAAGCTAAACTTACGCAATACGAGAGAACCTCTCGTAAGAGAACCCATTACTCTAGACATCCTCACCAAATGCATGTCCACTCTCCGCCGAGGCACTGAGGCCTGCACTATTGATGCCATGTTTATATTGGACTGGGTTTGGGCCCAAACAGCGAGCTCGGAGCCCTCTCCTCGGACAGCACGCTAAATACGCATACTACTTTACTCTATCTGGTTATTTGTAAGTGTGAACACGCGAAATGTTATTGCTGCTGAGAACATGTTGTGTGTTGTGACTGTCATAACGTGTTTCACACCTGCTCACGTCACACTAAAGTAAATCAGGCACCATATAAATCCCTTAGGAAAGAAAACACACCAGCATGATGTATGGCTGTTAATGAATATGAACCGGGAAGTCTTGACACAGGAAGCAGTCACTAGGGATTAATCGCATGTGTGCAGAGAACATGTGTTGGGAAACGTGGATTGTGGAAAAGGCAGTGAATTGCAATTAGCTGAGATGATTGTGTCCAGCGATGGGCTCTGAACACAGGCCCTGTGTCTTAATGCAGAGGAGAGCTCTGCAAACACGTTTCATTCAAAGTAACACACCTGAGACAAAATTACTGCAATTTACTCTCAACATGACTTCAACCCATGCATGCAGCCACAGGTTTCATTATCACTGAGTGATTATTTAATTGTCTAATGAATTATTCCCTGTGTGCAACCATTCAACTCACGTCAGACTAATAGAAAATCAACACACTTGGCAAAGGATGTTTTCCCTGGTGAAATTGCCTACTATGTTAAGCCGGGTTCACACTGTAGGATTTTTGCCACAATTTGGCCATCTGAGGAAGATTCCTCTGATTCTGGGTAAACACTTAAGAGTTTTGTTTAAGCTTTTATTTACATACAGTGGATATAAAAAGTCTACACACCCCTGTTTTGTGTGAAAATTAACAAAAGGTAAATCATATCAGAGAGAAAAACACTTAGAATAACTAACTTCATAAGTGTGCACACCCCTGAAATAATACTTGTATTACAGTACTCATCTTGACTTAGGAATATTTCCGCACCCTTAAGTCTTAAATCTTAAGTCTAGGGATGTGTTCACACATGTAGTTCGGTGTGTTTGGTTGGTTTGGTCCGGACCAAAAAAAGACTAAATTTTTTTCATCAAATAAAAATAGCATACCTACCTCAATCCACACATTGTGTAGTTTTTATTTAAAACAGTAACATGTCTACATGATGTGGGGTTAGTCTGGAGCGCAGCCTGTTGAGTTCGACCCGCGACAGAAAACACCCTCTCTGATGGCACAGCTGATGTTCGGGACATAGAGAGATAACGTCTCGCTAGAATAGCCAGCTTCGGGAAGGGACTTTCATTTGCTTGTGGATGTTTGCTTCATAAGTGATATTGCGTTGTACTTGTAACTACTGCTGTATTTTAATACCGCGAAGCATATTTTGCAAGTAACTTCGTCGCCCTTTCTTCCGAAATGGTCCCACATAGCTGTGCTACTTTTCGGTCGTTCGCTTCACTTTGCTTGCTCAGTGAAATATGTCTGTAGGCACGTGTGGTTGCGCGTGTCGACGTGCCCCGTGAGTTAACAAATATAGCCCATATAGTTTTTTTTTAATAGTTTTTTTAACCATGCAGCAAAAAAAAAAAAAAACTACCAAAAAACAAACAAACATTTTAACTGTCAAAATGTTTACTTTCGGTTAACGGTTAAACGGTCAATATGAGCATCCCTAGTGAGCACTCTGTCCTTTTAGGTGTCACGGTGTAAAGCCAAGCAAGCAATTTTATGTTTAAAAGTCGTTTAAAAAAAAACAGCCCTGACGTCTAGACTAAAACAAAGCAAAGTTTGGGTTGTCAGTGTAAATTTAATAGACGTCTAACCAAAGCCCAAGAATAGACTAGTCATCAATTAGATAACATGTCATAGAAATGAAACCAAACACCTTGTAGTCACTGTTTACATGATGGAATATCATACATCTCATAAGTTATTTAGGCAAAAACGACATGTAACCAAATTCAAGGTTATTCTGGCTAGAAGTGTGTTACTCATAGCCGGACTATATCGTGTCTATAGTTAACCTAGACGGTGAAATGATGGCTATTGCTTGCTGGGGAGCTACAGGGTTCATCGGTTCGATTCCCCAGGAGCACATGTACTGTTTATATATGTATGTCCAGATAATCGGCATTTGGCAGGAAACTGCACCATGATATGGCTGAGGTCTCTGTGTAAACGGCCGTTCATGTATACAGTGCAGAGGGAGTTTCTAGAAGGCATTTCTGCTTACTCTGACTGCAGGATCCAAAGCAGACCACACATCACATCTGCACTCCCATAGGTCGTCCATGCAGCTCATCTGCATAAGAGAAACTGCTCAATTGATGAATTGGCATTGACCATGGACGCTTCTATCCCTGAAAATCTATAACACTCATTAAAAGTGAATAACTTCAAGTTGCTTTGTTGTTGTAGGCCTATGTGTAAATGCCTCTAAAAAATCCCATAGCTGAAAAAAACAAAACAAATGTGGCCAACAGGGAGAATAAAGCCACCAAAAAAAAAAAAGAAGACAAAAACGGATTAAAATTATAATATGTCTTCATATTTTGTGAGTGCCTAAAAAACAACATGTTTTTAATAAGTAGTTGAGGAGTTCATGTTTAATAGTTAAATAGTTCATTTTTAAATGAGGGGCCAGTAGATTTCCTAAAACAACCCAGCACTGGTGGTCATGGTACAGTAAATATGCCAACCTCACAAGTCTTAAATGAACTTACTACTTGTGAAGTTTGCATATTTCAGTCCTTTCACTAAGGTCTAACAAAGATCAATTGAGGGTGTGTTCACACTTGGCTTTTGAAATAATGGAGTAACTTGTGAAATAATTGGGAATCATCTAACAAACAGTAGCTACACATTTTAAAATCTATCATAACTTTTGTGTGGTTTTGGTCGCTTGGCTGTCTCCTTATAATGGTCCAGAAATTCGTTAAGTTTTTCATCAGGTGTGTGATGTTCTTTTATAATATGATGTCATATCGTTACTGTCTTGCCGCCAGCCAATCACTGCATTGCTGATCATGGTTTCCAGTATGGATAAATCTGCCCTTTCCAATGAACACAATAGAGTGCAATATTCTCAGACAACTTAATCCAGATATTTTAATCAAATCCGCAAATTCGCTTGAAGAACCAAATTACCCTGCTGACGCAAACCCAGTATAAGGTATGTTTGCACACTGGGACCAGCATGTGTTGTCTTCTGAGTGCTGGTATGATCCTAGCAAGATCACAACAAAACTTGCTTGTCTGTTACATATCCCGTTTCTTAGTGCGTGTTCCTTTGATGCTTTGAAACATTTTACCAGTTAACCAGTGATATTAGTTATTAATGTATTCATAACTGAAACAATTCAAATTTTCAGTTCTACTTTCAGCAGAGGAAGCAAAAGAAATTACAAAGTTATAATCATGTAATACAATAAATCATGTTTTAACCTTACATTGTTTTTCCTTTATATTATTAGTGTTAAATATAGAAATATGCAAGCAAAAACAATGCTTGGACGCAGAACACTGCTTGCACACAGACATCTTCTCGTAGAAAGGTCTTGTCGCCATTGTCGTGTAAATGAACGGTCAGAATGCATAAAACGTTTTCTGTTTTCAGCTGTAAACGGCCCCTAAATTAATAAATAATTAATTTTCTGGACAATGACTTTCTTCTAGATCTGCTGTACAGCAGAAACACTCTTTGTTGCATTAATGTCCTGTTATCACTGTAAAGCTGCTGTTTTGAAACTATGTATAGTAAAAAGCAATACATTAATAAAGGTGACTTGATGATCGCTGGCCTACTCGCACTCAACCCCGCAAGACCATGCTGGGGACCCAGCTCCACCAGCTCTCAGTGCAGGGGTGTCCAGTCCTCCTAGAAGCCCATTATCCTGCAGAGCCCAGCTCCTTAAACAGAAGCGCTAGAAACTCTGATCACTGAAGATGCAATACTTGACATGCCTGATTTAGTGGTTCCCATGAAAAGTTTCAGAATATGTTTGAATTTTTGTTTGGCTCGTCCATGGCGTGAAGATTTCAAATGCTCCACTAGAGGGCAACACACACTTTGACATTAAGACTTTAACATCAAGAGGTCCATCCTCCCCCAGCTTCATGTCTGTCACTCTTTACACATTTAAATCCTCAAAGAAATCATATAACTGAATAATCTTTTTTGATCTTTTATCTGTTCATTTATAGAAGGAAGACTCAAATGTCTTTCTGAGTAAATGGCGCTGCATTCATGCAAGTCACATACTCTCTGAGAAGGTCCATCTTTTCAGTAAGGACTTTGCAATCATTAAAAAAGTATGTTCTATATAGTATGAATGTAATCTGGACGTACTACATGCTGTCATTATCATGTGACTTCTACCAGCATTAGTTGCGTTGCTTCACTGCCATTCGCAAACCCTCTCCTGTGGCCTCGTATGCACATACGAATCTCGGCAGACGTAACCCGGCTACAGTTTTATGAAAACTATGAATTTGGACATATTGCTCATCTCACATATTATTTTTTAGCCTGCTGTAATGTAGGGAAAGACTGTATGCAACCACAGTCGATCTGCACTCATTACACTGGCTGTTCCCATGTATCATCTAATTAAGCTTAATTTGTTTAATTAGCAGTAATCTACTGAGTGCAATGAATTGACCTTTTTTCGTTTTACAAAGCACATCAGTGTAAGTAGGCTGTTATGCAGGAGTGCACACAAAAATATACCAACTAGCAGAACAAACACACAAAACTGGGGTTCAATCAACATTCAAAGTCACGTACTGCTAAAGAGGCAACCAGCACTGGTACAGTTATTTTCCTTTTCTTCATTTCATATTTTAATCTTTTAGTATAGTTTGTTTAGTTATGCAAAGATAAACTTATTGCTCAGACAGACATGATCCCTAAATATTGACCAAATGTTCATTTCATCTTTACAAAATAAAATGTTATGTTTGTAAAGCTTTAGTAGTTTGGAGTGTCTAAGGTCACTAGTCAGAGCTTCAGACTGCAATAGGACACTTTTAGCAATTCAATGTGTGTGTGTGTGTGTGTGTGTGTGTGTGTGTGTGTGTGTGAGATCATTGGGAGTTCTAGGATGCTGACTTAGTGAGCAAAGTCATTAAGAACAATACAATAGAAGTACAATCTATATCAATGCAGTCCCTTTCATGAATGAAGATCACTAATCCTTTGAATCAGGGGTTCTCAGCTGGGGGGCCATGGCCACTAGGGGGCTCAGATTACATACAATTAATTTAAATATATTCATATAATTAATTAATGTTATTATTATTACGCTTAATTTATAAATAACAAAGCACCACCCCTCTCGTACGTATTCTGTGATTGTTTCGGAGCAGCCCAAGCCGTTTCTCATCACGCTGTGTGAGATACAGACTGAACGCCAGCTCAAAACACCCAGACGCTTCATGAACTTTGGATACGCAAACTACATCTCTTAGATGGATAAAGAATACCAGTGTCACTAATAAAACTTTGATGGATGATGATTGTAATGAAGGTAAAGGGGATTACAGTGACATACAGGAGTCGTACGTTAGGCATGCGCAAGTCCGTTATTATTGATGCACAAACAAACTGTGCATATTATTGGTGTTTTAAAGCGGATGTTTGCTGAAGAAGCGTGTTTTGGAGAAGTTTGTGAGGATCATCAGTGTTGATTATGTACACATGAACATCAGACACTCCAAACATAGACGTGATTGTTCTGACAGAGGAACTGTTCACGGATTACATCAACCCGCCTTCAGGTCACTGAGTTTCCACATATTCAGAATGTTTTTATTTTTCATTTGAATCTTGGTGTGTTTAATAATTATGAATGGCTCTTAATGGAATATATAGTAGCTATATGCAGTCCTTTGGCATCTCCCTGTGGTCTTGTTTGTTATGGCAGGATGATTTGTGCTTATTTGTTCAAGTTACTGTGTAACTGAGCAGAGTAAACACTTTTAAGTTGTAAAGAATGTCTGCAGTGATATTTTTGCAAAGTATGTTTGCCGTATTGATTCAGAGAGGAGGGGAGCCCTTGGAGTAAAAAAAAAGCTTGAGAACCTTGAGTTTATTTATCCCTTAGGAAATTATTAGTCTGAATCCCCACCTTGATCATTCTAGTTGACTAATCCGACTAAGGGCCAGTTCACACTAGACGCAGGTCAGTGGAAATAAAAAAAGTGCAAGGTATAGAAATGAAATTTTTTAAAGTTGACATGAGCGCTGCATTTTTAGAATGGTATGTCAAGCGTGAGACGCTGCAAAGGATGCAGCAAAAGCAACAGTTAAAGACATCCATCTGGTGCGTTTACATTGAAAAACAATGGGAAAGTTGCGCTATGGAATGGACAAACTTGTTCTGTGTGCATCAGTGCCTTGAATTTGATGCGAGCAGCAATTGGCAACCAGTGCAAGTTTATGAGGAGAGGAATGACGTGTGCTCTCTTCAGCTCGTTAGACACTCTTGCTGCAGCATCTGGATCAGTTGCAGAGGTTTGACAGGGCAAGCTGGAGGACCTGCCAGGAGAGCATTACAATAGTCCAGTCTGGATAGAGCAAGCGCTTGGACAAGGAGTTGTGTAGCTCTGATAGGAAGGACCTGATTCCTCCTGATGTTGTATAAGGCAAATCTGCAGGACCGGGCAGTTCTAGCAATGTGGTCTGTGAAGTTCAACTGATCATCAATCACAACTCCAAGGTTCCCGGCTGACCTTGATGGACTTATGGATGACGAACCTACAGCTGAATGGAGAAGTTGTGGTGTAGTGTTGGGTTGGCCGGGACCACAAGCAGCTCGGTCTTCACAAGGTTTAGTTGAAGGTGGTGGTCCTTCATCCAGCCAGAGATGTCTGTCAGGCAGGCTGAGATGCGAGCAGCTCTGGTTGGAATGAGAGGTAGAGTTGTGTGTCGTCACCATAGCAGTGATATGAAAAGCCATGTTTCTGAACGACAGATCCTAGTGATGACATGTAGATGGAGAAGAGAAGCGGTCCAAGCACTGAGCCCTGAGGCACCCCAGTAGATAGGGGTTGCTACTCAGACACCTCACCTCTCCACAACAGCCTGAACCACCTACCTGAGAGGTATGACTTGAACCATTGGAGTGCAGTTCCTGAGATGCCCTTGATCTTTAGGATTGACAGGAGGATCTGGTGGTTAACTGTTCAAATTATTTATTAATTATCTAATCAATATGTCATCAGCAATTACCACATCTATCCTTTCAGCATGAGAGGAAGCCTATATATATATATATATTAGGGGTGGAACGGTACACAGAAGTCACGGTTCGGTTCATACCTCGGGTCAGACATTACAGTTTGGTACGATTTCGGTACAATGGAGGGAAAATAAAAAGACAAAAAGACCTTGCAATATGTTTGGTAATTCTACCTGAATGAATTTAAAATTAATTTGCTATATTTCAGATCAAAATTTTTGTTTTCCTTAATTTTAATTAACATTATTAATTAATGTAACATTAGCTACTCTCATCTGAATGATAAATTATTGATTTCTGTATAAAATAATACTTCCATTAAAAACACTATCGATTTTCTTTTTTAATCAATGTAGAATGTGTAACTTAAAAATAAACAGATTAGTGCTCCTACTCCGAGGACAAGAAATGAAAACCAATGCAATATGATGAATGTCCAAAAGATGGAACACAGACTGTTTTGAAATGGGGTTGGATAAATATTTTTTGCTTTTAAAACAGTGTGTGTGTGTGATATTTTGGTTGGGGGACAGTGTGACAAAAGCACAATGGTGTGTTTTATTGCGAATGTACACAAATATAAGTAAACACTTTGCAGGTTTAATGATCTATATGAACAAAATGACGGAGTATGTTTTTTTATGTTTCCACTGTTCAATCACGCCCGCGCCCCTCTCTCTATCTCTCTCTCTCTCTCTCTCTCTCTCTCTCTCTCTCTCTCTCTCTCTCTCTCTCTCTCTCACACACACACACACACAGTTCGATCGCGCCCGCGCCTCTGCGCGCACACACACACACACACACACACACACTCCAGCATTGCAATCTTGACATCGCAGCCTGTTCAATATGCGGTCACACCAAACGCGAATAGAGCGTCAAATTCACGTCTAGTTCGACGCTAGTCCAAAGCAAATAGGACGCGCGTAGAGGTATAAAAGCCAACGTTTGAAGTGAACGCGCGTTCAGAGCAAAGCCGGGGTTACAGATTATGTGTCCCTAAAGAACCCGCGCATCTAACAGTAGTTCCGCATTACATTAATTAATTTGCACGCGAGTTATTTATTTTTATACCGTGTATTCTCCGTGTAAATTCGTGCACCGAACCGTGACGCCCGTACTGTTTCGGTTCAATACGAATACATGTACCGTTCCACCCCTAATATATATATATATATACTTTCCTCTGCATCCCTCCACCACCCTGACTCCTCACTCTTGGTTTGTTCCTACCACAGCCAGAAATACGGGGGGATTGGGGGGCTAAACAAGACTATAGTCTTGTTGCTAAACTATTGACCCCATACTCTCGGCACAACTGCTTTCGTAGAATGCGGCATAATTGTACTGCCTACAGTTTGAAGCACATTTACAATGCCTATAACATTGTCTAGGTAGGTAGCTGACAAGGTTTTGGAGCAGAGCCACAGTGTGACCTGCTTGTGGAGTTGAGAGTGGACCATTGTGCACTTGTTCATGTTCCTCCAACACCCCAAACAAAGCTTTGGTACTTGCTCATGCTGCTCTTAGATCTTGCACTCCTCTGAGACTTCAAGTCATCCCGCTTTTCATCAGAGACCTCACGATGTACCTTTGATGGAGTTTCCAGCTCTGGTCATTCTGTCCAGCTGCAAGACCCATCATGCTCTGCATTTGTGTGTCACTCTCCATAAATAAGAGCTGCGAGACTCTTTTCCACTTCAGCCGTGGCCCCTGAGGGAGGACACTGGGACATGGAGCATACATATAATATTCACAGACTAATAATTTATCCACAAAATGTGCTTCTGGATTTACAGAGAACTACTGATTAACGCTGGGTGGCTGTAGCAAAACAAAATGTGACCTTCATCAGGGATTATTTTCAAAAGCTTGGCACCTAACATAAATGTCAACTAATGTATTGTCATTTTTATGTGGTCATTGTATTAAACTCGTCTATTTCATTCTGTGTCTCATATATAGAAAGGTATAATGTTATAGTCTGGGTATAAATGATGGCTCGCTTGGGGACGAGGAAGCCTGTGATGGACTCCGAATTCATGAGAGAAAACCAATGAATCACGAATCGAATCTGCAAACCACCGAAAGTTCAGCAGCATCTGCAGTCATTCCAGAAAGTGACAGTGAAAGTGCTTTTCCTTTCTTTAAGGCCTATAAAACAGATACTTTGAATTGTGGTGTCATGGCCCATTTCATCTCAGGACTATTCGCTCCTTCATCTTGGCACGGCTTCCCCAGAATCCCTTACCTGCCTTTTAGGCACTATTAACTCTAAGAGGGAAGGCCTGTGTGGGTCAGGCAGACTCTAGCAGAAATCAAAAGAGGCTTTCTATAAGCCCAAAGTCCCAGCCAACTCTAGAGTGAATGTTTGACAGGGAAGGATGGTAATGGCTTTTCTATATTGAATGAACAGAGCACCTTTGAATGGCCCTGAGCAAAGAGTGGACTGACTCCGAATTATTTCAGCGTGTATTTTAAGTACTTGTCATGTCCCACTTACCTTTAATTCAAGTGTGGTCATCTAGTAATAAAACAAAATGAGCTGCTGATTTTTTAAAGGAGAGGACTGTTCTCCACCCTGGCATATTAATATCAGAATGAAAAGGATACAGTGGCCATTTTTAACTTAGTTTGGGACGGTTCCATACAGACTTACACATGTTTTAAGGATGTAGAATACAGAAGTACCTAGGCCAACAATATGGTCATATATTTTTAATTTCACTGAATTAGTTTGATTGGTGCATACTGCAATATATTCAGTATGTTAGTGTGCTGACTCAGCCAATGAGGTCAATAATACTGGAGAGAGATACCCGTTAGCATTCTCAATCATTTCCATAAACGACATGCTGACATCTTCTGTTAGGATAGTCCTATATTTGTCTGCTATGAAGTAAAACTGTTTAAAAATCTACTAATCCCTACAATAGATGAAAATGTCTGTGCAGTGAGTATATACATGAGGAATGTTGAGGAAATGAAAGAGAATGACCTGCCTGAGCTGAGATTGTGATCGGCAGTGTTCTTCTGTTCTGGGACTGAGATAAAAACCTCAATGGTTCTGTAAACCTCTCCTCTCTCCTCTCACTCACGTCTCAGACATGTCTCCGCTTGTGTTTAGGTAGTGATGTAGTTCTACTCTGTGATTTGAGTAAACAAGAGTCATTATGAAAGCAGTAGAAAATCCGGGACATATCGCTCAACAAGTGAATCTAATTCCGTCATCTGAGGAAGGAGATTCTTTTCAGCGGTAGGTCAGTGACTGATATTTTGGAAGATCATTTGGTTCAGATTTGGCTTCTTAAAGGTGTAACTGTCCCATCCTTCCTTTCGCTACTGTTGCGTCCATCACATTCTGACAAGCTTTTTACTTGTCTGTGTGAGTTTATAAAAGTCGTTTGTTTTTAGATACTTTTGAACAGAGTTCAAGAAATGATCGCTGGGGCACACATAATAGAGACGTTCTTCTTAAATAATAAATCATTCTTCATTCCCTAATGTCTCTAAAAACATCAAATTGCTCAGACCTGATTAGTGTTAATAACTTTGGTAATTGATGTATGCAATTATCCGGGTCATAGTAGAGATATAAACTTATTTTGTTGATGGAAATGTCCAGTTGGTATATGGGATGATCTGTAAAGCTCGAGCATCAGTACCCGAGGGGGCGGAGCTTGGCAAATGCTCAGTTGGTGTGTGATATAGTACAACATTTTAATATAAATGTGCAGAAAATCTTTAGAAATTGTAAAATGATTGTTGTAACAGCCTAACATCTAGGGTAATAGGGCTGTTCTCTTTAGGACATGGAAGCAACAATGGTGGTTTTCATGATCAGTCGCACCAACTTGAGAAGGTCACACAGTCAAAGTGACACTAAAACCCCAAATCTGAAATGTACATTCTTTTTGTTTACAACATGACAGGGCGAATTCAGAAAATGTCACTATTTCATATGACATTGCAACCCATTGAACAAAATGTGCATTACTCACAGGCCCAATTACATTAATTAATATGCTGTCTGACTGAGGTCAATTAAAATGACATTTGTTCTGCCCATGTTTCTGATTATATATGGTACAACACACTGTTCTGTCATCCGATAACTATAACTCTCATTCAGCACAGGACACAAAGGCATATCGCCTGTAAAACCCTAATTGATTTGATTGTTTTGGTTGAACGACACCTTGGCCCTCATGCCATGTTGTGTTAAGAGCTGTAGTGGAGGATACGAGCGGATGGAAACACGTGTGTCATGGTCGGGGAAGGTGACGGATAAGCAGCGCTGTCAG
Organism: Rhinichthys klamathensis goyatoka; assembly: GCF_029890125.1. NCBI lineage: Eukaryota > Metazoa > Chordata > Actinopteri > Cypriniformes > Leuciscidae > Rhinichthys > Rhinichthys klamathensis. Next base: position 2,801,386 of record NW_026606608.1, on the reverse strand, counting down.
GATGAGTGATTGCCCGGGGCAGCGGGTCTCGCTGTGGGGTGTTAACAATCGTTTGACAGCACGCTCAGAGTCGCTCAGCTGATCTGAACAGAAGCGCCTCTGTTGGCAGGTTGTTTCTCTGGACTGTGTCTCGCCACTAATGACACCGGCTACCAAACTGTCTTTAAAGAAAAGAAGGACCATTTCAAAAGTCTGTACACATCTATGTTCTGTTACTCACCCTCGTGTCAAGAATGCAGCAAATATAGTTATTTTTGTAAGTATATGACTCTGACCGTTCAAACCAGGTTTGTGTCGAGACGTTTTTTATCTTCATTTAGCATTAGGCCAATTATTCAGGATTTTAAGAGCATTTTATAAATGAACAATGTTGTAATTGGGAAAATTATTTGTAGATGGCAAGGAACGACAAGTGAAACTTTGTTTTCTGCTCATAATGAGAGTATTTTTGATTATGTGTGTTTGTTTGTTTTTAGTAGATTCTTAAGCAAAATATAACAATGGTCCAGACTTCAAGAAGAAAACCTGGTAACACTTTACAATAAGGTCTCATTTGTTAACATTAGTTAATGTATTAACTAACATGAAATTACATTAAGCTTTATGTTAGTTAATAAAAATACAGTCGTCCATTGTTTGTTCGTGTTAGTTCACAGTGCATTAACTAATGTTAACAAATACAACATTGACTTAGTTAACATGAAAGAACAACACTTCTACAGCATTTATTAATCTATGTTAAAAACTGTATCTTTTATCAGTCACATGGCTTTCTTATATACATAGGTAGGCTATCTAAATATAAAAATAATAAAAGCCTGATAAAACTTCTGATCTTACTTTTAATTTTCATATCCAATTGGGCTCAATGAAGAAATTTTTCGTTTGTCATTATTTTTGTTTTCATTTTCAGACGCCACTGCTTTTGCCCTCTGGACCCAATACACTCATCTTTGGTGGTTATCTTGACTGTTCAGGATTTTTTTTTTTTTTTTTTACAAAGTACTACTGCTTACCAGATGAAAAAATATATATATATATATATATATATAACTATTCCAAAACAGTATTGAAGGAAATAAAGAGACTGGACTTCTTGGAAGTTTAATTGAATACCCCTGACCTAGGATATCTAAGTCCACTAAAGGAGGGAGAGTGTTTTCACATTTGGTTCCTAAAGAATAGGCTTCCTGATAATGTTCAGGGCTCAGACTCACTCTCCCAGTTTAAAGATTAAAGACACATCTCTTTAGCCTAGCATTCATATAATGCTTCTCATAACCTTATTCTCCAGTTATATCAGATCAAATGTGCATGGCATCTACGCTAATATTAGTGTCTGTGAGTTATCCCGAGGTTTTCCCGCAGCCTGCCGGATCCAGGCCGTGTCCAGATCTGACGAAGGAGATTCGCCTGGACCCGATGACAATGCAGTGCTGAAGTATCCACTATCCTCTCCCTATGGAGGATCCCTTTCCCACTCTACAGATAAAGCGCTGTGAATTCCGGCTCGCGTACCCCGAAGTGATAAAATTAAACCAAATTCTGTATCAAAATTTATAGGCAAGAAAAGTAGTTTGTTTAGGCTGGGTTGTATGAATTACAAACCTGTGCACATATTTTAAAAAGCACATAACTATAGAATTCTGAATGAGCATGTGAACGCCGTCAGCGTTAATCACAGGTTCGCGTTTAAAGTCTGATCATTTCGACGGAGGTGAATCAATCAAAGTTAACTTTAGCTGGAAGTAACATTATTCAAGAACCGCTATAACGCCAAAACAATCTGTGTTACCTTAAATTATATGTTTATCTCTGTAAAGCTGCTTTGAAACAATTCATTGTTAAAAGCGCTATATAAATGAAGATGACTTGACTTGACTTGACATGGATATCTATTGCTTGAAATGTTACCTGTGAAGACTCCAACTCCTTCAGGCAAATAAATGTGAATTGAATTGGAAACTGCTCTTAAAACCTGTCCAGTCCCTCAATGAGCTTCATTCCCACAACATGGCGTGTCAACAAGTACAAGATGGAGGCAGTGATGTTGACAAAGAGAAATGACTAAGAGCCTCTATATGAGTCACTCACTCAGAGAAAGCACAAGTATATTAGACTGACAGTGCGAGACAGCGGTTTATGAGGTAAGCGAGATGCTAAAGAGAGTAAACCTGTGAGAAGATGTGATATTAGACGTGAGCATCTGGAGAGGGATCTGACAGGAGCTGGAGAGTCAGATCCCTGACCCACAACACAGCGCTTGACTGACGTTCACTGTTTTTATTAACCCCTGTAACCTACACGGCTTTTTAGGGAGGGAACAAGAACTATGAATATAACAAAGTCTGCTATATTTTACTACAAAGTCGAGTTGAATTTATACACACCCATAGCCCATAAACACATCCACACACCTCCCAGTTCTCAGGGTTTTATGGGGAAATAGCTTTATTGCAAGCAACTAATAGCCAATTAGCATTGCATAGGTGCTGTTTGTTCCCTGGTCACCCGGCGCAGGATTCGGATGGAAAAACCGGTTCTCCAGGTGTATTCTGCTATTAATATATACCGACAGTCATGTCCACTCACTCAACAGAAATGTCAAGTGTGACAAGACGCTAAATGGGAATACTGACGTAACTTCCTTTGAATGTTGGAAAACCCAAAGAGCGATGGACGATGGAAGCGTGATTTAATCTAAGAGTCTTGCTGCAGCCTCAAATGTTATTATAAAATGGATGGGTCTAGTGCAGAATGATAACTGATCAATGCATCATGGTAAAATACACTATATAGTAACAGCCATGACATTAAACGTTTCTTTTTACCAAATCACTGCAAAGGAGATGTGGGTAGTAACATACTACATTTACTCTGTTAAAGTCCCACTCCGATCATATTTTTGAGCTATTTTTAAACATTCCCAGAGGTCTTTAAATTAGGATTATGCCATTTTTAGCCAAAATCACAAAACCTGTGCCGTTTTCTGGGACTTCGCTTCAGCAGAGCGGCAGTAGCTCATTAGAAATTCGCCTCTGCGTTGTGGGCGGAGCCGTTGGCACGGAGACGCCCCTCCCCCTCCCCGTTGCTGAGAGCTCTGTCTCTCCCGCTAGCTTACACCCCCAACCTGTCAATACCGGTGCAACAAAAATGGAGAACAATATTGGAGCTATCCAGCCGTACAGTTTTGAGCCAGATGCCAGCTCGGACGAGGAACAAGAGGACGTACATAGATCTAGTCGTCTACAAGTGGATGTATCAGAATGGTATTGTTTTTGTAATCTCTTGAATTGACTATTTCAGGCCAATAACTCCTAATAACATGTTAGTAAATAAATATGTTTGTGGACATGCTCCAAACATTTAGTCAGATTAACCTTTTTGAAGTTGATGGTGTCTTGATGGAAGGCACTGCATCCGGCTTCAAAAACAATTTATTGACGAAGCCCATTTTCTTCTCCTGCCAGTTGACGAGACAGTCTTCTGTGAAGTGCTGAACGCAAACCGATGTGTGGTTTTTATCATTGCCGTGACCAAGGAACGTCAACCATCTATCTCTCACAGCAACATGTTTTGGTAAAGCATGAAAGCTAATACCACTATCTCTCCCCTTAGCATTGCAACCCGCTACCGCACATAGGTGTTGATCCGCCATCGTCTTCTCTACTCCTTAGAACCTGAGCGGGCGTGGCGGAGGCGAGTATGAGCTTGTGGCCCCGCCCAGTGGAGTTACTACGTCACAACTCCAGTCTATTTCAAACGGCATTTTTGCGTCTGCTACTGATTCACAGCCATTTGAATGTAGAAATACTCAGAAATACAACTTTGAGCTTATTTTTCTGAAGAAATGTCCTCTAACATAAGAAAAATGCCACAAGAACATGTTAACACCTAGAAAAACATTTTTTTTCATCGGAGTGGGTCTTTAAATTTAATCAAGTACATTTTTGGGGTAAAACTTTATATATTACAGGCTGGAAAGCACTGCGTAATTAAGACGAATTTACAACATAAGTCGGTAATTATAGTGTAACTATAAAGTACTTACATGTAAGTATAAGGGAACAATATGTAACGTTTTGGGAATAAAGCAACCAGGAGAATTAACACATTATTTATTTTGTAAGTATTATAGAACTAGGGGGTAATTATTCCTCTATTATGATACAACAATCTTGCATTTGGGAGCAATTTAGTGAGAAAATACACTTAGTACCTTTTTGTAACAATAGTGCAACAATACATACAGGCTTTTTTTTTATTACAGGACACATCAGTGCATTTATACTAGTTTTAAAAATAGCTATAAAGAAAAAATCGAGGATTAAGAATCAACTTGACGGAGCAACAAACACGAAGTGACGTAATGAAACTGAAATGTAGTTGGCAGTGATGCAGTGACTGACCCATATTAAAAACAAGATCAGATAGAGAAAGTAGAACACTAATATTACTGAAATAGTTTTGATTCCAGCTTTAATTATATTATTTTTAATAGATTGCATCTACAATCAAAATATGTATATCAAGCCTTGTAAAATTTCCATCTTTAACTGGCATTGGCATTTCATACATACCTGTATGAAAGCTCAGCTTCTGTAATATCCCTGAAGAGTTTTCCATATTCCAGCTACTGGCGTGTCTAGTATCCCACACTGGTAACATGACCCTGAAGACTCGATCTAATGCTGGCTTGATTTGGCCTGTGTTCCTCCAGACGGTCACGAGTGTGTCTGTATGTGTGTGTGTGTGTGTGTGTGTTGACAGACTGTCACTGAGTTATAGATTGTACCTTTGACACTTAATACTGCACATAATCTCAGGCATTCTCTGTCTTTACATAACGCTAAAGACCATCCATCACGCTCGATGTGAATCTCACTGAGCGCAGGCTTGGAGACGTGGTCTGGCAGGTTTTGGACATGCTCCAACACGATGCTAATGCAAGAGTCGCAGGTTTTGAACATGCTCCAACACGATGCTAATGCAAGAGTCGCAGGTTTTGAACATGCTCCAACACGATGCTAATGCAAGAGTCGCAGGTTTTGAACATGCTACAACACGATGCTAATGCAAGAGTCGCAGGTTTTGAACATGCTCCAACACGATGCTAATGCAAGAGTCGCAGGTTTTGAACATGCTCCAACACGATGCTAATGCAAGAGTCGCTGGTTTTGAACATGCTCCAACACGATGCTAATGCAAGAGTCGCAGGTTTTGAACATGCTCCAACACGATGCTAATGCAAGAGTCGCAGGTTTTGAACATGCTCCAACACGATGCTAATGCAAGAGTCGCAGGTTTTGAACATGCTCCAACACGATGCTAATGCAAGAGTCGCAGGTTTTGGACATGCTCCAACACGATGCTAATGCAAGAGTCGCAGGTTTTGAACATGCTACAACACGATGCTAATGCAAGAGTCGCCGGTTTTGAACATGCTCCAACACGATGCTAATGCAAGAGTCGCAGGTTTTGAACATGCTCCAACACGATGCTAATGCAAGAGTCGCAGGTTTTGAACATGCTCCAACACGATGCTAATGCAAGAGTCGCAGGTTTTGAACATGCTCCAACACGATGCTAATGCAAGAGTCGCAGGTTTTGAACATGCTACAACACGATGCTAATGCATGAGTCGCGGGTTTTGAACATGCTCCAACACGATGCTAATGCAAGAGTCGCAGGTTTTGAACATGCTCCAACACGATGCTAATGCAAGAGTCGCAGGTTTTGGACATGCTCCAACACAATGCTAATGCAAGAGTCGCAGGTTTTGAACATGCTCCAACACGATGCTAATGCAAGAGTCGCCGGTTTTGGACATGCTACAACACGATGCTAATGCAAGAGTCGCAGGTTTTGAACATGCTCCAACACAATGCTAATGCAAGAGTCGCAGGTTTTGAACATGCTCCAACACGATGCTAATGCAAGAGTCGCAGGTTTTGAACATGCTCCAACACGATGCTAATGCAAGAGTCGCAGGTTTTGAACATGCTCCAACACGATGCTAATGCAAGAGTCGCCGGTTTTGGACATGCTCCAACACGATGCTAATGCAAGAGTCGCAGGTTTTGAACATGCTCCAACACGATGCTAATGCAAAAGTCGCGGGTTTTGAACATGCTCCAACACGATGCTAATGCAAGAGTCGCAGGTTTTGAACATGCTCCAACAAGATGCTAATGCAAGAGTCGCAGGTTTTGAACATGCTCCAACACAATGCTAATGCAAGAGTCGCAGGTTTTGAACATGCTCCAACACGATGCTAATGCAAGAGTCGCCGGTTTTGGACATGCTACAACACGATGCTAATGCAAGAGTCGCAGGTTTTGAACATGCTCCAACACGATGCTAATGCAAGAGTCGTGGGTTTTGAACATGCTCCAACACGATGCTAATGCAAGAGTCGCCGGTTTTGAATATGCTCCAACACGATGCTAATGCAAGAGTCACAGGTTTTGAACATGCTCCAACACGATGCTAATGCAAGAGTCGCGGGTTTTGAACATGCTCCAACACAATGCTAATGCAAGAGTCGCGGGTTTTGAACATGCTCCAACACAATGCTAATGCATGAGTCGCGGGTTTTGAACATGCTCCAACACGATGCTAATGCAAGAGTCGCAGGTTTTGAAAATGCTCCAACACAATGCTAATGCAAGACTCGCAGGTTTTGAACATGCTCCAACACAATGCTAATGCAAGAGTCACGGGTTTTGAACATGCTACAACGCGATGCTAATGCTAGAGTCGCGGGTTTTGAACATGCTCCAACACAATGCTAATGCAAGAGTCGCTGGTTTTGAACATGCTCCAACACGATGCTAATGCAAGAGTCGCAGGTTTTGAACATGCTCCAACACAATGCTAATGCAAGAGTCGCAGGTTTTGAACATGCTCCAACACAATGCTAATGCAAGAGTCGCAGGTTTTGAACATGCTACAACACGATGCTAATGCAAGAGTCGCAGGTTTTGAACATGCTACAACACGATGCTAATGCTAGAGTCGCAGGTTTTGAACATGCTCCAACACGATGCTAATGCAAGAGTCGCAGGTTTTGAAAATGCTCCAACACAATGCTAATGCAAGACTCGCAGGTTTTGAACATGCTCCAACACGATGCTAATGCAAGAGTCGCCGGTTTTGGACATGCTACAACACGATGCTAATGCAAGAGTCGCAGGTTTTGAACATGCTCCAACACGATGCTAATGCAAGAGTCGTGGGTTTTGAACATGCTCCAACACGATGCTAATGCAAGAGTCACAGGTTTTGAACATGCTCCAACACGATGCTAATGCAAGAGTCGCGGGTTTTGAACATGCTCCAACACAATGCTAATGCAAGAGTCGCGGGTTTTGAACATGCTCCAACACAATGCTAATGCATGAGTCGCGGGTTTTGAACATGCTCCAACACGATGCTAATGCAAGAGTCGCAGGTTTTGAAAATGCTCCAACACAATGCTAATGCAAGACTCGCAGGTTTTGAACATGCTCCAACACAATGCTAATGCAAGAGTCACGGGTTTTGAACATGCTACAACACGATGCTAATGCTAGAGTCGCGGGTTTTGAACATGCTCCAACACAATGCTAATGCAAGAGTCGCAGGTTTTGAACATGCTCCAACACAATGCTAATGCAAGAGTCGCAGGTTTTGAACATGCTACAACACGATGCTAATGCAAGAGTCGCAGGTTTTGAACATGCTACAACACGATGCTAATGCTAGAGTCGCAGGTTTTGAACATGCTCCAACACGATGCTAATGCAAGAGTCGCAGGTTTTGAAAATGCTCCAACACAATGCTAATGCAAGACTCGCAGGTTTTGAACATGCTCCAACACAATGCTAATGCAAGAGTCACGGGTTTTGAACATGCTACAACACGATGCTAATGCTAGAGTCGCAGGTTTTGAACATGCTTCAACACAATGCTAATGCAAGAGTCGCGGGTTTTGAACATGCTCCAACACGATGCTAATGCAAGAGTCGCAGGTTTTGAACATGCTCCAACACAATGCTAATGCAAGAGTCGCAGGTTTTGAACATGCTACAACACGATGCTAATGCAAGAGTCGCAGGTTTTGAACATGCTCCAACACAATGCTAATGCAAGAGTCGCAGGTTTTGAACATGCTACAACACGATGCTAATGCAAGAGTCGCAGGTTTTGAACATGCTCCAACACAATGCTAATGCAAGAGTCGCAGGTTTTGAACATGCTACAACACGATGCTAATGCAAGAGTCGCAGGTTTTGAACATGCTCCAACACAATGCTAATGCAAGAGTCGCAGGTTTTGAACATGCTCCAACACAATGCTAATGCAAGAGTCGCAGGTTTTGAACATGCTACAACACGATGCTAATGCAAGAGTCGCAGGTTTTGAACATGCTACAACACGATGCTAATGCTAGAGTCGCAGGTTTTGAACATGCTTCAACACAATGCTAATGCAAGAGTCGCGGGTTTTGAACATGCTCCAACACAATGCTAATGCAAGAGTCGCAGGTTTTGAACATGCTCCAACACAATGCTAATGCAAGAGTCACGGGTTTTGAACATGCTCCAACACAATGCTAATGCAAGAGTCGCAGGTTTTGAACATGCTCCAACACAATGCTAATGCAAGAGTCGCAGGTTTTGAACATGCTTCAACACGATGCTAATGCAAGAGTCACGGGTTTTGAACATGCTCAAACACGATGCTAATGCAAGAGTCGCGGGTTTTGAACATGCTCCAACACGATGCTAATGCAAGAGTCGCGGGTTTTAAACATGCTCCAACACGATGCTAATGCAAGAGTCACGGGTTTTGAACATGCTCCAACACAATGCTAATGCAAGAGTCGCGGGTTTTGAACATGCTCCAACACAATGCTAATGCAAGAGTCGCAGGTTTTGAACATGCTCCAACACGATGCTAATGCAAGAGTCGCAGGTTTTGAACATGCTCCAACACGATGCTAATGCAAGAGTCGCAGGTTTTGAACATGCTCCAACACGATGCTAATGCAAGAGTCGCGGGTTTTGGACATGCTCCAACACGATGCTAATGCAAGAGTCGCAGGTTTTGAACATGCTCCAACACGATGCTAATGCAAGAGTCGCAGGTTTTGGACATGCTCCAACAAGATGCTAATGCAAGAGTCGCAGGTTTTGAACATGCTCCAACACGATGCTAATGCAAGAGTCGCAGGTCTTGAACATGCTCCAACACGATGCTAATGCAAGAGTCGCAGGTTTTGAACATGCTCCAACACGATGCTAATGCAAGAGTCGCAGGTTTTGAACATGCTCCAACACGATGCTAATGCAAGAGTCGCAGGTTTTGAACATGCTCCAACACAATGCTAATGCAAGAGTCGCAGGTTTTGAACATGCTCCAACACGATGCTAATGCAAGAGTCGCAGGTTTTGAACATGCTCCAACACGATGCTAATGCAAGAGTCGCGGGTTTTGGACATGCTCCAACACGATGCTAATGCAAGAGTCGCAGGTTTTGAACATGCTCATACACGATGCTAATGCAAGAGTCGCAGGTTTTGGACATGCTCCAACACGATGCTAATGCAAGAGTCACAGGTTTTGAACATGCTCCAACACAATGCTAATGCAAGAGTCGCGGGTTTTGAACATGCTCCAACACAATGCTAATGCAAGAGTCACGGGTTTTGAACATGCTCCAAAACAATGCTAATGCAAGAGTCGCAGGTTTTGAACATGCTCCAACACGATGCTAATGCAAGAGTCGCAGGTTTTGAACATGCTCCAACACAATGCTAATGCAAGAGTCGCAGGTTTTGAACATGCTACAACACGATGCTAATGCAAGAGTCGCGGGTTTTGAACATGCTCCAAAACAATGCTAATGCAAGAGTCACGGGTTTTGAACATGCTCCAACACGATGCTAATGCAAGAGTCGCAGGTTTTGAACATGCTCCAACACAATGCTAATGCAAGAGTCGCAGGTTTTGAACATGCTCCAACACGATGCTAATGCAAGAGTCGCGGGTTTTGAACATGCTCCAACACGATGCTAATGCAAGAGTCGCTGGTTTTGAACATGCTCCAACACGATGCTAATGCAAGAGTCGCAGGTTTTGAACATGCTCCAACACGATGCTAATGCAAGAGTCGCAGGTTTTGAACATGCTCCAACACGATGCTAATGCAAGAGTCGCGGGTTTTGAACATGCTCCAACACAATGCTAATGCAAGAGTCGCTGGTTTTGAACATGCTCCAACACGATGCTAATGCAAGAGTCGCAGGTTATGAACATGCTCCAACATGATGCTAATGCAAGAGTCGCGGGTTTTGAACATGCTCCAACATGATGCTAATGCAAGAGTCGCAGGTTTTGAACATGCTCCAACACGATGCTAATGCAAGAGTCACGGGTTTTGAACATGCTCCAACACGATGCTAATGCAAGAGTCGCTGGTTTTGAACATGCTCCAACACGATGCTAATGCAAGAGTCACGGGTTTTGAACATGCTCCAACACGATGCTAATGCAAGAGTCACGGGTTTTGAACATGCTCCAACAAGATGCTAATGCAAGAGTCGCAGGTTTTGAACATGCTCCAACACGATGCTAATGCAAGAGTCGCAGGTTTTGAACATGCTCCAACACAATGCTAATGCAAGAGTCGCGGGTTTTGAACATGCTCCAACACAATGCTAATGCAAGAGTCGCGGGTTTTGAACATGCTCCAACACGATGCTAATGCAAGAGTCGCGGGTTTTGAACATGCTCCAACACGATGCTAATGCAAGAGTCGCCGGTTTTGAACATGCTCCAACACGATGCTAATGCAAGAGTCGCCGGTTTTGAACATGCTCCAACACGATGCTAATGCAAGAGTCGCAGGTTTTGAACATGCTCCAACACGATGCTAATGCAAGAGTCGCAGGTTTTGAACATGCTCCAACACGATGCTAATGCAAGAGTCGCGGGTTTTGAACATGCTCCAACACGATGCTAATGCAAGAGTCGCCGGTTTTGAACATGCTACAACACGATGCTAATGCAAGAGTCGCAGGTTTTGAACATGCTCCAACACGATGCTAATGCTAGAGTCGCAGGTTTTGAACATGCTACAACACGATGCTAATGCAAGAGTCGCAGGTTTTGAACATGCTCCAACACGATGCTAATGCTAGAGTCGCAGGTTTTGAACATGCTACAACACGATGCTAATGCAAGAGTCGCAGGTTTTGAACCTGCTCCAACACAATGCTAATGCAAGAGTCGCAGGTTTTGAACATGCTCCAACACAATGCTAATGCAAGAGTCGCAGGTTTTGAACATGCTCCAACACGATGCTAATGCAAGAGTCGCAGGTTTTGAACATGCTACAACACGATGCTAATGCAAGAGTCGCAGGTTTTGAACATGCTCCAACACGACGCTAATGCTAGAGTCGCAGGTTTTGAACATGCTACAACACGATGCTAATGCAAGAGTCGCAGGTTTTGAACATGCTCCAACACGATGCTAATGCAAGAGTCGCGGGTTTTGGACATGCTCCAACACGATGCTAATGCAAGAGTCGCAGGTTTTGAACATGCTCCAACACGATGCTAATGCAAGAGTCGCAGGTTTTGGACATGCTCCAACAAGATGCTAATGCAAGAGTCGCAGGTTTTGAACATGCTCCAACACGATGCTAATGCAAGAGTCGCAGGTCTTGAACATGCTCCAACACGATGCTAATGCAAGAGTCGCAGGTTTTGAACATGCTCCAACACGATGCTAATGCAAGAGTCGCAGGTTTTGAACATGCTCCAACACGATGCTAATGCAAGAGTCGCAGGTTTTGAACATGCTCCAACACAATGCTAATGCAAGAGTCGCAGGTTTTGAACATGCTCCAACACGATGCTAATGCAAGAGTCGCAGGTTTTGAACATGCTCCAACACGATGCTAATGCAAGAGTCGCGGGTTTTGAACATGCTCATACACGATGCTAATGCAAGAGTCGCAGGTTTTGGACATGCTCCAACACGATGCTAATGCAAGAGTCACAGGTTTTGAACATGCTCCAACACAATGCTAATGCAAGAGTCGCGGGTTTTGAACATGCTCCAACACAATGCTAATGCAAGAGTCACGGGTTTTGAACATGCTCCAAAACAATGCTAATGCAAGAGTCGCAGGTTTTGAACATGCTCCAACACGATGCTAATGCAAGAGTCGCAGGTTTTGAACATGCTCCAACACAATGCTAATGCAAGAGTCTCAGGTTTTGAACATGCTACAACACGATGCTAATGCAAGAGTCGCGGGTTTTGAACATGCTCCAAAACAATGCTAATGCAAGAGTCACGGGTTTTGAACATGCTCCAACACGATGCTAATGCAAGAGTCGCAGGTTTTGAACATGCTCCAACACAATGCTAATGCAAGAGTCGCAGGTTTTGAACATGCTCCAACACGATGCTAATGCAAGAGTCGCGGGTTTTGAACATGCTCCAACACGATGCTAATGCAAGAGTCGCTGGTTTTGAACATGCTCCAACACGATGCTAATGCAAGAGTCGCAGGTTTTGAACATGCTCCAACACGATGCTAATGCAAGAGTCGCAGGTTTTGAACATGCTCCAACACGATGCTAATGCAAGAGTCGCGGGTTTTGAACATGCTCCAACACAATGCTAATGCAAGAGTCGCTGGTTTTGAACATGCTCCAACACGATGCTAATGCAAGAGTCGCAGGTTATGAACATGCTCCAACATGATGCTAATGCAAGAGTCGCGGGTTTTGAACATGCTCCAACATGATGCTAATGCAAGAGTCGCAGGTTTTGAACATGCTCCAACACGATGCTAATGCAAGAGTCACGGGTTTTGAACATGCTCCAACACGATGCTAATGCAAGAGTCGCTGGTTTTGAACATGCTCCAACACGATGCTAATGCAAGAGTCACGGGTTTTGAACATGCTCCAACACGATGCTAATGCAAGAGTCACGGGTTTTGAACATGCTCCAACAAGATGCTAATGCAAGAGTCGCAGGTTTTGAACATGCTCCAACACGATGCTAATGCAAGAGTCGCAGGTTTTGAACATGCTCCAACACAATGCTAATGCAAGAGTCGCGGGTTTTGAACATGCTCCAACACAATGCTAATGCAAGAGTCGCGGGTTTTGAACATGCTCCAACACGATGCTAATGCAAGAGTCGCGGGTTTTGAACATGCTCCAACACGATGCTAATGCAAGAGTCGCGGGTTTTGAACATGCTCCAACACGATGCTAATGCAAGAGTCGCCGGTTTTGAACATGCTCCAACACGATGCTAATGCAAGAGTCGCAGGTTTTGAACATGCTCCAACACGATGCTAATGCAAGAGTCGCAGGTTTTGAACATGCTCCAACACGATGCTAATGCAAGAGTCGCGGGTTTTGAACATGCTCCAACACGATGCTAATGCAAGAGTCGCGGGTTTTGAACATGCTACAACACGATGCTAATGCAAGAGTCGCAGGTTTTGAACATGCTCCAACACGATGCTAATGCTAGAGTCGCAGGTTTTGAACATGCTACAACACGATGCTAATGCTAGAGTCGCAGGTTTTGAACATGCTACAACACGATGCTAATGCTAGAGTCGCAGGTTTTGAACATGCTCCAACACGATGCTAATGCTAGAGTCGCAGGTTTTGAACATGCTACAACACGATGCTAATGCAAGAGTCGCAGGTTTTGAACCTGCTCCAACACAATGCTAATGCAAGAGTCGCAGGTTTTGAACATGCTCCAACACAATGCTAATGCAAGAGTCGCAGGTTTTGAACATGCTCCAACACGATGCTAATGCAAGAGTCGCAGGTTTTGAACATGCTACAACACGATGCTAATGCAAGAGTCGCAGGTTTTGAACATGCTCCAACACGATGCTAATGCTAGAGTCGCAGGTTTTGAACATGCTACAACACGATGCTAATGCAAGAGTCGCAGGTTTTGAACATGCTCCAACACGATGCTAATGCAAGAGTCGCCGGTTTTGAACATGCTCCAACACGATGCTAATGCAAGAGTCGCCGGTTTTGAACATGCTACAACACGATGCTAATGCAAGAGTCGCAGGTTTTGAACATGCTCCAACACGATGCTAATGCAAGAGTCGCCGGTTTTGAACATGCTACAACACGATGCTAATGCAAGAGTCGCAGGTTTTGAACATGCTCCAACACGATGCTAATGCTAGAGTCGCAGGTTTTGAACATGCTCCAACACGATGCTAATGCAAGAGTCGCAGGTTTTGAACATGCTCTAACACGATGCTAATGCAAGAGTCGCAGGTTTTGAACATGCTCCAACACGATGCTAATGCAAGAGTCGCAGGTTTTGAACCTGCTCCAACACGATGCTAATGCTAGAGTCGCAGGTTTTGAACATGCTCTAACACGATGCTAATGCAAGAGTCGCAGGTTTTGAACATGCTCTAACACGATGCTAATGCAAGAGTCGCAGGTTTTGAACATGCTCCAACACGATGCTAATGCAAGAGTCGCAGGTTTTGAACCTGCTCCAACACGATGCTAATGCTAGAGTCGCAGGTTTTGAACATGCTCCAACACGATGCTAATGCAAGAGTCGCAGGTTTTGAACATGCTCCAACACAATGCTAATGCAAGAGTCGCAGGTTTTGAACATGCTCCAACACGATGCTAATGCTAGAGTCGCAGGTTTTGAACCTGCTCCAACACGATGCTAATGCTAGAGTCGCAGGTTTTGAACATGCTCCAACACAATGCTAATGCAAGAGTCGCAGGTTTTGAACATGCTCCAACACAATGCTAATGCAAGAGTCGCAGGTTTTGAACATGCTCCAACACAATGCTAATGCAAGAGTCGCAGGTTTTGAACATGCTCCAACACGATGCTAATGCAAGAGTCGCAGGTTTTGAACCTGCTCCAACACGATGCTAATGCTAGAGTCGCAGGTTTTGAACATGCTCTAACACGATGCTAATGCAAGAGTCGCAGGTTTTGAACATGCTCCAACACAATGCTAATGCAAGAGTCGCAGGTTTTGAACATGCTCCAACACGATGCTAATGCTAGAGTCGCAGGTTTTGAACATGCTCCAACACAATGCTAATGCAAGAGTCGCAGGTTTTGAACATGCTCCAACATGATGCTAATGCAAGAGTCGTGGGTTTGATGTGTCATTTCCCGATCCCACCCCTTCATTTCTGGTTTCAGAAGACCATACTCCACTCTTACTAGTTCTGCTGCATGTATACTGTGAGATGCCTCTTGCTAAATTAAACAGACATAGTGTAGATACATGATAGCAAAGTTTGTCCTTGCAGGACGTTCACTGTTCCACATACTATTTTAAAAAGTTGCCTCACAAAAAAACATTGGCGTTAAGCTAATAAGATTGTTATTAAAACAAATTCATAATCTCTTTCATTGTCAGATGTCTGTGATGAATTTGATAGTGTTCCAGAATGCAAACTTCCTGTGATTGTATAAAGGGATATAATCATACAGGGTTGATGTGAGAAAAAAACAACCTCTAATATGGTTATTTACACACAACCAAGTTTGCGCTGTAGCAGACCTTAATCCCACTGAAGAGGAGCGATAGAAGCAACTGAATGGCACGGCCTGTTTTCTTACTGTTTTGTTTTTCTCCTGTGCGTTCGTGTATATACCTGTCGTAGCGCATGATCCCCACATTCAGTCCATCCGCTGCTGATGAACTGATAATGAAGCCAGTCTGTGCAGGAGACGGTGTTTTCCCTCATCACACTCACACAAGAGCTCAAGCCTCAAGATTTAAGAGGATATATATACTCGAAACTTCAGTGTATATATATAAGAATTTGGACAAAAAACACACTTTGAAACTATCATTGCATTAGATTAAGACAGAACACGTACGCTTTCAAAGAAGTGTGTTAGGTTTGAGTTGATAAAACAATGCAATTACATTTGGTTTTCAAAAATGGAAACACTTTTTGGGGTCTGCCCAATAAATATGTATTTATTATACAGCTTTGTTTAATACTTGATTGTAATTGGTCAATTGTGCCATTCAGCTGTCTGATATTTCCTAATAATGTCTGTCATTCATAGCAACACTGAATGTCAGACCGGATATCTGAAACCAACTTTCATATCTCTTGTATCCCTCTCTCTCGTCTCAACTGGTGTCCTCGGGTTTCAGTTAGCGATCATATTAAAAATGAAATCGGAGGACTTCAGTATTATTATCACTGTAATACTGCTGTAATGTTCGTCTTGTTGCCAGGCCGAATGCGTTGTACATTATAATGAATAATTTAATTAATACGGGAATGCTAATAATAGTTTTAAAACAGTTTCAACTCAAATCAATAT